>NW_028270159.1:47597332-48272332 GCF_037043375.1 Chiloscyllium plagiosum
AAGTATACAGTTGTTATTAAGTGAACTCAGTGATTTGGCTCCCCAGTTAAACACTCTTGTGACAACTTCAAGAATAGCTGGGCTCAACTTCCAACGCACTACCCCAGTGAAGTACGGCAATATTAAATATAGAGCAGCAAATTTTACCTTCCATCACCTGATTGTAATATCCGAGATCTTCCACAGAGTAAAATGGTTCTTAAAAATGGACAAATACTGACCTTAACTGTTTGTCATAACCACCTGATCACAGATTGAGGTAAGTCCAGGAGACCCCTGTGGGTTAAAGTTGAACTCCTGTTCAACTGATCGAGAAAGCTGAGAACGTGTCGTAGCCCAGGCTAGGAAGCTGAGTAAAGGGCACTACAATTGTCATTATTGGTCAGTGAACATGTTTTTGGATTGGACAATGTGAACTATGGAGCCCTGTGGAGTCAGCAATGAAACCATTTATCTCATGTATGTGTTTAAATGTGGGCATAATTGTGCATGTGTGCAGGGATGTTTTACAATGCATGCGAAACATTTGTGAGCAAGTGCAGGTGTTTCAATCATTAAAAGATAGTGTCAGAAATACACCATTTGGCCAATTGAGCTTGCTTCACGATGGCTGATCCAACTGTGGCCTTGACTGTCTAAATAGCTCTTGGCTCCCTTGTTAATTAAAAGTCTATAAATATCAGCCTTAAATATATACTATGACCTAGTTTCAACTGATCTCCGTGGAAGAGAATATCAAAGAATAACAGTCCTCAGAAAAGAATCTCTGTCTTACCTGCAAGACCTCTTATTTGTAAATTGTGTCCCCTAATTCTAGCTTCTTCCAGGAGAAGAAACATCCTCACAGCATCGCCGCTGCCAAGACCCCTCACAGTCATCTTGTTTTAATAAACTCGCATTCCACTCAACTTCAATGCTTCTAGCCCCACTTGCTCAACATTTCCTAATGATGGGAAGGTGCCAATGTTGGACTGGGATGGATAAAGTCAAAACTCACACAACACTGGGTCATAGTCCGACAGGGTCATTTGGAAGCACTAGC
Organism: Chiloscyllium plagiosum; assembly: GCF_037043375.1. Classification (NCBI taxonomy): domain Eukaryota; kingdom Metazoa; phylum Chordata; class Chondrichthyes; order Orectolobiformes; family Hemiscylliidae; genus Chiloscyllium; species Chiloscyllium plagiosum. The sequence goes on from NW_028270159.1 coordinate 47,598,375, forward strand.
TTTCGGAGCGCTGCTCCTTCTTCAGGTAGCTGTGGAGCAGGATCATAAGACACAGAATTTGTAGCGAAAGAGCACAGTACAATGCATGCAACTGAAATGATATATTGAACAAACCTAGATTGCTTTTAAGTCTTTCATCTTTTAGAATGGGTTGCAGGTTCCGGTTCGTTAATATGTAAACCCCAGAACTTCTTTGAAATCGCATTGTCAGAGCTGAGATGTCACTTTTTTTTAAATAAAACGTTAAGTTATCCATAAGACCATAAGACCATAAGACATAGGAGCGGAAGTAAGGCCATTCGGCCCATCGAGTCCACTCCGCCATTCAATCATGGCTGATGGGCATTTCAACTCCACTTACCCGCATTCTCTCTGTAGCCCTTAATTCCTTGTGACATCAAGAATTTATCAATCTCTGCCTTGAAGGCATTTAGCGTCCCAACCTCCACTGTACTCTGCGGCAATGAATTCCACAGGCCCACCATTCTCTGGCTGAAGAAATGTCTCCGCATTTCTATTCTGAATTTACCCCCTCTAATTCTAAGGCTGTGTCCACGGATCCTAGTCTCCTTGCCTAACGGAAACAATTTATTAGCGTCCACCCTCTCCAAGCCATGTATTATCTTGTAAGTTTCTATTAGATCTCCCCTTAATCTTCTAAATACAATGAATACAATCCCAGGATCCTCATATGTTAGACCTACCATTCCAGAGATCATCCGTGTGAATCTCTGCTGGACATGCTGCAGTGCTAATATGTCCTTCCTGAGGTGTGGTGACCAAAACTGGACACAGTACTCCAAATGGGGCCTAACCAGAGCTTTATAAAGTCTCAATCCTGAGAATGTGATTTCAAAGACATTCTGGGATTTATATATTAATGAACCGAAACCTACCACCCATCCTAAAATATGAAAGACTTAACAACAATCCAAGTTTGTTCAATATATCGTTTCAGCGCTCCGAAAGCTAATGCTTCCAAATAAACCTGTTGGACTATGCCTTGGTGCTGTGTGATTTTTAACATTTCCTAAGAAATCTCCTCTTCCCAGAAATCAATCCAGTGAACATTCTTTAAACTGTTTCCAACACTAGTGAATCCTTCTTTAACTAGCGTTGTGTGGGCATGCTTGTGATATTGGACTGGAAAAGCACAGCAGGTCAGGCAGCATCTGAGGAGGAGAATCAATGTTTTGGGCATAAGCCCTTCATCAGGATCTGCAGTCCTCACCTTTTTAAAGAAAACCTATTATTGCTCCAAGACCTTTGAATTGTGTTTTAAGTTAAAAACACTTGGACTCAGAGACAAATCCTTAAACAAAGGCTTGGCTATAAAAAGCAGCTGTCTCTAAAAACGTTGGTTGAGAGCGTGTCAGGTTTATTATTTATAGGACTGGCTACAAAGAGTATGGAAATACAAAAGACTCCTCAAGGGACGTCCAATGAACTTTCTGAAAGGTGAGAAGACTCCTTGTTTTCTGAGAGTACCAGAAACATAAAGACACCTGAAAAGGACTCAAAGACAGGTGACTCTGTTGTGGTCAAATGACCATGGGCTCAAAATTAGACATTTTGAATTGACCACAGCCAGGGAAATCGGGCCTAACGGAAAGTTGGCCAAACTAAATTAAACAGCAACCAGCAATAACTGGCTACAGAGAACAGTGGAAACCAATGAGAAAGAGGTCTCAAAGGTTCAGGGGAACCAATTACAACCAGCCTGAGGGTTAGGTATTGGAGAAGTATTGATCAGACTTTCTGGCACCTTGACTTCAAGCCAGTGCTTGAGGACATGTACTCTACAGATCCCTGGCATAGCAACAGTGAAGGGTATTGGCACAGCCCCATTGGATGGTTTGAACCCCACTCATGACGCCATCGGTCAACAGCCACAGAACATTCTGGAAGGTCTGGGGTGAGGGGGCCATACACACCTGGATACTACCTCCTCAGTGAAGATTTGCAACAAGACTCATGGTGGAAGATCATGTGGCAACCCAAGAAGACCCAGGAGAAGATCTGCTCTGACCTGTGAGACCCACCATCATGGAAGAGAACCAGCCTGACATCAGAGAGGAAGGAGATTCCAACGGCCCAGCTCAAACACATGGATAATTACAGGTAAAATCCTTTCTCAGGTGAATTGAGCTAGATAGGGAGTAAATATTGAGGGAATTTAGGAAATACTCACATTGTGTTTTTAAATAGGAATATTTCATTAATAAATTGAGTTGAATGCAAACCAAATTCTGGGTCCCTTTGTCCTCCCCACAAACAAGAGGGCTTGAGTAAAGTGTTTTTAATACATAAGCTGGTCAAATTGTCCAAAGTAAGGGCAAAATTGTGGAACAAGAGATCATCTGAAATTGGCAGAGTAGCCATTTTGCTTTGGCTGCGATGAAGACAAGCTGTAAAAATGACTTGGCCAGGGGAGCGCAGGGAAGAAGGTACACATAAATCAACTGCTGTTCTGCCACAGAAATCAGGCTAATCTCCAAGTGCATTAACCACAGAACTAGTGAGGCACGCAATACTTTCTAACTTCTCTTCTAATGTCTGTGCAGGTAAACACCACATTGAGCAGCTGCTGAATCCAACTATGAAATCCAATTGTTTCACTTCAGAAAATAAATTTCAAGAAGTTACAGACCTCAAAAAACCAAACCTTTCATCTTTAAAAATATCTATTATCCTTATCTGTTTTTAATCTTCGTGCATGCATTTTTGATTAATAACTTATACTTCAATAACAGCAGCAACGCTGCAGTACATTAAATGTTTAAAGTTTAGGATTAACAATTTGCTATCAGTTAATTTTAACTTGAACACTTGAGGGCTAAAAGGAAAACCAAAGCTACAAACTTAGCAAGCTTATACAAATTCTTAATTCACAGATCACTCTGAGGAAATAGTTAATATGTGGTAATGACAACAAGCAGACCAAAATTGCAGAAAGTAATTCAGGTGTTGTCTCACCAATTGACCTGATGAATCTACCAAACAGGACTACTTGTTAGCGAGTTTAGAGAAGATTTGTAGCTCAGGTTGAGGTTCTGAATGTAAGTTTGCTCACTGAGCTGGAAGGTTCGTTTTCAGGTGTTTCACCACCATACTAGGTAACATAATCAGTGAGACTCCAGTGAAGCACTGGTGTTATGGCCGGCTTTCTATTTATGTATTTAGATTTCCTGTGGTGATGTAATTTCCTGTGTTGGTGGTGTCATTCCTGTTACCCAACACCCCCCGGGAAGGAAAAGTACAAGAAATGACATCACCATAGGAAAATGACATCACCAACCCAAAGAAACCTAATCACATAAATAGAAAGCGGGTCATAATACCAGTACTTCACTGAAGATGTTACCTCGTATGGTAACGAAACGTCTGAAAGTGAACCTTCCAGCTCAGCAAGCAAACTTACATCCAGGATTACTTGTGTGAGAAAGAGCAAGTGATAGACAGAGCTAAGTGTTTCCAATGGATTGGATCAGATCTAGTCTCTGCAGTCCTGCCATACCTAGTTGTGAATGGTAGTGGATAATTAAAAACACATTGTGGGAGAAAACTCCACAAATATCCCTATCTGCAATGATGGAAGAGCCCAGCACATCTTTGCAAAACACAAGACTGAAGCAATCACAACAATCCTCAGCCAGAAGTGCTGAGTGGGTGATCCATCTTGATCTCCTCCAGTGGACCCCAGCACCACAGACACCAGTCTTCAGCCAATCTGACCCACTCCATGTGATATCAAGAAAAGGTTGGAGGCACTAGATACCGTAAGTGAGCCCTGAGAGCATTCCAAGAATAGCACTGGGAACTTGCCACTCCTCTAGCCAAGCTGTTCCAGTGCAGCTACAACACTGGCATTTACCCAACAATGAGGAAAGTATGTCCTGTACACAAAAAGCACGACAAATCCAACCTGGCCAATTACTGCCCCATAGGTCTCCTCTCAATAATCAATTAAGTGATCTTCATAAGGTCAGAAGTGAGGTTGATGATTGTACAAGGTCCAACACCATTCACAACTCCTAAGATACTGGTCAGTCCATGTCCCAATACAGCAAGACCTGGAAAATACCCAGATTGGCCTGACAAGGGACAACTTACCATACAAGTGGTAAGTTGTCTCCAAGTTGTCTCTTTGTCTCCAACAAAAGAGAATCCAACCATCACCCCTGGATATTCAGTGGCACTGATCATTGCTGAATACCCTACTGTTAACATCCTATGGGTTACCATTGATCAGAAACTGAATTAGACTCACCATGCAAATAATGTGACTGTCAGATCAGAGGCCCAAAATCCTGTAACAAGTAACTCACCTCCTGACTCACCAAAACTTGTCCACCACCTCCAATGCACAAATCAAAGGTATGATGGAATACTCCTCACTTGTCTGGAGAGATACAGTTCCAACACGGTGGACGGCATGGTGACACAGTGGTTAGCACTGCTGCCTCACAGCGCCAGAGACCCGGGTTCAATTCCCGCCTCAGGCAACTGTCTGTGTGGAGTATGCACATTCTCCCTGTGTCTGCGTGGGTTTCTTCCGGGTGCTCCAGTTTCCTCCCACAGTCCAAAAATGTGCAGGTTAGGTGAATTGGCCGTGCTAAATTGCCCATAGTGTTAGGTGAAGGGGTAAATGTAGGGGAATGGGTCTGGGTGGGTTGCTCTTCAGAGGGTCGGTGTGGACTTGTTGGGCTGAAGGGCCTGTTTCCACACTATACATAATCTAACCTAAACATTCAAGAAGCTTGACACCATCCTGAACAAATCAGCCCACTTGATTAGCACCACATCCACTCCCTCCACCACACCTCAGTAGCAGCAGTCTGTACTATCTATAAGATGCACTGCAGAAATTCACCAAAGATTCTCAGACAGCACCTTCCAAACCCTTGACCACTTACACCTAGAAGAACAAGGACAACAGATACATGGGAACACCATCACCTTTAAATTCCCCTTGGCATCACTCACCATCCTGACTCTGAAACAAATCACCGCCCCCTCAGCTCACCACCACCTGCTCACAGATATTTAGGGATGGGCAATAAATACTGACCCAACCAGAGATGCCCAGATCCCTGAATGAATAAAAAAAAACTCTTAAGTTTGTGACCCAGGTGACTCTCAAATTAATGACAAGAATAAAATCAATTGTAAAATTTGTAACTGGTCCCTTCAACAAGTAAATAAGTTGGACTTGGAGAGGTCGCCACTGATGATGTTACCTAGCCAGGTAATGAAACCTCTGGATATCAAACCTACAGCTCAGCGAGCAAACCTACACGCTAAAGTAAATAAGATGCCATTAGCAATACATAGTTTCCATAGAGAGTAACACATTCCACTGATGAGTGATGGAAATAAAACAATGAGGTGAACAAATACCTTCGTAGCTGGCCAGTCAACAGGAAGACAACAGGAGGATAAACACAGACCATGATGAATGATATCAGCACAATTAGCAAGGGGCTTTGTAAACATTTTTCCACAAAGGGTGACGCATTCTATCAAGTTATATTTTCTTTTCCAAAGCATTCCATTTTTACAAAGCAGTTGACAAATTGGCAGGACAGAGATCAGGAGCAGGCACCAGACCATTCCTAACTTATAATGTTTTATTTTTCACTGGTTAGTGAATGTTATTTGAATTAGAATGTTATGTATTCTCGTCGTACTCCCAGGCACTTAGGTTCAAAATTTTGGCTGGCTTACCAATGCGGTTCTGAAAGAGTGCTAGGCTGCTAGAGATGCTGGCTCTCAGAAGAGATGTTAAACAGAGACCTTTTCTGTCAGATTGCAGGACCTTCAAAGATCCTGTTGCATTTTATCAAAGAAGAGCAGCTACGTTGTCCCCAAAGCCCTGGCTGATACTTAATCCTCAATAAGCCTCACTAAAACAGATCGCCTGATCATTGGGTGGTGGGTGGGACCAGTTTAATTTGGGAACATGGTCAGCATGGACTAGTTAAATCGAAAGGTCTGCTTCCATGACGCATGTCTATGACTTAAGAATTGTATAGATGTGCACTTGCAAGGAATATAAGGCTATGGGCGGAATGCTGGAAAATGGGATTAGAATAATTAGGTGGTTGTTTTTGACTGGCACAGACTCAATGGGCCAAAGGGCCTTTTCCTTGGTCTGTAGACCTCCCTGACTCTATGATTCCTATTACATTGCTGTTGTAGGTGCTGGCAGAAGACAACTTGGCTCCAACATTTGCTGTGAAACACTTTGGAAAGGAATCATATAAAACAGATTTTTCTTTGAGTTAGCCTAATGGTAAACAAGGAGAGGGATAGCCAGGATGATACTTGATGGTTTAATTCACTCAGGAGCTAATGGATTTGCCTGATGAGAGTAAGGTCAGGGTTGAAAAGAAGTTTAGAGATGGCAAGTTAGATCAAGAAGTAGATAATTAGGTGTCACCGAGCTGTGAAAAGCCCAGAGAATAACAGCAAGCTAGCAAAGGAGGGTTGGGGAAATGAAGGTTGTTGGCTCACTTGGAGATTCCAACTCGGCAGAATGCTCCTTGGTTGCTGGGGAGGTGCACAGACCTGTTCCCTATCGCTTTAGCCATTGGTGCTCAGAACCAAAGAGATGAGGAACCCTGGCCTCAATTCTTCCTCTTCAGGAGGATGAGTTGGTTTGAGAAAGCACCCAGTCAGAGCAGAAAACACATGCTACACCCTCCTGCACTTCCAGAAATCTCCTCGCAATTCAGTCCAGTGGGGCTGCACCCTCCACCCCCACCCTCCCTGCCGACCTCAACCCAGCTGAGATGTCAAGGTGAGGAGGGTGAGTTTTCATCTGGCCAGGGCGTATTGTCTAACCATAAACATCACTGCATTCGTCTATCCAAAACCTCACCCCAGCTGCGGACCCTGGCACTGCCACTAGATGTAGTGGGAGGACAAGGGAAAATAAAGAGTCCTGAGGGCACATGGTTGATACTGGCAACACCTTTATGTAAATAGACCTTCACACTTGTAAAGACATTCCTTTTGTACACCATCACCTGTCTGATTGGCTGATTTTAGCTGCAGCTACATGAATGAAGTTGGACAGGCAACTGTTCCATGTTGCCACCCAGTCTGATGGATTGCCCCCTTTGCTCTAGCACACTTACCAGCATAAAACATGGTCATGTTTGAATGTGTGAGCATGAGATGTTGTGAAACCTTCTCATGATTCTGTGATGTTAATTCTTTTTATTGCACAACAGGAAAAGTGAAGAAAGGATAAATCAAGAGGTTGTGTTTGTATTTAGAAATAAACAGGGTCTGCTGGCCTTTCCATCATTGACAGCATTTACAGTCAATGAATGACAACTTTATTTGGTGCAGTTCCATTGGAAGCAGTTGCCAATTAAATCCTATGGTTTCTTCTACCCAGTGCTGTTGCTTTCTGTCATGGTGAAGGTGATGTTCCTCCTGATCACCATCCTCATTGATCAGTAAGAGCATCGAGAGTTATGAGGAAGGTGGAGGTGAGGATTATCAGATCAGCCATGAATGGCGGAACAGACCTGATGGGCCAAATGGCCTTTTGCTCCTTTGTCTTATCATTCATCTCCTTCCTTGCCACTCTCACAACTCCACATTGTTCATCACTTGCCCATTTTGACTCTTCCAGTTATTTACAGCACAGTGTACTTTGTACAGTATACAGCGCAATGCATACTGCATAATCTCCCAGACCTGTGTAAGCATGGAGACTACATCATGAGGAAGGCTATCATATGGCCTTCAGTACCTGGTGGAAAAGGCGTTGTACAGTATCTCCAGTCACCCTAGGTCGGGTGTGTTGGTTGTATAACAGAGTCATCAGCCATGTTTGGAAATGGTAGCCTTCATCTCCCCGCAGCCATCTCTGTAAGGCAATGAAACAGGAACCTGGGTGTTATCGAGCATAGAGTGACCACGGAGGCTTCAAGGATACATGGTGCAGACTTTCAATACGTGGCCATGACGCTCACATAGGAGTTGGACATTGACTGAATGGAACATGCTCCTATTCATGAAGTTCGTCATGTTCCGAACGAGCACTATGTACACACAGCCAATAGCACCCTCCCACCTCAGATGCTGCAGCAGATGACAAAGTGGTGCCCCAGGGCCTCACTCATCTGGAAGGCAGTCCATTAAAAAAAAAGGTCAGTGCCATGCTCTTTCTCAGGTGGAGTTTTTGCTGCAAACTCTGCACTGTTGAAAGCTGTTCAACATTCACTGGAGGTTGCTGCTGCTCATGGAGTCCAGACTCATACATTTCTCTTCAGTGTCTGTGACTGTTCATAATGCCATCGCCACAGACACAATTACAGCTGCTGTACCATTGGTAATTGTTCTATGTGGGGAAATCAGAAAGAAAGCAGATCCTTAGCATTCTGATCAATCTGCAGCTTCAGCACGAACAGACAACAGTTTACCCTCGTCCTTGATATAGTCGGACATGAAGGTCTCTGACAAGGAGGTAATGGAGTGTCTCTATGTGGACCTTTGACCTAGGAGACCTTATTCAGCCATTTGCCACATGAGCCATGTCACACATGTACAGTAGTGGATTGTACATGTAGTGTAAACATGTACACTTCCCACCGCCGTCACTCACAACCCTTCAAGACACAAGAAAGGCAGCATTGTATGGAAGAGCAGCTTGACAAATATTTACAGTTCAATGGATGAGGAAAGCAACTCCAGCACCTTGTGAGACCTCTCATTATGGAGCGCAAATGACATTTTATAGGTAATCCCAGGACTACTTCTGCTTCACAGAATCACGATGAATAATTTGCAATAATCAATGTCATATTCAAGATTGCTTGTGCCCACAGTTTGTAACTGATGTAGTCAATTGACATAGGCACCCACACTGAATTTTGTATGTTTTTTCTCTGTGCTATGTATGTGCCAGATTTAAAGCTATCGTCCCTTGAAGGAGCTCACACCATTCACAAGTAGACCCTGTTTCCTCAGATAACAAAGCAGGTGGACTCTGTCCAATCTGGGGATGCAAGCAGTCTTGTTTCATTTACAGTTATAGAGTCATACAGCACAGAAATAGACTCTTCAGTCCAACTAGTCTGTGTCAATCAGATATCCCAAGCTGATCTAGTCCCATTTGCCAGCATTCAGCCCATATCCCACTAAACTCTTCCTTTCATGTGCTTATCCAGATGTCTTTCTAAATGTTGTAATTGTACCAGCCTCCACCACTTCCTTTGGCAGCTCATTCCATACACACACCACCCTTTGCCTGAAAGAATTATTCCTTAGGTTACTTTTAAATCTTTACCCTCTCAACAGTTTTATACATCCCACCCTTTGGTTATTCATCCTATCTGTGCCCCTCATGACTTTATAAACCTCTATAAGGTCACCCCACAGTCTTCAACGATCCAGGGAAAAACAGCCCCAGCCTATTCAGCCTCTCTCTATTGCTCAAACCCTACAGTTCCAGCAGCATCCTTGTAAATCTTTTCTGCACCTTATCAAGTTTAACAACATCCTTTCTATAGAAGAGTGACCAGAATTGTATGTCATATTCTAAAAGCAGCTTCACCCAATGTCCTATACAGCCACAACAAGCTGGACAGGATAGATCGAGTGAATCCTTAGAAGAGTATAAAGGAAGTAGGAGTATACCTAAGAGGGAAATCAACAGGGCAAAAAGGGGATATGAGATAACTTTGGCAAATAGAATTAAGGAGAATCCAAAGGGTTTTTACAAATACATTAAGGACAAAAGGGTAACTAGGGAGAAAATAAGGCCCCACAAAGATCAGCAAGGCGGCCTTTGTGTGGAGCCACAGAAAATGGGGGAGATACTAAATGAATATTTTGCATCAGTACTTACTGTGGAAAAGGATATGGAAGATATAGACTGTAGGGAAATAGGTGGCGACATCTTACAAAATGTCCAGATTACAGAGGAGGAAGTGCTGGATGCCTTGAAACGGGTAAGGGTGGATAAATCCCCAGGACCTGAACAGGTGTACCCGAGAACTCTGTGGGAAGCTAGAGAAGTGATTGCTTGGCCTCTTGCTGAGATGCTTGTATCCTTGATAGTCACAGGTGAGGTGCCAGAAAACTGGAGGTTGGCAAGTGTGGTGCCACTGTTTAAGAAGGGTGGTAAGCACAAGCCAGGGAACTATAGACCAGTGAGCCTGACCTCGGTGATGGGCAAGTTGTTGGAAGGAATCCTGAGGGACAGGATGTACATGTATTTGGAAAGGCAAGGACTGATTAGGGATAGTCAACATGGCTTTGTGCATGGGAAATCATGTCTCACAAACTTGATTGAGTTTTTTGAAGAAGTAACAAAGAGGATTGATGAGGGCAGAGCAGTAGATGTGATCTATATGGACTTCAGTAAGGCATTCGACAAGGTTCCCCATGGGAGACTGATTAGCAAGCTTAGATCTCACAGAATACAGGGAGAACTAGTCATTTGGATACAGAACTGGCTCAAAGGTAGAAGACAGAGGGTGGTGATGGAGGGTTGTTTATCAGACTGGAGGCCTGTGACCAGTGGAGTGCCACAAGGATCGATGTTGGGACCACTACTTTTTGTCATTTACATAAATGATTTGGATGCGAGCATAAGAGGTACAGTTAGTAAGTGTGCAGATGACACCAAAATTGGAGGTGTAGTGAACAGCGAAGAGGGTTATATCAGATTACAACAGGATCTTGACCAGATGGGCCAATGGGCTGAGAAGTGGCAGATGGAGTTTACTTCAGACAAATGCGAGGTGCTGCATTTTGGGAAAGCAAATCTTATCAGGACTTATACACTTAATGGTAAGGTCCTAGGGAGTGTTGCTGAACAAAGAGACCTAGGAGTGCAGGTTCATAGCTCCTTGAAAGTGGAGTCGCAGGTAGATAGGATAGTGAAGGCGGCATGTGGTATGCTTTCCATTATTAGTCAGAGTATTGAGTACAGGAGTTGGGAGGTCATGTTGCGGCTATACAGGACATTGGTTAGGCCACTGTTGGAATATTGCACGCAATTCTGGTCTCCTTCCTATCAGAAGGATGTTGTGAAACTTGAAAGGGTTCAGAAAAGATTTACAAGGATGTTGCCAGGGTTGGAGGATTTGAGCTATAGGTTGAGGTTGAATAGGCTGGGGCTGTTTTCCCTGGAGCGTCGGAGGCTGAGGGATGACTTTATAGAGGTTTATAAAATTATGAGGGGCATGGATAGGATAAATAGACAAAATCTATTATCTATTCGGAGGAAGTCTTGACTCCAGTTAATTACAAATTTCCTGGAAATCATAAAATACAGTTAGGATTCCATGATTAGCCAAGGTGCAGTTGCCCAGATTTTCTGGGGCATTAACTGAACCCATAAAATCTTGGTCTTTAGTGCTTCCATTCTGGATGGATTGCTCTACATTCTATCCCACCAAGTTTCATAAACAATGAGAATGTTTTAATTGAAACCATGTTTATCGAATTGGTTGTCCCATTTAATGCTTCAACACCATACACTTTCCCAAGGTCACTCTGTTTTGACAAGGATACTCTGTTACAATAACACTCAGTTACTTTGTGAATACAACTATCATTATCGTTCAAAGCGTGTTCACATATCTCCACTGGTCCATCCATCAGTCCCTCACTCTGATCCTTAAGCAATCTGAGTCTTCATCCTGGCCATCATCCATAATAAATTAACCTATTTGTATGGTGACTACATACTGTTGCAAGCACTTATAAGTCTGTTGCTTTCTTTTAAGAGATTACACAATTCAAAGTAGATGAAGAGCAGCAGCGATGAACCTCCAATCATTTCTCAATGTGAATGCAAATGAATTCTCGCAAACTGTGTTTCAAGCAATATTCTGACCTTTGATTTGTTTTTGGCTACAAGTCACATTTAATCATTTTTGTAAGTGTGATGTTGCAACATATTTAGCTCAGAAATAATAATTCATCTCTTTACTCTTTGTCAGGGCTTTGTTTGTGAAGCAGGAGTCCTTGAAATCTGGGCCAAACTCTGAGAGGAGTTGAAGATTTGTCAGGGTCTCAGTGGTAGAGGATGTGGATCTTTATGCTAATGGATGTCACGCCAATCAAGCGGCTGCTTTGTCCTGTACGATGCAAAGTTTCTTTAATGCAGTACTTATCCAGGCAGACGGAGAGTGTTCCTTCAGACTCCTGAGCTGTGCCTTGCAGATGGTGAAAAGACTTTGGAGAGTCAGAAGATGCATCACTTACTGAATACCAACCTCTGACCTTCTCTCGTCGTGTTTATGTGGCTGGACCAGTTACATTTCAAGCATTAACAGAAACCCGAGCTTGCTGATGGAAAGGATTCAGCAAAGGTAGCACAGTTGAATGTCAAAGAAGGTGGCTAGACTCTCTTTTCTTGGGGGTGCCTGGTACTTGAATAGCACAAGCAGTTTTTCCCAAGAACCACGTAGTCCATATCGTGCTCTATGTGAGAATGAACTGATTTAGTATCTTAAGAACCATGATGGAACAGAACACCATGCAATCATCAGTAAATATCCCCAATCTGGCCTCATGGAAATAAGATAAAGCAGCTGGTGATGACTGGGCCAAGATCCTGCTTTAAGGAAGTCCAACAGTAATGTTCTCACACTGACATGATTGACGTCCAACAAATATAATCGTATCCTCCAGCACTTGCTTTCCCATTGGCTTCCATTTTATAAGAGTTGTTAATGATGCTCTTGGTCAAACACAAGCTTAATGTCAAGAGCCCTCACTCTCCTCTCAAGTCTGCAGCTCAGTTTCATTTCCTTTTTCTAAAGAGTCAAATCAATCAATATATTTGGACCAATGTTGAAATGGGAAATAGAGCTGGATGAATTTTAAAAGCTTATTGGTGACAATGTGCTCCTCAATAACAATGCTAATATCATCTGGTCAAGCCAACACTGTCCTCATAGCATTTACAAAGCACTAAAATATAATTTTGCAATGCCAAGGCATACAAGGCTCTGGGCTAAGTGCTAGAAAAAAGGGTTAGAATGGTTAGGTGTTTGGTTTTGATCAGCACAAACTCAAGGGGCCAAGGGCTTTTTTCTGTGCTGGCAGCCAGTAAGAGCCTTCATGACAGTCCCACATGAACTTAACTAATTAAAAATGCAACTAAGCATTTTAAAATTGTAAAGGAACAGAGATTCTGATCATGCACTTGGGCATGAGCAGACAATTCCAGTTTTTGAGATTTAACCAACAAAGTAAGTTCCTACTATAGCAGGCAAACATGAAGAAAGTTTATATTTAAGGTGTGCTTCCATAATGAGTGCAAATATAGGGCGGCATGGTGGCTCAGTGGTTAGCACTGCTGCCTCACAGCACCAGGGTCCCAGGTTCAATTCCAGCCTTGGGTGACTGTCTGTGTGGAGTTTGCACATTCTCCCTGTGTCTGTGTGGGTTTCCTCCCACATTCCAAAGAAATGTTGGCCAGGTGAATTGGCCACAATAAGTTGTGTTCGGTGCATTAGTCAGAGGAGGGTGGGTTACTCTTCGGAGCGTCAGTGTGAACTTGTTGAGCAGAAGGGCCTGCTTCCACACTGTAGGGAATCTAGAGTGGCACGGTAGCTCAGTGGTTAGCATGGCTGCCTCACAGTGCTAGGGACCTGGGTTCAATTCCTGCCTCAGGCAACTGTCTGTGTGGAGTTTGCACATTCTCCCTATGCCTACTTGAGCACCCTCCGGGTGCTCCGGTTTCCTCCCACAGTTCAAAGAACAGGGCAACTTTTTCACACAGAGAGTGGTACGTGTATGGAATGAGCTGCCAGAGGAAGTGGTGGAGGCTGGTACATTTGCAACACCTAAGAGGCATCTGGATGGATATATGATTAGGAAGGGTTTGGAGGGATATGAGCCAGGTGCTGGCAGGTGGGATTAGATTGGGTTGGGATATCGGGACGGGTTGGACTGAAGGATCTCTTTCCATGCTGTACATTTCTATGACTCTATGTGAAGGTTAGGCGAATTGGCCATACTAAATTGCCCTTAGTATTAGGTGCATTAGTCAGGGGCGAATGTAGGGGAATGGGTCTGGGTGAATTGCTCTTCGGAGGGTCGGTGCAGACTTGTTGGGCCGAAGGGCCTGTTTCCACACTGTAGAGAATCTAATCTAATCTAATAGGCAGAAGATCAGAAGATTGGACAGAATATTTAAAAACTAAGATTAATGCAAGATTAATAGGGAAGAAAAAAATAAGAGTACAAGAGAAAGTTAATGAAAAATGTAAAAACTTGAAAACATTCTTCTTATATTTAAAAAAGAAAAACAAAAGAGAAGTGTTGTTTCTATAGAAAATGAGTCTGGGGAATTAGCAATGGAGGATTAAAAGATGGCTGATGAATTGAACAAATATTTTACTCTGGTGTTCACTAGAATTGAGACATGAAAGATCCCGAAAATAGCTGTAAATCAAGAATTGAAAAGAAGGGAAGAAATCAAGAAAATTACAGTTATCGGTGAAGCAGTAATGAGTAAATTGCTGGAAATGTGAGTTGACAAATCCTGAGTGAGTCGGTATAAGGGATTCTTTTTCAGGTTGGAAACTTGTAACCAATGGGTTCCACAGGGATCAGTGTTGGGACTGCAACTGATTACAATACATATGAATGACTCGGAGGAAGGAAGTGATCGATCATACATAATCAAATTTGAAAATGCCACAAAAATAGATGAAAAGACAGGTTGCAAAGGGGATACAACAGTTTATACAGAGATAATGATAGGATACATAAATAGGCACAAAGTTGGCAATTGGAGTATAATGTGTAAAAAATAGAAATTATTTAATTTGGAAGGGAGAACAAAAGAACAGATTTTTTAAATGGAGAAAAACTGCAGAAAGCTGCTATACAAAGGGACGTGGGGTAGTTGATACAGAAAACTTGACACAATAACACAGAGAGCTAACGTACAGGAGCAGCAGGTAATCAGGAAGGCTCATGGATCATTGTCCCTAATTTCATGGGGGTTTGAGTATAAGAGTAGGGATGTCTTACTGGAACTGTACAACGTGCTGGTGAAACCACATCTGGAATACAGTGAACAGATTTGATCCCCCTTATTTAAGGAAGGATACTACGTCACTGGAGTAGTTTACAGAAGGTTCACCAGGTTGATCCCTGGTATGGAGGCATTGTGTTATGAGCAAAGGTTAAACAGGATGGGACTCTACTCATTGGAGTTTAGAAGAATGAGAGGTGTTCTCATTGAGGATATAGGATTCTTTATAAGCTTGACATGGTATAGACTGAGAAGATGTTTCCCCTCTTGGGAGAGTCTAGAACCAGAGGACATAGTCTCAGAATAAAGGGGCACCAATTTAACACTGAGTTGAGGAGGAGTTTCTTCTCTCAGAGATTTAAGTTTGAGATAGATTCTTGACGAGTTGGGTAATCAAGGATAATGGGTAAAGGCAGGAAAGTAGATGCGACGATTGTCGGAGCACATTGATCCTATTGAATTGTGGAACAGTCTCAAGGGGCCAAACGGTCTATTCGTGTTCCTATTTCTTGTGGTCTTTAAAGTGGTAGAGTTAACCCCGGTGTCTTATCTAATATTTATTTCAATCAGTAGAAAATGTATCTGGCTACCATTGCATTGCATGTATACGAGTTCAGTTAGCACAAATTATTGATTACATTTCCTATATAATAACATCAAAAAGTATTTAATGGGTAATTTTTTTTATGATAATCAATTCCATGGGATGCAGGTATGCTTTAGTTCCCACTGTTGGAAATGGTGAGTAAAACTTTGCAACATTAACAAAAATCTCCTGCAGTTGAATTGATGCCAGTTACTTCCTGCACGCTATAAGTCATTTCCTTTGTGTCAGTATGCATTCACCAAAACAATTTCTGGAATGGCTAATGTCCTTGATTGAAAGAGTAAGGGAAAGTGGCGAGGGCTCTTTATTTTCAGGCAGGAGACAGACTGACAACTTCACGTTTGCCAAAAAGTCAAATTTAAATGGACTCCATCCAACTCCAAAGATTCTTGTTCTGAGTGCAAGGTTTTGGCAGTTTTTGTCACAGACTTTAAGCATGCTCAATGGTGGTCCATATTTTTAGAATTAGATATTGGGAATTTGTGATTTCATTGTCAGGCAAAATAGTGCAAATGCTAAAACTGTGAAATGAAAATATAAAATGGTAGAACACTCAGTACAAAAACCGAAATAACTGCACGTTATACACTTAATGGTAGGTCCTGGGGAGTGTCGCTGAACAGAGACCTTGGAAGTACAGGTTCATAGCTCCTTGAAAGTAGAGTCACAGGTAGATAGGATAGTGAAGAAGGTGTTTGGTAAGCTTTTCTTTATTGGTCAAAGCATTGAGTACAGGAGTTGGAAGGTCATGCTGTGGCTGTACAGGACCTTGGTTAGGCCACTTTTTGAATATTGTGTGCAATTCTGGTCTCCTTCCTATTCAAAGAATGTTGTGAAACTTGAAAGGGTTCAGAGAAGATTTACAAAGATGTTGCCAGGAGGGTTTGAGCTATTGGGAGAGGTTGAATAGGCTGGGGCTATTTTCCCTGGAGCATCAGAGGCTGAGGGGTGACCTTACAGAGGTTTATAAAATCATGAGGGGCATGGATAGTGTAAATAGACAAAGTCTTTTCCCTGGGGTGGGGGAGTCCAGAACTAGAGGGCATAGGTTTAGGGTGAGAGGGAAAAGATATAAAAGGGACTTAAAGGGCAAAGTTTCCACGCAGAGTGTGGTGTGTATATGGAATGAACTGCCAGAGGAAGTGATGGAAGCTGGTACAATTACAGCATTTAGAGTCATAGAGTCATAGAGATGTACAGCATGGAAACAGACCCTTGATGCAACCTGTCCATTCCGACCAGTTATTCCAATGCAATCTAGTCCCACCTGCCAGCACCCGACCCATATCCCTCCAAACCCTTCCTATTCATATACCCATCCAAATGCCTCTTAAATGTTGCAATTGTACCAGCCTCTACCACATCCTCTGGCAGCTCATTCCATACACGCACCACCCTCTGTGTGAAAAAGTTGCCCCTTAGGTCTCTTTTATATCTTTCCCCTCTCACCCTAAACCTATGCCCTCTAGTTCTGGACTCCCTCACCCCAGGGAAAAGACTTTGTCTATTTACCCTATCCATGCCCCTCATAATTTTGTGAACATCTATAAGGTCACCCCTCAGCCTCCGACGCTCCAGGGAAAACAGTCCCAGCCTGTTCAGCCTCTCCCTATAGCTCAAATCCTCCAATCCTGGCAACATTCATGTAAATCTTTTCTGAACCCTTTCAAGTTTCACAACATCTTTCCGATAGGAAGGAGACCAGAATTGCGTGCAATATTCCAACAGTGGCCTAACCAAGGTCCTGTATAGCCGCAACATGACCTCCCAACTCCTGTACTCAATACTCTGACCAATGAAGGAAAGCATACCAAACGCCTTCTTCACTATCCTATCTACCTGCGACTCCACTTTCAAGGAGCTATGAACCTGCACTCCTAGGTCTCTTTGTTCATCAACACTCCCTACGACCTTACCATTAAGTGTATAAGTCCGGCTAAGATTTGCTTTCCCAAAATGCAGCACCTCGCATTTATCTGAATTAAACTCCATCTGCTACTTCTCATCCCATTGGCCCCATCTGGTCAAGATCCTGTTGTAATCTGAGGTAACCCTCTTCGCTGTCCACTACACCTCCAATTTTGGTGTCATCTGCACACTTACTAACTGTACCTCTTATGCTCGCATCCAAATCATTTATGTAAATGACAAAAAGTAGTGGACCCAACATCGATCCTTGTGGCACTCCACTGGTCACAGGCCTCCAGTCTGATAAACAACCCTCCATCACCACCCTCTGTCTTCTACCTTTGAGCCAGTTCTGTATCCAAATGACTAGTTCTCCTTCTATTCCGTGAGATCTAAGCTTGCTAATCAGTCTCCCATGGGGAACCTTGTCGAATGCCTTACTGAAGTCCATATAGATCACATCTACTGCTCTGCCATCATCAATCTTCTTTGTTACTTCTTCAAAAAACTCAATCAAGTTTGTGAGACATGATTTCCCACGCACAAAGCCATGTTGACTATCCCTAATCAGTCCTTGCCTTTCCAAATACATGTACATCCTGTCCCTCAGGATTCCCTCCAACAACTTGCCCACCACTGAGGTCAGGGTCACCGGTCTATAGTTCCCTGGCCTGTCTTTACTGCCCTTCTTAAACAGTGGCACCACGTTTGCCAACCTCCAGTCTTCCGGCACCTCACCTGTGACTATCGATGATACAAATATCTCAGCAAGAGGCCAAGCAATCACTTCTCTAGCTTCCCACAGGGTTCTCGGGTACACCTGATCAGGTCCTGGGGATTTATCCACCTTTAACTGTTTCAAAACATCCAACACTTCCTCCTCTGTAATCTGGACATTTTGCAAGATGTCACCATCTATTTCCCTGCAGTCTATATCTTGCATATCTTTTTCCACAGTAAATACTGATGCAAAATATTCATTTAGTATCTCCCCCATTTTCTGTGGCATCTGGATGGCTATATGAATAGAAAGGATTTAGAGAATATGGGTCAAGTGCTGGCAAATGGGACTAGATTAGATTAGGATACCTGGTCAGCATGGACGAGTTAGACCAATAGGTCTGTTTCCATGCTGTAGATCTCTATGACTCTGCTGAAAATCAGAATAGAAAGCAGAAATTGCTGGAAAAGCAAATGGAAAATGGGGTCGCTGTTCTTCCGGCTTGTGCTGAGCCGTTGTAGCAATGCAGTCTATCCAACTGTTTTTCTATCTCTTTGGGCTCTATCTCCATCTATTGTTTGCTCCATTCCCTCCACCTAGCCTATCCTCTCCATAAAAGCAAACTATTCCCTAGCTATCATCAGTTCTGAAGAAGGGTCACTGGACCTGAAACTTACTGCAGTGCTCCAGTGAAGATCTGCGCAAGCTGGAAGAACAGAATCTCATTTTCCACTTGGGAATTTGAACAGCATTCTGCATTCGATATTGAGTTCAATCACTTTAGGGCTTAAGGTACCCTCTCCCATGTACTCAGCCCAACCCCCACACGCCAGGCTTTGCTATCACGTGTTCTGCTATGACACACAACCCATTTTTAGCTACTAATAGTTCTGAATCATAGAATCCCTACCATGTGGAAAAGGCCATTTGGCCCAACAAGCCCACAGCAACCCTCCAGTGAGTAACCCACCCAGACCCATTCCCCATACTAATGCACCTCACCGAGGCATCCCTGAACGCTATAGACAATTTAGCATGGCTAAATTCATCTAACCTGTAACCCACACAAACACAGGTAGAACCTGCAAACTCCTCACGGACAGTCGGCCGAGGTTGGAATTGAACTCGGGTCCCTGGCGCTGTGAGGCAGCAGTCCTAACCACTGAGCCACCATGCTGCCCCCATTAGCAACTATTCATTCTACTAAGGTGACTGTTATCCACTCCTTTGTCTGTCCAACTGTTCTCCTGTCTCTTTGGGCTCTATCATCACCTATCTCCACTCCTTTTCCCCTTTCTCCTCCTCATCTTCTGCATAAAAAAACCATGTTATTCCTAGATACCGTCAGTTCTGAGGAAGGGTGGCTGGATCCCAAAGCATTAACTCTGATTTTGCTCCACTGTTGCTGCTAGACCTGCTAAGCTTTTCCAGCAGTTTCTGTTTTTGTTTCAGAACACTCAGTTTCTGTGCAGAGAGAAACAAAGTTAACATTTCAAGTTAGAACTGGTGAAAGAGCATTAGCATTGTTTTCCTCTCTACAGATGGCCTGGCGAATATTTCAACATTTTCTGTGCTCGTATTAATTTCGTAGTCTCTAACACAGTGTTTAATACTTTTATACCTTTGAAAACGAAACACAAATATTTGCATTGTATGGGGATGGAGGTCATCAGTTATTTTGGATAGCTGGTTCGGCAATGTGGAGAGGCACTCACAGTATGAGTTCAAGTCCCACACAGGCTGAGGTTACCATGAAGCACTCTCTTTCTCAACCTCTCCCCTCGCCTGAGGCATGATAACTTTCAGGTTAAATCACCACCAGTCACCTCTCTCTCTCTAACGAGAGAGCAGCTTCATTGGCCAGGAGGGCAATAGCAAATCTACTGACATTGTATAGTGCTCTACAGAGGCTGAGTGCTGGCATGTATCATTTCAAGGCTGCATTGTATGACTATTGTTTGGAAAATGTAAGCATGGCTCATCCAGTAGAATTGTTGGCTGCTCAGGGAACTTTGTCATTTGGAAGGTCTTTGTAAATTTCAAATTCCAGGTGAGTGAATATGTTCTTAGAGCTTGTTTACAAAGGATGTCAAATGATGCATGACCGGCACAAATTAAATGTAATTTCTATATAAATATATCTCAGGCAGATATAGCTCCAAGCACTTTTAACATTTATTGTAGTGAAGAGGGAAGGATATTCCCCCAGGGAGTTTCAAAAGTAGGGCTCACGTTTCTTAAGGCGAGAGGGGAAAGGTTGAAAACGGACATGAGTGGCTACTCTTTCACACAGGGTGGTTCGCGTGTGGGATGAACTTCCTGAGAAAGGGGTGGATGCACGTACAGTTACAACATTTAAAAGAGATTTGGATAAGTACATAAATACAAAAGCTTGGAGGGATGTGGACCAAAGGCAGGCAGGTGGGACTAGTTTAGTTTGGGAACATGGTCAGCATGGACTGATGGACCGAAGGGTCTGTTTCCATTGCTGTATGACACAGAATGAAATGCGCAATGCGTTGTCCATTTTTATGAGGAGGTACTTGTGGCTTTCTATGGATGAAAGTCTGACTGAGTCCATATTTTACCAGTGACTTTCTTTTCACTATAATTTATTTATTTAGCACAAGCATAGTTACAAAACCAAGCAATATCCCTGTCAGAACATAGATGGCGCTATTCAGGCCAGCCTTGATATTTAGTCAGCGGACAGTCCTCAACCATGTCAGTCATTGGTTGGATTGCACTTTATAGCTGCAGCCCATATAGTGTTGGTGACTCCACAGAGGCAATTTAAAAGGGCCCACTGTCACTCCAGGATATCAAAGTCAGGTGGACCAGCGGGATGGATAGTTGTCTATAATGAGAGTATGATTTCTGATGGATGCTATCTCCTGCTGTTGGTCCTCAGCTGTTATTCCTTTTCTTGGTGGGTTGATCATGTTGGATGATGTGATGGAAGGTGCACTGCAGTGAGTTGAAGAGCTCATTGAATAAAGGCAGACTTGTGTTGTAATACACACTGGATCGGTGATCTCATACCATCTGCCAGTAGTCGGCTAACGCTAGGGAAGACAAAAATCTGTCAAATTCAACAGGTTTCCACTTGAAAAATCCCAATCTCATGGAATCAAAAACTGGAACAATATGAAAATTGTGTGTCTCCCACATCATTTAATCCATACATTGTTTCCTTCAGTAAAGTTATACGTCACCATACATATTAAATCAACTGAAATTATTAATTCTTGAAGAAGTGCTCATGCCCGAAACGTCGATTCTCCTGCTCCTTGGATGCTGCCTGACCTGCTGCGCTTTTCCAGCAACACATTTTCAGCTCTGATCTCCAGCATGTGCAGTCCTCACTTTCTCCCTGAAATTATTAATTCCAAAGTGCAAGCTACATACCAGGTTTAAGATGAATAGGATTGTCTAGTAATGGGCAGAGGCATTCATCATCTGATGACAAAGGTGGGCAGTCTGAAGGTCTGGAGTAATGGAGAGTGCAGGAGGGTATTCCAGGGGCAGCACCAGGCACAGCTCAAAATGTGGTGTCAACCTGGTGAAGCTACTGAACCTGTGATAGACAGAGTGATGTGATCCCACAATTAAAGGATCAGTTCTAAGTTCCGATGTCCCGCCTTGTCCAGTTGTGAATGGTGATGGATTAGTAAGCATCTCACCTCCAACATGTATCCCAATCTGTAATTATAGTGAGGCCCAGCAGCACATTAGTATAAAGGCTAAGAGTGGAACATTTGCAACAATCTTCAGCCAGCCGTATTGAGTGGATAATTTAACATGGCTTCCTACTGAGATTGAGGAGAAAGTGAGGTCTGCAGATGCTGGAGATCAGAGCTGGAAATGTGTTGCTGGAAAAGCGCAGCAGGTCAGGCAGCATCCAGGGAACAGGAGAATCGACGTTTCGGGCATAAGCCCTTCCTGAAGAAGGCCTTATGCCCGAAACGTCGATTCTCCTGTTCCCTGGATGCTGCCTGACCTGCTGCGCTTTTCCAGCAACACATTTCCAGCTTCCTACTGAGATTCCCAGCATCACATAAGCCAACCCTCAACCAAATCAATTTACTCCACATGATATCAAGAAACAGCCAAAGGTGCAGGATATTTGTGTTTTGTTTCACGGTCAGTGTACCTTTAAGAGACATGCGCATGACTGTATCACTGGATGCAAACTGAGGGTATAAAGGCTTCAGACTTCATCTTGACTTGAGTCACATGAAGCATGGCTTGCTGATGGAGGCATGCTAGTGTTTACCACTGAATAGCCTCATGTTAGCCCAGGCACAGATGTGCCTGTGAATGTAATGCTTGATTATATTAGTGAGCTGTGAGTAGGTTCTGTTGGGTGTTTCAATATTATGTTAGCCACAGTCTAGCTTCTTACATTGTGAGGGAATAAATCACTTTGCCACTTGAGATGAAGATGCTGGGGGAGAGTGCAGGGGCTCAGACATTAATATTTAAATCCTCTCTGGACACAGGAAAGGTGCAGAGGTCTGGAAGCAGCTCATGTGATAACATTATTCAAGAATAGAGATAAATTAGGGAACCATAGGTCAATGAGTGGTTAGGAAACCTTTAGGGAAAATATGTGGGACAGAAATATCTCCAGTTGGGAGGATGTGATTGCACTGGAGAGGATGCAGAGGAGAGTCACCAGGATGTTGCCTTGGATACAGCACTTCAGCAATGAAGAGAGACTCAATAGATAGCTGCTGCTTCCTTACTGCAGAAAAGGCTGAGAGGGGACCAGATTGAGGTCTACCGAAGTATGCAGGACATAGATGCAGAAGATAGGAAGACTTTTTTTCTCTTGAGTAGAGAGATCAGTAACCAGGGAACAGATTTAAAGTATGGGGTAGAATGTTTTGAAAGGATTTAATGAATTCTTGCATCTGGATGTGTGATGTGCATCTGGAACTCACTGCCTGAATGTGTGGCACAGGCAGGAGCCATCACAGCATTTGAGAAGTATTTAGATGATCTCTTGAAATGCTATGGCATACAAGGGTATGGGTTGAGAGTGTGGTGCTGGGAAAGCACAGCAGGACAGGCAGCCTCTGAGGAGCAGGAGAATTGACGTTTCGGGCAAGAGCCTCATTCCTAATAAAGGGCTCTTGCTCGAAACGTCGATTCTCCTGCTCCTCGAATGATGCCTGTCCTGCTATGCTTTTCCAGCACCACACTCTCGTCTCTGATTTCCAGCATCTGCAGGGTATGGACAAAGTGCTAGTAAATGAGATTAGAGTAAGTAGGTGCTTGATGCCCAGCATAAATACAATTGGCCAAAGGGCCTCTTTCTGTCCTGTAATAACTAATGTTTATGACTTTATGACTCTAAGACACTGGCAATGTGGAAAATTGCCCAAGTATGGCTGCCCACAAAAAGCAGGACAAATCCGACTTGGCTAATTATCGGTCCATCAATCTCCTCTTGATCATTAATAAAGTGTTATCAATAGTGCAATCAAGCAGCACTTACTCAACAATAATCTGCTCAGTCAGTGATACCCTTTGGGCTCCACCAGGTTTATTCAGCAATTAACTTCATTACAGACTTCTTAAAAACATCGACAGAAGAGCTGAATCCCATAGGTGAGGCAAGAATGACAGCCCTTGACATCAAGGTTATATGCACCTGACTGTGACATCAAGGAGCCCTAGTAAAACTGGAATCAATGGGTATCAGGGGGAAAACACTACTGACTCATGGAAGCTGGTTGTGATTAATGGAGATCAATTATCTCAGCTCCAGGACATCTCTGCAGGAGTTCCTCAGGGTCGTGTCTTAGGCCCAACCACCTTCAATGACCTTCCCTCCATCATAAGGTTAGAAGTGGGGATGTTCGCCAATGGTTGCACAGTGTTCAGCACCATTTGCAGCTCCTCAGCTACTGATGCAGTCTGTGTCCAACTGCAGCAACACTTGGACAACATTAAGATTAGGCTGATAAGTGGCAAGTGACATTAACACACCGGTGTTCAGCAATGGTCATCTCCAACAAGAGAAAATCTAATTATTACCCCATGACATTCAATGGTGTTAAAATCACTGAATTCCCCACTGTTAACGTCCTGTGGATTCAAATTGACCAGACACTGAACTGGACCAATCATTTAAAAACTGTTGTACAAGAACAGGTCAGAGGCTGGGGATTTTACACTGAATAACGTAACTCCTTGCTCAAACACTGTCCAAGATCTAAATCAATATGTTGGAATACTGTCCATTTGCTTTGATAAATAATGCTCCAACAATAATTAAGAAGCTCAGCACTTTCCAGAACAAAGCAATCTCTTGATTGGCATCCCACCTAACCCCTTTAATATTCCCTCCCACCACCACGAATGCACAGTGGCAACAGAGCGTACCATTTACAAAATGCACTGTCACAACCCATTAAGTATTGCTAGATAGCACCTTCCAAACACATGACCTCTCCAAAAAAATACAAGGATGATATATACCAGGGAGAACCACCAACAGCAAGTTCCCTTGCAAACACTCACCAAGCTGACTGAGAGTCATAGGAGCCATACAGCACAGAAACAGACCCTTCAGTCCAATGTGTCTGCATCAACCAGCCATCCTAACCACCTAGTTCCATTTCCCAGCATTTGACCCATATCCCCCTGAACCCTTCCTATTCCTATACCCCATTCAGATACTATTTAAATGCTGTAGCTGTACTAGCCTCCACTACTTCCTCTGACAGCTCATTCCATACATGCACCACCCTCTGTGTGAAAAGGTTGCCCCTCAGGACCCCTTTTAAATCTTCCCTCTCTCACCTAAAACCTATGCCCTCTAGTTTTAGACACACTATCCTGGGAAAAATACCTCAGTTATTCATGCCCCTCATGATTTTACAAACATCTATAAGGTCGCCCCTCAGTTTCCAAAGCTCCAGGGAAAATAGCCCCAACCGATTCACCTTCTCCCTATAACTCAAACCCTTCAGTCCTAGCAACATCCTTGTGTATCATTTCTGCACTCTCTCAAGTTTAACAACATCCTTCCCATAGAAGGGCGACCAGAATTGTATACAGTATGCTAAAAGTGGCCTCACCGATGCCCTGTACAGCCACAACATGATGTCCCAACTACTATACTCAATGTTCTGACCCCTTTTTCACCAAATGCCTTCTTTATCACCCTGACTACCTGCGACTCCAGTTTCATGGGACTATGTATCTGCAACCCTAGGTCTTTTTGTGTGGCAACACTCCCCAAAATAAATCGCCTTTCCTTCATTGTTATTACTCAAATTCTGGGAACACTTTCCCTAATGGCATTGTTGCTGGATATATACGACCTACAGTGTTTCAAGAAGCCACTACCTTCACACAAAGGCGATTAGGGATGGTCAGTAAATGTTGGCCATTCCAGCAATGCACACATCCCATGAATGAATGCTTAAAAATTGACCATCTTTGTGACAGATCCTCATATAAAAAGAAAGGTTAATTCTTGGATTGTGAGCATGACTGACAATGCCATCAGTCCTTGTCCATATTTGAGGTAGCATCCATGCATTGTTATAAATAAAGAAGATACTTAGAGTCATAGAGTCATAGAGATGTACAGCACGGAAATAGACCCTTCGGTCTAACTTGTTCATGCCAACCAGATATCCAAACCTAATTTAGTTCCATTTGCCAGCACTTGGCCCATATCCCTCTAAACCCTTCCTATTCATATACCCATCCAGAGGCCTTTTAAATGTTGTAATTGTTCCAGCCTCCATCACTTTCTCTGGTAGCTCATTCCATACATGCACCACCCACTCTGTGAAAAAGTTGCCCCTTAGGTCCCTTTTAAATCTTTCCCCTCTCACCCTAAACCTGTATCGTCTAGTTCTGGACAACCCCACCCCAGGGAAAATACCTTGTCTATTTATCCTATCCACGCCCCTCATGATTTTATAAACCTCTACAAGGTCACCCCTCAGCCTCTGACGTGCCAGGAAAACAGCCCCAGCCTATTCAGCCTCTCCCTATAGCTCAAATCCTCCAACCCTGGCAACATCCTTGGAAATCTTTTCTGAACCCTTTCAAGTTTCACAACACCCTTCCAATAGGAGGGAGAGTAGAATTGCACACAATATTCCAAAAGTGGCCTAACCAAAGTCCTGTACAGCTGCAACATGACCTCCCAACTCCTGTACTCAATACTCTGACCAATAAAGGAAAGCATACCAAATGCCTTCTTCACTATCCTATTTACCTGCGACTCTACTTTCAAGGAGCTATGTAGTCTAAGGTTTCTTTGTTCAGCAACGTTCCCCAGGACCTTCCCATTAAGTATGTAAGTCCTGCCCTGATTTGCTTTTTTAAAATGCATCACTTCACATTTATCTAAATTAAACTCCATCTGCCACTTCTTGGCCCATTGGCCCATCTGACCAAGATCCCATTGTGCACCGAGATAACCTTCTTCGCTGTCCACTACACCTCCAATTTTGGTGTCAGCTGCAAACATACTAACCATACCTCCTATGTTCACATTCAAATGTCTTTAATTTGTGGTAAAACAGAAAATGAAAGGGGTCATGTGACTTCTTTAGGCCACTGCTCAATAATAACCTTGTGCATCTCGATTGTTTGAGGCTCAAGGAGACACAGGTATTACTGCAAGGAAGAATATGTAAGATTACACATAAAGAATGACCATGACAGCTGTGTTGTCAGTGGACAGACTGCCTCACCAAGTCACAAAGAGGTATTAAGAATGTCAGATTTTGGAAACAGCTATTCTTGAAATGCTCAATTTAGTTTCAAGGTAACATGGAGTAGAGAGGTCTAAGGAATAACTTAAACCATAAGACCATTAGATATGGGAGTAGAATCAGGCCATTCAGCCCACTGACTCTGATATGCTACTCCACCATGGCTGATATGTTTCTCAAACCCATTCTCCTGTCTTCTTCTTATAACCATTCACTCCCTTACCAATCAAGAGCTATCTATTTCTGGCTTAAATAACGCTTTAGTGTTTCTGTCTATACGAGGCCCATATGATTCATGCTGCCATCATGATGGCATTAGAGAATGAAGAAGCCTGTAGGAAGACATTCTAGGATTGTTCTATAGTTTTTTCCCCTAAAAGGCCCTTAAACCTCACAGACATGTGCAGTTTATCAGAAACTGAGAGAGTTCAAAGGTAGAGGCAACCAGTCCTGCACCTTAAGCTGAAAAAAACTGACGCTGTCAGTCACCACAGGAAACACAATGATTAAAGAGACCGAGTTCATGCGAAATTAAATCAAAGTGGAATTTGGTTAACTTGGCAAGAGGTGAAAAAGTCTTCGGTGTATCCCATACTGTGAAAATAGGTTCTGAATTTAGCAATTGCCTGGCTTGGAAAGGAAAAGAATAAAAAATAGTAGAAAGACAGGAGGAACAGGGAATTTTTTTGAAATTGTTCCTCAAAAATGAAGTATCCAATTCAGAGACGTGTTAAGTGCACCCAAAACATGGGAGTTTCAGGTCTCCAAACTGGTAAAAGGGCGAAGTATGGTTTGGTAGCTTAAAGTATAAATTGCCTAGAAACATAATTAATTTTTAGTGTTTCTTTTAATTATTTGGTTACAGTCAAGTTCCTAAAATGTGAAATCTTGACTAGTGATCCTTTCAGTCAATCAGGAGGTGTGCAATTTCATTTTCAAAATTATTAATACCTATAGAGATTGTTCCAGTAGCTTCCTTATTCCATTCTGAGAACAGTCGGGAGACAATCATGTCAGTGTATTACTACAGTCACATATCAGGTAATTGAGACAAGAATAAGAGCTTCCCATTCCAGAACTGAACTAGATGATTTTTACAATAATCCGAAAGCTCATGGTCACTTCTTTTGATATCAATTCTTCTTTAGTTTCAGACCTGAGGGCATAGGAGGGGAAAGAAACAGATGCGAGAGAACAGGGAATTGGAAAAAAAAAGAATTCAGTTCTTTAATATTTGTCCAAAATATTAGAAGGCATGAGGAGATTTTTGTATTCTGTAGAGTGAAATAATCTGAAGGCCTTGTTAAAATCTGGAATGTGCAGTCTGATAGGGCAGTGGGAACTGAAGCAATAATAACGTCTGAAAGAAATTGGATAAATATTGGACTGGATGAATCTGTAAGGCTCTGGGTAAAAGGCAGGGCAGGGAGATTGACTAGTCAGTTCTTCTAAAGAGCTAGCATAGGTGTAACAGCCTGAATGGCTCCTACTCAGTCCAATTGGTCTTCATTTAGGAATTTTGTTTTGTGATGACTAAACAGGACAAGTGTAGTTCCATGTCATTGAGATCCCAAATTTTCAGCAGGTTTCAGGAATCACTGCTTTCATTACTGGTAAATCTAAAACTGAAGGTATTGCTTTTGGCATGAAAATAAGTAAATATAATGAGATTGCAGCAGGATGTGTGCTGTACATATATTTAATTGCCCAGGACTGTCTGAGTGTGTCTGCTTTTGTGCACATTTGTGTGTGTGTTTTTACATGTGTGGTTGTGTATGTGTGTGTGTAAGCATCTGTGTATATAGGTGTGTGTGTATGTGTGTGTTTTTTAGCACATTGTTTTTATGTGTGCATGAGGTGTCGTATTTTATGTGTATGCTGTTTGTGTGTTTGTGTGTGGGAATATATGTGTGTGCATGCTATGCATGTGCTGTGTGTGTTTTAGTGTTCGTGTGTGTGTGTTTGTATGTGCACATGTTTGTGTGTGTGTGTGCATGTGCGCGCACAATTTTTGAAAATAATCTGAAATTGCACGATCACTTCTGATTTCAAGCTTAGTTAGAAGGGGTAGGAGCAAATGACTGCAGATGCTGGAATCTGTACAGAAAACAACAAATACTCACAAACACAGCAGGTCAGGCAGCATTCATGGAGAGAGAGCAAGTTAATATTTCAAGTCTAGATTTGAACTATTGGGAGAGGCTGAATAGGCTGGGGCTGTTTTCCCTGGAGCATCAGAGGCTGAGGGGTGACCTTATGTAGATTTATAAAATCATGAGGGGCATGGACAGGATAATTAGACAAGGTATTTTACCTGGGGTGGGAGAGTCCAGAACTAGAGGACATGGGTTTAAGGTAAGAGAGGAAAGATATAAAAGGACCTAAGAGGCAACGTTTTCACACAGAGGGTGGTATGTGTATGGAATGAGCTGCCTGAGGAAGTGGTGGAGGCTGGTACAATGACACCATTTAAAAGACATCTGGATGTGTATATGACTAGGAAGGGATTAGAAGGATATGGATCATATGTTGGCAAATGGGACTGGGTTGTGTATGGGGTGGTGCGGTGGCTCAGTGGTTAGCACTGCTGTCTTACAGTGCCACCGACCTGGGTTCGATTCCAGTCTTGGGCGACTGTCTGTGTGGAGTTTGCACTTTTTCCTGCGTCTGCGTGGGTTTCCTCCACAGTCCAGAGACATGCAGGTTAGGTGAATTGGCCGTGCTAAATTGCCCATAGGGTTCAGGGAAGTGCAGGTTAGGTGCATTAGTCAGGGGTAAATGTAGGATAATAGGGTAGGGGAATGGGTCTGGGTGGGTTACTCCTCTGAGGGTCGGTGTGGACTTGGTTGGGCCAAAGGGCCTGTTTCCACATTGTGGGGATTCTATGAAGTAGATTTACGTTAGGATATCTGGTCGGCATGGAAATTGTTTCCATGCTGTACATCTCTATGACTCTGATGAAGAGTTATCTAGACTCAAAACGTTAGTTTGATGATAGCAGAGCAGGCTGTTCCTGTCAGTGAGATCCTGGAGCACTATGACTTTCCCTGCGACCTCTTGTGTATGACCTGAATGATGCTGTGGGCCACCTGTGAGCTCACATCTGTTCACAGAAACTGTGGGAGTCAGCCCTGAACGATGGAGGAAGCAGAATTGTGGTCACAGGGTAGCATGCTGAAGAGAAGAAATATTTGCTCTAACTTTGTAAAGTGGGAAATGAAATACCATTTCTTCATTTTCACTGATGCCTCTCACATTACTGTGAAGCACATTGTCCAATCGGGCCCAACTGCTGTATCATCACTTCATTTGGAAGTCAGCTAATTTGTCTCAGCTTAATGCTCAAGCTGCCTTTCATTTATCACAACTTGGTGGCTATGGGAACAGCTGTGCATGACTCAAGCATCAGTTACACACAGACAAGCTCTGGAACTTCACACAAACTGAACAAAAAAGCTCCATGAAACCCACAACCAGGAATGCGAATGTGTCTGCGAGATCCACTTCCTCATCCATCACTCTGAAAACAGTTTGCAATGAAGCTGTCATGATGATAATACTGTCAGCCGAAGAATTCAACTCATAGAACATGAGTTCCCTGATTGGGGCTGTTAATCTGCTCCAATCAGGGAGCCCTGGCTGATAGATGTAAACAGGAGTGTCAGATGTTCTGTCCACTCTGAGAGCTGGCTCTGAGGGAGCTGTATCAGAGTCGAGGACTCTTCATGTATGAATGAAGGGTTTTGTGGCGTTACTTCAGG
Organism: Chiloscyllium plagiosum; assembly: GCF_037043375.1. Lineage (NCBI taxonomy): Eukaryota > Metazoa > Chordata > Chondrichthyes > Orectolobiformes > Hemiscylliidae > Chiloscyllium > Chiloscyllium plagiosum. Next base: position 47,629,147 of record NW_028270159.1, read on the forward strand.
CATTTGCTGGAAGTGTGAATTGATAATGATGCAGTGGGGGCAATGAAAGATCTGGGCCCGTGTGAATGATAGGATTAACTGCTTATTTTCATTAAGCAATAAGCTTAGAAATCAGAAAAAAAAGCAGAAGGACATCAAGGTAAGAAATTGACTAACTGAAGTCAAATTAGATACATAGAGGGAAATAAAGGAAAGAAAGTGATAGAAAAAGTGGATGCAAAAAGCAACAGAATCTAATTCTTAAATATTTAGTAGGGGTAGGTGATGGTCACAATGCTAGAATATTAATCCAGGGACTCTGGTCAGATTCTGGTTTGAATCAAACCATGGCAGATGGTGAAATTTGAATTGCATAATTTTCTGGAAATAAAAGATAAATAAATAAAATAAAGAATAAAAAATAAAACAAAAGATGACCGTGAAACCATTGTTAATATTCAGGAAAAGCCCATCTGGTTCACTCATGTTCTTCAAATATAGAAATCTGTTGGTCTTACCTTATCTGGCCTCCATGTGACTCCAGGTCACAGAAAAGGGTTGACTATTAACTGCCTTCTGTACAATAAATGCTGGTCCCACCAGTGACACACACATATCATAAATTAATTAAGAAAAGATATAAAGTGTTGCGAGACTGGAGGAGAATATTTTTCTGCACAGCTAATTGTTAAAATCTGTAATGTGCTGTCTGAAAGGGCAGAGGGAAGAGATTCAATAATTACTTCTGAAATTGGATAAATATTGATAAGAGGTGGGGTAGGGAGACTGATTGGTCAGTTCTTCCAAAGAGCTAGAACAGGCATAACAACCAGAATGGCCCTAGCTTGCTTTATTGGCCATGGATCAGGAATTTTACTTTGTGATCACTAAATAAGGCAAGTTTACTTCTATGCCATTGAATTCCCAGATTTTCCAGTAGGATATGGAAATCACAGTTTTCATTTTTGCATAAAACGAGCGTGAAGGTTTTGCCTTTGGCATGAAACCAAGGAAGGCTGCTGCAACAGTAATAGGATGTGTGCTGCAGATATGGTTAATCACCCAGGACTCTGTGTGTGTGTGTGTGTGTGTGTGTGTGTGTGTGTGTATGTATGTGTATGTATGTGTGTGTGTGTGTGTGTGTGTGTCTGTGTCTATATGTGTATGTCTATGTGTCTGCGTGCATCAGTCTGTGTATCTGTGTGCGTGTGTCTGTCTATGTGGGTGCGTCAGTCTATATGTGTGTGTGTTTGTTAACTCTGTGTGTGTGTCTGTGTGTGTGTCTGTTAGTTCAGTCTATCAGCTCTGTGTGTGTCTATTTGTGTTTGTCTGTATGTGTTTGTGTGAGTCTATGTATTTGTGCATATACCTGTGTGTGTGTGTGTGTGTGTATGTGTGTGTTTGTTTTCCAAGATGACAGATCTTTGTAGTGACCTCCTAAAAATAACCAAACCTTTGTGGTTTTATGCCAATCCTCTGCCAAAACGATGGTGAAATAAGGACAATCATGCAGCGGAGGTGACAAGGAAGTTGGTGTGCAGTATAATCACTGAGCTGACCACAGGATTGATGCCGGTACTTCATAATGCACATTATTTCACAGGTATTGGAGGGAATAACGATTATTTTCTGCAGTAGTAGTAACTCCTGAATTTCCACAGGCTTCTCCTGGCTCACATTTGTAACTTCATGAATATGCCTTTTTATAGGAGGATATCCAAAGGAAATTTCGAACCATTGGCTCAGTCTTCCTTGGCAGTGACATGTTGTGGAATTTATTGTTGATGGTCCCAGAAACAAATCTATGCTTATTTTGGTTAAACTTCCTCTTTACCCTTCAGCAGGAGCCTCCACCACAGCACCTTACTGATAAAAACCACCAGCCTTTCTGATGTCACCAGCTGAAGATATGCCCTTTGAGGTTTGCCTTCAGCTGAACAACAGGTACATCTTTTAATTTTAAAAAATAATTTAAAACAGTTATGACACTTTTAAAAACTGCCATACACCCGTAAATACATGTAACATTTTTATTACAGCTTTAAAGGAAACACAGAATCCCTATGGTTATGGGGATAGGCCATTCAGCCCCTCAAGGGAAAAAGTGAGGACTGTAGATGCTGGAGGTCAGAGTCTAGATTAGAGTGGTGCTGGAAAAGCACAGCAGGTCAGGCAGCATCCGAGGAGCAGGAGAATCGACGTTTCGGGCAAAAGCCCTTCATCAGGAATGAAACAGTCCATCAAGTTCACACTGACTCTCTGAACTTGAGAGACCCAGACTCACCCTCCTACCCTCTATTGTCTATGGCTAACCCACCTAGCCTGCACACTATAGGGAATTTAACATGGTCAACTCATCCAGTCTGCATACCTTTGGTGTGTGGGAGAAAACCACAGCTCCCAAAGGAAACCCACACTAACATGGGGAGAATGTGCAAACTCCACACAGGCAGTTACCCAATGATAGGATTGAACCCAGGTTCGATAGTGCTGTAAGACAGCAGTGCTAACTAGTGAGCCACTGTGCTGGCCAGAGTCTATTGGATATTATCACCAATGAGCTCCTCTCCAGCAACACCACATCCACCAGTACCTTCATGCTGCCTTAACCCCAGTCCCTGCGCCATGGCCTCCCTGCTCTTCCAGCTCCCTCTACCTCAAGTGCTGCTTCCGAATTGGGAGGACTGAGGAGCCAGGAAGGAAATGGAGTAGGGGAGAGCTGAGGTAGCTGTGGGGTCGGGAAGGGGTTGCAGAGTTGGGGTAGGAGGAGTCAGACATTCAAGGAGAATCACAAAAATCAGTTTTACTAATGATTAGCAATATAATAATTACAGTTAATATAGTTATGAATTATAATATAGATATACCATAATAAGTAATCATATATAATCATAAATAATACAATAAATATAAATAACAAAGTTAACAATCACACAACACCAGGTTATAGTCCAACAGGTTTATTTGGAAGCATTAGCTTTTGGAGCACCTCTCCTTTATCAGGTAGCTGTGGAGCAGGACCATAAGACACAGAATTTATAGCAAAAGATTTCAGTGTCATACAGCTGAAATAATATATTGAGCAAATCTAGATTGCTGTTAAGTCTTTCATCTTTTAGAATGGGTTGCAAGTTTCAGTTCATTAATATGTAAATCCCAGAACTTCTTTTAAATCACATTCTTGAGATAACAAGTTTTTGTATAAAAAAAAGGTGTCATCTCAGCTCAGACAATGTATTAAAGGTGTGAGATTATAATCTGTCTCTATCCCAACTTTGAGTAAGACTGGTTCTATTTCCAAAGTAGGGTAGGGGAATGGCAGATAAAGAGGTGGGGAGGAAGGGTTATGGGTGGGGAGGGGGCATAGTGGTGAGGTGGTGATAGGTGAATATAGGTGGTAGGTAAGACCTGGTAGGTTGATAGGAAGAATGAATCCAGTTAGTAGCTGGAAGGAGCGGGCAGTTGGAGGCATGAAAGAGAGGGGGAGGGGCTGGGAGGGGAGTTGGGGGATGGGATGAAGGGTTATTCGAAATTGGGGAACTCAATGTTGAGTCCTTCAGGCTGGAGGCTGCCCATGCGGAAGATAAGTGTTGTTCTTCCAATCTGTGGTCTGATTCGCTGTGGCAATGGAGAAGACTTAAGATGGACGTGTCGAGAGGGAGTGGGAAGGGGAATTGAAATGGGCGTTGACTGGGAGGTCAGGCTTGCCCTTATGGGCCCGGCTGAGATATTTGTCTACTTCAAAAGTTGCATGGGTCCATACTTTATCCTGGCAGTAATACTGAAGACTTGTGTTCCAGAATGAACTGGAAACTTGATCAAATGGTCCCAGAACAGCTATAACACTGGCATCCATCTAATAAAGTGGAAATTTGCTCAGGAATGTCCGTCCACAGAAATCAGGGCAAATGCAATCAGGACAATTCATGCACCATCAGTCGGCTGCTGAAAATGATAGACAGTGTGGTCTATAGTGCACAGGAGCAACCTGCGATCTGATGCTCAGTTTGGTTCTGTCCAGGCCACTCATTTCTTGACCTCATTGAAGCCTTTGTCAAAACATTGGCAAATGAACTGAAATAAAGGAGTGAGGTGAGAGTGACTGCTCTTGACATCAGGGTAACATTTGAGCAAATGTAGTATCATTGAACCCAAGCAAAATTTGAGTCAATGAGAATTGGGAATGGGGCAAGAAATGATCTATTGGTGGGTCTCACACTGAGAACCAAGTAAGATGATTCTAGCTATTAGAAACGAATATCAGTTTCCTTAGGGTAGAATCCCAGACCAAACAATCTTCCACTACTTAGAGTCATAGAGATGTACAGCATGGAAACAGACCCTTTGGTCCAACTCTTCCATGCCGACCAGATATCCCAAACCATTTTTGCCCCACCTGCCAGCACCCAGCCCATATCCCTCCAAACCCTTCCTATTCATATACCCACTAGATGCCTTTTAAATATTGCATAGTACTAGCCTCCACCACTTCCTCTGGCAGCTCATTCCATACACGTGCAACCCTTTGCGTGAAAAGGTTGCTCCTTAGGTCTCTTTCATATCTTTCCCCTCTGTTTTATTTTGATGTTCTATGAGATTCCTATCCAGCGAGTTAGGGTAAAATGATCCTGTCTGTATGTCCAGGTGTGGACATGGCTGGATCTGCTTTAGGTAAGTCTGATGGATGTTGTGGCACAGTAGTAGTGCCCCTACCTCGAGACTTGGGTTCATGTCCCACCTGCTCCAGAGGTGTGTAATAACATCACTGAACAAGTTGATTAGAAAATATATCTACACTCGTACAGTTTAAAGTTAAATTTGGCTCATTCACCAAAGCAGTTGAGAGCAGGAATACTTTAAATCTTACTCACTTTCTGTTGCCACGCATCATAGGAATGATTCATTTCCAAAAGGATCAAAGAGTCACAGAGTTAAGCTCATTAATTAACTTCATTCTAAATTGGGTGCAATTGGACATTTAAACTGTCCTCAAGCCCCACAGTGAATGCTGATACTTTGCTATAATAACAAAATGTTTACAAAAAGAAAGATTTTCTCTCCATTTCTCTATGAATACTTGGCTCTGGATGTTGAGTCAGGACACCAGTCTGACTCTCGGGATGGTATATTTTTTCTCATATTGAAAGCTGGAGATCTTCATCACAAGTGTTCCAAAATCCTCCAGGGAAGTCCTGGAGTTGTGAGACATTGAAGAATAATCTACATGTCACTCCTGAAAGCAACCTGGGAAAAAATTCATAGCACCCTTAAAAACCAGCATGTTTCTCGGTCAGTTTCTTTGGACTCTTGTGTTGAGTGAGAAAGAGCAGGAGCTGTTGGGGCTGAAACTAATGGAGACATAACGTGAGGAACTATCTTCAAGCGGGTTTAGAAAACAAATTTATATGACCTTATAGATCAATCAAAGGTCCTAACAGCGCGATTAAGAAGTTCATAATGTCACAGTTTCTTCCGGGATCACTAACAATATCATACAGTAACAAATTCTTCTTGGTTCACTCAGAAACTCATACAGTGAGTGATCATTCCTGGATCACTGAGATGCTAATTAGTTAATTGGTCCTTATAGTGTTGTTCTGAACTTAAGACAATGAGAGCTCCTTGCAGGTTAATAAGAAGTTGATCAGTTGACAGTTCTGTGGAGGTTGTTGAGAAACCATTAAAGAGTCTCCAAAGGTAATTGCAAAGCTAATTTGTTCAACTATGCTTTCAGGATGGTAAGAAGCTAAGTAAAGTTAGAAATAGGTATATACTGCAGGATAAGAGTTATTGCTGGGGGAAAGGCAATTACAATGCATTTAGGCAAGATTTAGGATACATAGAATGGGAAAGGAAACTGCAGGGGATGGGCAGAGTTGAAATGTGGAGCTTATTCAAGGAACAGCATGCCCTTGATAAATATATGCCTGTCAGGCAGGAAGGAAATGGTCAAGTGAGGGAGCCGTGGCTTATGAAAGAAGTTTAGTCTCTGGTCAACAGGAAAAAGAAGACTTATGTTAGGATGAGATGTGAAGACTCAGTTAGGGCACTTGAGAGTTACAGGTTATCCAGAAAAGACCTAAAGAGAGAGCTAAGAAAAGCCAGGAGGGGACATGAGAAGTCGTTAGCAGACAGGATCAAGGAAAACCATAAAGTTTTTTGCAGGTATATCAGGAATAAAAGAATAACAAGAGAAAGATTAGGGCCAATCAAGGATAATAGTGGGAAGTTGTGTGGAGTCTGAGGAGATAAGGGAAGCGCTAAATGAATATTTTTCGTCAGTGGTTACACTGGAAAAAGACAATCTTGTCAATGAGAATACTGAGATACAGATTAAGGGACTAGACGGGATTAAGTTCACAAGGAGGAGGTGTTAGTAATTCTGGAAACTGGGCAAATAGGTAAATCCCCTGGGACAGATGGGATTTATTTTAGGATTCTCTGGGAAGCCAGAGCGGAATTTGCAGAGCCTTTGGCTTTGATCTTTTTTATTGTCATTGTCTACAGGATTAGTGCCATAAGACTGGAGGATAGCTAATGTTGTCCCCTTGTTCAAGAAGGGGAGTAGAGACAATCCTGGTAATTATAGACCAGTGAGCCTTACTTTGGTTGTGGGTAAAGTGTTGGAAAAGGTTAGAAGAGATGGGATTTATAACCACATAGAGAGAAATAAGTTGATTGAGGATAGTCAACATGGTTTTGTGAAGGGTAGGTTGTGCCTCACAAACCTTATTGAGTTCTTTGATATGGTGACCAAACAGGTGGATGAGGGTAAAGCATTTGATGTGGTGTATATGGATTTCAGTAAGGTGTTTGATAAGGTTCCCCACGGTAGGCTATTGCACAAAATACGGAGGCATGTGATTGAGGGTGATTTAGTGGTTTGGATCAGAAATTGGCTAGCTGAAAGAAGACAGAGGGTGATGGTTGATGGGAAATGTTCATCCTGGAGTTCAGTTACGAGTGGCGTACATCAAGGATTTGTGTTGTGTCCACTACTGTTTGTCAGTTTCATAAATGGCCTTGATGGGTAAAAGGATGGGTTAGTAAATTTGTGGATGACACTATAGCAAATGGGATTACATTAGGTTAGGATATCTGGTCAGCATGGACGAGTTGGACCAATAGGGTCTGTTTCCGTTCTGTACATCTCTGTGACTCTATGACCGTAAGGTCAGTGGATTTGTGGATTGTGCTGAAGGATGTTGCAAGTTACAGAGGGACACATACAAGCTGCAGAGCTGAGCTGAGAGGTGGCAAATGGAGTTTAATGTGGAAAAGTGTGAGGTGATTCACTTTGGAAAGAGCAATAGGAATACAGTTTACTGGGCTAATGGTAAGATTCTTGCTAGTGTGGATGAGCAGAGGGATCTTGGTGTCCATATACATAGATCCCTGAAAGTTGCCACCCAGGTTGATTGGGTTGAGCCATGAGGTCATGCTGCAGCTGTACAAAACTCTGGTGCGGCCAGATTTGGAGCATTGTGTACAGTTCTGCTCACTTTATTACAGGAAGGATGTGGAAGCTTTGGAGAGGGTGCGGAGGCAATTTACTAGGATGTTACCTGGTATGGAGGGAAGGTCTTAAGAGGAAAGGTTGAGGGCCTTGAGGCTGTTTTCATTAGTGAAGAAAATGTTGAGATATGACTTAATAGAGACATAAGATAATCAGAGGGTTAGATCGGTGGACAGTGAGAGCCTTTTTCCTCAGATGGTGATGGCTAGCATGAGGGGACATAGCTTTAAACTGAGGGGTGTTAGATATAGGACTGATGTCAGAGGTGTTATTTTACTCAATGCGTAGTAGGGGCATGGAACACACTGTCTGCAACAGTAATAGACTTGCCAACTTTAAGGACATTTAAATGGTCATTGGATAAACATATGGATGAAAATGGAATAGTGTAGTTTAGATGGGCTTCAGATTGGTTCCATAGGTCAGCGCAACATTGAGGGCCGAAGAGCCTGCACTGTAATGTTCTATTAAAAGATTTGCAGTAATTTTGCAAAGTGGGGTAACTTGAGAAATGATATACAAAGTTCAGACCTACAAACAGTAATTTGTTAATATATACTTCTGATGAATGCTAAAAAGCAAAACAGTAAAACACAATTAACTTAATTGTGTGATTTTAGAATTTTATTATGGAATTCACTGAAAAATTAGCTGTATTAGTGAACCCCTTTTACAAACATATTCCTGAAAGGTCAACGTTTATTTTTAGCCACTTGATGATAATGATTCAGATATTGGGTTTGAATTGAACAGTTCCAGATGTTTGCGGTGATTGGAATGTAGAGCAGAAAGTTTCCAATGTGCTTAAAGTCTCAATCAGATTCCAGACAGTGACCTCCAGTCAGGCTCGCTTCTGTGAGACATTCACATCCTCTGATCCCATCCGCCTAATGTCGTGTGTGAGCCGTGAACCTGCAGCACGCTGACGTTGGAATCTGTACTTTGACGTCAAACAGTCACTGAGCTGGGTTTAGTAAATGGGCAGGGATCTAAAGACAGGCAAGATTCTGTGAAATTGATGGATAGAGACTTTACTGATGGAATGCAAGACTTCAGTGTAAGTTGGGAAATGCAGCAAGTGTTCAGGGCCTCTTGCATTTAGCAGGTCACAAGTAGGTGCTATATCTCTCCTGACTCATTTCCTGTCAGTCTAACCACCAGGCTGTCAATGAATGCAGGCACAGCGGTGAGAGTTAACACAACAGCTCTGACTTTCTGTTTACTTTGAGCTGTGCAACATGCTGGATTACTTTCAAACGCTGTGGATCCATGCTGTGCTTCTCCACCTGGGCTCGAATCACCAGGTGGAAATGCAAAGTCAGAGATAGGTATTAGCTGAAAACATCAGTGTGATTGGGTTCAGTCACTCTGTTGGAACCATTGCACATTTTAATTGTGTGATTGCTAAACTCAGTGGGGATGAAACTGGGCTCGGACTGAATATTGAGTAGGGAGTGCTACCACCCCTGGTAAATGTCAGGATTTCAGACAGAACACCGTGAGTCTCAGCACAGAGCAGGACAAACACTGGCGGAATCCCTCAATGAGAAATTTGACTCGAAGCAGTATTTCTTGTGTGATGCTCCATTCAACACTTTGCTTTGTAACCAGCAAGTCCAGCACTGCACTCTAGTGTTACACAGTTAAAAAATATTTACAATCCGCTGCGAAATGACTAGAGCTCGACTGATGGATGTTTCCAGTTCGATCTCCCACATTAACAGTTACACCTAAATCATGCAGACAGCAACAGTGGAGGAGAGGAATGCTGGACTTGGCACCCTGGCATATTCCTGTCCACACTCATATGGCAGGTTACAACATTGGGGAAAGGGCTAGATTGTCGACACTCACTCTCCAACAGAAATGATGGACAACATGAGACAGCCTTTTCAGCAACTTTTATTGGCAAAAACACTCTGCAACTAACAACTGTGGCTGGGTGCTGGCTTAAAATGGTACTGACATACATTTATATAGAACCTTCAACCCAGCTAAAAAGCATTCCAAGGATGATTCACAGGAGAGGGTAATCAGACAAAATTTCACACTGAGCCCCATGCAGATGCCTGAAGAAAAGTGGCAGACACATGTGGTCAAAGTGATAGATTATAAGGAATGTTTTAGAGAAACAGACACAGCGAGGTGCAGAGGTTTAGAGAGGAGGTTGCAAATACTCCAGATGAGTGAAGGCACATTCCCCAATGCTGCAGCTGGAGGACTGCAGTAAGTCCAGGGCGTTCTAAGACAGGAACAGGTTACAGAAATAAGGGAGGGTGGAAGCCCGAGAATTAGAAAACCTCAAAGTGAATTTGAAAGTCAAGGCATGGCTGGACTGGGAGCCAATGCAAATCAGAGAGCAAAAGAGAGATGCATTACAGTAAAAGAACAGTTTATTATCACAGTGCAGACAAGTAGAGATAGGAATTAACGTCTAATATCACCTCGGGGTAATGTTATTGAATAAATTCCGAGTTGAACAGCTTTGAACACCATCACCCTTTATTGTTCAGTTGTTCCACTTTGTTACTGACTGCCTTTCCCATTGCTCATGTTGTACTAATTCTGAGATGCCCATTAGATGGGTGTCATTAGCTGGTAGCTTTATTGTCCTCTGTTGGGACTTAATTTAACTTTATGTTCTATGTCTATAGCCTTATGGAGTGCAAAACAAGGCCATTCAGTTCATCAGACCTGTCTAAGCTCTTTGAAAGAGCTATTCTTTTAATCCCACATTCGGCTATTTCCTCAGAAGATTGAACATTTCTCGCTGCAATTTTCACCTTATGAAGTATTTTTCCAATTTCCTTTTAAAGGTTACCATTGAATTTGCTACTGTCACCTTTCAGGTAATGAATCCAGATCCCAAAAAACAGAATTTGCTGGAAAAGCTCAGCAGGTCTGGAGGTATCCGTGGAGAGAAATCAGAGTTAACATTATGGGTCTTCCTCAGAACCTCCTCAGCTGCTCTCGCCACATCCTGAGGCCCACACTCAGTGCCATGCGTCACCATTTGCATACTCTCAACCCCTGTCTCCAATGGCATTGCATCATGCTGGCACAGAGCTGCACCACTCCCCAGTTCCACTTCATCCTCCAACTCATTCGAAATGCTAACAAGAAACTTTTTATTTTCCTTTCAGGCATCAAGGCACACAAGGTGTAACAACTTAGAGATTCCCATGGCCCTCCGGAACCTTCCGCACCTCCCCTTCCCTCTGACTCCATCCCCTCCCCCAACCCCACCTCCTGTCATGCATTCACTATCTCTCGTGCCCTTCCGCTCTCCATCGCTGTTTGTAAAAAAGAAACCCTGTTTTAAAAAACAACAGGTCTGAGGAAGGATCACTGAACCCGAAACGTTAGCTCTGATTTCTCTCCACAGATGCTGCCAGACCTGCTGAGCTTTTTACAGCAATTTCTGGTTTTGTTTTTATTTCCAGCTCCCACAGTTCTTTTGGTCTTTAACCAGACCCTAACACTGTGTTAAAAATTCCCCTCAACTGCTGCCCTTTTGCGTTTTCCGTGTATGACCATGAGAGTCATGTTTTACCAACTAGATGTTACACTGATGTCCTGTCTGCCCTTTTGGTTGGTGCTGTGTAAATAGTACCAGCTCTTCTCAAGTGTGCTCACTGATGGCTTTGCCACAAACAAAACCTACAAATGAAGTAAGTACCGCTGGCTGCCATATTTGTCTTCATAACAAGAGTGGCTACGTTTCAAAAGCAGTTAACTTGCTACAAGATATTTTGAGATGATTTCAGGATCTGAAAGATCTTACAGACAACATGCCACAGAGAAATGGGAGCTTTTAAAGACATGATACATATCATAATAGTTTTAATTCCCATTTAAGAACAAAATGTTTGAAATCTCATTACGGTGAAGTAGGCAGCTGTTACCAATGAATGAGTCACTTTTCTTAATTGCAGATGTGAGAAATGTAATTGGTTCCTTGTTTTTTAAACATATGAAGAGACTGTGACAACAAAAGTCTGCAACAATTTCCACACAGTAAGGATTACCTAATATATATCATCTTTCCAACATCTGGGGCTAGTCATTGGTGTTAGATGAATAGCGGCCTTGGAAACCCAAATAAGTGACCTCACTTAACAAAGTGGCCCAACTCAAAGAGATTTTTCAATAGGTGTGTAATGGAAGTCACCTGGTTGGTTACAATTACAAATGAGATCCCACTGCCTGATTCTAGTGTGACCTGTTGAATGTATCCACTAGACCAATGTAAAGACAAACCTGACAAGTGGCATCAAACTGAACAATGTAACAATGGAGGACTCTCCCATTATGGCATCAATAGTTGGCATGAATCACTCAAAACAGGGCAGTGCACAGTTGGTGCTGTAAACAGCTCCCTCTATGCAAAGTGGAGCAAAGTGCCTTACCTCTGATCGCCAGAGGAACATTCAATGCAGCACCTCATACCGTTTTTCCAGTTACCACAATAATTCGCCCATGGCCTCGCTAAGGCAAATAAAAACAATTTTTGAACTCTGTTCAAAATTTTTACAATACTTTTACAATATTTACAAACGAGAGGGACCGTATTGTTGAAGAGGAGCGTGTGAAACGGACTGGTAAGCTAGAAGAGATACTTGTTAGAAAGGAAGATGTGTTGGGCATTTTGAACAACTTGAGGATAGACAAGTCCCCCGGGCCTGACGGGATATATCCTAGGATTATGTGGGAAGCAAGAGAGGAAATTGCAGAGCCGTTGGCAATGATCTTTTCGTCTTCACTGTCAACGGGGGTGGTACCAGGGGACTGGAGAATGGCTAATGTGCCCCTGTTCAAAAAAGGGAATAGGGATAACCCTGGGAATTACAGGCCAGTTAGTCTTACTTCGGTGGTAGGCAAAGTAATGGAAAGGGTACTGAGGGATAGGATTTATGAGTATCTGGAAAGCCACTGCTTGATTAGGGACAGCCAGCACGGATTTGTGAAGGGTAGGTCTTGCCTTACAAGTCTTATTGAATTCTTTGAGGAGGTGACCAAGCATGTGGATGAGGGTAGAGCAGTGGATGTAGTATACATGGATTTTAGTAAGGCATTTGATAAGGTTCCCCATGGTAGACTTATGCGGAAAGTCAGGAGGCATGGGATAGAAGGAAATTTGGCCAGTTGGATAGAAAACTGGCTAACCGGTCGAAGTCAGAGAGTGGTGGTAGATGGTAAATATTCAGCCTGGAGCCCAGTTACAAGTGGAGTTCCGCAGGGATCAGTTCTGGGTCCTCTGCTGTTTGTAATTTTTATTAATGACTTGGAAGAGGGAGTCGAAGGGTGGGTCAGTAAATTTGCAGATGATACGAAGATTGTTGGAGTTGTGGATAGTGAGGAGGGCTGTTGTCGGCTGCAAAGGGACTTAGATATGATGCAGAGCTGGGCTGAGGAGTGGCAGATGGAGTTCAACCCTGTCAAGTGTGAGGTTGTCCACTTTGGACGGACAAATAAGAATGCGGAATACAGGGTTAACGGTAGGGTTCTTAGTAAGGTGGAGGAGCAGAGGGATCTTGGGGTCTATGTTCATAGATCTTTGAAAGTTGCCACTCAGGTGGATAGAGCTTGTAAGAAGGCCTATGGTGTATTAGCGTTCATTAGCAGAGGGATTGAATTCAAGAGTCGTGAAGTGATGTTGCAGCTGTACAGGACCTTGGTTAGGCCACATTTGGAGTACTATGTGCAGATCTGGTCGCCTCACTTTAGGAAAGATGTAGAAGTTTTAGAGAGGGTGCAGAGAAGATTTACCAGGATGTTGCCTGGAATGGAGAATAGGTCGTACGAGGATAGGTTGAGAGTGCTAGGCCTTTTCTCATTGGAACGGCGAAGGATGAGGGGTGACTTGTTAGAGGTTTATAAGATGATCAGAGGAATAGATAGAGTAGACAGTCAGAAACTTTTTCCCCGAGTACAACAGAGTGTTACAAGGGGACATAAATTTAAGGTGAAGGGCGGAAGATATAGGGCGGATGTCAGGGGTAGGTTCTTTACCCAGAGCGTGGTGGGGGCATGGAATGCACTGCCTGTGGGAGTGGCAGAGTCAGAATCATTGGCGACCTTTCAGCGGCAATTGGATAGGTAGATGGATGGGTGCTTAAGCTAGGACAAATGTTCGGCACAACATCGTGGGCCGAGGGGCCTGTTCTGTGCTGTATTGTTCTATGTTCTATGTTCTGTAAGCTTGATGTCATCAAGTCTCTGCTTGTACATACCCTAACTCACAACATTCACCCATCACTCATGGGCTCGCAGGCACACACTGATTCCTGACCAACTACACAACAAATCTTGAATTCTCATTTAGTTTGCAAATCCTTCTTTCATTTTTCTCTGCCTCTGTAACTGACTCCAGCCCTTCTCCAAGTTTTACTTTTCTTTATTTACACATGAATGTGAGCAGCAGTAGCTGAGCTACTATTTATTGCCTATCCTCAATTGCCCTTAAATGGAGTGGTTTGTCCTGCCAGTCCAAAGTCAGTCAACTGTCAATCCCATCACTGTAGGTCTGAAGTCATATGTAGGTCAAACTAGATAAGAATGGTGGGTTTCATTCCCTAATAGTGAACTAGATGGGTATTTACAATGATTTACAATAGTTACATGGTCACCATTAGACTAGCTCTTAACTTAGGTAACTGTCTCTACCTGCCAAGATGCAATTCAACTCTATGCCCTAAAACATGAATCTGAGACTGTGGGTTACTAACCTGGCGATATTATCACTTTGCCGCCATCTGCCCATGACTCTGATCTCTTCAGCATTCCTGTTTCGTTTAATTGTCCCATCAGTTTCGTGCAGATTGTCATAACTTCAAATAGTTAGGCATTTTGGAGTTCTGATCCTTAAATCCCTCTAACTTTTGCCTTCTCATTTAAGGTACATATAAATCCTACCTCTTTGACCTAGGTTTTGGTTATCTTTATTGGATAATGTTTCTATAAGCCATTTTGGGATGCTTTACTACAATGAAAGTGTTCAATGAATGTACATTATTGTTACTGTTAGATCAGGAAAAAATATACACCATCTGTAGTGATTGTAATGAGGTCAGCCAGGTGAACCTCATAGAACATGAATTCCCTGACTGGGGCTGTTAATCTGATCCAATCAGGGAGCCCTAGCTGACAGATTAGAACAGCAATGTCTGGGGGTCATTAGGGACGACTGCCTGCCCCTCTTCCGCGGTTACGTTAGGGCCCGAGTGTCCACCAACACCCTGGAGTTGTTCAGGGAGAGGTGGGCGCCGCAGGGAGTGGAGTGCATCATTTCCCCCTCCAACTCTATTTTGATTTAGTCCCTACCCTCCCCTTCACTGTTTTGATCACACAGCACTGCCCTTTGATGTGAAGGGCAGTGTTTGTCACTGGCCACCCGGGTGTTTTCCTATCTTCCTGGTGGTGGAAATTGAATAAAGATTCGTGCACCTTGTGTCTCTCACTGTGTCTCACACCTGCACACACACACCATGGGCACTGGGAAAAAAAATAAGCACTACCGCAGTTAGGCAGTGGTGTGGGGGAAGAAAAAAAAAGAAAAAAAAAGTAGTGAAAAAAAACAGGAGTGTTGGAAAAAAAAAGAACAGCAATGTCTGGGGGTCATTAGGGCCGACTGCCTGCCCCTTTTCCATGGTTATGTTAGGGCCCGGGTGTCTCTGGAAAAGGAGCACTCGGTGTCCACCAACACCCTGGAGTTGTTCGGGGAGAGGTGGGTGCCGCAGGGAGTGGAGTGCATTATTTCCCCCTCCAACTCTATTTTGATTTAATCCCTGCCCTCCCCTTCACTGTTTTGATCACACAGCACTGCCCTTTGATGTGAAGGGCACTGCTTGTCACTGGCCACTCGGGTGTTTCCTTTCTTCTTGGTGGTGGAACATAAGTAAAGATGTACACACTTGTTGTTTCTCGCTGTGTCCGACACCTGCACACACACACACACACACACAAAAGAAGAAAGAGAAAAATAAAGAAAAAAAGAAGAAAAAGGCAAAAAAACCCAGCAAAATCAGAGGTTGTGTTCAGTCTCAGAGCCGGCACTGAGGGAGCTGGATCAGTGTCAAGGACTCTCCATGTGTAAATAAAAGGCAACTTGGTGATGGGATATCAGCCTCTGTGCAGTTATGGACTCATAGAAGTTTGGAAATATGGGACCCATTCAACCTATATTCCAGAAATCAAGTCTGTGAAAACCCTTTATTCCATGGTCTAATCTATTCAAGTGACAGCACCTGCTTGACTTTATTGATCTTTTGGGTGTATGTTTTCAGGAAGATGTTTACCCTTGCTTCATTGGAGGGCTTTTTCTCTGGTACATGATCGCTTTCCAATGCAAAGGTCACTTCCTGACTCATTGCTTAGAATGTGGCTGACTTTTAGCAGAAATTAGCAACGTGGGAGTTTCTGAGAATTTCATGGACGGGTTTCTCGTGCATGCTAATGAGATTTCTCAAACTGTTTTACATAACTTGCCCATTACCCATGTCCCATGTCTCCATGAGGTCCTGCGCGTCAGATCTACGACCCTCTGCCAGAGGTGGAAATATTCATCACTGCCTCCTCGGATTTCCAGCACCAGCACCACGACCTGGTCAAGCCCCATCAGGAAGTGACATCATAATAGAAGGGGATTCAAAAACCAACGCTTCTCTGGGCACACCTCTCTCCTGTGTGACATTTCCTTGCAAATACAAGTGAACATTGCTACGTCATACAGTCATAGTCATACAAATCATAAACAGACCCTTCGGTCCAACCAGTCCATGCTGAACATAATCCCAAACTAAGCTAATCCCACCTGCCTGCTCCTGGCCCATATCCCTCCAAATCTTTCCTATCCATGTACTTATCCAAGCCTCTTTCTTGCCATTTAAGAGGAAAGTTACACAGTTTATGTGTCCTTACTGTAATTCCATTTTTGAAGCCTGTCTCAGGGGGTGTTTCCCATTCCCCAGTGCTCAGTGCACCTTAACTGCTCCCCATTGTTCAAAGTGGGAGCATCACACACTGAAAATGCTTCAAACAGTTGCAAACATTCACATTTATTCAGCAACAGCAAAGAAAACATGAACAAATGCTGCATTTGCTTCTGGAACAGACAGGGACCATTTGCCTTGTGACAGCCACAAACTTACTGTCAATAAGTCAATTTTACAATCACAGCACTGAGCTCACACCTTCAGGAGCAAATTTAGTCTTGTCTTAGCTTCATGCAGAAGCTGATATTTCCCCTGGCCAATGTCCTCATCTGCCTCTTTTGAAGGCACTTTCCCAACTCTTCAGAATCCATCACATCCTCTTTTTGTCTGCTGTAGCTGTGCAGAGCAGAGCATGCTGAGATCACATGGCAGACTCTGTCTGGACTGTACTGCCAAGCCCTCCCTCCCCAGGCTGATCCAAACATTGGAATCTTACATTCAGCAGGATATTGTCTGCTCCCATGGTTTCAGAGAGTAGCCCTTACCTCCCAGCTAAGGATTCTTGAAAGTGGACAGTCAGCTCCGCTATAATGCATGTTTCTTGAACATGGATTGGCTTTATCACGATCTAGACCATTATTTGTAGAATGCGAACTTTCCTTACCTGTATTGGCTCAAACGCGATTCTGGCCCCATTCGGTTAAATGTGCAGCGATTGCACGATTTCCTTATGATGTGAGATCAGACGAGAACAGAACTATCACATTATATCACAACTGACCATACTTGAAAGCCAGTGCATTCTGTAGTTGCTTCATTTTATTTCTGCAATGATCCGATCAGGTCCAGAGGAGTTGTCAATCTTTATTCCCATTGGTTTCCCTAGTAACGTTTCTCTAGTGATCATTATTACAATTATTTCATCTCCCCTGATTGTCCCTTGATTACTTAGTTTTCTTGAATGTCTTCTACTGTGCAGACTGATGCAAAATATTTATTCTGTTTTTCTGCCATTTCCTGGTTCCCCAGCTTCATTCTCTAAGGGGCATATATTCACTTTGGCTGTCCACCTTAATGTTACTTGCAATCTTACTCGTATGGTTTATTTTCTTCCTTTTTTTTGTCATCTTTTATTGGTTTTTAAAACTTGCCAAATTCTCTGGCTTATGTCTAATCTTTGCCGCATTGTATGTTTATTCTTTCGATTTGATGTTATCCTTAACTTTCCTGGTTAATTATAGTTGTCTTACGTCTTCCTAGAAATCCTTCTCTCTCACTAGGATATGTCTTTGCGGTGAGTCTTGACTGTTTTCTTAAGTGAATGCAATTGTTCCTCAACCATCTTTGCTGATAAACTCCTTTTCCAATCCACTCTAGTCAGCTCTGCCTCCATTCCTTTGTAATTATCCTGATTTAAGCCTAGCACAATTATTAATGATTTGGAGATGCCGGTGTTGGACTGGGGTGTACAAAGTTACAAATTACACAACACCAGATCATAGTCCAACAGGTTTAATTGGAAGCACTAGCTTTCGGAGCGCTGCTCCTTCATCAAGTGATTGTGGAGTACACAATTGTAAGACACAGAATTTATAGCAAAAATTTGCAGTGTGATGCATTCTAACAGATGAGAGACTTAACAAGCAATCAGAGTATTTTTCAATGTATAATTTCAGTTACATCACATTGTAAACTTTTGCTATAAATTCTGTGTCTTACAATTGTGTACTCCACAACCACCTGATGAAGGAGCAGCGTTCTGAAAGCTAGTGCTTCCAATTAAACCTGTTGAACCATAACCTGGTGTTGTGTGATTTGTAACTTTGTACACAATTATTCATGTGACATTGCCTTCCCTCTCAAACTGACTGCTACATTATACCATGTTCGGATCACTGTTTCCAAGGGGATCTTTTACTCCAACATCAATTATTAAACCCAACTCATTACATATCACTGGATCTGCCTGAACTGCACGCAAAACAAAATTTTCACTGTGCTCAGGTATATGTGGTCATTATAAATCAAACCAAATCAAATCCAAAATAGCCTGATACCTGGTTGGATATAAATGAACTGTCAGAATGGAATTATTTGCATTTCTGAAGGATCCCTGCCTGAGCAGAATCTCATCTCAGAAATGTGGAGCTCTCTTCGCTTATAAAGAGATTATAACCTCTTGGGAAGTCTGGCCCATTGTCTTTCAGGAGTAGCATTGAGTGCAGGGAGCAGGGCGCTAGCGAACAGATACAATCGATGTATTCACAACCATTACCAATGAGGCAGAAAATCAGTTGTAAACGTACATATCACTTCTGAAACTTGAAAGAAGCCATGGCAACTAGTGACAGAATCTAAAGGTCAGTAGATCTTTAGATTGAGAGATCCATAAAAGATAATCCAACTGATTAAAGTATTCACAAGAGAAGATAAAGAATAGCCATCCTCATCCAGTCAGTAATTACTTCTTGGATAAAAATGGCATGAGTCTTACTGAAAGAAAGACACATTTTGCCAAAGCTTTACATTTTGTTCTCATCAGCACAATTCAGAAGAAATGCCAAAGTAAAGGGAATACAACATTTCTATGATAGGCGATGAAAGTGCTAGTTAGTTCACAAGAGAACAGTACAGTAGAGGCATTGCCATGAAGGATAAAGATTTGGCAGACGAACTAACCAGATATTCTGTCTCGGTCTTCACTAGGGTGTAGCATCCTTGAAATAGCTATAAGTCAGGAACTGAAAGGGAAGGAGGAATTCAAGAAAATTAGAATTACCAGAGAAGTGGTACTGAGTGAATTGTTGGAACTCTGAGCTGACAACTCCCCAGGGGCCTGATGGATTTCAGTCTAATGTGAAACCTTGCAGAAGTAGCCACTGAGGTAGTTGATGCTTTAGTTAAATTTTCCAAAGCTCATTAAATTCAGAGAAAGTTTCTTTCGATTGGAAAATAGCTAATGTAACTCTTTTATTCAAAAAGAGAGGCAGGCAGAAAGCAGGTCGCTACAGGCCAGTTAGCATCTGTCAGAGGGAAGATGTTAGAAACAAGACATTATTACAGGGCATTTTGATAAATTCAAAGTGATCAGGCAGAGCCAACATGGTTTTGTCAAAGGGAAACCAAGTTTAACTAATTTATTGGAGTTCTGAGAAGAAGGATCATCAAAGGGGAATCAGTGGTTGTATTTCACTTAGATTTCCAGACCGTATTTCATAAGGTGACCCATCAAAGTTTTTTGTGGAAAATGGTGGAGGGTGAAATCTTTAAAGTCTACATACTTTGCCGTCAGTTCTTTCTTCTGGATTGCTTCACACACCAGTCTATCTCTGACAAGATCATTTAAGTGGTCTCTGAATTTGTGGAAACCTGCTAACTTCTTTAAAATTGCTCTGACCTGGGTGATGCAGTCATTATTACGCCAGTTGCATTTGTGGGATCTGAATCTATCAGCAATCACCAATGCATTTAGTTTTTTTTAAAAATGGCTCCGTAGGAAGCCTATTATTTCTCTCTCAGTTTTACAACTTGGTTTCTTTGGCTGTACTCAGCGGGTTAAAAGTTGCCCCTTTCATGATACGTGGGAATGTGGGCCAACAAATCTGCTTCAATTTTGTTCACTTGAACAAGATAACGTAATCTGTCCATGTCAAAGTTCCAGCTCTCTATTTTTATCATACAGCATCTGACAGCGCCAACATTTCCCACTTTCTTTTTAAAAAGAAAGGCCTCAATTTTACCACTGGGTCACAACTCCCCATCTGAGGCAAGGTATTCTGGGGACTACCTGTTTCTTTCCGAGTCTACATGCCTTTCTCAAAACATTTCCCTCCATGTAAGATATTCGTTATTGATTGTTCTTTCAGGACACAGGGTCTTTTGTACTGTTCACCTCTTCCCCGGGGCAATTTTACTTTTGCTGACAGAGTTTGCCTCAGTGTAGAAATGGTGTCTTTTTGATTTCTTTTCTTCCTTTTGTTGAAGTGCCTCTGAGATCTGCAGCAAGGACCACGATTGTTAGTTTATAACAAATTGAATGGAATGACCTTGTGGATCTTGAAGCAGTTTATTTATCCCCAATGCCAGTTTTCTTCTTTTGTGAAGCTGCCAGAAGGAGCAGGCAGCTGAATTGGTAGGACAGTAGGGGCTTTATTATGGAGACATTTACAAGCAACAGCTTAAATATGGAGATGACTACAGGCAAACGTTTTATTGTGGACATGTTAACATGCAACAGCTTTATTATGGAGATGTTTAGAGGCAGGAGCTGTATTATGGAGATGTTTACATGCGGAACATTATTATGGAGATGTTTACAGGCGGGAACATTATTGTGGAGATATTTACCATCAGGAGCATTATTATGGAGATGTTTACAGGCAGGAGCAATATTATGGAGAGGTTTACAAGCAGAGTTGAATTATGGAGGTGTTTACAGTCAGCAGCTTTATTATGGAGATTTATACAGGCAGGAGCATTATTGCGGAGATGTGTGCAGGCAGGGGCTGTTGTATGGAAATGTTTACAGACAGGGGCATTGGAATGGAGATGTATACGGGCAGGAGCTGTATTATGTTGATGTTTGCAGGCAGGGGCATTATTATGCAGATGTATACAGGCAGGAGCTGTATTATGGAGATGTTTAGAGGCAGGAGCATTATTATGGAGATGTATACAGGCAGGAGCTATATTATAGAGTTGTTTACAGGCAGGAGCTGTATTATGGAGATGTTTAGAGGCAGGACCTGTATTGTGGAGATGTTTACTGGCAGATGCATTATTATGGAGATGTTTACAGGCAGGAGCTGTATTATGGAGATGTTTACAGGTCGGGGTATTATTATGGCGATGTTTAGAGGCAGGACCTGTATTGTGGAGATGTTTAGAGGCAGAAGCTGTATTATTGAGATGTTTACAAGCAGGGGCATTATTATGAAAATGGAGCATTATTATGGAGATGTTTAGAGGCAGGAACATTATTATGGAGATGTTTAGAGGAAGGAGCCTTATTACGGAGATGTTTACAGGCAGGAGCTGTATTATGGAGATGTTTACAGGCAGAAGCATTATTGCGGAGATGTGTGCAGGCAGGGGCTGTTGTATGGAAATGTTTACAGACAGGGGCATTAATATGGAGAAGTATAGGGGCAGGAGAATTATTATGGAGATATTTACAGGCTGAAGCAGTAATATGTTGATGTTTAGGGGCAGAATCTGTATTATGGAGATGTTTGCAGGCAGGGGCATTATTATGGAGATGTTTACAGGCAGGAGCTGTATTATGGAGATGTTTACAGGCAGAATCTGTACTGTGCAGATGTTTACAGGCAGCAGCTTTATTATGGAGATGTTTACTAGCAGATGCATTATTATGGAGATGTTTACAGACAGGAGCTTTATTACGGAGATGTTTACAGGCGGAAACATCATTATTGAGAAATTTACAGGCAAGTGCTGTATTATGGAGATGTTTACGGGCAGAATCTGTATTATGGAGATGTTTACAGGTAGGGGCATTATTATGGAGATGTTTACAGGCTGGAGCTGTATTATGGAGATGTTTACGGGCAGAATCTGTATTATGGAGATGTTTACAGTAAGGGGCATTACTATGGAGATGTTTACAGGCAGGTGCTGTATTATGCATATTTTTACAGGCAGCAGCTTTATTACAGAGATGTTTACAGCCATGGGCATTATTATGGAGATGTGTAGCAGTGGGTTCTTTATTATAGTGATGTTTACAGGCTGGAGCTATATTATGGAGATGTCTACAGGTAGGGGCATTATTATGGAGATGTTTAGAGGCAGGAGCTGTATTATGGAGATGTTTACAGACAGGAGCTGTATTATGGAGATGTTTACAGGCGGGGTATCATTAAGGAGATGTTTACAGACAGCGGCATTATTATGAAGAAGTTTACAGGCAGGAGCTGTATTACGGAGATGTTTCCAGGCAGAGAAATATTACGGATTAATTACAGGCAGGAGTTTTATTATGGAGATGTTTACAGGCAGGAGCTTTATTATGGAGATATTTACAGGCTGGAGCTGTATTATGTTGATGTTTACAGGTAGGGGCATAATTATGTAAATGTGTACAGTCAGGAGAATCATTTTGGAGATATTTACAGGCTGGAGCTCTATTATGTTGTCGTTTATGGGCAGGGGCATTATTATGCAGATGTTTACAGGGAGGAGCCGTATTATGGAGATGTTTACAGGTAAGAGCATCATTAAGGAGATGTTTACAGGCAGCGGCATGATAATGGAGATGTTTACAGGCAGGGGCATTATTACAGAGATGTATACAGGCAGGAGAATTATTATGAAGATATTTACAGGCTGGAGATTTATTATGTTGATGTTTCCAGGCCGGGGCACTATTATACAGATGTTTACACATCAGAGCTGTATTATGGAGATGTTTACAAGCAGGAGTTTTATTATGTGGATGTTTACAGGCAGAAGCTGTATTATGGATATGTTGACAGGCAGGAGCTGTATTATGGATATGTTTACAGGCAGGAGCATTATTACGGATTTATTACAGGCAGGAGCATTATTATGGTGATGTTTACAGGCAGGAACTATGTTATGGAAATGTTTACAAGCAGGAGTTTTCTTCTGGAGATGTTTACAGGCAGGAGCTGTATTATGGACATGTTTACAGGCAGGAGCTGCATTATAGAGATGTTTACAGGCAGGGGCATTATTACGGATTTATTACAGACAGGAGCATTATTATGGAGATGTCTACAGGCAGGAACTATGTTATGGAGATGTGTACAGGCAGGAGCTGTCTAATGGAGATGTTTACAGGCAGGAGCTTTATTATGGAAATATTCACAGGCCGGAGCTGTATTATGAAGATGTTTACATGCTGGGGCTGTATTATGAAGATGTTTACACGTAGCTGCATCATTATGGAGATGTTTACAGGCAGAGCTGCATTATGGAGATGTTTACAGGTGGTAGAATTATTGTGGAGATATTTACAGCCAGGAGAATTATTAGGGAGATATTAACAGGCAGGACCTGTATTATGGTGATATTTACTGGTAGGATCCTTATTATGGAGATGTTTACAGGCAGGGGCGTTATTATGGAGATGTTTACAGGCAGCAGCATTATTATGGAGATGTTTACAGGCAGGAGCTTTATTATCTAGGTGTTTACAGGCAAGAATATTATTACGGATGTATTACAGGCAGTAGGTTTTTTATGGAGATGTTTACAGGCAGGAGCATTATTATGGAGATGTATACAGGCAGGAAAATTATTATGGAGATATTTACAGGCTGAAGATGTATTATGGAGATGTTTACAGGCAGCAGCTTAATTATGGAGATATTTTCAGGCTGGAGCTGTATTATGGTGATGTTTACAGGCAGAAGCATCATTATGGAGATGTTTACAGGAAGGAGAATTATTATGGAGATGTGTACAGGCAGGAGCTATATTATGGAGATGTTTACAGGCAGGAGCTGTATTATGGAGATGTTTAGAGGCAGGAGATGTACTATGGAAATGTTTACAGACAGGAGCATTACTATTGAGAAGTTTACAGGCAGAAGCTGCATTATGGAGATGTTTACAGGCAGGAGCTGTGTTTTGGAGATGTTTACACGCAGGAGCTATATTATGGAGATGTTTACCGCCAGGAGCTGTATTATGGAGATGTTTACAGGCAGGAGCATTGTTACAGATTTATTACAGGCAGGAGTTTTATGATGGAGATGTTTACAGGCAGGGACATGATAATGGTGATGTTTACAGGCAGGCGCATTATTAAGCACATGTTTACAGGCAGGAGCTGTATTATGGAGATGCTTACGGGCAGGAGCATCATTATGGAGATGTTTATGGGAAGTAGCTTTATGTTGGAGATTTTTACAGGAAGGAGCATTATGATGGAGATGTTTACAGGCAAGAGCTGTATAATGGAGATGTTTACAGGTGGGGGCTGTATTATAAAGATGGTTACATGAAGGAACTGTATTCTGGCGATGTTTAGAGGCAGGAGCTGTATTATGGAGATGTTTACAGGGAGGAGCTTGTTGTATGGAGAGATTTACAGGCAGCAGCTGTATTGTGGAGATGTTTACCGGCAGGAGCTGTATTATGGAGATGTGGACAGGCAGGGACTGTATTATGGAGCTGTTTACAGGCAGGGGCATTATTATGGAGATGGAAATGTGTTGCTGGAAAAGCGCAGCAGGTCAGGCAGCATCCAGGGAACAGGAGAATCGACGTTTCGGGCATAAGCCCTTCTTCAGGACTTATGCCCGGGCTTATGCCCAAAACGTCGATTCTCCTGTTCCCTGGATGCTGCCTGACCTGCTGCGCTTTTCCAGCAACACATTTCCAGCTCTGATCTCCAGCATCTGCAGACCTCATTTTTTCCCATTATTATGGAAATGTTTACCAGCAGGAGCTGTATTATGAAGATGTTTACAGGCAGCAGCTTTATTATAGAGATGTTTACAGGCAGCAGCGTTATTATGGAGGTGTTTACGGGCAGGGGCATTATTATGAAAATGTTTCCAGGCGGGAGCATTACTATGGAGATGTTTATAGGCAGGAGCTTTATTATGGAGATGTTTACTGGCCAGGGACATGATAATGGTGATGTTTACAGGCAGGGGCATTATTATGCACATGTTTACAGGCAGGAGCTGTATTATGGAGATGCTTACAGACAGGGGATGTATTATGGAGATGTTTAGAGGCAGGAGCTGTATTATTGAGATGTTTACAGACAGGAGCATTACTATTGAGAGGTTTACAGGCAGAAGCTCAATTATGGAGAGGTTTACAGGCAGTAGCTTTATTACAGAGATGTTTACAGGCAGGAGCTTTATTATGGAGATGTTTACAGGCAGGAGCTGTGCTATGGAGATGTTTACAGGCAGCAGCAGTATTATGGAGATGTTTGCAGGCTGGAGCATTGTTGTGTCGATGTTTACAGGCAGAAACATTATGATGGGAGATGTTTACAGGCGGGGGCATTATTATGGAGATGTTTACAGGCAGGAGGTGTATTATGATGATTTCTACAGGCAGGAACATTATTATGGAGCTGTTTATCGGCAGGAGCATTATTATGCAGATGTTTACAGGCAGGAGCATTATTATGCATATGTTTACAGGCAGGAGCATTATTATGCAGATGTTTACAGGCAAGAACATTATTATGGAGATGTTTACAGGCAGCGGCATTATTATGCAGATGTTAACAGGCAGTAGCTGTATTATGGAGATGGTTACAGGGAGGAGCTTGTTGTATGGAGAGATTTACAGGCAGCAGCTGTATTATGGAGTGTTTACAGGCAGGGACTGTATTATGGAGATGTTTACAGGCAGGGGCATTATTATGGAGATGTTTACCGGCAGGAGCTGTATTATGAAGATGTTTACAGACAGGAGCTTTATTATAGAGATGTTTACAGGCAGCAGCGTTATTATGGAGGTGTTTACGGGCAGGGGCAATATTATGAAAATGTTTCCAGGCAGGAGCATTACTATGGAGATGTTTACAGACAGGAGTTTTATTATGGAGATGTTTACAGGCAGGGACATGATAATGGTGATGTTTACAGGCAGGGGCATTATTATGCACATGTTTACAGGCAGGAGCTGTATTATGGAGATACTTACAGACAGAGGCTGTATTATGGAGATGTTTCCAGCCAGGGGCTGTCTTATTGAGATGTTTAGATGCAGGAGCTGTATTATGGAGATGTTTACAGACAGGAGCATTACTATTGAGAAATTAACAGGCAGAAGCTCCATTAGGGAGATGTTTACAGGCAGCAGCTTTATTACGGAGATGTTTACAGGCAGGAGCTATATTATGGAGGTGTTTTCAGGTAGTGGCTGTATTATGGAGAGGTTTAGAGGCAGGAGCTGTATTATGGAGATGTTTACAGACAGGATCATTACGATTGAGAAGTTTACAGGCAGAAGCTCCATTATGGAGATGTTCACAGGTAGGGGCTGTATTATGGAGATGGTTACATGAAGAAACGGTATTCTGGAGATGTTTACAGGCAGCAGCTTTATTACGGATATGTTTACAGGCAGGAGCTATATTATGGAGGTGTTTTTAGGTAGTGGCTGTATTATGGAGAGGTTTAGAGGCAGGAGCTGTATTATGGAGATGTTCACAGGTAGGGGCTGTATTATGGAGATGGTTACATGAAGAAACGGTATTCTGGAGATGTTTAGAGGCAGGAGCTGTATTATGGAGATGTTTACAGGTAGGGGCTGTATTATGGAAATGTTTAGAGGCAGGAGCTGTATTATTGAGATTTTTACAGACAGGAGCATTACTATTGAGAAGTTTACAGGCAGGAGCATTGTTACGGACTTATCACAGGTAGGCGTTTTATTATGGAGATGTTTACTGGCAGGGACAAGATAATGGTGATGTTTATAGGCAGGCGCATTATTAAGCACATGTTTACAGGCAGGAGCTGTATTATGGAGATGCTTACGGGCAGGAGCATCATTGTGGAGATGTTTATAGGAAGGAGCTTTATGTCGGAGATTTTTACAGGAAGGAGCATTATTATGGAGATGTGTACTGGCAAGAGCTCTGTTATGGAGATATTTACTGGCAGGGGCTGTATTAGGGAGATGTTTACAGGTAGGGGCTGTATTTTGGAGATGTTTACAGGTAGGGTTTGTATTATGGAGATGTTTAGAGGCAGGACCTGTATTATGGAGATGTTTACAGGTAGGGGCTGTATTATGGAGATGTTTACAGGTAGGGGCTGTATTATGGAGATGTTTAGATGCAGGAGCTGTATTATGGAGATACAGTTCCTTCTTGTAATCATCTCCATAATACAGCCCCTACCTGTAAACATCTCCATAATACAGGTCCTGCCTCTAAACCTCTCCATAATACAGGTCCTGCCTCTAAACCTCTCCATAATACAGCCCCAACCTGTAAACATCTCCATACTACAGCTCCTGCCTCTAAACATCTCCATAATACAGCCTCTACCTGTAAACATCTCCATAATACAGCTCTTGCCTGTAAACATCTCCATAATAATGCTCCTTCCTGTAAAAATCTCCGACATAAAGCTCCTTCCCATAAACATCTGCATAATGATGCTCCTGCCTGTAAACATCTGCTTAATAATGTGCCTGCCTGTAAACATCACCATTATCATGTCCCTGCCAGAAAACATCTCCAGAATAAAACGCGTACCTGTGATAAGTCTGTAACAATGCTCCTGCCTGTAAACTTTCTCAATAGTAATGCTCCAGTCTGTAAACAGCTCCACCATACAGTCCCTGCCTGTAAACATTTCCATAATACAGCCCCTACCTGTAAACATCTCCATAATACAGCACCTACCTGTACACATCTCTATAATACAGCTCCTATCTCTAATCATCTCCAGAATACAGTTCCTTCGTGTAACCATCTCCATAATACAGCCCCAACCTGTAAACATCTCCATAATACAGCCCCTACCTGTAAACATCTCCATAATACAGCTCCTGCCTCTAAATATCTCCATAATACAGCCCCTACCTATAAACATCTCCTTAATACAGCTCCTGTATCTTAGCATCTCCATAATACAGCCTCTGCCTGTAAACAATTCCATATTACAGCCCCTGCCTGTAAACATCTCCCTAATACAGCCCCAGGCTGTAAATATCTCCATAATAGAGCTTCCGCCTGTAAATTTCCCATTAGTAATGCTCCTGTCTGTAAACATCTCCATAATACAGCTCCTGCCTCTAAACATCTCCAGAATACAGTTCCTTCCTGTAACAATCTCCATAATACAGCTCCTGCCTCTAAACATCTACAGAATACAGTTCCTTCATGTAACCATCTCCATAACACAGCCCCTACCTGTAAACATCTCCATAATAAAACTCCTGCCTGTAAACATCTCCGTAATAAAGCTGCTGCCTGTAAACATCTCCATAATGGTGCTTCTGCCTGTAAACATCTCAATAGTAAAGCGCCTATCTGAAAACATCTCCATAATACAGCTCCTGCCTCTAAACATCTCCATAATACAGCTCCTTCATGTAACCATCTCCATAATACAGCCCCTACCTGTAAACATCTCCATAATAAAGATCCTGCCTGTAAACATAACCGAAATAAAGCTGCTGCCTGTAAACATCTCCATAATGGAGCTTCTGCCTGTAAACTTCTCAATAGTAAAGCTCCTGTCCGAAAACATCTCCATAATAGAGCTCCTGTCTCTAAACATCTTCATAATGCAGTTCCTTTCTGTAACCATCCCCATAATACAGCCCCTACCTGTAAACATCTCCATAAGAAAGCTCTTGCATGTAAACATCTCCAAAATGGAGCTTCTGCCTCTAAACTTCTCAATAGTAATGATCCTGTCTGTAAACATCTCCATAATACAGCTCCTGCCTCTAAACATCTCCAGAATACAGTTCCTTCCTGTAAACATCTCCATAATACAGCTCCTGCCTCTAAACATCTCCAGAATACAGCACCTACCTGTAAACATCTCCATAATACAACTCCTACCTCTAAACATCTCCAGAATACAGTTCCTTCGTGTAACCATCTCCATAATACAGCACCTACCTGTAAACATCTCCAGAATACAGTTCCTTCATGTAACCATCTCCATAATACAGCTCCTGCCTCTAAACATCTCCATAATACAGTCCCTCCGTGTAAACATCTCCATAATACAGCTCTTACCTCTAAACATCTCCAGAATACAGTTCCTTCATGTAACCATCTCCATAATACAACCCCTACCTGTAAACATCTCCATAATACAGCCCCTACCTGTAAACATCTCCATAATAAAGCTGCTGCCCGTAAACATCTCCATAATGGAGCATTGGCCTGTAAGCTTCTCAATAGTAATGCTCCTGTCTGTAAACATCTCCACAATACAGCTCCTGCCTCTAAATATCTCCATAATACAGCCCCTACCTATAAACATCTCCTTAATACAGCTCCTGTATCTTAGCATCTCCATAATACAGCCTCTGCCTGTAAACAATTCCATATTACAGCCAGTGCCTGTAAACATCTCCCTAATACAGCCCCAGGCTGTAAATATCTCCATAATAGAGCTTCCGCCTGTAAATTTCCCATTAGTAATGCTCCTGTCTGTAAACATCTCCATAATATAGCCCCTACCTGTAAACATCTCCATAATACAGCTCCTGCCTCTAAACATCTCCAGAATACAGTTCCTTCCTGTAACAATCTCCATAATACAGCTTCTGCCTCTAAACATCTACAGAATACAGTTCCTTCATGTAACCATCTCCATAACACAGCCCCTACCTGTAAACATCTCCATAATAAAACTCCTGCCTGTAAACATCTCCGTAATAAAGCTGCTGCCTGTAAATATCTCCATAATGGTGCTTCTGCCTGTAAACATCTCAATAGTAAAGCGCCTATCTGAAAACATCTCCATAATACAGCTCCTGCCTCTAAACATCTCCATAATACAGCTCCTGCCTGTAAACATCTCCATAATACAGCCCCTACCTGTAAACATCTCCATAATAAAGATCCTGCCTGTAAACATAACCGTAATAAAGCTGCTGCCTGTAAACATCTCCATAATGGAGCTTCTGCCTGTAAACTTCTCAATAGTAAAGCTCCTGTCCGAAAACATCTCCATAATAGAGATCCTGTCTCTAAACATCTACATAATGCAGTTCCTTTCTGTAACCATCCCCATAGTACAGCCCCTACCTGTAAACATCTCCATAAGAAAGCACTTGCATGTAAACATCTCCAAAGTGGAGCTTCTGCCTCTAAACTTCTCAATAGTAATGATCCTGTCTGTAAACATCTCCATAATACAGCCCCTACCTGTAAACATCTCCATAATACAGCTCCTGTCTCTAATCATCTCCATAATACAGCCCCTACCTGTAAACATCTCCATAATACAGCTCCTGCCTCTAAACATCTCCAGAATATAGTTCCTTCATGTAACCATCTCCATAATACAGCTCCTACCTCTAACCATCTCCAGAATACAGTTCCTTCATGTAACCATCTCCATAATACAGCCCCTACCTGTAAACATCTCCATAATACAGCTCCTGCCTCTAAACATCGCCATAATACAGCCCCTACATGTAAACATCTTCATAATACAGCTCTTACCTCAAAACATCTCCAGAACACAGTTCCTTCATGTAACCATCTCCATAATACAGCTCCTGCCTCTAAACATCTCCATAATACAGTCCCTCCGTGTAAACATCTCCATAATACAGCTCTTACCTCTAAACATCTCCAGAATACAGTTCCTTCATGTAACCATCTCCATAATACAACCCCTACCTGTAAACATCTCCATAATACAGCCCCTACCTGTAAACATCTCCATAATAAAGCTGCTGCCCGTAAACATCTCCATAATGGAGCATTGGCCTGTAAGCTTCTCAATAGTAATGCTCCTGTCTGTAAACATCTCCACAATACAGCTCCTGCCTCTAAATATCTCCATAATACAGCCCCTACCTATAAACATCTCCTTAATACAGCTCCTGTATCTTAGCATCTCCATAATACAGCCTCTGCCTGTAAACAATTCCATATTACAGCCAGTGCCTGTAAACATCTCCCTAATACAGCCCCAGGCTGTAAATATCTCCATAATAGAGCTTCCGCCTGTAAATTTCCCATTAGTAATGCTCCTGTCTGTAAACATCTCCATAATATAGCCCCTACCTGTAAACATCTCCATAATACAGCTCCTGCCTCTAAACATCTCCAGAATACAGTTCCTTCCTGTAACAATCTCCATAATACAGCTCCTGCCTCTAAACATCTACAGAATACAGTTCCTTCATGTAACCATCTCCATAACACAGCCCCTACCTGTAAACATCTCCATAATAAAACTCCTGCCTGTAAACATCTCCGTAATAAAGCTGCTGCCTGTAAATATCTCCATAATGGTGCTTCTGCCTGTAAACATCTCAATAGTAAAGCGCCTATCTGAAAACATCTCCATAATACAGCTCCTGCCTCTAAACATCTCCATAATACAGCCCCTACCTGTAAACATCTCCATAATAAAGATCCTGCCTGTAAACATAACCGTAATAAAGCTGCTGCCTGTAAACATCTCCATAATGGAGCTTCTGCCTGTAAACTTCTCAATAGTAAAGCTCCTGTCTGTAAACATCTCCATAATACAGCTCCTGCCTCTAAACATCTACATAATGCAGTTCCTTTCTGTAACCATCCCCATAGTACAGCCCCTACCTGTAAACATCTCCATAAGAAAGTACTTGCATGTAAACATCTCCAAAATGGAGCTTCTGCCTCTAAACTTCTCAATAGTAATGATCCTGTCTGTAAACATCTCCATAATACAGCCCCTACCTGTAAACATCACCATAATACAGCTCCTGTCTCTAATCATCTCCATAATACAGCCCCAACCTGTAAACATCTCCATAATATAGCTCCTACCTGTAAACATCTCCAGAATACAGTTCCTTCATGTAACCATCTCCATAATACAGCCCCTACCTGTAAACATCTCCATAATATAGCTCCTGCCTCTAAACATCTCCAGAATATAGTTCCTTCATGTAACCATCTCCATAATACAGCCCCTACCTGTAAACAGCTCCATAATATAGCTCCTGCCTCTAAACATCGCCATAATACAGCCCCTATATGTAAACATCTTCATAATACAGCTCTTACCTCAAAACATCTCCAGAATACAGTTCCTTCATGTAACCATCTCCATAATACAGCCCCTACCTGTAAACATCTCCATAATATAGCTCCTGCCTCTAAACATCGCCATAATACAGCCCCTACATGTAAACATCTTCATAATACAGCTCTTACCTCAAAACATCTCCAGAATACAGTTCCTTCATGTAACCATCTCCATAATACAGCTCCTGCCTCTAAACATCTCCATAATACAGTCCCTCCGTGTAAACATCTCCATAATACAGCTCTTACCTCTAAACATCTCCAGAATACAGTTCCTTCATGTAACCATCTCCATAATACAACCCCTACCTGTAAACATCTCCATAATACAGCCCCTACCTGTAAACATCTCCATAATAAAGCTGCTGCCCGTAAACATCTCCATAATGGAGCATTTGCCTGTAAGCTTCTCAATAGTAATGCTCCTGTCTGTAAACATCTCCACGATACAGCTCCTGCACCTAAACATCTCCATAATACAGCTCTTGCCTGTAAACATCTCCATAACAGAGCTCTTGCCAGTACACACCTCCATAATAATGCTCCTTCCTGTAAAAATCTCCGACATAAAGCTCCTTCCCATAAACATCTGCATAATGATGCTGCTGCCTGTAAACATGTGCTTAATAATGTGCCTGACTGTAAACATCACCATTATCATGTCCCTGCCAGAAAACATCTCCAGAATAAAACGCGTACCTGTGATAAGTCTGTAACAATGCTCCTGCCTGTAAACTTTCTCAATAGTAATGCTCCAGTCTGTAAACATCTCCACCATACAGTTCCTGCCTGTAAACATTTCCATAAGACAGCCCCTACCTGTAAACATCTCCATAATACAGCACCTACCTGTACACATCTCTATAATACAGCTCCTGCATCTAAACATCTCCATAATACAGCCTCTGCCTGTAAACCATTCCATATTACAACCCCTGCCTGTAAACATCTGCCTAATACGACCCCTGCCTGTAAACATCTCCATAACAGAGCTACTGCCTGTAAACATGTGCTTAATAATGCGCATTGCTGTAAAAATCTCCGACATAAAGCTCCTTCCCATAAACATCTCCATAATGATGCTCCTGCCTCTAAGCATCTCCATAATACAGCTCCTGCCTGTAAACATGTGCTTAATAATGCGCCTGCCTGTAAACATCACCATTATCTTGTCCCTGCCAGTAAACATCTCCATAATACAGCCCCGACCTGTAAACATCTCCACAATACAGCTCCTGCATCTAAACATCTCCATAATACAGCCCCTGCCTGGAAACATCTCCATTACATAGCTCCTGCCTCTAAGCATGTCCATAATACTGCCCTTACCTGTAAACGTCTATATAATACAGCTCCTACCTCTAAACATCTCCAGAATACAGTTCTTTCATGTAACCATCTACATAATACAGCCCCGAACTGAAAAAATCTCCATAATACAGCCCCTATCTGTAAACATCTCCATAATAAAGCTCCTACCTCTAAACATCTCCAGAATATAGTTCCTTCATGTAACCATCTCCATAATACAGCCCCTACCTGTAAACAGCTCCATAATACAGCTCCTACCTCTAAACATCTCCAGAATATAGTTCCTTCATGTAACCATCTCCATAATACAGCTCCTGCCTGTAAACAGCACCATTATCATGTCCCTGTCAGTAAACATCTCCATAATAAAACTGCTACCAGTGATAAGTCCGTAACAATGCTCCTGCCTGTAAACTTCTCAATAGTAATACAGCTCCTGCCTGGAAACATCTCAATAATACAGCTCCATAATACAGCTCCTGCCTCTAAACATCTCCATAATACTGCCCCTACTTGTAAATATCTCCATACAGCTGTATTATGGAGATGTTTAGAGGCAGGAGCTGTATTAGGGAGATGTTTACAGGTAGGGGCTGTATTATGGAGATGCTTACATGAAGGAACTGTATTCTGGAGATGTTTAGAGGTAGGAGCTGTATTATGGAGATGTTTACAGGTAGGTGCTGTATTATGGAGATGTTTAGAGGCAGGAGCTGTATTATGGAGATGTTTAGAGGCAGGAGCTGTATTATGAAGATGTTTACATGTAGGGGCTGTATTATGGAGATGTTTAGAGGCAGGAGCTATATTATGGAGCTGTTTACAGGTAGGGGCTGTATTATGGAGATGTTTAGAGGTAGGAGCTGTATTATGGAGATGCTTACATGAAGGAACTATATTCTGGAGATGTTTAGAGGTAGGAGCTGTATTATGGAGATGTTTACACGTATTGGCTGTATTATGGAGATTTTTTCAGGTTGGGGCTGTATTATGTAGATGGTTACATGAAGGAACTGTATTCTGGAGATGTTTAGAGGTAAGAGCTGTATTATGGAGATGTTTACAGACAGGAGCTTTACTATTGAGAAGTTTACAGGCAGAAGCTCCATTATGGAGATGTTTACAGGCAGCAGCTTTATTACGGTTATGTTTACAGGCAGGAGCTTTATTATGGAGATCTTTACAGGAAGGGGCTGTATTATGGAGATGGTTACATGAAGGAACTGTATTCTGGAGATGTTTAGAGGTAAGAGCTGTATTATGGAGATGTTTACAGGTAGGGGCTGTATTATGGAGAGGTTTAGAGGCAGGAGCTGTATTATGGAGATGTTTACAGACAGAAGCATTACTATTGAGAGGTTTACAGGCAGAAGCTCCATTATGGATCGTTTACAGGCAGCAGCTTTATTACAGAGATGTTTACAGGCAGGAGCTGTATTATGGAGATGTGTTGAGGCAGGGGCTGTATTATATAGATATTTAGATGCAGGAGCTGTACTATGGAGATGTTTACAGTTAGGGGCTGTATTATGGAGATGTTTACAGACAGGAGCATTACTATTGAGAAGTTTACAAGCAGAAGCTCCATTATGGAGATGTTTACAGGCAGCAACTTTATTACGGAGATGTTTACAGGCAGGAGCTTTATTATGGAGATGTTTACAGGTAGGGGCTGTATTATGGAGATGGTTACATGAAGGAACTGTATTCTGGAGATGCTTTGAGGTAGGAGCTGTATTATGGAGATGTTTACAGGTAGGGGCTGTATTAGGGAGATGTTTAGAGGCAGGAGCTGTATTATTGAGATGTTTACAGGTAGGGGCTGTATTAGGGAGATGTTTAGAGGCAGGAGCTGTATTATTGAGATGTTTACAGGTAGGGGCTGTATTATGGAGATGTTTACAGGTAGGGGCTGTATTAGGGAGATGTTTAGAGGCAGGAGCTGTATTATTGAGATGTTTACAGGTAGGGGCTGTATTATTGAGATGTTTACAGGCAGGAGCTGTATTATTGAGATGTTTAGAGGCAGGAGCTGTATTATGGAGATGTTTACAGGTAGGTGCTGTATTATGGAGATGGTTAAATGAAGGAACTGTATTCGGGAGATGTTTAGAGGTAGGAGCTGTATTATGGAGATGGTTACATGAAGGAACTGTATTCTGGAGATGTTTAGAGGGAGGAAGTGTATTATGGAGATGTTTACAGGTAGGGGCTGTATTATGGAGATGTTTACAGGCAGGAGCTGTATTATGGAGATGCTTACAGGCAGGAGCATCATTATGGAGATGTTTATGGGAAGGAGCTTTATGTCGGAGATTTTTACAGGAAGGAGCATTATTATGGAGATGTGTACTGGCAAGATCTGTATGATGGAGATGTTTACAGGCAAGAGCTGTATCATGGCGATGTTTAGATGCAGGAGCTGTATTGGGGAGATGTTTGGAGGCAGGACAAGTATTATGAAGATGTTTACAGGCAGGGGCTGTAATATGGAGATGTTTAGATGCAGGAGCAGTATTATGGAGATGTTTACAGGTAGGGGCAGTATTATGGAGATGTTTAGAAGCCGGAGCTGTATTATGGAGATGTTTACAGACAGAAGCATTACCATTGAGAAGTTTACAGGCAGAACCTCCATTACGGAGATGTTTACAGGCAGCAGCTTTATTACGGAGATGTTGACAGGCAGGAGCTGTATTATTGAGATGATTACATGAACGAACATAATTCTGGAGATGTTTAGAGGCAGGGGCTGTATTATGGCAATGTTTAGAGGCAGGAGCTGTATTATGGAGATGTTTACAGACAGGATCATTACTATTGAGAAGTTTACAGGCAGCAGCTTTATTACGGAGATGTTTACAGGCAAGAGCTTTATTATGGAGATGTTTACAGGTAGGGGCTGTGTTATGGAGATGGTTACATGAAGGAACTGTATTCTGGAGATGTTTAGAGGTAGGAGCTGTATTATGGAGATGTTTACAGGTATTGGCTGTATTATGGAGATGTTTAGAGGCAGGAGCTGTATTATGGAGACGTTTACAGGTAGGGGCTGTATTATGGAGATTTTTAGAGGCAGGAGCTGTATTATGGAGATGTTTACAGACAGGAGCAGTACTATTGAGAAGTTTACAGGCAGAAGTTCCATTTTGGAGATGTTTAGAGGCAGGAGCTGTATTACGAGGATGTTTACATGCAAGAGCTTTATAATGGAGATGTTTACAGGAAGGGGCTGTATTATGGAGATGTTTACAGGTTGGGGCTGTATTATGGAGATGGTTACATGAAGGAACTGTATTCTGCAGATGTTTAGAGGGAGGAACTGTATTATGGAGATGTTTACAGGTAGGGGCTGTATTATGGAGATGTTTAGAGGCAGGAGCTGTATTATGGAGATGTTTACAGACAGGAGCATTACTATTGAGAAGTTTACAGGCAGGAGCATTGTTACGGACTTATCACGGGTAGGCGTTTTATTATGGAGATGTTTACTGGCAGGGACATGATAATGGTGCTGTTTACAGGAAGGCGCATTATTAAGCACATGTTTACAGGCAGGAGCTGTATTATGGAGATGCTTACAGGCAGGAGCATCATTATGGAGATGTTTATGGGAAGGAGCTTTAAGTCGGAGATTTTTACAGGAAGGAGCATTATTATGGAGATGTGTACTGGCAAGATCTGTATGATGGAGATGTTTACAGGCAAGAGCTGTATAATGGCGATGTTTAGATGCAGGAGCTGTATTGGGGAGATGTTTAGAGGCAGGACCTGTATTATGGAGATGTTTACAGGCAGGGGCTGTAATATGGAGATGTTTAGAAGCAGGAGCAGTATTATGGAGATGTTCACAGACGGGAGCATTACTATTGAGAAGTTTACAGGCAGAAGCTCCATTATGGAGATGTTTACAGGCAGCAGCTTTATTACGGAGATGTTGACAGGCAGGAGCTGTATTATTGAGATGATTACATGAACGAACATAATTCTGGAGATGTTTAGAGGCAGGGGCTGTATTATGGCGATGTTTAGAGGCAGGAGCTGTATTATGGAGATGTTTACAGACGGGATCATTACTATTGAGAAGTTTACAGGCAGAAGCTTTATTACGGATATGTTTCAGGCAGCAGCTTTATTACGGAGATGTTTACAGGCAAGAGCTTTATTATGGAGAGGTTTACAGGTAGGGGCTGTGTTATGGAGATGGTTACATGAAGGAACTGTATTCTGGAGATGGTTAGAGGTAGGTGCTGTATTATGGAGATGTTTACAGGTATTGGCTGTATTATGGAGATGTTTAGAGGCAGGAGCTGTATTATGGAGATGTTTACAGACAGGAGCATTACTATTGAGAAGTTTAGAGGCAGAAGCTCCATTTTGGAGATGTTTACAGGCAGCAGCTTTATTACAAGGATGTTTACATGCAAGAGCTTTATTCTGGAGATGTTTACAGGAAGGAGCATTATTATGGAGATGTGTACATGAAGGAACTGTACTCTGGAGATGTTTAGAGGTAGGGGCTGTATAGTAGACATGCTTACAGGTATGGGCTGTATTATGTAGATGTTTAGAGGCAGGAGCTGTACTTTGGAGATGTGTACATGTCGGGGCTGTATTATGGAGATATTTAGAGGCAGGAGCTGTATTATGGAGATGTTTTCAGACAGGAGCATTTCTATTGAGAAGTTTACAGGCAGAAGCTCCATTATGGAGATATTTACATTCAGCAGCTTTATTACAGAGATGTTTACAGGCAGGAGCTTTATTATGGAGATGTTTACAGGTAGGGGCTGTATTATGGAGATGGTTACATGAAGGAAATGTATTCTGGAGAGGTTTAGAGGTAGGAGCTGCATTATGGAGATGTTTGCAGGTAGGGGCTGTATTATGGAGATGTTCAGAGGCAGGAGCTGTATTATGCAGATGTTTACAGACAGGAGCATTACTATTGAGAAGTTTACAGGCAGAAGCTACATTATGGAGATGTTTACAGGTAGCAGCTTTATTACGGAGATGTTTACAGGCAAGAGCTTTATTATGGAGATGTTTACAGGTAGGGGCTGTATTGTGGAGATGGTTACATGAAGGAAGTGTATTCTGGAGATGTTTAGAGGTAGGAGCTGTATTCTGGAGATGTTTACAGGGAGGGGTGTATTATGGAGATGTTTAGAGACAGGAGCTCTATTATGGAGATGTTTACAGACAGGAGCATTACTATTGAGAAGTTTACAGGCAGAAGCTCCATTATGGAGATGTTTACAAGCAGCAGCTTTTTTACGATGATGTTTACATGCAAGAGCTTTATTTTGGAGAGGTTTACAGGTAGGGGCTGTATTATGGAGATGGTTACATGAAGGAACTGTATTCTGGAGATGTTTAGAGGCAGGGGCTGTATTGTAGACTTGTTTACAGGTATGGGCTGTATTATGTAGATGTTTAGGGGCAGGAGCTATGTAATGGAGATGTTTACAGGCAGGAGCTGTATTATGGAGATGTTTACAGGTTGGGGCTGCATTATGGAGGAGAAAGTGAGGTCTGCAGATGCTGGAGGTCAGAGCTGAAAACGTGTTGCTGGAAAAGCGCAGCAGGTCAGGCAGCATCCAGGGAATAGGAGAATCGACGTTTCGGGCATAAGCTCTTCCTGAAGAACGGCTTATGCCCGAAATGTCGATTCTCCTGTTCCCTGGATGCTGCCTGACCTGCAGGGGCTTTTCCAGCAACACATTTTCAGCTGTATTATGGACATGGTTACATGAAGGAACTCTATTCTGGAGATGTTTAAAGACGGGAGCATTATTATTGAGAAGTTTACAGGCAGAAGCTCCATTATGGAGATGTTTACAGGCAGCAGCTTTATTACGGAGATGTTTTACAGGCAGCAACTGTATTATGGAGATGTTTACAGGTAGGGGCTGTATTATGGAGATGTTTAGAGGTAGGAGCTGTATTATGGAGATGCTTAAAGACGGGAGCATTATTATTGAGAAGTTTACAGGCAGAAGCTCCATTATGGAGATGTTTACAGGCAGCAGCTTTATTACGGAGATGTTTTACAGGTAGGGGCTGTATTATGGAGATGTTTAGAGGCAGGAGCTGTATTATGGAGATGTTTAGAGGCAGGAGCTGTATTATGGAGATGTTTACATGAAGGAACTGTATTCTGGAGATGTTTGGAGGTAGGAGCTGTATTATGGAGATGTTTACAGGTAGGGGCTGTATTATGGAGAGGTTTAGAGGCAGGAGCTGTATTATGGAGATGTATAGAGGCAGAAGCTTTATTATGGAGATGTTTTCAGATAGCAGCATTGCTATTGAGAAGTTTACAGGCAGAAGCTCCATTATGGAGATGTTTACAGGCAGCACCTTTATTACGGAGATGTTTACAGGCAGGGACTGTATTATGGAGATGTTTACAGACAGGGACAAGATAATGGTGATGTTTACAGGCAGATGCATTATTAAGCACATGTTTACAGGCAGGAGCTGTATTATGGAGATGCTTACGGGCATGAGCATCATTATGGAGATGTTTATGGGAAGTAGCTTTATGTCGGAATTTCTCCAGGAAGGAGCATTATTATGGAGATGTGTACTGGCAAGAGCTCTATTATGGAGATGTTTACAGGCAAGAGCTGTATTGTGGAGATGTTTAGATGCAGGAGCTGTATTGTGGAGATGTTTAGAGGCTGCTGCATTATTATGGAGATGTTTACAGGCAGGAGCTGTAATATGGAATTGTTTACAGGCAGAGGCTGTATTATGGAGATGTTTAGATGCAGGAGCTGTATTGTGGAGATGTTTAGAGGCAGGAGCTGTATTATGGAGATGTTTACAGGCAGCTGCATTATTATGGAGATGTTGTCAGGCAGGGGCTGTAATATGGAATTGTTTACAGGCAGAGGCTGTATTATGGAGATGTTTACAGGTACGGGCTGTATTATAGAGATGTTTAGAGGCAGGAGCTGTATTTTGGAGATGTTTAGAGGTAGGAGCTGTATTATGGAGATGTTTACGGGTAGGAACTGTATTATGGAGATGTTTACAGACAGGAGCATTACTATTGAGAGGTTTACAGGCACGAGCATTGTTACGGACTTATCACAGGTAGGAGTTTTTTTATGGAGATGTTTACTGACAGGGACATGATAATGGTGATGTTTACAGGCAGGAGCTGTATTATGGAGATGTTTAGAGGCAGGACCATTACTATTGAGAGGTTTACATGCAGAAGCTCCATTTTGGAGATGTTTACAGGTAAGGGCTGTATTATGGAGATGTTTAGAGGCAGGAGGTGTATTATATAGATGTTTACAGGTAAGGGCTGTATTATGGATATGTTTAGAGGCAGGAGCTGTATTATAAAGATGTTTACAGGTAAGAGCTGTATTATGGAGATGTTTAGAGGCAGGAGCTGTATTATGGAGATGTTTACAGACAGGACCATTACTATTGAGAGGTTTACAGGCAGAAGCTCCATTTTGGAGATGTTTACAGGTAAGGGCTGTATTATGGAGATGTTTAGAGGCAGGAGGTGTATTATATAGATGTTTACAGGTAAGGGCTGTATTATGGAGATGTTTAGAGGCAGGAGCTGTATTATAAAGATGTTTACAGGTAAGAGCTGTATTATGGAGATGTTTACAGGTAGGGGCAGTATTAGGGAGAGGTTTACAGGCAGGGGCTGTAATATGGAATTGTTTACAGGCAGAGGCTATATTATGGAGATGTTTAGATGCAGGAGCTGTATTGTGGAGATGTTTAGAGGCAGAAGCTCCATTATGGAGATGTTTACAGGTAGGGGCTGTATTATGGAGATGGTTACATGAAGAAACGGTATTCTGGAGATGTTTAGATGCAGAAGCTGTATTATGGAGATGTTTACAGGTAGGGGCTGTATTATGGAGATGTTTAGAGGCAGGAGCTGTGTTATGGAGATGTTTACAGGCAGGAGCTGTATTATGGAGATGTTTACAGGTAGGGGCTGTATTTTGGAGATGGTTACATGAAGGAAGTGTATTCTGGAGATGTTTAGAGGTAGGAGCTGTATTCTGGAGATGTTTAGAGGTAGGAGCTGTATTATGGAGATGTTTACAGGTAGGTGTGCATTATGGAGATGTTTAGAGACAGGAGCTCTATTATGGAGATGTTTACAGACAGGAGCATTACTATTGAGAGGTTTACAGGCACGAGCATTGTTACGGACTTATCACAGGTAGGAGTTTTATTATGGAGATGTTTACTGACAGGGACATGATAATGGTGATGTTTACAGGCAGGAGCTGTATTATGGAGATGTTTAGAGGCAGGACCATTACTATTGAGAGGTTTACAGGCAGAAGCTCCATTTTGGAGATGTTTACAGGTAAGGGCTGTATTATGGAGATGTTTAGAGGCAGGAGGTGTATTATATAGATGTTTACAGGTAAGGGCTGTATTATGGATATGTTTAGAGGCAGGAGCTGTATTATAAAGATGTTTACAGGTAAGAGCTGTATTATGGAGATGTTTAGAGGCAGGAGCTGTATTATAAAGATGTTTACAGGTAAGAGCTGTATTATGGAGATGTTTACAGGTAGGGGCAGTATTAGGGAGAGGTTTACAGGCAGGGGCTATAATATGGAATTGTTTACAGGCAGAGGCTGTATTATGGAGATGTTTAGATGCAGGAGCTGTATTGTGGAGATGTTTCGAGGCAGAAGCTCCATTATGGAGATGTTTACAGGTAGGGGCTGTATTATGGAGATGGTTACATGAAGAAACGGTATTCTGGAGATGTTTAGAGGTAGGAGCTGTATTATGGAGATGTTTACAGGCAGGAGCTGTATTATGGAGATGCTTACGGGCAGGAGCATCATTATGGAGATGTTTATGGGAAGTAGCTTTATGTCGGAGATTTTTACAGGAAGGAGCATTATTATGGAGATGTGTACAGGTAAAATCTATATGATGGAGATGTTTACAGGCAGAGGCTGTATTAGGGAGATGTTTACAGGTAGGGGCTGTATTATGGAGATGTTTAGAGGCAGGAGCTGTATTATGGAGATGTTTACAGGTAGGGGCTGTATTATGGAGATGGTTAAATGAAGGTACTGTATTCGGTCGATGTTTAGAGGTAGGAGCTGTATTATGAAGATGGTTACATGAAGGAACTGTATTCTGGAGATGGTTAGAGGTAGGAGCTGTATTATGGAGATGTTTACAGACAGGAGCATTACTATTGAGAAGTTTACAGGCACGAGCATTGTTACGGACTTATCACAGGTAGGAGTTTTATTATGGAGATGTTTACTGGCAGGGACATGATAATGGAGATGTTTACAGGCAGGAGCTGTATTATGGAGATGTTTACAGGTAGGGGCGGTGTTATGGAGATGGTTACATGAAGGAACTGTATTCTGGAGATGTTTACAGACAGGAGCTGTATTATGGATATGTTTACAGACAGGAGCATTACTACTGAGAAGTTTACAGGCAGAAGCTCCATTATGGAGATGTTTACAGGTAGGGGCTGTATTATGGAGATGGTTACATGAAGGAACGGTATTCTGGAGATGTTTAGAGGTAGGAGCTGTATTATGGAGATGTTTACAGGCAGGAGCTGTATTATGGAGATGTTTACAGACAGGAGCATTACTATTGAGACGTTTACAGGCAGAAGTTCCATTTTGGTGATGTTTAGAGGCAGGAGCTGTATTATTGAGATGATTACATGAACGAACATAATTCTGGAGATGTTTAGAGGCAGGGGCTGTATTATGGCAATGTTTAGAGGCAGGAGCTGTATTATGGAGATGTTTACAGACAGGATCATTACTATTGAGAAGTTTACAGGCAGCAGCTTTATTACGGAGATGTTTACAGGCAAGAGCTTTATTATGGAGATGTTTACAGGTAGGGGCTGTGTTATGGAGATGGTTACATGAAGAAACGGTATTCTGGAGATGTTTAGATGCAGAAGCTGTATTATGGAGATGTTTACAGGTAGGGGCTCTATTATGGAGATATTTAGAGGCAGAAGCTGTATTATGGAGATGTTTACAGACAGGAGCATTACTATTGAGAAGTTTACAGGCACGAGCATTGTTACGGACTTATCACAGGTAGGAGTTTTATTATGGAGATGTTTACTGACAGGGACATGATAATGGTGATGTTTACAGGCAGGCGCATTATTAAGCACATGTTTACAGGCAGGAGCTGTATTATGGAGATGCTTACGGGCAGGAGCATCATTATGGAGATGTTTATGGGAAGGAGCTTTATGTCGGAGATTTTTACAGGAAGGAGCATTATTATGGAGATGTGTACAGGCAAAAT
Source organism: Chiloscyllium plagiosum (assembly GCF_037043375.1). Lineage (NCBI taxonomy): Eukaryota > Metazoa > Chordata > Chondrichthyes > Orectolobiformes > Hemiscylliidae > Chiloscyllium > Chiloscyllium plagiosum. The sequence continues at coordinate 47,672,948 of NW_028270159.1, forward strand.
CTATATGATGGAGATGTTTACAGGCCGGGGCTGTATTAGGGAGATGTTTACAGGTAGGGGCTGTATTATGGAGATGTTTAGAGGCAGGAGCTGTATTATGGAGATGTTTACAGGTAGGGGATATATTATGGAGATGTTTAGAGGCAGGAGCTGTATTATGGAGATGTTTACAGGTAGGGGCTGTATTATGGAGATGGTTAAATGAAGGTACTGTATTCGGTCGATGTTTAGAGGTAGGAGCTGTATTATGAAGATGGTTACATGAAGGAACTGTATACTGGAGATGTTTACAGGTAGGAACTGTATTATGGAGATGTTTACAGACAGGAGCATTACTATTGAGAAGTTTACAGGCACGAGCATTGTTACGGACTTATCACAGGTAGGAGTTTTATTATGGAGATGTTTACTGGCAGGGACATGATAATGGAGATGTTTACAGGCAGGAGCTGTATTATGGAGATGTTTACAGGTAGGGACTGTATTATGGAGATGGTTACATGAAGGAACTGTATTCTGGAGATGTTTACAAACAGGAGCTGTATTATGGATATGTTTACAGACAGGAGCATTACTACTGAGAAGTTTACAGGCAGAAGTTCCATTTTGGTGATGTTTCGAGGCAGGAGCTGTATTATATAGATGTTTATAGGTAAGGGCTGTATTATGGAGATGTTTAGAGGCAGGAGCTGTATTATAAACATGATTACAGGTAAGAGCTGTATTATGGAGATGTTTCGAGGCAGGAGCTATATTATGGAGATGTTTGCAGGCAGGAGCTTTATTATGCAGATGTTTAGATTAGATTAGATTACATGACAGTGTGGAAACAGGCCCTTCGGCCCAACAAGTCCACACCGACCCGCCGAAGCGAAACCCACCCATACCCCTACATTTACCCCTTACCTAACACTACGGGCAATATAGCATGGCCAATTCACCTGACCTGCACATTTTTGGACTGTGGGAGGAAACTGGAGCACCTGGAGGAAACCCACGCAGACACGGGGGAGAATGTGCACTCTCCACACAGACAGTCGCCTGAGGCGGGAGTTGAACCCGGGTCTCTGGCGCTGTGAGGCAGCAGTGCTAACCACTGTGCCACCGTGCCGCCCGTTTACAGGCAGCAGCATTTTTATGAAGATGTTTACCAGCAGGAGCTGTATTATGGAGATGTTTATCGGCAGCGGCTGTATTATGGAGATGTTTACCGGCAGGAGCTGTATTATGGAGATGTTTACCGGCAGGAGCTGTATTATGAAGATGTTTTCAGGTAGGGGCTGTATTATGGAGATGTTTATAGGCAGCAGCATTATTATGGAGATGTTTACCAGCAGGAGTTGTATTATGGAGATGTTTACAGGCAGGGGCTGTATTATTGGAGATGTTTACAGGCAGCAGCTTTATTACGGATATGTTTAGAGGCAGGAGCTGTATTATGGAGATGGTTACATGAAGGAACTGTATTCTGGAGATGTTTAGAGGTAGGAGCTGTATTATGGAGATGTTCACAGGTAGGGGCTGTATTATGAAGATGTTTAGAGGCAGGAGCTGTATTATGGAGATGTTTAGAGGCAGGAGCTGTATTATGGAGATGTGTACAGGTAGGGGCTGTATTATGGAGATGTTTACAGGTAGGGGCTGTATTATGGAGATGTTTAGAGGCAGGAGCTGTATTATGGAGATGTTTAGAGGCAGGAGCTGTATTATGGAGATGTGTACAGGCAGGAGCTGTATTATGGAGATGTTTACAGGTAGGGGCTGTATTATGGAGATGTTTACAGACAGGAGCATTACTATTGAGAAGTTTACAGGCCAAAGCTTCATTATGGAGATGTTTACAGGCAGCAGCTTTATTACGGAGATGATTACAGGCAGGAGCTGTATTATGGAGATGTTTACAGGCAGCAGCTTTATTACGGATATGTTTAGAGGCAGGAGCTGTATTATGGAGATAGTTAAATGAAGGAACTGTATTCTGGAGATGTTTAGAGGTAGGAGCTGTATTATGGAGATGTTTACAGGTAGGGGCTGTATTATGGAGATGTTTAGAGGCAGGAGCTGTATTATGGAGATGTTTAGAGGCAGGAGCTGTATTATGGAGATGTGTACAGGTAGGGGCTGTATTATGGAGATGTTTAGAGGCAGGAGCTGTATTATGGACATTTTTAGAGGCAGGAGCTGTATTATGGAGATGTGTACAGGCAGGAGCTGTATTATGGAGATGTTTACAGGTAGGGGCTGTATTATGGAGATGTTTAGAGGCAGGAGCTGTATTATGGAGATGTTTACAGGTAGGGGCTGTATTATGGAGATGTTTAGAGGCAGGAGCTGTATTATGGAGATGTTTACAGGTAGGGGCTGTATTATGGAGATGGTTACATGAAGGAACTGTATTCTGGAGATGTTAAGAGGTAGGAGCTGTATTATATAGATGTTTACAGGTAGGGGCTGTGTTATGGAGATGTTTACAGACAGGAGCATTACTATTGAGACGTTTACAGGCACGAGCATTGTTACGGACTTATCACAGGTAGGAGTTTTATTATGGAGATGTTTACTGGCAGGGACATGATAATGGTGATGTTTACAGGCAGGCGCATTATTAAGCACATGTTTACAGGCAGGAGCTGTATTATGGAGATGCTTACGGGCATGAGCATCATTATGGAGATGTTTATGGGAAGGAGCTTTATGTCGGACATTTTTACAGTAAGGAGCATTATTATGGAGATGTGTACTGGCAAGAACTCTATTATAGAGAAGTTTACAGGCAAGAGCTGTATTATGGCGATGTTTAGGTGCAGGAGCTGTATTGTGGAGATGTTTAGATGCAGGAGCTGTATTATGGAGATGTTTACAGGCAGGGGCTGTATGAGGGAGATGTTTACAGGCAGGGGCTGTAATATGGAGTTGTTTACAGGCAGAGGCTGTATTATGGAGATGTTTACAGGTAGCAGCTTTATTACGGATATGTTTAGAGGCAGGAGCTGTATTATGGAGATGGTTACATGAAGGAACTGTATTCTGGAGATGTTAAGAGGTAGGAGCTGTATTATATAGATGTTTACACACAGGAGCTTTACTATTGAGACGTTTACAGGCACGAGCATTGTTACGGACTTATCACAGGTAGGAGTTTTATTATGGAGATGTTTACTGACAGGGACATGATAATGGTGATGTTTACAGGCAGGCGCATTATTAAGCACATGTTTACAGGCAAGAGCTGTATTATGGCGATGTTTAGGTGCAGGAGCTGTATTGTGGAGATGTTTAGAGGCAGGAGCTGTATTATGGAGATGTTTACAGGTAGGAGCTGTATTATGGAGATGTTTACAGGCAGCAGCTTTATTACGGAGATGTTTATAGGCAGGAGCTGTATTATGGAGATGTTTACAGGTAGGGGCTCTATTATGGAGATATTTAGAGGCAGAAGCTGTATTATGGAGATGTTTACAGACAGGAGCATTACTATTGAGAAGTTTACAGGCACGAGCATTGTTACGGACTTATCACAGGTAGGAGTTTTATTATGGAGATGTTTACTGGCAGGGACACATGATAATGGTGATGTTTACAGGCAGAGGCTGTATTATGGAGATGTTTACAGGTAGGGGCTGTATTATGGAGATGTTTCGAGTAAAGAGCTGTATTATGGAGATGTTTACAGGTAGGGGCATTATTATGGAGATGGTTACATGAAGGAATGGTTTTCTGGAGATGTTTAGAGGTAGGAGCTGTATTATAGAGATGTTTACAGGCAGGAGCTGTATTATGGAGATGTTTACAGACAGGACCATTACTATTGAGAAGTTTACAGGCAGAAGCTCCATTATAGAGATGTTTATAGGTAGGGGCTGTATTATGGAGATGTTTACAGGCAGGAGCTGTATTTTGGAGATGTTTACAGACAGGAGCATTATTATTGAGAAGTTTACAGGCAGAAGCTCCATGATGGAGATGTTTACAGGTAGGGGCTGTATTATGGAGATGTTTAGAGGCAGCAGCTGTATTATGAAGATGTTTACAGGTAAGGGCTGTATTATGGAGATGTTTACAGACAGGGGCATTATTACGGAGATGTTTACCGGCAGGAGCTGTGTTATGGAGATGTTTACATGCAGGAGCTGTAGTATGGAGATTTTCACAGACAGGAGAATTATTATGGAGATACTTACAGGCAAGAGCTATATTATTGTGCTGTTTACAGACAGCAGCATTACTATTGAGAAGTTTACAGGCAGAAGCTGCATTATGGAGATGTTTACAGGAAGGAGCTTTGTTGGGTCGATGTTTACAGGCAGGAACATTATTATGGGAGATGTTTACAGGCGGGGGCATTATTATGGAGATGTTTACAGGCAGGAGCTGCATTATGATGATTTCTACAGACAGGAACATTATTATGGAGATGTTTACCGGCAGGAGTATTATTATGCAGATGTTTACAGGCAGGAGAATTATTATGGATGTGTTTACTGGCAACCGCTTTATTATGGAGATGTTTACGTGCAGGGTCATTATTACGGAGATGTTTACAGGCAGGGGCTATATTATGGAGATGTTTACCGGCAGGAACTGTATTATGGAGATGTTTACAGGCAGCAGCTTTATTATAGAGATGTTTACAGGCAGCAGCGTTATTATGGAGATGTGTACAGGCACTGTCATTATCACCTCTTTATTTCTACCTTTGCTTCTGGAGTCATGACTCACCTTCTCTCATCCTAATATAAATACCTACATATTTCTCCCTTTTTGTAGCTTTGACAAAGGGTCAGTTAGATTCGAAACGTCAGCTCTTTTCTCTCCTTACAGATGCTGCCAGATCCTCTGAGATTTCCCAGCATTTTCTCTTTTAGTTTCAGATTCCAGCATCTGCAATAATTTGTTTTTATTTTGTACAGGCGGGGACATTATTATGGAGATGTTTACCGGCAGGAACATTATGGAGATGTTTACAGGCAGGATCTTTATTACAGAGATGTTTACAGGCAGGCGTTTTATTATGGAGACGTTTACAGGTAGGAGCTGCATTATGAAGATGTTCACAGGCAAGAGCATTATTACGGATTCATTACAGGCAGGAGCTGTAATATGGAGATGTTTACAGGCAGGGGCATAATTATGGAGATGTTTAAAGGCAGGAGAATTATTATGGAGATGTTTACGGGCAGGAGCTGTGGTATAGAGATGGTGACAGACAGGAGAATTAGTATGGAGATATTTACAGGCAAGAGCTGTGTTATTGTGATGTTTACAGGCAGGGACATTATTATGGAGATGTTTACATGCAGGGTCATTGTTATGGTGATATTTACAGGCGGGAGCATTATTATGGAGATGTTTACAGACAGGGGCATTATTATGGAGATGTTTACAGGAAGGAGCTGTATTATGGAGATGTTTACAGGCAGGAGCTGTAGTATGGAGATGGTTACCGGCAGGGGCATTATTATGGAGATGTGTACAGGCAGTAGCTCTATTATGGAGATGTTAACAGGCAGTAGCTGTATCATGGAGATGTTTACAGGCAGGAGTATTATTAGGGAGATGTGTACAGGCAGTAGCTCTATTATGGAGATGTTAACAGGCAGTAGCTGTATCATGGAGATGTTTACAGGCAGGAGTATTATTAGGGAGATACTTACAGGCAGGAGCTGTATTATGCTGATGTTTATAGCAGCGGCATTTTTGTGGAGATGTTTACAGGCAGGAACATTATTATGGGGATGTTTACAGGAAGGAGTTGTTGTATGGAGATGTTAACAGGCAGCTGCTCTATTATGGAGATGTGTACAGGCAGGAGCATTGTTATGTAGATGTTTACAGGCGCGAACATTGTTATGTAGATGTTTACAGGCAGGAACATTATTATGGAGATGTTTACCGGCAGGAACATTATTATGGAGATATTTACAATCAGGAGCTGTATTATGAAGATGTTTACAGGCAGGAGTTGTATTATGGAGATGTTTACAGGCAGGGGGAATATTGTGAAGATGTTTACAGGCAGCAGCATTATTATGGAGATGTTTATAGGCTGCAGCATTATTGTGGAGTTGTTTACAGGCAGCAGCATTATTACAGAGATGTTTCCAGGCAGCACCTTTATTATGGAGATGTTTACAGGCAGGAGTTTTATTATGAAGATGTTTACAGGCTGGAGCATTATTACGGTGATGTTTACAGGCAGCAGCGTTATTATAGAGATGTTTACAGGCAGCAGCGTTATTATGGAGATGTGTACAGGCACTGTCATTATCACCTCTTTATTTCTACCTTTACTTCTGGAGTCATGACTCACCTTCTCTCATCCTAATATAAATACGCACCCATTTCTCCCTTTTTGTAGCTTTGTCAAAGGGTCAGTTAGACTCGAAACGTCAGCTCTTTTCTCTCCATAAAGATGCTGCCAGACCTTCTGAGATTTTCCAGCATTTTCTCTTTTGGTTTCAGATTCCAGCACCTGCAGTAATTTGCTTATAGTTTGTTCAGGCAGGAGCATTACTGTGGAGGTGTTTACAGGCAGGAGCTGTAGTGTGGAGATGGTTACAGACAGGAGAATTATTATGGAGATACTTACAAGCAGGAGCTGTATTATTGTGATGTTTACAGGCAGGGGCATTATTATGGAGATACTTATAGGCTGGAGCTGTATTATTGTAATGTTTACAGGTGGGAGCTGTATTATGGAGGTGTTTACATGAAGGGGCATTATTATGGAGCTGTTTATAGGCAGAGGCAGTATTGTGGAGATGTTTAATGGTGGGGGCATTATTGTGGAGATGTTTACAGGCAGCCGCTTTATTATGGAGATGTTTACAGGCAGGAGCATTATTATGGAGATGTTTACAGGCAGGAGCATTATTATGGAGATGATTACAGGCAGGAAGGTTAAACTAAAACAGTTTCCTGCCTAAAATCGCATTATCATTATGTCAATTGATCCAAACCACCATACAAATTTATAAGTATTTGCACCCAACACAGATGTCTAACACATCTCCTTTTAGTCCCTGAGCATCGTCAAGATGCCAGATATATTCCTCCACTGTCCCCACATTAAAGTCAGGCTGCCCTTTCACATTCCCTTTGCCCCCCATTCTCTGTTGTCACTCCCCCTGACATATTGAGTTGGCCCCTTCACCATTGTTAACCCCTCTGAACCCCAGCATGCCATCTCCAAGCCCCACACCAAGTTCTCCCACTTTCCCCTCGCAAAGATGACTCCTGAGAACCCCCTCCCCTCTTGTCTCTTAGTGTACAGACCCCACAACTGACTGTGGGTCATCCCCTGGAACAACCCTGGATGGACAGCCCTGAAAGACGAGTGTTCAGTTCTCTGAGCGATCTCTGTGAAATTCTCCGACTGACTTTCGTGTCTCTCCAGACTGCTGGGGCTGACTGTGGCCCACTCCCTGGCTTGTAGAGGGTCGGATGCCTTGGCCCTGATTGGGCAGTTGACCGTGCCCAAGCCCTTAGACTGGAATTGGGTCTGCTCTTGACTTTGTGCACTGGTATCCCTGACTGAAGGCTGTCTCCATTGCCTAGACTGAGACTACCCTTTAGACTTTAAGATGTGGCCGTTTAGTTGAACCACATACAGTGTGTGTGGCATGTGTGCAGCTGGCACATGTGAAGCTGTGGGATTGACATCTCATGGTGCAATACAGTAATATGTCCACTCCCTTGACTGATCACTTGCTGACAAGCAGGACATGCTGCCTGGCCTTGTATCTGCACTAAGAGCCAAGGCAAGACAGAAGTCCTAGGAGCCACTATTCTCTGGCTGAGGGGGTGAAGTGTAAAAAGGTAAGGCAAGGCAAGGCAGAAATGCTGTGGGCGTTAAATTAGGCACAAAGTGAATGAGCATGAAGAGAGCGAGCAAGGAGCACCGACACATGCCCCAGTCCAATCCAGGCACAAGCCGCTAGTCCCTGCAGTGTCCTGGCAGCAACATTGCAAGCAAAGGTGCCAGTGCACTCCATAAGACAGCACTGAAGTGTAAAACTGACAGCAAGTGGATCAGAGATGTGTCATGATGATGTGGTGAGGCTGGTATATATCTGATGCCAAGGTCTGCATCTTGCATGCAGTCACTGCCCATGAAGTGTGCCCTGAGATGTTGGTGTTCTAGATGGAGGTCTGGAAACACAAGTGGGAAGTAACCCTTAAGGGGAGATAATGGCATTATAGTGGCATTATCACTGGACTGCTAATCCAGAGGCCCAGCTAATGTTCTGGGGACCAGGGTTTGATTCCCACCAGAGCAGATGGTGAAAGTTCAATTCAATACAAATCCTGATTAAGAGTCCAATGGTGACCATGAATCTCATTGTTAATTGTCAGGAAAAAAACCCATGTGGCTCACTAATGCCCTGTCAGGAAGGAAATGGCCACCCTTACCTGGTCTGACCTACATTTGACTTCAGACCCAAAGCAATGTGGTTGACACTTAACTGCCTTCTGGGTAATAAATGCTGGCCGCGCTAGTGACATCACATCCTGTAAATGAATAACAAAAGAGTTGAAATCACAATCTGACTTTCATCTCGGGAATTGTCGTCATCTAATTGGTCAGTGGCAGTTTGGGAAACTGCGGGAAGATAACCCCTGGAACATTTGGACAACAAGGACACTCACGTCAGACTCTTGCTCATCAACTAGAGCTTCATCTTCAACGCCACTAGCCCCTCCAGACGGATTACAAAACTGAGACATAGGCTCTGCCCTCTGCAACTGGATCCTCAACTTCCTGACCCATAGATTGCAATCAGTGAAGATAGACAACAGCACCTCCTCCACAATAACCCTCAACATTGGAGCCGTCCCCCACTTGCCCACACCCCCCTTCCCCCAAGGATACGTCCTCAGCTCCCTAATGTATTCCCTGTAACATCCACAACTGTGTCACCAAATTCCAAACAACACCACCTCCATGCTGATGACACCACTGTGGTAGGACAGATATCAAACAACGAGTCAGAAAACAGAAAGGAGACAGAGGACTTGGTGACATGTTGCAATTAGAACAATCCCTCTCTCAGCGTTGGTAAAACTAAAGAACTGATCATTGACTTCAGAAAGAAAGGAAGACAACACACCCCCATCTACATCAACGGAACTGAGGTTGTGAGGATGGAGAGTATCAAGTTCCTTGGAGTGACAATAACCGATAATAACTTGTCCTGGACTTCCCATGTAGATACTAGGGTCAAGAAGGCCCAACGATGCCTCTTCTTCCTCAGGCAGCTCAGGAAATTCAGCCTGTCCATAAGGTACCTCATCAACCTCTACAGATACACCACTGAGAGCATGCTGTCCAGGTACACAACGGCCTGGAATGGCAACTGCTCTGCCCAGCTTCGAAAGAAACTACACAAGGTGGTGCACACAGCCCAGATCATCATGGAAGCCAACCACTCATCCATGGACTCCATTTATACCTCTCGTTGCTACAGAATGGCTGGCAACATCAAAGACCTCTCCCACCCTGGTAATGCTATCCTACCTCTTCCATCAGACAGAAGATACAGAAGCTTGAACACACGCAGGTTACAAAAACAGCTACTTCCCTGCTGTTATGAGACTGATGAATAGATCAGGAAGTTCAGACTCCTCCCTCCCCTTCCTAGACCTCTCCATCTCTATCTCGGACGACCGACTCAACACAGACGTATACTATAAACCGACTGACTCCCACAGCTACCTAGACTACACCTCCTCCCACCCTGTAAAAACGCCATCCCATATTCCCAATTCCTTCGCCTTCGCCGCATCTGCTCCCAGGAGGACCAATTCCACTACCGCACTACCCAAATGGCCTCCTTCTTCAAAGACCACAATTTCCCCTCCGATGTGGTTGACCGTGCTCTCCACCGCATCTCCTCCACTTCCTGCACCTCCGCCCTTGAACCCTGCCCCTCTAATCCCCACCAGGACAGAACCCCACTAGTCCTCACCTACCACCCCACCAACCTCCGGATACATTGTATCATCCTTCATCATTTCCGCCACCTCCAAACAGACCCCACCACCAAGGATATATTTCCCTCCCCACCCCTATCAGCGTTCTGGAAAGACCACTCCCTCCGCGACTCCCTTGTCAGATCTACACACCCCACCAACCCAACCTCCACTCTCCGGCACCTTCCCCTGCAACCGCAAAAAATGCAAAATTTGCGCCCACACCTCCCTCCACACTTCCCTCCAAGGCCTCAAGGGATCCTTCAATATCCATCAGAAATTCACCTGCACCTCCACACACATCATTTACTGCATCTGCTGCACCCGATGTGGCTTCCTATACATTGGGGAGACAGGCCGCCTACAGAACACGTCTGGGACACCCGCACCAACCAACCCAACCGCCCTGTGGCTGAACACTTTAACTCCCCCTCCCACTCTGCCAAGGACATGCAGGTCCTTGGCCTCCTCCATTGCCAGACCATGGCAACATGATGCCTGGAGGAAGAGCGACTCATCTTCCACCTAGGCACCCTCCAGCCACAGGGGATGAATGCGGATTTCTCCACCTTCCTCATTTCCCCTCCCCCCACCTTTTCTCAGTCCCAACCCTCGGACTCAGCACTGCCTTCTTGACCTGCAATCTTCTTCCCGACCTCTCCGCCCCCACCCCCTCTCCGGCCTATCACCCTCACCTTAACCTCCTTCCACCTATCGCATTCCTAACGCCCCTCCCCCAAGTCCCTCCTCCCTACCTTTTATCTTAGCCTGCTTGGCACATCCTCTTCATTCCTGAAGAAGGGCTTATGCCTGAAACGTCGATTCTCCTTCTCCTTGGATGCTGCCTGACCTGCTGTGCTTTTCCGGCAACACATTTTTAAGCTGATGAATAGATCATGCTAATGTTGATCTTGCCTCATGCATGTCCTGTGCAGTGTAACCTGTGTGCCTCACTCTGTCCAAGTTTCTTTCACCCAATGCTCTGCATGTCCTTGCTTACTATGATCTGCCTGTACTGCTCGCAAACAAAGTTTTTCACTGCACTTAGGTACACATGACAATAAGTAAAGCAAAACACTGACATGTTAATTCATGGAAATAGACGTCTCGCCCGCTCACTGATAAGAATCCGGCCTTGCTGGTCAACACTTGGTTGGGAAATAAGATTTTTTGCTCTCAATAAGATGGTTCTTCCTGGCCACCTCATGAAAATTTCCCAATTTTCTCTCCATGGCCCACACAATTCAAAGGCTGGGAAGCCACCCAATTGGCCAGACTACCTCTTTATGTAAACACCATTCAATGATTCATTTGTCTGTGTGCATGAACATTAGCTGTTGGCTTGTTGCAGTGCTCTTCCATTTCAGTCTAAAAGTTGTGGGACTCAAATTCCATTCCAGAGACTTTCAGCACAAAAGTTACTCTACCCTGATAGTGGAACTGCCAGTGGAGATGTTAAGCTAAGCTACAGTCTACCCTTTCAGTTGAACCTAACTAATCTCATGATGCTACTTATATAAACAAGTGTGGCCTCTCTGGTTTCCTGATTGGTTGAGAGATAAATGTCAATCAGTAAAAGAGATTATCTGATCTTTGTCATTATCCTTACTGTTTACTGTGCACAAACTTGATCCCACAATTCTTACAATACAACACTTTAAAAACACTTAATTGGCTGGAATGCACTTTGAATGCCTTGAAGTTGTAACAGGTAACAGGTATCTTTCTTTGTTTACTTTACGTCTTAAATACAACAAATTTGTTGCAAGTGGTTATTTGGTTGTATGGAATGTGAGAATTGCTGACAAAATTTCGTTGAAGCATTTTGTCTTCCCTCGTCGTGACAGTTTGCAAGAAATGCCAAAGTATAGGGAAAACAGCATAGATACTAGTCATGATTTGGAGATGCCGGTGTTGGACTGGGGTGTACAAAGTTAAAAATCACACAACACCAGGTTATAGTCCAATTGGTTTAATTGGAAGCACTAGCTTTCAGAGCACCGCTCCTAACACCAACCTGATGTATGAGAGGAGAGTGCTGATTGGGCAATTAGCATGGCCAATTCACCTATCCTGTGCATCTTTGGACTGTGGAAGGAAACTAGAGCACCCAGAGGGAACCCACGCACACACAGGCAGAATGTGCAAACTCCACACAGAGAGTCGCCCGAGGCTGGAATCAAACCTGGTCCCCGATGCTGTGAGGCAGCAGTGCTAACCACAGAGCCACTGTGCTGCTCCTTAAAAAGGGTCTGCAGGGCAACTTTTTCACACAGAGGGTGGCGCATATATGGAGCTAGCTGCCAGAGGAAGTGGTGAAGGCTGGTACAGTTACAACATTTAAAAGACATCTGGATGGGTATATGAACAGGAAGGCTTTGGGCAAAAATGAGCTAAATGCTGGCAAATTGGACCAGATTAATTTAAGATATCTGGTCGGCATGGACGAGTTGGACCAAAAGGTCTATTTCCGTTCTGTATCTCTCTATCTCATAACAGGGCCCAATGTATTAAAATTAATGAAGCTTCCAGTATATCAATGGACAGAAAGAATATGTACATACACTATGCCTGGTTCAACTTATCAAAATAGGGGACAGCTATCCTTTGATTAATTGCTCAGTGCAAGCCTTGACCAATAAGAGTCAACCTGTCTGGTTTAAAATTTAAACAAATCTTGGTCAGCATCATGAACTGGTGCACTGTCTATAAAAACATCTCTACTACCAATCAGAGTCCATTAGTCAACCAAGTAGCAGTTTTCCTATCAGATTGTATAGATGTTGTCTTCCTTTACTTTTGTATTTCTTGCAAATTGTCCTGATGAGGGCAAGTTGAAAATCTTCAATGAAATGAGTCCTTTTAGCAATATTCAAACTTGTTTCATGGCAAGTAAGTATTACATATAATTCAGGATCAGAAACATTTGCTACATCGCATTGCGTTTCTATGTCAACAGGCTACCACTGTTGTGCAAATAAAGTTGTGTTGGAGTGTTTGCAGAGATTTCACTCACATTTTAGTTTGAACAATCAATTCTGCAGTTTCGATCTGTCAAATTAACTTTTGGTCAAAAGTATTTGCTCCTGTGAAATAATGAAATGAGTGATTCTCAGCGAGCCTGGACTAGGTACATTTTTAATTGGAGTTTCTGGAAAAGGGCCTAAACAAATTAGCGCTGAGAAAGTGTGGGTGGGTGGGAGTGGCTGGGAGATGAATGTCTCATTGCCGACCTGTTGCAAGGATGACAAGAAAAATCGCGAGCATCATCACCAAAACTCATGCCTCAACCAACTTTTCTGAAATAAATTACTTTATCATTTCGTAATTGCTTTTTGTGAGGATCTGTCTTGCATAAATTGGATTTTTCTATTAGAATAACTGTGCTTCAAAAATAATTGCATATAATTCAAAAATAAGTACTTATCTGGAGTTTTTTAATGGTGCTACATGAATGCAGGTCCTTTGTTAACTAAAATGCCTTCACACCGTCTGACATTCAGTGACAGAATCTCTATCATCCCTTGCCCACAAGTCCACACTGACCCTGCGAACAGTAATCTATCCTGACCCATTCCCCTACACTATTACTCTACGTTTTTCCCATGACTTAGTGGACCTAACCTGCACATCCCTGAATACCGTGGCCAAATTACCTAACCTGCACATCTTTGGACTTTGGGAGGAAACTAGAGCACCTGGAGAAAACCCACACAGTCACAGGGAGAATGTGGAAACTCAATGCAGGCAGGCACCCAAGGCTGGAATTGAACCCGGGCCCCTGGCGCTGTGAAATAGCAATGCTAGCCACTGTGCCATGTGATGAAGAATTCCCCCTTGGAATTTTCACTGCATACATATACATACACACAAAATATATACACACATGTGTGCACAGACATACATATATACACACACACATGAACACATATTTACACACAGACACATACACATATATTTGATGTTGGACTGGGGTGGACAAAGTTAAAAGTCACACAACACCAAGTTATAGTCCAACAGGTTTATTTGGAAGCACTAGCTTTCGGAGTGCTGCTCCTTCATCAGGTACCTAGTGGGGCAGGATCATAGGACACAGAATTTACAGTGAAAGATCAAAGTGTCATATAGCTGATGTGATGTATTGATCAAAACAAGATTGTTGTTAAGTCTTTAATCACTGAGAATGGGTTTCAGGTTTCGATTAATTAATATGTAAATCGCAGAATTTCTTTCAAGTCACATTCCCGAGATAACTAAAAGGTTTTATAAAAAAGGTGACATCTCAGATCAGACAATGCATTAAAGGTGTCTGTATTCCGATCTTGAGTCAGGCTGGTTCTATTTCCAAAGTAGGAATTTATAAAATGTCACATGGACTGACTAGAGATTGTGTGCTTTTTGAACAAAATAGCATGTATCTGCAAATGCAAATTCACCCAATAGATTTATATGTTTGTGGCGCGTGTACCTGTGTGAGGGAGACAGAAAGTGAGATAGAGAGAGAGTGCGTATGTATGTGAGTGAGCAAGTTTGTGAGTGATTGTGTGTGCTTGATATAGTGTCTGCACGAGTGTGATGAAGTATATGCCTGTGAGAGGGTGTGTGTGTGTGTCTGAGACAGTGTATATATGAGAGAGGATCTGAGTGAGTGTGTGAGTGTGATCATGTTGTGTGATTTTTAACTTCCTTCACACATATATAAACACATTCATGGACACACACAGACATATTTACACACATACACACTCACATATACACACACTCCCAACTGCATACACATATGCATGTGCTGTCACATTCACACATGTACATACATTCACACACTCTTTTGCACACACATGCACACCCACACTGTTATTTTCTTTTTCTTTTCAAAGGTGCTATTGCACACCACTGGGCGTTTTTTTAACCACCAGCAAATTGCCCATGTTACTAACTACAAGAACAATTAATTGTCCACCAGTTTAATATCGCTGGCAGGATATTGTTTCTTGGAATTATCTTATTAACGTCTTTGAATAGATTGATGAAAAAATGTTCAACTACCATTATCCAATTATCAATCAGAGTTTTCCAATCTCCTTTAAGGGTGTCACTTCTTCTCTTAAAGGTGATAACTCTGGCTCACTGCCCAGCCCTGCCGCCTCTCTGAAGTTAAAAACCAGGTTACAGTCCAACAGGTTTATTTGGAGACACTAGTTTTTGGAGCACTGCTCTTTCATCAGGTAGCTAGTGGAGTAGACCTTTCTGAAGGAGAGGGATTAAAGCTCCACTCCAGAAATTAAGCACATAATCACAGCTGATACCTCAGGGTAGTGATGAGAGTGTCCCATGCATTTGAAAATTCTACTCTTTGTAAATAATGTTATCATGTGATGTTTTCTGGCCACTCTGATGGATGTAAACATATAAAGTGGTCATTTAGTTCACTGATACATGTGAGAGTTGTCTCTGTGCTAATTGGTTGTGATGTTTCCCTCCATTACTACAGTGACTACACTTTAAAATACTTCATTAACTGGGAAAAAAAAAACTTTAGGGTGTTTTTTCCTGGGGCTGTGAAAGGTGCTACAGAAAACCAAGACTTTTGAAAGCACTGCATCTCTTGTTACTGACTCTCAATGACAACACTGCCTTGTTCAGAAACTTTATTGCTGGAACAGCACAGCAGGTCAGGCAGCATCCAGGGAACAGGAGATTCGACGTTTCGGGCACAGGCCCTTCTTCAGGACGTCGAATCTCCTGTTCCCTGGATGCTGCCTGACCTGCTGTGCTGTTCCAGCAATAAAGTTTCAACTTTGATCTCCAGCATCTGCAGACCTCACTTTCTCCTTGTTCAGAAACTCCCTTCTTTCCTCGACCCTTCCCAGTACCTGCTCATTCACTTTGCACCACTTGACCCTTTATTCATGTTGAAGATCTGGAGAGTTCCATTCGTCACCTTAGACCCATTCCTTGCAGCAAATGAATCAAAGACTCCACCATAAACCTGATCAAATGGAAATACACGTCTACATAGAGATCTTTCCTGATCAATCTTTGACCCTTTGATACATTGGGTCTGCACTGGTGAAAAACATCCACCTAGCAATTCTCACCCCAGTTTCCAGCACTTGGCCCAGAGTCTTGCCATCAGAAGTGCACATCTAAATACTTCTTCAATGACTTCCTTACAGGCAGTGAGTTCCCTCTCGGTGAAAAGTCTTGCTTTACATCTCCTCTACTTTCTGTCCCTTACCTTAAGTCTATGCTCCAAATTACTGATCCTTCCATCATGATATAAGTTTCTTCCTGTCTACCCTATAAATGCCCCTAATACTTTTATACATCTCAATCATGTCCCGTTTCACCCTGCTCTGCTCTAAGCAAAACAACCCCAGACTGAACGATCCCCCCTCATAACTGAAACCAGGAAACATCCTGGTAAATCTGATATTAGATATCTCCTCGTGTTCTGTGTCCCCATGTACTGCAGAATCTGTCCAGGTCAAGTGCTCATGCCTCTGGAATGGGACCCAAACCCACAATCTATGACTCAGAGGTGAGACTGCCACACGGTGAGCTGTTGTTGAAACCAAAGAAGTATTTTTACAGTGATGTTCTAAACATAATCCATTTTGTAGCATGTTGATCGAGCGAGAGGTTGATCTTTCACAGGAGCCAATGGAACCATAAACAGAGCATGTTCGCCTTCTTCACCAAGGGAAGTAATACCAGCCAATCCTGATACTACTCTGGGAACTGGTTTCAGTTGAACAAAGCTCATAAAGTTTCTGGAGTGATCTGACAGCCCAACCTAGTCAGACACACCTTGGATACACGAAGAGGAATGTTTAACAGGAATGTTCTTTAAAAGCATGTATGAGGAATTTGCTGAAAAATATTTTCAAATTCAATGATGTATTTCAAATGACTTATAACACACCCCAAGTAGAAACTGGTTGGGACCTGTGCTATCGGGTTTCACTCTGCAGGTGATCCTGTATTATTTGGTTTCAGTCTGCATGGACAGTGTTTCACTCTGTACTGTAGGACCTTGTATCCTCTAGTGCTACTCTGTATTGATCCTATGCTGTCTGGTGTTACACTGTATGGACACTGTGGTATCTGGTGTCACTCTGTATTGTCCCCATCTTGTCAAGAGTCACTCTGTATTATCCCCATCGTAGTGAGTTTTGAGAAGATCTGTAGCTCAGGTTGAGGTTCTGGATGTAGGTTTGCTCACTGAGCTGGAAGGTTCATTTTCGAAAACAAACCTTACAGCTTAGCAAGCAAACCTGCATCCAGAATCCCATCTTGTCTGGAGTCACTATGTATTGACCCCCATCTTGTCTGGTGTCACTCTGTATGGGCCCTGTGGCATCTGATGTCATTCTGTATTGACCCCATCTTGTCTGGTGTCACTCTGTATTGACCCCCATCTTGTCTGGTGTCACTCTGTATGGGCCCTATGGCATCTGATGTCACAGATGGAGCTCCTCTGCACTAATCCATCAGGGCCTCTGGTTCGCTGTTGATATAACATTGTACCCACCTGTCTTTGTTGGCCATCTCAGGGCCAGTTCTCCCAACACTCCAACTACGAAGGGCAGCTCCTTGGATGCTGCCTGATCTGCTGCGCTTTTCCAGCACCACACTCTCGACTCTAATCTCCAGCACCTGGAGTCCTCACTTCCTCCCTCTCAAATGAAGCTCATCCCAATATTTATCTTCTCCCAGTACAGGTGCCAGTGCCCCATTTGTCTGAACCCATTTCTTTCACACAAATCTTTGAGCAACACATTTGGCTCTCTGCTTGTAATCTCTCAACAGATATATAAAAAGAGAGTAGCTAAAGTGAGCATGGGATTCTTTCTTTAGATGGAGGGAATGGGTTGAGGCTTAACTTGTGTATCATCAAACCTCAAGTAACAGGAGAGGTTGATCTCAGCTGGTACAGTAATTGAACTTGCACTGTTAGGATAGCTCTGTAATACTAACCAGTTATACGGCCAAATGGGGCCATCAAACCTTCATGTTTTGGCCATAGACAAGGCAATATAGCCTCAATACACTGTATAATTCAGTTACATAAGTGCATTGCTATACAGTGGGTATTGAGAAAGATATTGGAGAAGCTCTTTTTGAACA
The DNA here is from genome assembly GCF_037043375.1 of Chiloscyllium plagiosum. Lineage (NCBI taxonomy): Eukaryota > Metazoa > Chordata > Chondrichthyes > Orectolobiformes > Hemiscylliidae > Chiloscyllium > Chiloscyllium plagiosum. Next base: position 47,691,050 of record NW_028270159.1, read on the forward strand.
CTTTCAAAGTTACAGCACACCTTGACAAAAGAATTCAGAAAATGTGCTATAAATGTCAATTTAAGACATTTTGGAATTAAATTACAAAGCAGTTTTTCTTGTACCATTTTAGAAGTAAACAGTATTATGAGTCATAGCAGAGTCATCAAGGACTTTCTTGATCCAGTTGGACGATTAACTGAATACCTGCTTGACAGATGTAGGTTCTGAATAGACTTTGTTCTCCTTGTTGGTATTGTCATATCAACAGACAGAATATAATTACACCGAGTGTTAGGAACTGGAACATACCTAGATCCCTGGCATACGACAAAAAGAATGTTGAGCTGCCAGTCTAGTATTTGGCACTCATCCCGCTGCAGAGGTGCAGAATAACAGGTGTACAAGTAACTTTGCCAAGTATGGTGTCCAGCCCAGCTGGATGGAGAGAAAGCAGGGAGGAACTAAACCAGAGTGTTTTACTGATTGCTATGGTCTCCAATTCATAGATCATATAACACAAAGTGACAGCATTCTCAACCCATTGGTCCGTTTGGAAAGGGCAGTGCAGTAAATCCCATTCATCTGTCTATTTCCTATATCCCTGTAAAATTCCTCTTCTCAAGATTATTTCCAAATTCCTTTTGAACGTTATGACTGAATTTGCTTCCACCAAAATGTAGTAGATTCCAATTAGAACAACTCATGACATTAGAAGATCTCTCTTTATTGCCCCTCGGCTCTTTTGGCAATTACCTTAAATCTGTATCCTCCTGTTACTGATCTTCCTGTTAATTAAAAGTTTCTTCCTACTTACTAGGTCATAATTTTTAAAGCACTATTAAACTTCCCCCTAAGACCCCTGCTCCAAGTAAAAGAGCACAGTTTCTTTCCTCATAACTGAAATCCCTCAACCATGGTCCCCATGCTGGTAAATTTCCATTGTACCTTCTCACTGAATATTTTCTCTACAAACACACTGGAAATCACAGCCGGTGACAGCATCCATGGAGAGAGACAAGCTAACATTTCGTGTCTAGATGACTCTTCATCTCTCCACGGATGCTGGCTGACCCACTGTGATTTTCAGTACTTTTTGCTTTGAATACAGATTCCAGCATCTACGGTAATTTACTCCAATTTTCTCGACAATGCTAGTTGGGCCAACACATTTGATCTTCACAACATGCACTCTTTGTGTTTACTGTTCCACATTTCTAGTAACTGCGTGTGGCAAACACTAATAATGCTGAACAAAGCTGTTCCCATGTCTGAGGCTTGTGACCTCAGACATTATATAGGATAATCTTCTAACTCAGCCCCTCACATTGCAAGAATGAAGGGTTGCACAAACACAAAAGAGTCCATTTGGCTCAACTGATCCATGATAGAGTTTGTGCTCCTTCTCCCACCTGACTTTGTCTAACTCCAACAACATAAACATCCATTCCTTTCACCTTCTTGAATTGGATTTTAAGGGGTGCCAAGATCCCATGGTGAAAAAAAATCAACTGTTCCTAATGGCTGCCCCATCATAATTAAATGCTGGGAGCAGTGTTAATCACTTTGAGGCAAGACTTAGGCCATAGACCATGAGAAATAGAGACAGGATAATGCTGTTCAGTCGTCCAGGCTTACTGTTCCATTCAAATCCAACATTCCTCACGTCCACTTTCCTGCTTTTTCCCAGTAACTCTTGATGGACTCTTGCCCGACTGACAAGAGTCCATCTATTGTCGCCTTAAATGTATACAAAGTCTCTGTCCCCCACAACTCTCTGTCACAAGGAGTTCCAAAGGCTCACAATTTTCTGAAAGAACTTCCTTCCTCATCTCAGTCTTAAATTGGCACCCTTTTATTCTGAGACTATGCCCTCTGGGCCAACACTGCCCCCACAAGGGGAAACATCCTCTCAGCTTTTCCCCTGACAACACACTTAAGGATCCTTTATGTTTTATTGAGCTTAACACTCTGGAGACATGAGCTTGAATCATTGGCAGAAACATGTATATACAATGAGGCTTGGAATAAGCACATAGAAATCCAATAGTCTGTGTCCAAGGGAAAACATTGCTAGATTTGCAGCTCTTATATATATTTATCTTTATTTCTCAATTGTTCAATGTTTGTTTTTACATAATAAAGAGGGTGAAATCCTGATACTTTAGCAATCTTTTTGATTGTCATTTTTTTAAGGCTGTTGAAATAGCATTTTACTTCCCAAGAGTTGTGAACGAATGACAATATTTGAAAAAGAACACATAAAGTACTGTTACAATGGGGTTCACTGGTTCTGTGCAGCATGTATACTGAGTGAATTGAAGTGTCATAAGTTAGCATAGAGAATATAGGGAGAGGATATAGATTGGCATGAAAGGTCATGGTGAGTGGGTAGAGTGCAATGAGCTGGCTTGAAGGAGTCATGAGATTTTATTGGTAGAGGGCTGTTCTCTGTTTTATTGTTTTTATATCACTGGATGAAGTCCTAGAGCAATGAGACAGAACTTTTTAAGCAGCCTGCCCATGCAGCTGACAGCCCCTGCAGCTGTTTCCCAACTCTTCCGAGGAAATGATGGACCCCAAAATGTGTTAGCACCAGCCACCCCATCTCCCAAAACTCTCGCTTTTACAGATATCTTCTGAGGTGTGTGCACCAATTTGGGAAGTTTGCCCCAAGAGAATATTACATTCCAGAAAAATCAATTGCCTGCAGTTGGGACTGGTTCCACTTCAATGACCATTGACCTGCCCCCTAGAACTGCCAACCAATCAGAGACCTGGTAGCTGTTCAGCCACAACATTGCCTCTGGGAGCAGTGGCTATGATTGGAACTGCAGTCAAATAGGGTCACCATATGGAGAAGGCCCCACATTAAAGGTAAGTGGGATTGGCCTCAAGGAGGATGGGGGTGGGGGGTGAATCATGTAAGTCCCACCGAGGTAATCAGTCATGAGGGCAAGGGAGGTCTTTCAGCAAGAGCAGCCCCTGTCACCGTTGGGTGTGGAGACACTTCCTGGACATAGTGTTTGATCAGGGTGGGGGTAGCTTCTCTATGAACCAACAGGAGGCACACCAGTGTATATCTGGTGGAATTCCCAAGTGATAATACCTCCCACCTCCCCACGCCATGACACCCATCCCTGCCCCCCCCTCCCCCCCCCCCACCCCGGTATTGGTGGATTGCAAACCATTAATTTCCCTCAATTCGCCAAAGGGCAGGAAGGCTACCATACTTACTGCTGGCAGAATGTAGGTACCAATGGCAAGGCAAGCTATGGGCATATACCCCTAAACCACAGTTATCACACCCCAGTTTCTGTCACTCGGAGCATGGATCTCAAAAAAACCTTTTTCATAATTCCTAGCTGCAGGATAGGAACAATTTCCAAATGCCTCTGTTACAAACCCCAGTGGAACCCACCCTCACTTCTCAAGTTGGGCTGACCAATAGACCATGTGAATAAACCCACTCCAATGCTTCGACCTCTTGATGTCTCCAGGGCAGATCCCAGAGTCAAAGTGCAGGTAATATTGCCCAACATGTCCCACAGGCTTTGATCGGATTTACACCCTCCACATGAGGTTAGTGCTGCATAAAAGCAGGCGGTAATGCTGTAGTGAAAACCAGGCAAAAGTCCATTGAGTGCCTTCAATTAAAATTGCCCCATGACTGTCTGAGCAGGGAAGTAAGAATGTACTGTGCAAGGCTCATGCTGGTTGCAGTGGTTCCATCTGGTCCATATCAGTCATTGTGTGATTTTATTTGTGTGTGCCTACAGTAGGCTTAGATGTCGTAAGTCACAGGCTGTAAAGTCAAGGTTTTTAATAAAAAAAACAGATGTAAGTGAACTCTGAGAGTGATGTAATGGATGTTTTGATTAACTTGATTGAGTTGAGCTCAGCACTGACAGGAGTCGAACACCTTTCCTGAGCAATAAAAGATGTACTAGGTAACATCAGCAGGCACTGTAATAATAAAAAAACAAGTTTGCCTTCTGTTTAATGTTCTCTAAGGCTGTTGATTTCTTCACTATGAGATGTGAGGTAATTGTGTGCACTTGTGTGTACATATATATGTGTGTTTGTGTACTTGAGTTCGCTCATACTTGTGTAATATCTGACAAATCTCTGCCCACAACATGAATCTGTCCTTTGCTTTTATCAGATACTGACAGACCCTGTAATACAATTTGTCCAGCACTTTCTGTCTGCGTGGGGTGAGTGCTCTTTCGGGGTCTTTTGGAATCAATCCAGAAAAGCAGCCAGACGCAGTCTAATGTGCAGTAAAGGCATCATCCCCACTAGGCCTGTTATTCAAGAACTTTAGAATGGCCCTTTTCAGGCTGTTTGTAAGCAGAATAATTCACTGATTTATTGATCTTAAATCACTAAGATTTGGGAATGAGAATCAAGAGTGAATAAACCAAAACAGATTACAGATCCACATACAGAGCTAATACAGCATACACCTTTTGGCTGTATACGCTTATCACAGGCAACTGCCTAAACCTACAGACAGCATTCATCATTTGCCATTAATATAGGAGTCAATTACAGCTGCATCACTTGCAACATACAGCCACAGCGTCATTAAGATGTACAGCATGGAAACAGACCCTTCGGTCCAACTCGTCCATGCCGACCAGATATCCCAACCCAATCTAGTCCCACCTGCCAGCACCCAGCCCATATCCCTCCAAACTCTTTCTATTCATATACCCATCTAAATGCCTCTTAAATATTGCAATTGTACCAGCCTCCTCCACTTCCTCTGGCAGCTCATTCCATACATGTGCCACCCTCAGTGTTAAAAAGTTGCCTCTTAGGACTCTTTTATATCTTTCCCCATGAACATGACGGATATTGCGTGGACTGCAGTACTTGTTTAAAACTGAATAAAGCTGCTCAAAATCTGTCTTTTCCTGTGCTCGTGAACAGTTTGAACAGCTAACAGAGACATTAGATAGCTTTATTCAGCTGGTTTTACTGTGTGGACAGCAGATAAATCACATCAGTACAAACACCCCTGTTGGGAACTATTTCATCCAGGGCAAGATTCTTACTCCATATCGTTTAGTATTATAATCCCAGTGGGGAAACCATACTCAAAACATAACCAGCTTTACCTGAATGAAGGAAGTGGCAACAAGATTTCACTTTTTGCAACTTTACTTTGAAGTGAATCAGACCAACATAAATTAAACATAATTTATCAGGTGAATTAAACTTAAAATAAAAAAGGTACATTTCACATTAAAGAGTTTGACAGAATAAAGAAATGTTTAATGCAAAAACAAGCATTGCATCATGCCCTGCATTAGGTGAGGAGCTGAGTAGCTAAACAGTTCTACAATATACTGCCCTTTCTTGTTGCAGGGAAGGTCAAAGTCAGATTCAACAACAGCTGTGACCTTTGAGTGTCACATATTATCATCAGCAAGACACATTTCAATAAACCATTTCTATCTTGTGTCATAATTGTCCTGATGCTGTATCTTTCCAAAGTTCCTTTTAAACTATCCAACCGAAATCAGTTGCCTGTTCAGAATTTGGCCACTTTGACATTGTCCCTCCAAGAACTCCTGACTATTTTTTTTTGCCAAACATCAAAATCTAGAGAATCAATTGCTCCTTTTCATCTCAAACATTTGGTGTTCTTCTTTGTGTTCCTGCCTGTTTTCTCTCTGTGTCTGTAATTGTGCCTTCATCCTCCAGCCCTTCACATTGTTCTTTGCCTAAAGCTCTCCATTGTATCACAGCTTTTGGTCGTCACTTCCTTTCTGCTGACCTTGGTTTCAGGCAACTTTACTTTAAAGTGAGTAAAGGAGGTTAAGAAACTTTGGGAGGAAAAAAGACCACTTCCCTGGAGGAACAGGGGCTGGGGGATGAGGGTTATCTCCCACCCCACCCTCAGGTTTGTCCACACGTCTTTTCACCCTGTTTGTTGCCTGCCTGGATTCCTATTGCATCAGGCCTCTCCCACCACCTTCACCATCTCAAGTCAGCTTGGAGCCAGGCCCTCAGTTTTGGGGCTCAGAATGGTGATATGGCTGCCAGTATCACCAGATCACATGTTCCTCCCCCACCTCCTCACACCTCCCCACCCCCTCAACCTCCCGCCCCCAAGTCAGGTCTGAGTGCTGTCTCTGACCCACAGCCATGGAGACCCCCATCTAACCTGCCCAATCCAAACCATCTTTGTGCGAAGGCTGGGCAGAGGAGAGATCTGGCCAGTGTTGATGCCCCTTTGTATTCGCGGTCTGCACGTGTGCAGTCTGGTGACTCAGCACTGCACACGCAATGTTGCTGGGGCAACGGCAAGTGCAGGCCTCAAGCCCTCACTACCTATCCTGCCCAGAGAAATCCCTTTCAATTATTTTTAAGAACAGTTACTGATTCTATTAATATTTTACAGAAATGTCAAGTTTTCTTTATTGTGTGGTATCCAGGTCACAGTCATCTATCCCCAGAATTCCCATAGTGCATTTCTAATCAACCTGAATCCTGTTTCTAAGTGAGAGGTACATTCAAAACAGCCATTTTTAAAAATCCAGCAGAAATGTCTAGAGAGACTAGTGGAAGACAATTTCCATAATCTCATTCTCAATCGCATTTGGTGGGATTCAGATATCAAAAGTGGGATTGGTACATTCTGCAGCTGTACAGAACTCTGGTGCAGCCGCACTTGGAGTATTGCATATAGTTTTGGTCACCACATTATAGGAAGAATATGGAGGCTTTGGAAAGGGTTCAGAGGAGATTTACTAGGATGTTGCCTGGTATGGGGGGAAAGATTTTACGAAAAAAGGTTAAAGGATTTGAGGCTGTTTTCGTTAGAGAGAAGGTTGAGAGATGACTTAATTGAGACAATATAAGATAATCAGAGGGTTACATAGGGTGGACAGTGAGAGCCTTTTTCCTTGGATGGTGATGGCTAGCATGAGGGGGCATTGCTTTAAATTGAGGGGTGATAGACATCGGACTGATGACAGAGATAGTTTCTTTGTTCAGAGAGTGGAAGGGCGTGGAACGCCCTGTCTGCAACAGTAGGAGACTTGCCAACTTTAAGGACATTTAAATGGTCATTAGATAGAGATATGGACGAAAATGGAATAGTGTAGGTTAAATGGGCTCCAGATTAGTTTCACAGGTCGGCGCAACATCAAGGGCTGAAGGGCCCGTACTGTGCGGTAATGTTCTATGTTCTAACCTCATTATATAGACACTTCAGTTATTGTTTTTTGTATTCAGTACACTTCCCTAATTGTGTTACATGGTTAGAGCAATAAATCATAGTAATAATTCAGTAACCATCCAGTTATAGCACAGTAACAATATATTAACAGCACAGTAACAAACAGTAACAGCACAGTAACAATACAGTAACAGTGCAGTAATAGTGCAGTAAGAATGCAATAACAGCACTGTGGCACCACACTGTCATGCTACAGTAATAGCGCAGTAACAGCTGTTACTGTATTAGAGTACTGTTGTAGTTACTGTACTGTTAATATGAATACTAATGTTTTCTTACTATATTGTTACTTTTGTACTTAATGCCATCTTAGTCAAATAAGAATATATGGTATTGCATAAGGTAATGCTACTGAAAGGGTTAATGGCAGAGATTGCGTGCAGCTGCACACAAGTTGATGATGCCATAAGATCTTGGGTGTGGTAAAGGCTGGATCATAGGATCTTGCATAATGAAGACATATATTCATGTGTCCCCCATAGTCATTGCTAAATGTTTATCTTGATTATGTAACTTGTACCTGATTGCTACATCTTACTTAAGACAAGAGCCATTTCTCACCAACTCGGCCCTTTGCCCCAGTCATGGAAAGTCAGTGGTAACGGCAAACCATCCCAATCACAGGTTGGTAGGGACTGGCATTGCATACAAGCAACAGATGGTCGTGTACTCCTGTAACATGATTCACACAATACAGCATTATACAGTAACAATATGAATTATACAAATCAGATATTCCCATCTCCATGATTGTATTCCTGGTAAGCTAGAGGGAAACCAGCACCACTTTTCTTTGCTTTAACATCCTTAGGAAAGTGAAAAGTTACATAGTAACATAAGAAGAGGAGTAGGCCATTTCACCCCTCGGGTATGCTCTACCATTCAATAAGATCATGGCTGATCTGTGGCCTAACTCCACATACCTGCCCTGGGCCGTATCCCTTGATACCCTCACTTAATAAAGATTTGCCTACCTCAGATTTAAACTTAACAAATGAAATTGCATCAACCATCATTTGAGGAAGAGAGTTCATAATCTCCACTACTCTTTGCATGTAGAACTGATTTCTAATATCTCTACTGAATGGTCTGGCCTAAATCCATGCCCCCAGCTCGAAAATCTTCAACGAGTGGAAATAGTTTATCTTTACCTACCCTATCTCTCCCCATTAGTATCTTGAAGACCTCGATTAGATCACTCTTTAACTTCAAGAAAAGAAAGGCCTAATTTATCTAACTCTCCTCATAACCCCTGAAGCCCAGGTATCATCTTTATAAATTTGCATTGAACTCCCTCCAGGGACAAAATATCCTTCCTAAGGTACGGCGCCCAGATCTGCTTAAAAGACTGTAAAGAGGATTTAACTTGAATTTTGTACAAATGCAGCATAATGTCTGCATCCCTTTACTGCAGCCCTTTAAATATTTCCATTGGATATCCATTGTATTTAACTTTGCATCGTCTAAAAAAGACTACGATCTATCCTTTCTCAGTTCCCTTTCTTGATTCAAAAGCAGAGAAAATGCAATACGTTAGCTGAGAATTCAATCAAATTCTGTGAAGAAGCCTAATATTTAAAAAGAAAATACTCGTGAGGCTCAGAGTGAATTCTCACTGATTGAAACACAGAGTGGAGAAAAACTGCAGCCATAGGCAGGAGGGAGTGGTTTAGATGCCCTGAGATCAACTACATAATTTAGGGTGGCCACGAGTCACCAGTTGTTCAGGAATTTTCCAAGAATGTGCACTGGAATCAAGTCTCAATGGGCTTTAACCGGAGAAGGCCTCGTGCCTACTTAACCTTTCAATCACATCAAGAGTGGCTTGTACCAGAATAGCATTCACTGTCCTTGCTCTATAGCTCCCACTAACCAAAATCCATCAATGGCAGCCCTTAACATTTCAACTGATGAACTTTCCACACATTTGAGGCTGAGTTCAAGGCAATTGTCTTGTGTGTGTGTGCGTGTGTGTGTGTACTGGGGGTGATGCAGGTAGATGGGAAGGAGAATTCAGTATTCCATTGCCCTTTGTGAATGGACAGAAAATCAGAGCTGCGGGTGGGGATGGTTTCCTGATGTATAAGATTTGGAAAGTGGAAAAATCACGTGCATTAAGCTAATTTCCAGAATCTCCTCCAGCATTTGATATTGTATGTTTACTCTTTTAAGATAGGGAAGATATGAAGGACAAAGGAATTCAGTAAATATCTGGAGTCAAGATATGGATCAGACCCTATCTTACTGAATGACTGAACAGGTATGAAGGACTGAATGGCCTATTCTTGTTTCTGATGTTCCTGAAGGTTCTCAGGAAAGTGAAGCACCTGTGGCAGTATATCACTCACAGTGAAACCAGTGACAGAGAGCGATTGATGAAAGAATTGTTTGATGGAAATATCTTTCTACGCGTCCTTGGCACCGAGACAAGAATGTTTCTTCAGTATGACCCTCAAACCATATCTGACTTAGATTTAAATCGAAGTTTCAGTGATTCACTGCCACCCGGAGCTCCTTGTCCAGCCACCCTGAATCAGACCGATGATCTCAGGGCATCTGAACCATCTCTTTCTGCCTGCGGTTGTTTTTCTTTTCTTGGTCTGTGTCTCAGTTGCTGAGAATTCCTACTGAGCCTGCAACTTTTTTTTAATATATTGAATAACAACCTCTTATTCAGAAATGCAATACGATTGTGAAACATGCAGGATTGCCATTTGAGGAATTTGCTCACTTGGAGTTGGGTAATGTAGATTGCAATGTCAGATTGCGATTTCAGAGTTTCACTCCATTACTTTTTGGGAGGGGGGTCATTTGCACAGGACCGCTCTTTTCAGATAACTTCTTTTCAACAGCTCCTGCCTCAGTTTAAGTTGAATATTGATCATCATAGTGAAATGGATTGACCTGTTTAAAATCCTTGCATTCATCTTTAAAATATATTTCACTGCTGGAATATATTAAAGGGGAAATCATTGTTAGTGATAGTAATTGTCAAAATAAGCACATTTGCTCTTCTGATACAAAAAATAAATGGTTTATTTTAAGCAAGTTATAACCTCTCCAAAAACAATGAAAAAGTGTCACAGAAAGACATAAGATATCTGTCCACTCTATTGCAAAGTGTTATTTTAAAGTTGGCATGTACGTTCTAGAGAGTCTCATTGATTTAAAGAGAATGATCACACGCTGAACAATCATATCCAAGAAACAGTGTAAATATTTGTGTCATTGTTTCATTATTTAAGTGTCATCCATGGCTTACTGGGAAACATGCTCTCCTCTGCTTCAGTATGTCACAGTTTCAAATCTTACTCCGTGAGTTCCAGCACCCAAATCTAGGCTGACTCCAGTGAGTTGACAGCCTTTCTGTTCTCTCAGGTGGAACAACTGCATGATATTTTTAAGTAAGGTTGGGATTCTCATAGGTGCCTGGCCAACATTTACCCAACACTAAGCAGATTATTTCATTTCTGTTTTTGGGTACTTGCGGTGTGAAAAAAAAAATCAGCTGTCATATACAATAATGACTACACTTCAAAAGTACTTATATGGCTTTAAAGCTCTCTGGGACATCCTGAGATCATGGAAGCAACTATAGAAACAGATTTTTTTTAACCTTCCAGTCTGCTTAAAAGCCCAGGCAAGAGAACCCAAATTGTGCATCATTTGCAAATACTCGCACGATGTTCAGAAATAAACACTTACAATAGATGATGAACATCACCAATGTAATGATGTCCATCAACCACTTGATATGCACTTGGCAAAACCAAACTAATAGCACAAATGGTGACCAACCATTCTGCATTTTTTTTAACATCTAGGACAAACCCGTCTGGTTCACTAATGTCCTTTAGGGAAGGAAATTGCCATCCTTTCCTGGTCTGACTTACACGTGATTCCAGACCTACAATGTTGTTGACATTTCACTGCCTTCTGGGCAATAAATATTGGTCTAGCCTGTTATGCCCGCACTCCAGGAAAGAATTTTAAAAATTGGCTTTATCAAAAACAATGTTCAATCCACCAGTTTCTTCAAACAGTATGGAACATTGGTGCCTGGAATTAATCTTCTTGCTGAACCATTCCTGATTTCTTTTGATTTCAGAGGTTCCAAAAAGTCTCAAGTTTCATGAGTTCAGCAGTCCAAAGAGTTTTACGGCCAATTAGATACTTTTGAAATGTTAGTATCTATGAAATGTTGGAAATGGGGCAGCCAATCTGGGAACAGTAAGCCTATAATGAGCAGACAGCTATCTACTTTTCTTTATTGCATAGGACAAGATTGTTACTGGCTGGACCAGCATTTATCACCCATCCCTTTTTTATTCAGACGACAAATAAGGATCAATCATATTGTGGGTCTGGAGTCACATGAGGGTCAGGCCAAGTAGGGACACCTTCACCAAAGGGTGTTAATGAACCAGATAGATACTTAAAACAACCATCAGCAATTATACTGCCACCAATAGGCTAAAGATCACACAACACCAGGTTATAGTCCAACAGGTTTAATTGGAAGCACACTAGCTTTCGGAGCGACGCTCCTTCATCAGGTGATTGTGGAGGGCTCGATCGTAACACAGAATTTATAGTGACTGAGCAGAGGCTGATAGCTAAGTTCGGTGCCCATAGGGAGGGCCTCAACCGGGAGCTTGGGTTCATGTCACATTACAGGTGATTACCATTGCACTACACACACACACACAGATATCCCTACACACACACACACTCTCACATGCACACGGACACAGATACACACAGACGCGCACACAGACACCCACACACACCCTTATAGACACACAGACTCCCACACATACACCCCCTCACAGACTTAAGACACTCTGCACTCACTACACAAACACACACACACACACACACACACTTTCTCACACTCACAACCCCCACCCCAGACAGACACACACACACAGACAAAGACCCACATGCACACACATATACTGTGTGTGGTGAATTTTTTTGGTACAAAGTTACATTGCACTTTGCTCAAAAACCACATAGAGTCATGTCGAACTCTGATTTCAAAAACTGCATGAATTTATGTAAAACTCTGTTATTTCACTTTTTAGATTGGAATCAATCTAAACATCAGGTCATAGACAGAGAACACAGGGGGCTAACGCCTTCAACACATAGTCTAGCTATCACTATTGTTAACAGCTAACCCGAGAATGCAACTTCAAAAAAAAGGGTTTTGTGATTTACACATGAAAGAAGTGAAACTATCACTGTATTCTAACAGATGAAAGGCTTAACAGACAATCAATTCTTCAATGTATAATTTCAGTTACATCACACTGCAAATGTTTGCTATAAATTCTGTGTTACGATCGAGCCCTCCACAATCACCTGATGAAGGAGCGTCGCTCCGAAAGCTAGTGTGCTTCCAATTAAACCTGTTGGACTATAACCTGGTGTTGTGTGATTTTTAACTTTGTACACCCCAGTCCAACACCGGCATCTCCAAATCATGACCAATAGGCTAGCTTGCAATTCCAGATTTTTATTGAACTGCAAATTTTGCCATTTGCCCTGGTGGATTTGAATCCATAGCCCCAGATGATTAACCTAGGGTTATTTAGATTATTACCATCTCTGTGATCCTGGGATAAATATTGGTTAGGACAATGAGAGTATCCCCTCTTTGCCTTGGACTAGTGCTCTCGGGATCTTCAGTTAATGAGGCATATGACTCCTCAGAGATCTGTCCGTAATCAGCAGGAATTTGCTCAGTTGCAGTTGAATGATTGCGAGTTCAGAGTTTCGCTCCATTGCGTTTCGGGATGGGGTCATTGCACAGGACCTTTCTTTTCAGACAATTTTCTTTCCAACAGCTCCTGCCTCAGCTCAAATTGAATATCGTTCATCATCGTGGGCTGGGTTGACCTATTTAAAGCCCTTACATTATCTGGAGGGAGTTAAAAGCCAAGTCAGTAATACCATGGCTCATTGATTTTTATGATACATTACAAACTCAGATGCTGTGACCGGGACCGCATGGGGTGGGCCTGGGGGAGGTCCTGCTGGGACCAGAGTTCTGGGGACCGTTGTCTGCCGGATGTGCAGCGTGGATCTTCGATCCAACTCATCCATGCCGACCAGAGGGTTAGCACTGCTGCCTCACAGCTCCAGGGACCCGGGTTCAATTCCCACCTCGGGGAACTGTCTGTGCAGAGTTTGCACATTCTCCCCATGTCTGCGTGGGTTTCCTCCCACAGCCCAAGGATGTGCAGGTTAGGTGAATTGGCCATGCTAAATTGCCCATAGTGTTAGGTGCATTAGTCAGGGGTAAATGCAGGGGAATGGGTCTGGGTAGGTTGCTCTTCGGCAGGTAGGTGTGGACTTGTTGGGCCGAAGGGCCTGTTTCCACACTGCAAGTAATCTAATCTAATCTAAATTAATTAATTCTGTTGCAATGATACATACAAAATAATGCGTGTGGCTCATCTCCTTACTTACTGAGGAGTTCCTTTTCCTAATTGTCGGGGGAAGAATCTCAGTCATTTCAGAATGACAATTGTTTTAACTGTTTTGTGGACAATGTTTTAAATTCTCATTCAAGTCTCCACTCTGGTTATGGATTATTTTCTGGGAAAGCTTTCACAGGCAGGAGCAGGCTGAAGTGACCAATGTTTTCTGTCATGACCACCTGGATTCGATTTATCAACTTTGTACTAAAAGCAAAATACTGTTGACGTTGGAGATCTCAGATGAAAATGGAAGTGCTGGAGAAACTCAGCACATCTGGCAGCATTATTGGAGAGAGAAACAGAGTTAAGTTTCGAGTCTTTTATGTATCTTCCACGGAATACCAACCGTTAGCTCTCCAACTATTGGTTTGTTCACATACACTGGGTTGAATGTTGGATGTTTTGGCTATGAGAAAGTGAGGACTGCTGATGCTGGAGATCAGAGTCGCAAGTGTGGTGCTGGAAAAGCATGGCAGGTCAGGCAGATTCTGAGGAGCAGGAAAATCGACGTTTCGGGCATAAACTCTTCATCAGGCTACGCCAAACCCAAATACCGTTGAGTTTTCTGAGGGAATGCCTCGCAAGTTTTCTCACCATATCTTACCAAACTCACCAGATTGGCTACTTGCACTGCCCACTACCTGGCAGCCCTCGTGTCTGATTCCTGCCCCAATTTACCATGCGCAGTTCCCGAAATAACTCATCACTCAATGGATATCCATGAAAATGAAAGCACATTTTGACCCTGCACCAGCTTTGAAAAGCTGTTGTGCACCCGGACAAATGTGGCTCCACTAGGCCAAGAAGCTGTGCTGCCCATATGGCTGACACTCCCTCAGACATGCCATCCCATAATCTCACTCGAGTCGCTGTTTACCATATGCCATCTGTCTGACTGATCTGTCACTACATCCTGTCTGAAACCCCTCCAAGTCACTGTGCCCAATGTAGACCTCACAGCTTATCGTTGTCCAGTCAGGGAACATCTTGTATAGGTGAGCAACGGGACAAACGCAAACACGAGGTGGCACGGTGGCTCAGTGGTTAGCACCACTGCCTCACAGCAGCAAGGTCCCAGGTTCGATTCTGGCCTCGGGCAACGGTCTGTGTGGAGTTTGCATATTCTCCCCGTGACTGCGTGGGTTTCCTCCAGGTGCTCCAGTTTCCTCCGACAGTCCAAAGATGTGCAGGTCAGGTGAGGTGGTCATGCTAAATTGCCCATAGTGTTAGATGCATTAGTCAGAGGGAAATGGGACTGGGTGGGTTACTCTTCGGAGGGTCGGCGTGGACTTGGGCCGAAGGGCCTGTTTCCGCACTGTAGGGAATCTAGTATACGAGCTTTTATTTAACATGAGGCAGCAAAAGGGATCATAAACAAAACTAATAGAGGCAGAAGTTCACCCCACAATGCAAACCAGATGTGACATCATGACCAATGAATATTTTACAGTTCACAATTGTTAACCACTCCTAAATCTTTTCTATTGAAAGTGGGTGTCCATGAGGTTCTGTCTGCCTTGTAGCACCCACGCAGCTGGACTCTGTCATGGACAAGGACAGCTTCTTCCTCCCACTCTCCTCCTCCTCCTCCTCCTCCTTGGCATTCATCACTCGGAAGGGGTTCCATTCAATTGCTGAATTTCACAGTGTTATGATACTACCTGTTAGTGCCATATGGATACAGTCCACCCTGCACCCAGGGGAACTGAGCTATGTTCCTGAATCCTCCTGCCCAGGCTGCAGCACTGACCTCATCATGGGGAAGTGAAATGACCCAGCGTGACCGTGCCCTGATGGAGTCAGTTATAGTCCTGATGTATGTGTGGGTGCCTGACTGAGAGTTCCCACACATGTCATCCATTGCTCCCTGGAAGGAGCCAGTCCCATAGAGGTTCAGCCCCACAGTGACCTTCACAGCCACTGGGAGAGGGTGGTCTCCCACTCCTGCAGACCCCAGGTCCCACTCCAGCACTGAGTGCCAGGACATAAGGAAACTGTATTGGCATTGCACCTCGCTCATCCTCAGTAAATAAAGTCAGGGCCCTCCAGCATGCCCCATGCATCCTGAGGGGTCCTGCAGCAGGGGCTTCTCCCTGAGGTGGGAGTTCCTCATCTCTTGCTGCTGCCCCGGAGCTTGCTGTCGGGCGTGTAGCTCCGACATCCACCTTCACTGTCACAGGGACCAACATCCCAGCAAGTGTCAGACTCCCACTAAAAAATGACCCTCCGTTGGGAACAGAAGAAGTGAAAGAGGGTATTCGATCTGAGAAGAGTTCTCTGTAGCACAGCCTGCAAGGGAGGGTTGAGAACACTTTGGCACACAGTGAGACACACTGCATCTGGATATTGAGGGACATGTCTCCATCCTCCACTCACATTCAGGCTCAGCCTGTGCAGGACTCAGTGAAGGGGCCACGCTGGCTGTGATCACCCCAATATCATCGAGATCAGAGAGCCAGCAGAGCTCTGATACCTATCCTATCCCGGACCCAAATCAAACTCTCAATCTGTCATTGCATTCAGTATGGCCCATCATTACCCTTATACAGCAGGGGATAGAGTGATGGTGTGCTGCTCCCACAGTCCCCTTGGAGATGGCATGAATAATTGTCCACTAACAGCTAATGCCAGCCTTTGGTAACTTCATTGCCAGTAACTTTAATTTCATTATTCAATTTACAAGCACCAGTGGCATGGTGCAAATCCCTTGACAAGCATCTGACCCTGAAGTACCTTCACTCTAACTGTGAAGGAAATAGAGGATAAAATTACTACAAATGAAAAATAACTGGACTTTCCAAACAGCTGCTTCGTATATCTGTTCCTTCAATATCCTGGCGCCCAACGCTTTCATCCTCAAACTAAACACTGACTCTGCCCACTATGGGTGTTGGCCCAGTCACTTTCTTGAGTGGTTTGCATCTTGAGAGGGGGAAATGATGATGGGAACACAGCTCGCGATGGAGACCATCAGCATTGACCCCTAATGGATCACCAGAGGTCTACACAGTCTCCAAGTCTCCTATATCCCAGTACTACCCCAACAGTCACAGAGTTATAGTCATCATATCTTAGAGTCATAAGGCACAGAAATGGACCTTTCAGTCACGCATACCCTCATGATTTCATAAACCTCTATAACATCACCCTCTCAACACTCCAGTGAGAAAAGTCCCAGCCTATCCAATATCAGCTTATAACTCATCTCTTCTGAACCCTGTCCAACTTAATATCCTTCCTATAACAGGGTGACCAGAACTGGACATAGTACTGTATGACCTCAGCATAACATAACATCCCAAATCCTATACTCAAAGGTCTGAGCAATGAAACAAATTGCCTTCTTAATCATCCTATCGATGTATAATGCAAAGAATGATGGACCTGAACCTCTAGGTCTCTCTCTGTTCTACAACACTATCCAGAGCCCTACCAATAATTGTGTAAGTCCTGTCCTTGTTTATTTAATCAAAATGCATTAATACAAATTAACTCCATCTGCCATTCTTCAACCCATTGACCCAATTGATCAAGATTTCTTTGTAATCTTAGATAACCTTTCAACACGTACACTATACCACCAATCCTGGTGTCATCCACTGACTTACTAACATACAAACTCATTAACCAAGCCTTCCATATTCTCATCTAAAAGCCCATTTGTACCAGCACTTTCCACTCCCATGTGGAAATCCACCAGACTGAATTTCATCTACACGTTCTCCTTGCCTCCTGACATTATACCATAATACTGCCTCATCCTGCTCCTTTATTTGCCCCCCAGTCCCTATCACTGAACCACCCTCCTATAGCCTAACCATACCCTCTGAAGCTGTTCTGCATATGCCCATAAATGTCCTTGCCCTCACATCAACAAATATCTCTGCCTCAGCCTGGATGCCTGCCCATCCTGGCAGTGTTTCCCATGCTGCCCTTACAACACCCTCTTGCCCCCTTCTGAAAGTTCAACACATACCCTTGAACTGTATTCACCTCAGATTTCAGACCAACTTTGACAGGCAGCCCCTAGAAATGACTGAGCAGACATGTCCACTATCTTTGCAGCTTCCTGACTGACAATATGCAATTCCCCTGACTGCTGAGGGAATGCATGCTGCCTATTCTATCCTGGACAAAATCTCCCCCTTGAGCATCCCATGTGAGTGACTGAATGTGGTGAAGCCCTGGAATATATGTATACTGTGCCCCTGACTGACGATGCCAGAACCACTTGACCAACAGCACCTCCACCCTTGACTGGGCTGAGGACCAGCCCTCACCAGTTTCCAACTGGCCAAGTTGGTTGAATGGATGCACGCGTTTGCCACACAGGCAGCTGGCACACACTGCAAGTGTCTAATTGGCATCTTGTTATGCTGCACAGCAAGATGTTGCCCCAATTTGCCCCTCGATAGATTCTGCCACAAATCTTGCTGTAGCCCCCATCACTCAGACCCCTAGAAGATTCTCTCACTGGGATGTCTCTAAAGCTAACAAACCGATTCTTTCTTCCAGAGCCTTAGGTATCCGATATCTGGAATAACATGACAGTGCAGTTCTGCATGAACTCAAATAACGGGAAAAATAAGTTCAGGGAAATCAATCTGTAGCATGATATTGTCTATGGGTGTGAACTGTGGCTGAGTTGGGAGCATTGTTATAATGAGTTGGAAGGTTGTGGACTCTCGTCTTAATTCAGGGCGTGAAATCAAGACTGATATTTTAGTGCAGTCGAGAAAGAATATTACTCTGTTTGAACAGTATAAAATCATACAAGCTTTCTGATTCTGGTGAGCTGCATGTGTGCATATCAGTAAAGCTACATGCCCAGTAGGTAGCATATTCCAAGCCACTTCTGTCAGATTCAGGGTGGCATGATGGCTTAGTGGTTAGCACTGGTGCCTCATAGAGACCTGGGTTTGATTCCTGCCTTGGGCAACTGTCTGTGTGGAGTTTGTACATTCTCCACATGTCTGTGTGGGTTTGCTCTGGTTTCCTCCCACAGTCCAAAGATGTGCACATCAGGTGAATTGGCCATGCTAGGTTGCCCATAGTGTTGGGTGCATTAGTCAGTGGGAGATGTAGGGGAATGGGCCTGGGTGAGTTACTCTTCAGAGGGTCAGTGTGTACTTGTTGGGCCAAAGGGCCTGTTTACATACTGTAGGAAATCTAATCTTTAAAAAAAAATTCTTTGCCAAGGAAACCTCATCCTTAGGATATTCCAAAGTGTTTAAAGCATAATTGGTGCTGTAATGTGAAACAAACCAGTCAATTCAAGGTTCCCGATAGAACATGTGATAACCATTACATAATCTGATGCTATCTGAGGGATAAGTTTTGGCTAAGGAGGGAGGAGCATTTCCTTGCTTGGAGGACAGCACTCTAGGATTTCTTGAGTGCAAACTGGGCCTCAGTTTAACCTTGGGTCTGAAAGGCTGTACATTTAACAGTGCAGCAAGCCCTCAGTATTACACTGAACTTTCAGGCAAGTTAATGTCTTAAAGTCTCTCAAGTGGGACTTGAACTCACAACCTTTCTGGCCCCAGTGCATGAGTACTGAGTGTTAGTTTGAAAGAAATAGAGAAAGTGAGTTCACAACAATTATTCCACTGCTTCGTCCCGACTATAGGTATATTATACGCAAGCACCAGTGTACACAATCATGAAAAGCAGCCCCTGTAACTGTTTATTTAGTGGGTCTGACATTTGTGCAAATTAATAGTACAAAGTTAGTGACATTTTGTTTTTGTGCTAACACCCTATAATTCTTCGCAAGTGAGCTGCATACTTCTTGATGTTATAAGCGAGAACATAGTTATTGACTCATTTTCAAACATTCCACCACACTTCCATATCGCCCTCCCCTAAACCCTGTCCATCCGGCCTCAGGATCCTTCAGTATTTCCTTTACTTAGCGGTATACTGGGGAGGTGTGTAGTTGGTTTAAGTATTGCTCCCTTGTTTCCACCAACGGTTTTAACGTGTTGCCACTAAGAAACCGACATACCCTAATCACCTATGAAACAGCTCAGTGTAAATGATGAGGGGTGGCACGGTGGCTCAATGGTTAGCACTGCTGCCTCACAGCACCAGGGTCCCAGGTTCGACTCCAGCCTTAGGCAACTGTCTGTGTGGAGTTTGCACATTCTCCCTGTGTCTGTACAGTTATCCTCTGGGTGCTCTGGTTTCCTCCCTCAGTCCACAGGGCGGCACGGTGGCACAGTGGTTAGCACTGCTGCCTCACAGCGCCAGAGACCCGGGTTCAATTCCCGCCTCGGGCGACTGACTGTGTGGAGTTTGCACGTTCTCCCCGTGTCTGCGTGGGTTTCCTCCGGGTGCTCCGGTTTCCTCCCACAGTCCAAAGATGTGCAGGGTCAGGTGAATTGGCCATACTAAATTGCCCGTAGTGTTAGATAAGGGGTAAATGTAGGGGTATGGGTGGGTTTCGCTTCGGCGGGTCGGTGTGGACTTGTTGGGTCGAAGGGCCTGTTTCCACACTGTAATCTAATCTAATCTAATCTAATCTAAAAAGCCAGGTGAATTGGCCACGCTAAATTGCCTGTAGTGTTAGTTGCATCATTCTGGGGGAAATGGGTCTGGGTGGGTTATTGTTTGGAGGGCCAGTGAGGGGGCCAAAGGGCCTGTTTCCACACTGTAGGATATCTAATCTAAATGACACACTTGTAATCCCCAACAGTTCTGGCTCCTTTGATTTACCATCTGGTAATGGTAAACTAGTTCAACCTGCACATACAAATAGCAAGGAGCTGCTATATCTAATTGATATCTAGCCTGCACCCTTCTAACACCAGTCCATAAGGCTGTACTGACCATTTACACACATGTGTAGGATGGGTTAGATCCAAGGTAAAGGTTGTTCCAAGGTCAAACATGGGCCAGATACAAAGTATATAAGCCTTCTCTCAGGCCAAGTATATATGGGTTAGATGAAAGGCAAAGCCCAATCCAAGACCAAGTACAACATGGGTTGTATCGAAGACTACATTTTATAGACACCTAAGTTAATTTGCACACTACATTCAGTTTAAGAAAATAAATCACAGATCCAGGTCCCCATTACCTCGGTTGGATAGTGAGTCTCTGGCATTTCCAATGCACGCTTGCATACCATGTGACCTTTGATGCTCAGGACTGTTACTCAGATCCTTTGGGAATGGTTAGGTGTGACCCTGAAGCATTTCTGTCTTGTTTGTACTTTTAAACCATTATGGCCATGCACCAAGTTAAATACATTAATTATTCAAGTCAATTTCTGTAGAGTGACACATCCTTGTCACTTGGATAGCATACAGCAAGATTCTTGCTGAACAGACCAGCTCATTGTTCTCCTTGCGTCCTTACAGCCCAGTCTTTTGAATCATGGAAAGTAACACAGAGTTTCAGATCATGTATCAGGTGGCTACTGGAAGTTTGTAAAGCCAGCTCCACCAGTGTGATGAACTCAAAGGATGATTCATCTTTTAAAATGACACTTCTAATTGTCTGATTGGTAACTTTCAGAACGTCACTCCTCAGGACTGTGTTCCAAATGGATTATTTCCAAGTACAATCATTTACAGTTAATTACAATGAATGAATTGATGTGAAGTTTCTGATTTTCAGATACAATGAGAAGAATGAAAGTTGAAAATGTTGAATTGGATGCTCATGCTAAGGCAGTGACCATGTTTACCTTCATAACCATTGGATGTGTGGTTCACAAAATCCAAACGTCACCATCAATATCTCACAGGGTCACTTTAATCAAACTCAACTGTCAGGAGGCCATTTGGATCAGATTAGCTGCCTCTTTTCTACTTCCACTGATTTCTGATTTTACTTTATGCTTCTGATTTCTGAAGTACAGATTTCAAAACATGTAAATGATTTAATCAATCAGATTAGGTTATAAAATTATCCATCAATATAAAGAAACCTGCAGCATTCCACTTGACAAATTATTAGCATGTTGGTATTAGAGCCCCCGATTAGCATGACCTCCCTGCAATTTCAACTATCACCCCACAAAGTTCCTGATGAGAATTGTCACTATTCACCATTTTGCCTCTGTGAACTGGGATGGCTTGGAATTATTATGCTTGCAGGTGTCGTTATCCAATTAGGTCAAATGCATTAGATAAACTCTCAGGCCTCTTGATCATGCTGCTTTGCAGCTGTTATAACACTTCAGCCTAGCAGTTGGCTGGACGGCTAATTCGTGATCCAGTTTCTTGCCAACTGCATGAGTTCAATTCCCGCACTGACTGAGGTTACCGTGGGACTCTCCTTCTCAACATTGTCCAACACCTAAGGCATGGTGAACCTCAGGTTAAACCACCACTGGTCGTCTCTCGCTCTAGTGACAGCATTACCCTCCGGGACTATAGCAACTTTACTTTTACTCATATATGTTGAAGTGCTGTGTCAGCTACAGATATTGGACTAAAGTTGACGTATAGATCATCTAGGCGAAAGTGAGGACTGCAGATCAGAGTCTAGATTAGAGTGGTGCTAGAAAAGCACAGCAGGTCAGGCAGCATCCAAGGTGCAGGAAAATCAATGTTTCGGGCAGGAGCCCTTCTTTAGATAATCAGGATAGATCATTTAGATGAGCGTAAATTGTGATAGCAGCCCCCATCTGAGGACCTTATAGCGCCCCCCCCACCCCCTCCAACCCCGGCTGACCCAGCTCCCTTCCACTACTGCTGATATTCCAGCCACTGGACCTGACCACCATTCCCCTCACCCACCATACAGGACTCAACCCGACCTTCCCATTTCCATTCCTTCCTTCCGACCCAACCCCGCCCCGCCACCAGACTTGAAACCCCGGAAACACCACCAGACTTGGAAAATCTGCCTGTATATGAATTTAACACAGGCTTGACAAAACATATAAATAAATGACATTTCACCTTTCGCTTTGGTGGCAACAATGAAATACATCAAGTAAATATGAAACAATGGCATTTTTTGATGCTTCACTAGCCACTTTATTACTGCGTAAACTGATACTTGTACTGGATCAAACCTACAAGTTTCACTTTCTTCAGTGGCTGTATGCAGAAACTGACTGTAGGTTGAAGGCTGACTATGTCTTCTCAGACTATGGGTACATCATGGACCACGCATCAGATTCCAAATCAAAGCAACTAATTAAAGATACCAGATGTGCAGGTCAGGTGAATTGGCCATGCTAAATTGCCCGTAGTGTTTGGTAAGGGATAAATGTAGGTGTATGGGTGGGTTGCGCTTCGGCGGGGCAGTGTGGACTTGTTGGGCTGAAGGGCCTGTTTCTACACTGTAAGTAATCTAATCTAATCTCTTTATCTCTCTCTCTCTCTCTCTCTCTCTTGCATATACAACAGAATTTGTCAGGCATACACCTTGCTCTATCTCTCAAACTCGTTCCTCAAACTCGTATGTGCTCTATTCTGTGATGAAACATAAATGTGATTTGCAGAATCTGAGGTCATAGAATCCTGACAGCACAGAAAGAAACCATTAGGCCCATCAACTCTGCACCAATCCTCCAAAGAGCATCCCACCCCATTCTTGTTACCCTGCATGGGGTTTTTAACCATTGTAATCCATGTAAACTGCACATCCCTGGACACACAGGACAATTTTTAGTATGGCCAATCTCACCTAACCTGCACATTTTTGGACTGTGGGAGGAAACCCACGCAGACATAGGAGAACGTGCAAACTCCACACCCAAGGCTGGAATCGAACATGGGTCCCTGGTGCTGTGAGGGAACTGTGCTAACCACTGAGCCACCGTGCCGCCCAGAGTTGTGAAATGGCAGCCAGGAAGTGAACTGAGTGCTGGGCTGATCCACAGATCTACCCTCCTTATTCTTGCATAGTGACTTCCTGAAGAAAAGAAGCAGATCTGGCTGTTTTTAGATTTTAGGCAGACAAGATAATGGCCCAGCCTTTGAAAGTGCACAAAGTAATCTCACCTGACCCACAGTGAAGCACATCTATGGGGTTCAGTTGACCAGTTTTGAGAGAAGAGCTTATGAGGCAGTTGGAATAAACTGAACATAAAATTCCAATCTGGGACCAGAGATAAGGAAAAACAGGGAATGAGAGAAGTTGCAACGGTTCAGTTATTTTTAAAGGAATTCATTGCCCAGAACTAACTATATGATGCAAAGTGCTGTGATTGTAGGTTTATGATGACTCTGCTAGATTGATACTGTCAAGGCAGATTTGGTTCTTTAAGTTTTTTGATTTGCAGAACAGTTCCCTTTCTTGCCATATGTTTCTCTTCTGACTCTCTACTAAACTTTCACTCTCTCATTGTCTTTCACACTCCTGTAGTTCTTGCACAAATTACACCACACGTCCTTTCTGTGTTTTTTCAATGGTTAGGGATTGGTGAACTGGTTTGTGGTGTAGATTGATGCCAACAGTGTGGGTTCAGGTCATGCATCAGCTGAAGTAACCATGAAGGACTCTCCTTCTCTATCTCTCCTGTTGCCTGAGGTGTGGTAGTCTTGAGGTTAAACCATCATGAGACCTATGGTCTCCAAGGACAATGGAACTTTATTACTGAGGTGAAGAGGAATTTCTTCAACCAGAGCATGGTGAATCTTGGAACTCATTGCTACAGAAATCATTGAGTGCATTTAAGACAGAGATAGATAGGTTCTTGATTAGTCAGATGATCAAAGGTTACAGGCAGAAGGCAGGCGAATAGGGTTGAGAAACATTAGCTGTAATCAAATGACAGAGCATACTCAATGGACCGAATGGCCGAATTCTGCTCCTAGATTTTATGGTCTTATGCTTTTTCTCTCAAACTCTCACCCTTCACTCCTTATTCCCAATCACTATGTATCTCCTTGGGAATCTTTACTGATCTCTCACAATGTGTTTCCCCATTTCTATTATCTTCCCTCATTCCCTGTCTCTCTCAAACATTTAATTTCCTTTTCTCCATTGCAACTTCTCTCATTCTCTGTTTTTCTATCGCATCCTGTCACTCTGTGTTTCTATCTGTCCTCTGGTGTTTCTGTCTCATTCAGTTTCATTCTCATTCCATCTCAATCTTTTCCTCTCTCAAAATGGATTCCACCATTCTAGAAGAATGGTATCTGATTTTAACCCAGTGCAAATGGATGGATTTGGAATGGGTTAAAATCTTGTCTGTATGTATTGTCGGGAGTCCTGTATTTCTCCAGACTTATTTTAATACAGTCACCTCTCAGCATACTCTTAATGGCAGGTGGCCTGTAAAATAGAGGATCTCGGCTGATCCTTGGATGAGGTTCAAGTTGCAAAGTTTAGGAGGTCAGTCGTGAAGATAAAAAAATAATAATTGGAATCTTTGGAAGATGACTATGAAAGAAATATTTGTATTGCAAAGTCTGGAGCTGCTGAGCTTGTTCATTTATGGTACATTGTGTAAAATCAGCTTCTGATTTAGTTGGACTGTAAATGGACCTCACTTGCCAAGTCAAGTCTTTCTCTCTCTAGCTTGCCTCTGAAAATGTAAGTTTGCTGTACAGGACCTGTATGTTCACAGGGAGGTATCAATGTAGAGAAATCCCAGGGACAACTGACAGGTATTTGCACGTGGAATGAGAGATAACTTCTCACTGCTTCTACATTGAACAGCGACAAAGTAGCTTTCACCATTCTAGAGAAATGGTAGCTGATTTTAACGCTGTGCAAATGGATGGATTTTGAATGGGTTAAAATCTTGTCCAAAGTCTTGTGTAAAATACTAGAGGAATAAAATTGAAAAGCAAAGAAACTATATTAAATTTGTACTGAACTTCGGAGGTATCAGCTTGTACGAAGCGCAGAAAAGCTTGCAAAATGCCCACAGTAAGGAGCGTGACAAGCAACAGGACAAAAAAAAAATTAACCCGCTACAGTGAGTAATAAATTTCCACAGGTCAGCAGTCTTTACTGAGAGGAATAGTTACACAACAGTGAAAAATCTCGCAATACTAACAACAAGGTAGAAACAGAGAAGTAGCATTTCAATTGCCATACCCTACATAGTAAAAGCATGATAACGGCAGATACTCTCCTTCTCCAGATGCTCTAGAACAGGCAGAGCACTCTGACCAGATTATGTATTGGATAAACTGGTGATGGCTTAGTAGATGTTGTACTGCTTTAGGCCTCAGTAAAACGTCAGGCAAAGACCTGTTCAGTGTATCCTAAATGCTCAGTGGCAGTGCTGATTCCAGTCTCACACAACAAGACATCAAAGAAGAAACAAAATCAGAAATTGTTGGAAAAACTCAGCAGATCTTGCAGCATCTGTGGAGAGAAAGCAGCATTAACGTTTGGGTCCATTGAGCCTTCCTCAGAACAAAATGAAGAAGTAGAAGGAGAAAATGTGGAAGAAGAAATTGCAGATACACTGGTGGGAAACAAGTTTTCAACCCTTATTTTAGTCTAAGATAAAACCCCATTATGATTGGGGTAAACTTTAATCAGCACAATTAGGAACCATGGGAAACTACTTTAATAAACATTTATATCATCATGCAGATAATTATCAACATGGAACTTTCAAAGAGGAGTCCACATGGGACCATAATCTAGTGGGTTACACAATGAAGCTCTATCAGAACTTTTACAGTGTAAGGAAGACCTTACATTATGACAAGCTGTTCAGTTTGTCAGACAGGCTTGCAGAAGGAGCAGAAATATTTCCTGGTATCAGTCCACTGACTCTGACTCGATTCACTTTGTAAGTCAGAGAGCTAGAAATGAATAGGGAACATAGCAGTCACGACAGAAGAGAACATTACTCCTGCGTTTGCTTCTGTGAATGAAAAGCTCCAGATTAGTGTCAACTTACCCACTCAGCAAATCTGAATGCTGTATGTTAGGCCATTTTGGTTTGCTGAAGCAGCAAAAGGAGATTTCAACCTGCAGCAATGAGTTTCAAAACAGACTAACCCAAGTCTGTTAATGTTTAAGAGCTGGACTCTTTTCGGACAAGTGTTAGTTCAACAATGAAAAGTAACTATGAAAGAATATTTAAAGAACAGGATATGACTGGGTTCAAATTGGATCATACCTGTATTCAATGTTCAGAAGAGTTTTGGACATGTGCAGGCACAAACAGACCTAATCCAATTACAAAACTAAGGCTTTCATGTGAGAGTGTGGTAGTTGGTAATGAATGTAACCAGGGCCTGCTAGATCCTACAAGGAGCAGCATAGCTGATGACAGGCACTGCAGCAAGAAAATAGGATCAGTACAAGAAAGAGGACAAGGAGCAGGTGACTAGGAGAAAGTGAGGACTGCAGATGCTGGAGTACCAGAGTTGAAAAACGTGGTGCTGGAAAAACACAGCAGGCCAGGCAGCATCCGAGGAGCAGGTGACACCAAGACTAGGCAGTGACATAAGGTGCCCGTGCTATTAGTCTAAGTGGAACATGTGAACAGTGTGTATAACTTGAAAGGATTTGCTGTCAGGAAGCGAGTTCCAGGATTATAACCCAGTGTCAGTGAAGGAATGGTGATTGTTGTATAAGATGATGGTTCTGAAGAGATTACTGTCCATTATACATTGGAACCATCCATTCTTTTGATCTCACACCCAGTCTCTGGGTGGAGATAAGGTGCACTGCTCCAGCTTTCAAAGACAGCAAATGTATCTGTATTACCTCCCTAAAGTCCTTGTGATTATGTGCAACCAAATGGAATTGCATTTATTGCTATCATTCATAACACCTTGTTGTCTAAGAACACTATCTCTTTGTAGATACTCCACAGTGGTGTATCCTCTACCCACAATCACTAAAGAGGTCAAAGTCAAATAAAGACAAAGGCGAGCTGATGGCAGTAAACCACCTCACACAGCCCTTCCTAGTACCATCTGACAGCGAGGCAAGAGTGGTTATCTGGGCAATATACCAGACTGGTTAAAAACTACAGTGATATTGTTTCCAAGCAGGTTGATGGGTGGCTTGGTGAGAACTTGCAAATGGTGCTGTTCGCTTACAACTGCTGGTACCTTCAAAGGCTGGATTAGTGCTCTAACATCAGTCCTATTATTTTGGAAGATTCTGTGGTCAGTAATCTCAATTGCATCGTAATCACACCAGGTAACGTTTTGATTGGAGCACAATCCTTATCTTCTTTTTGAATGCTGCAAGATCAACAATGTGTTCTCCAGTGAAGAGAGATGAAAATACTAATTTAGTACCTTAGACGTACCCTTTATTTCCACAATATCTCCTTTTAGGTTCTCAACTGACCCTTCTCTCCTTTAACAACTGTGATTTTACATGTCTATGAAGACTTTGGGATTCTTTTTTAAGTTAACCACCAAACTATTCTCATATTCTCTCTTTGCCTTATTTAGATTTTCTCTTTGGTCTTATCAATCTTACAATTGTCATTTGCGTCTTTGTTACCTGATATAATTTGAAAGGATTCCTGGCTTCTTATATTCCCTTCAGCAATGTTACATGTTCTTATATCAGCTCATCTCGTAAATCCCTTAGTGTGATAAAATTGTGTTCTCATCACTCATCTGTCATCAAATCTCAACAGCTCCAGCCAAGCCCAGATTGTGTTTTCATACTCTTGTCTATTTTAGAATTTAATTAAATTGGGAATTAAAACAATGTAACAATCTCATGATGGGCCTCAGTCCACAAGGGCACATGTATAGTGGCGGTGCACTTGATGAGTGTTATGGGTTGAGGACTTCTGCAGATAATTCTCTCATACTCTGTGCCAAGGCCACACCCGTTGTGTATGCGTGCTCTCGACACATTGTATTTGGCAACACTCTGTAGTACAGGCTGAAACAGAAGCCTGTGGTTTCTTAGCAAAATTGACTCCAGCCTTCTCCTGTTTCCCTGGTATCTGGAAAGTGAAAGGATAAACATTTGATCAGATTGTAAAGAGGATTTTAGTTTTCATCACTTGGTGCTACACTACTGATAGCAGAACGGACACATGGCACATACCCACCTGATCTGACAGGACTGGAAAGGAGGAGTGCTCAAGGACAGCTTATCGGCCATTGCAAGTTCCTAACCACTCACCACCAGACCATCACCAATTGAATCCCTGTATGTCATAAAATATAAATAGGGTTGATAAAAGAAAAATGCAAACTGAAACAGAAAATTAAGTCCACCTGGTTAGCGAACACTTAACCTATACTTCCTCAACTCAGAAGAGTATGTGTAAAACAAAGTTTTAAAGAAATCTGATAGAAGAATGAACAGAGAGCTCTCCAACAGTGGCTTATTTAAGAAATCCACTTGCCGTCAAAAGAATGAATTGCAGTGTAATGCACATCCAAAAAAAATCAAGTTAATTTCTCAACAAATTAATCAATTTAAAAACATGGGGTTTTTGATGTAATAACAAAAATAATCACAAATTTACCAAGTAACAGAAGTGGTGAATGGGATATTTTAAAATTTACAACTGGTATACTATTCCCACATTACAGTGTCCTGCACTATTGTGGCAGCTGCCCTGCTCCATTCCCTCAGTCACAATTGCCACATGCTACAGGAGGTCCCATCACATTAAATATGACATATTTTATCAAACAACATCAATGAGGTACACATTACATTGTTGTGAAAGACATTGAGTATTTCTGAAAAGAGGTGCATTTTGTCAAAACTTTTCATCTTGCACTCATCAGGATATTTTGCAAGAATATAAATTAAAGGAGAAAACAGTTACACTGCATGAGAGGAGAATTTTGATTGGTCAGCAAATGGACCCAGATTGGGCAGCATGATGGCTCTGTGGTTAGCGCTGCTGCCTCATAGCCCCAGGCACCCAGGTTCAGTTCCAGCCTCAGGCGACTGTCTGTGTTGAGTTTGCATATTCTCCTGTGTCTGTGTGGGTTACCTCCAGGTGCACCAATTTCCTCCCACAATCCAAATATGTGCAGGCTAGGTAAATTTACCAGAGTGTTCTGGGATGTGTAGATTAGGGGTGAATGTAGAGTTAATAGGGTAGAGGAATGGGTCTAGGTGGGCTACTCTTCAGAGGGTCAGTGTGGACTTGTTGGGCCAAATGGCCTGTTTCCACACTGTAGGGATTCTATGACTACCATGGAGAATGTACCAGTAATGCTGATTGACAGTCAACAACTAGACTTTCGTAAATCTTAAACAAAGCAGGTTAACTCTGAGTGATCAGGGCATTGCCAAAGAAATAAAATGGTGTGGGTGGCACAGTGGTTAGCACTACTGCCTCACAACGCCAGAGACCCGGGTTCAATTCCCGCCTCAGGCGACTGACTGTTTGGAGTTTGCACATTCTCCCCATGTCTGCGTGGGTTTCCTCTGGGTGCTCCGGTTTCCTCCCACAATCCAAAGATGTGCAGGTCAGGTGAATTGGCCACGCTAAATTGCCCGTAGTGTTAGGTGCAGGGGTAAATGTAGGGGAATGGGTCTGGGTGGGTACGCTTCGGCGGGTCGGTGTGGACTTGTTGGGCTGAAGGGCCTGTTTCCACACTGTAAGTAATCTAATCTAATCTAAAAAAACTGGCAAGATAGTTCTCAGCTGAAACAGGTGCAGTGTTTATACAAGTGTTTCACTTGGGTGTATTGGAAACCACATACATTAATACATAGGACCCTGTTCTTTGTAGACAGAAATGTCCTGTTAAGGTCTGTACTGCAACATGATTATGAAGGGAGCTAGCTGATGAGTCTATCTTCTTTGAGACAGAGTTGTTCTGCATTTCCCCACCCAAGTCTCTTTAATATCATTCACATTGGATGGATCTTAATGTAATCCTCAGCATTAATCATTCCCTTACTCAACAGAATTCAATGGTCTTGATTGGTCTTGCCATGGTGATGGTAACTAGTTCTGAAACTAGATGGATTCCATCACGAATTGTCAAATTTAGTGCAAATATAATCTCTTCATATTTATAGATTTTCAAGCTTTACAATACAAGAGGCTGTGCCATGCAACTGGCACTGGGGACCTAAGGTTGATATCAGCACACACCTCTATATTCTTCTTATCTGGGAATTTTTTGCATGCGGGAGGCAAGGTCAGAGAACACATGATAACAAATTTAAAGTATTTGGAGGACATTCCTGATTAAAGGAAACAACCTGAAGAAATTCCATAGAATGCCTACAGTATGGAAACAGGCAAGACTACACCAACCTTCTGGAGGGCATCCCACTCAGACTCAACTCTCTACTCTATTCCTGTAACTCTATATTTCCCATGGCCAATCCACCTAACCTACACATCCCTGGACACCACAGGCAATTTAGCGTGGCCAATCCACCTAACTTGCACATCTCTGGACTGTGGGAGGAAACAAGAGCGCCCAGAGGAAACCCATACAGACACAGGGAGAACGTGCAAATACAGCATACAGAGTCGCCCAAGGCTAGAATTGAACCCAGGTCACTGGTGCTGTGAGGTAGCAGTGCTAACCACTAAGCCACCATAGCAATAAAATAAACAATTTGGGGGGAAAAGAAACAAAGGCCTGAATCTAAATGTTAAAGACAAAATGATAAGAGTTTAAAAAGAACACAGAATAGTGAAAAAATGAAAGTCAACAATGAGGACTTGTTAGTAGTCACCTCCTTTCCCACCTGCCCAGTAATGTGCATGATCAATTGAATAATATGCAATAAATGTGACATAGGATCGGATGGCCAAACAAGCAATAACTGCACTGGCTAATGTTGAGAAAGTTAAACCTATCAGGAAAACAACTCAGCTTAAAGCATTCATCTTTCCGATTTTCTCTTTTGGTGCAAAATGTTGGACCATGAAGAAGACAGGCATGAAAAAGATCAGTTATTTTGCACTTTGATGTTTCTGAAGGATGCTCAGGGTGAAATGGACCAATAGATATACAAACAAAATAAACAGATTGCTACATAGAAATATAAAAAATAACAACTGGGGTAGGCCATTCGGCCCTTCGAGCCTGCTCTGCCATTCAATATGATCATGGCTGATCATCTAACTCAGGACCCTGTTCCTCCTTCTCCCAATACCCTTTGATCCCTAAAGCCTGAAGAACTACATTCATCCCCTTCTTGTAAACATTCAATGTTTTGGCCTCAACCATTTTCTGCTATCAATGGTAGACAGGTGGAAGTTAAATATTTTGGGTATGCAGCATTATATAAAAGATGACATCACAAGGAATGGTGGATGGAAAACATAATGTAGCTAGGCATTATGAAACTAATGCTGAAAATGTGTTGCTGGAAAAGCGCAACAGGTTAGGCAGCATCCAAGGAACAGGAGAATCGACGTTTCAGGCATAAGCCCTTCTTCAGGAATCGGGCTTATGCCCGAAACGTCGATTCTCCTGATCCTTGGATGCTGCCTGACCTGCTGCGCTTTTCCAGCAACACATTTTCAGCTCTGATCTCCAGCATCTGCAGTCCTCACTTTCTCCATTATGAAACTAATGGGATTGATTTTCATGAGTGCCTAGGGAGTGACACAAGATCAATGCACCTGCATGAGGCGAGTGGGGGCACGTTGCCACAGCAACTTAGCCTCCAGTGTTATCTGCCAAATCGAGGACAGGATGACACACAAGTACAGCACGTTTGACCAAGGATTGGATGTATAAAAATCAACAGCAGCTTGTGAACAGGAAGTCTGAAAATGATGAGTGATCTGTGAATAAACATTTGATTTTTTTTTCTGTGTAATATCCGCTCGGCCATCCGCTTCCAATCAACTTGAATGTATATCTCCAAGATTTTCAAGGGTTTCACTTCCACCAGAATTTAATTGCTTAAATTTATGTGCTCATGTCTACCACTGTCTACTTGCATGGGATTACAAATAACAGCATTAAACTACTTACTGTTTTCCTCACAGCTTTCATTGAGAGTTTTTGGAACCTCACTGACCACATCCCACCGCCCAGACTGTTATATCATTATTGTATTCCCAGTATTTGAGGCCAGAAACAGTGGGAGTTTCACAAATAGAACTTAGGAAAAGAAAGGGATGTAAGATTAAAATTAGGTTCAGATTCTTAATGGGAAATGTCAGGGAACACTTTTTCACACAAAGAATATCAGAAATCTAGAACTCCTTTTTCCTCTAAAAAGTTGTTGTGGTTGGGGGTAAATTGAAAAGTTAAACGCCAGGATTAATTACCTTTTTTTCTTAAGACCTATTGAACAATAGGAAGAAAAAAGATTGAGATTCTGAAAGGAGAATATAGGAAGTTATGCAGGGATTTAAAAAGGAGGTTCTTGACGGTATTCATATCTGGATTATTCCCCACACCATGATCTAGTGAGGGTAGGAATAGGGGGATAGAGCAGATGGATGCATGGCCGAGGAGCTGGTGCAGGGGAGAAGGATTCACATTTTTGGATCATTGGAATCTCTTCTGGGGTAGAAGTGACCTGTACAAGAAAGACAGTTTGCACCTAAATTGGAAGGGGACTAATATACTGGCAGGGAGATTTGCTAGAGCTTCTCAGCAGGATTTAAACTAGTAAGGTGGGGAGGGATCCAGGAAGATAGTGAGGAAGGAGATCAGTCTGAAACTGGTACAGTTGGGAAGAGGAGCAAGTCAAACAGGCAGGGCAGGCAGGAACCACACTTATTTCAGATGTAATGGGGAAGGCAGATGAACTCAGGGCATGGTTAGGTACATGGGATTAGGATATCATAGCAATTATAGAGACATGGCTCAGGGATGGACAGGACTGGCAGCTTAATGTTCCAGGATACAAATGTTACAGGGTGGACAGAAAGGGAGGCAAGAGAGGAGGGCAGTAGCATTTTTGATAAGGGATAGCATTACAGGTGTCCTTAGGGAGGGTGTTCCTGGGAATACATCCAGGGAAATTACTTAGGTGGAACTGAGAATTAAGAAAGGGATGATCACCTTATTGCGATTGTACAATCCGCTCCCCAGTAGTCAGCGGGAAATTTAGAAACAAATTTGTAAGGAGATCTCAGTTATCTGTAAGAATAATAGCGTGGTAATGGAAGAGGATTTTAACTTTCCAAACACAGACTGGGACTGCCATAGTGTTAAGGGTTTAAATGGAAAGGAATTTGTTAAGTGTGTACAAGAAAATTTTCTGATTCAGTATGTGGATGTACCTACTAGAGAAGGTGCAAAACTTGACCTACTCTTGGGAAATAAGGCAGGGCAGGTGACTGAGGTGTCAGTGGGGGAGCACTTTGAGGCCAGCGACCATAATTCTACTAATTTTAAAATAGTGATGGAAAAGGATAGACCAGATTTAAAAGTTGAAGTTCTAAATTGGAGGAAGGCCAGTTTTGACGGTATTAGGCAAGAACTTTCAAAAGTTCATTGGGAGTAGACGTTCGCAGGTAAAGGGATGGCTGGAAAATGGGAAGCGTTCAGAAATGAGATATTGAAAATCCAGAGAAAGTATATTCCTGTCAGGGTGAAAGGAAAGGCTGGTAGGTATAGGGAATGCTGGATGACTAAAGAAATTGAGGGTTTGGTGAAGAAAAAGAAGCAAGTATATGTCAGGTATAGACAGCAGAGATCAAGTAACTCCTTAGAAGAGTATAAAGGCAGTAGGTGTATACTTAAGAGGGAAATCAGGAGAGCAAAAAGGGGACATGAGATAGCTTTGGCAAATAGTGTTAAGGAGAATCCAAAGGGATTTTACAAATATATTAAGGACAAAAGGGTAACTCGGGAGAAAATAGGGTCCCTCAAAGATCAGCAAGGCAGCCTATGTGTGGAACCACAGGAGATGGGGGAGACACTAAATGATTATTTTGCATCAGTGTTTACTGTGGAAAAGGACGTGGAAAATATGTCACGTGGGAAAATAGATGGTGACATCTTGAAGAATGGCCGTATTATAGAGGAGGAGAAGGCGCTGGATGTCTTAAAGGTGGATAAATCCCCAGGACCTGATCAGGTATATGCTCGAATTCTGTGGGAAGCTAGGGATGTGTTTGCTGGGCCCCTTGCTGAGATATTTGGATCATCGATAGTCACAGCCCGAGGTGCTGGATGACTGGAGGTTGGCTGTTTAAGAAGGGTGCTAAAGAAAAGCCAGGGAACTACAGACCGGTGAACCCGACATCGATGGTGGTCAAGTTGTTGGAGGGAATCCTGAGGGGCAGGATTTACATGAATTCAGATAGGCAAGGACTGTTTAGGGATAGTCAACATGGCTTTGTGTGTGGGGAATCATGTCTCACTAACTTGATTGAGTTTTTGAAGTGGCAACAAAGAGGGTTGATGAGGGCAGAGTGGTAGATGTGATCTATATGGACTTCAGTAAGGCGTTCAATAAGGTTCCTCATGATAGATTGGTTAGTAAGTTTAGATCACGTGGAATAAAGAGAGAACTAGCCACTTGGAATTAGAACTGGCTCAAAGGTAAAAGACAGAGGGTGGTGGTGGAGGGTTGCTTTTCAGACTGGAGGTCTGTGACCAGTGGTATGCCACAAGGATCGGTGCTGGGTCCACTGCTTTTTGTCATTTATATAAATGATTTGGATATGAACATAGGAGGTATAGTTAGTAAGTTTGCAGATGACACCAGAATTGGAGGTGCATGGAAGTAGGTTATCACAGAGTACAACTGGATCTTGATCAAATGGACCAATGAACCAAGGAGTGGCAGATGGAGTTTAATTTAGATAATTGTGAGGTGCTGCTTTTTAGAAAGGCAAATTAAGGCAGGACTTATACATTTAATGGTAAGGTCCTGGGGAGTATTGCTGAACAAAGAGACCTTGAAGTATAGGTTCATAGCTCCTTGAAAGTGGAGTTGCAGGTAGATAGGACAGTGAAGAAGGTGTTTGGTATGCTTTCCCTTATTGGAGAGAGCATTGAGTATCGGAGTTGGGAGGCCATGTTGTACAGGACATTGGTTAGGCCACTTTTGGAATATTGTGTGCAATTCTGCTCTCCGGAAGGATATCGTGAAACTTGAAAGGGTTCAAAAAAGATTTCCAAGGATGGAGGATGCCAGGGTTGGAGGATTTGAGCTATAGGGAGAGGCTGAATAGGCTGGGGCTGTTTTCCCTGGAGTGTTGGAGGCTGAGGAGTGGCCTTATAGAGGTTTATAAAATCATGAGGGGCATGGATAGGGTAAATAGGCAAAGTCTTTTCTCTTGGGTGGGGGAGTCCAGAATTAGAGGGCAAAGGTTTAGCAAGAAAGGGGAAAGATATAAAAGGGACCTAAGGAGCAACTTTTTCACGCAAAGGGTAGTGCTTGACATTTAAATTATAGCATTTAAAAGGCATCTGGATGGGTATATGAATAGGTAGAGTTTAGAGGGATATGGGCCAAGTGCTGGCAAAGGGACTAGATTAATTTAGGATATCTGGCCAGCACGGCAGAGTTAGATTGAAGATTCTGTTTCCATGCTGTACATCCCTATGACTCTATAAGTGGGAGATTGAGTTCAGAAACAAATTAGCCATGACCTGAAAGATTTTAGCCTCCAATCCTTTCTTCCTAGACCTCATTGTCACACACATACCCTGTGTACCTTGAGGCAGTGCAAGCCTTTCCTGTTGAGGTGATTTTATATGGGTTCATCTACCACCCTGTATCCTGGGAAATCTATCATCACCATAAGGCTACATGTGCCTACCTCGCTGCGACCTTACAGTGATTAGTTCACCAGTTCCTCTCTAAAGTGCCCCAGAGACCTAATGCATGATGTTTACTGTGGC
Organism: Chiloscyllium plagiosum; assembly: GCF_037043375.1. Taxonomy (NCBI): domain Eukaryota; kingdom Metazoa; phylum Chordata; class Chondrichthyes; order Orectolobiformes; family Hemiscylliidae; genus Chiloscyllium; species Chiloscyllium plagiosum. The sequence continues at coordinate 47,727,442 of NW_028270159.1, forward strand.
TTGGTTAATATATCAGAGAATGCGTAAATTCAGTTGGTGTCATAAATGCTGAGACTGTCACATCTTCAAGAAATACTCATGAATTTACCAAGCATGACTTACCTTTAGAAAATTTATGTGCACTATCCGTATCAACACAAAAGACATTTTATGTTTTAAGTACTTAAAAAAATTCAGAGAAGTTTTAGCAGAGACCATGACCTCAATTTTTCAATCAATTTCGGTTTATTTTGTGTGAGAAAACTCACTGAATGTATCCTCAGTTATGTAGTATAAGGAGTCTATTTGTTTTATACTATTGCACAATTGACAGCAGTTTTACATCTCTTTCAATATTTATCTGCATTGAAATTGACTGCAACTTATTTTACAATATTGCAGCAAATCCAATATTCCAACAGCATTAGATTAATTCTGACAGGATGTTACCGATCAATAAAGAGTTCAGCACCAGGGGGTCACAGCTTAAGGATACAGGGTAAGCCATTTTGGAGTGAGATGAAGAGAAATTTCTTTGCCCAGAGACTGGTGAGCCTGTGAAATTCTCTGTCACAGAAAGCTGTAATGCTCTCACGAAGGAGTTAGGTACAGTTCTTAGGGTTAAAAGGGTCAAAGGGGATAGGGAGAAAGTAGAACAGGGTACTGTTCAGGACACTGAGTTGGATGATCAGCCAGGGTAATGTTGAATAACAAAGGCCAGATGGCTTCCCCTTCTCCGATTCACAAGTAACTGATTAATCCTTTTCTCCTATCCTGAATGTAGGTATTAATGGGCCACCTAAAAGATATGAACACACAAAAATGAACAACTTGATAACTAATCCATCAAGCTGCCTTAGATAGTTGGGATAATTTCTATACCATCACACAGATATTCTCAAACTATCCAGAGTCAGTTGATCTCCACAGAGAGAAAAGGATCATAGGACAACTGCAGCGATATAATTGGGAAATTTGATCTCCAATTCCTTCAAACAGTTATGGTGTTGGACTGGGGTGGACAAAGTTAGATATCGCACAACACCTGATGAAGGAGCAGTGCTCCAAAAGCTAGTGCTTCCAAATCAACCTGTTGGACTATAACCTGGTGGTGTGTTGCTTTCCAACTTCAAACAATTAGACCTAGTTCAGGAGACCCTGACTTACAACTCAAGCTATAAACCTTTCATACAAAGTAAACAAATGTGGATTGAAAAATTGAGGTCAGGGCCTCTGCTAAAACTTCTCTGATTTTTAGTCAAGTATTTAAATCATAAAATATCTCTTGTCAGCAGAATTTGGCACCCAGACTAGTGATCTCACTCGGAGTTTCCATAGAAAGGTAGCAATAGGTTTGCGTGGGACCTGCAATGGGTGTGAGAGGGTGTAGTTTATTTGGCTGGGCATGAGTAGCGTCATGTGACTGTTACACAACATCCCAGGCATTTTCAGCTCTCTAATAATTGGGATTCCTGCCATCAGACTACAGCACAATGCAAAACAAATAATAAAAACTTGATAATAGTAACAGAGCTGCTGCTACACGATATTTATCCAGCTGCAGTACCTTTCTGTCACACTGGACAGTTCAGTATTTATCTCTCTATCACGAATGTAGGCTGTTGGGCAAACAATGTACCAGGTGTGTAGATAGGAAGCATTTGGCACACAACAGCAACAGTGAATGAAAGGGAATCATACCTCGTCCTTGATGTTTATTGTATTTAGGAATGAAAGAAATGAAGTCAATTAGCTCATCCTTCTGACATATCATTTACAGCTTGAACTATCACTGCATAATGTTAAAAATCACACAACACCAAGTTATAGAACAGCAATTTAGGTTTGTTCAATATATTGTATCAGTTGTATGACATTATGATCTTTTGCTATAAATTCTGTGTCCTATGATCCTGCCCCACTAGCTATCTGACAAAGGAGCAGTGTTCCGAAAGCTAGTACTTCCAAATCAACCTGTTGGACTATAACCTGGTGTTGTGTGACTTTTAACTTTGTCCACCCCAGTCCAACATTGGCTTTTCCACATCATTGCAAAGACACACACACAGTGAGTACGTGAGGGAAGCAGAGAAACATCGGTGACAATTCCCCCTAAGCTGCAAAATAAAAGAGTACGACCTCCAGCATGTCAGTGCAGCACTAAAACTGGCAGGCAATCTGACTATTTGTGATGACCAAGTGACACCAAATTTAAAATACATGACTGGACTCAATGTCCATTTAATCACCAGCAATTCTGATCAGCCTTCAACAATTTCTGACTAGATGTCCATTTTTTAAAATGGTTTTTAATGCTCATTGTCATTACTTTAATTTCACTTGCTGTGTAATAGAGAGGCTGGGTACTTATCTGGAAAGTAAACGTGAAAGTGAAATGAGTTGATTGCTCAGTTTATTCAATGGGTAGTTAGTTAGGGTACTTTATGTCTATTTGCACAAAGCCACTCATTTTTTTTCCACAGCTCTGTGTCCAGAGCAAGCCATCTAACCTGAATAAAGAAATGTTTTCATCGTACATTCAACAGATCGTGGTCTGCTGTAGTCGATAAGGCTGAAAAAGACTTGTCCCATGTCCAGGTTATTTTTGCAACAAAAGATACTCAGATCTGGTCAGGTTGCTTACCTGTCAACCAATCCCAGAACAGGAGGAACAGACTGAGCTTTCATTTGCCTCCACCCTTACAGCCTAACCTCCTACTTTGTGGACAGCGTTACAACAACAGATTAAAACCCCTGAAATACAGACTTTTAAAAACTTTTAAAATTCAAAATGTGTTGTTTTTTAAAGGGGGCTGCTGCAGAAAAAAAAAACCCCGCTGATATAAATTCAGCAATCATCTGGCAAAGTTCTGTGTGAAGCCCATAGAGTTTTGTACCTCTTAATGTGTCAGGGAAACTTCAAATAGGACAAGTTTCAACAATAAGATAGGGAGGGAGCTGATTATCCCTTCCCTCTGAGCAGAAAGTCACCTCTTGCAGATGTGTCTGTTTTACACTTCAGTAATTATAAATAAAATAGGGATTAAAATACGGTTGGAACACAAGGATGTGTGTATTTTTGGCTGGATGTCCTAGTGTGGGGACTGAGTACTATACAGATCACATTTTTGAGAACAGCCATTTTAAATACCCTTGCTCTAAGATTAGATTAGATATGAATAGGGAATATAATCTAATCTAATCTAAAACAAAAGGAAAGGCTCTCTCTCTCACTCAATATGAATGCTCTAATTTGGTCACTATGAAAGGAAGCAGAACAACAGAATCGCAGCCAACCGAGGGATGGATAAGTAACCAAGGGCAGTCAGTATACCTTCCTCACTAAGAAGCATAACAAGTTGGAGTATCTCATCTGGACCCATAACTAATTGCGCAATCTCCTCTGATGTGATTACAGCAAGGACTCCGCAGTGTGACAATAATTTCAAAAGTTTTCATTTAGTGCCATTACCTGAGCAATAAATAATGCAGGCCACAAGAAAGAACTGATTTTTGTTTCTTTAAAACAGGTCCTTCAGGTCTTTTATATTAATCAGGAAAGCAGGTGTGGCCTCAGTTTAACAGCTCATCTGAAAGACAGTAGGGCAGAATGTTAGGCAATGTGACAGGCCTGGTAATATAGCTGGGCAAGGCATCAGTATGGAAAGTAGAAATAAGAACCTTTGCCTCCTGACAGACGGAAAGTGAGACACTTGTGCTCTATTAAGATCCAGTTCCTGCCATTGCTGGAATTTATTTCCTTGTCAGGAGACCCCCCCCCCCCCCCCCCCCTCCGGCATAAAAGGAGACTGCCACAAACACCCTCATCACCTTCCAACAGGCTTTGGGGAGATGAGGAGGATTGAGTCCTCAAATGATGGGTGCTCCAAAATCCATAGATAATGTGCATTCTATAGCAATGGGTCTGTTGATGAACCACAGGCACGCAGCTCAACTATCGAGACCCATCTGCCTGATGTGCATTGCCCAGAACTGGATGCTCTGTACCAGATGTGAACTTAACAAAGTTACAATTATGACAACAGATTCACCTCTTCATATTTCAGCTCTCATGGGAAAACACCAGAATTCCATTAGCCTTTTAAGTCATTGTTTTGTGATTGTCTTTATTGATTTTCTGTCCTGGGACCCCTATAAGTCTCTGTCCCTCCACAGTTTCAATCCTCTGACCTTTGGGAAATTTTCTGATTTATATTTCTTAGGTCCAAAGTTAATGGTCCAATACTTCCTCACTCTGGTCTTCATCTTGCATTTTCACATTTGCTTTATTTATCACTGCTGTTTGTAACTTTCTGCCATCAACATGATTTGCTGCACGACTTGGCTATTCGGCAAACTCAGATATATTTCTCCGTAACCTTTATCGCTGGACCTGAGGCAGGGCTGCAGCCTAAAAACTCAATTCACTGTGGATGGTTGTGTTAGCAGCTAGTCGCTTAGGGTTCGGAGCTGAGATGGGGGAGGGGGCTTGTTACCAAGGCTAGAAAATGGGATAACCTGGGATATCAGAGTAGAATCACACTCTCCCCCACTTCCATGGCAGAGGGAGATTTTTTTTTTGATCCTGACTGCAACCCATATGTTTTCATTGCCCGGTTACAATCAGCCTGACGTCAACTCTTCTGCACAGGGTGAACCGGGACATGCTCCAGAAGAGTTTGTGTTATTTGAATGAGGTAATCTGATGAGAAAATGAGTGAAGGGACTGGGTTCAAATGCTTTATTTTGCACTGGGCTTGGTGACCTGCAGTGATGTATAAAATCAGCGCACAGGGAGAGTCAGTGTGTGCAAATTATGTGAGGGGAGCCAATGTTCCAGATGAGAACCATTAAAAACCAGCTGGGGGTAAAGAATATAGATGAGGTCCCGTCTGATCGATGTTATGACCCTCTCTCAGCCTCCAAAAGATAGAGTTCAAAGATTTTCAAGCTGCCGTTTGTGCCTAAATTGTTCACTTAGTTTAACAACGACCACATGCGAAAGATCCCAAAATCAGCAAAAGAGATTGTTGGGAGGTGATGGCCTAGTTTTATCACTAGACTAATCACCCAGAGACCCTAGACATGATCCAGGGGCCCAAATTTGAATCTCTGCCATGGCAATTCATGGAATTTGAATTTTTTTTAAAAATGGCATTAAGAGTCTAATGATGACCATGAAACCACTGTCAACTGTTGAGGGAAAATCCATCTGGTTTACTAACATCCTTTAGGAAAGAAAGCTACCATCTGGGCAGTTAGAGACGTACAATAAATGTTGGCCCAGGCAGTGATGTAGTCAATGAATGTGAAGTTATTTTCCCAAATATTATGGTTGTTGTCAGGCTATCCTATCCTTGTCAAAGTGGTACGTGTTTTGCTCTCACAATCATTAATCATAAGTTAATTGTGTCCAATTATATGGAAGTGGAGGACCTTCATTAGGATTTCATTTGAATGCATAAATTGTGGCACAGATACAGTGTCCCTACCCCTGGGTTAGAAGCCTTGGTTTAAGTGGGTGGCACAGCGGCTCAGTGATTAGCACTGCTGCCTCACAGCGCCAGGGACCTGGGTTCAATTCCAGCCTCGGGCAACTGACTGTGGGGAGTTTGCACGTTCTCCCTGTATCTGCGTGGGTTTCCTCCCACAATACAAAGTTGTGCAGGTTAGGTAAATTGGTCATGCTAAATTGCCCATTGTGTTCAGGGATGTGTAGATTAGAGGTAAATAAGAGTAATACAGGAGGAGAATGGGTCTTGTTGGGATACTCTTGGGAGGGTCAGTGTGGACTTGCTGAGCCAAAGGGCCTGTTTCCACACAGTAGGAATTCTATAAAGTCTCATAGCTGAAAATGTGTTGCTAGAAAAGCGCAGCAGGTCAGGCAGCATCCAAGGAGCAGGAGAATCGACGTTTCGGGCATGAGCCCTTCTTCAGGAAAGGACCTGAAGAAGGCCTTCAGATTCCTGAAGCAGGGCTCATGCCCGAAACGTCGATTCTCCTGCTCCTTGGATGCTGCCTGACCTGCTGCGCTTTTCCAACAACACATTTTCAGCTCTGATCTCCAGCATCTGCAGTCCTCATTTTCTCCTATAAAGTCTCATAGACAATATGTCAGAACACATTGATTAAAAATACTTTTGTTCTTTTAGAAGAGACATTTGAAATCGACTATCCAATCAGTGGATAATTGCATTGAGCAGGGGTATCATTTGACTTGGCTGCTTCAGGCTTTCTAAGACACTGGGTTCCAGCGATTTTGTAATGCTTCATCATTCTTAGAAATATCGCTTTAACTTAATGGTTAAACTTTCTGCAAAGTTTCTTTTGATATTTTTGTTGCAATATATTAACATACTCCTTTAAAAAGGGGCACTTAGTTCCTCTTTACTCGTAATCTTCTGGCTGGACAAAAAGGGGATAAAAAGAGACCCTTCAAAACCTTGATGTTTGTAACGTTTCTCTCTACAAACAAACATAAGACTGAGGAAAGGTTAATTCCAGCACTATCCTTCATCAACAAGTTTCTGCAATGTAACTTATTATCAGGGAATGGCTACCTAAGGTTGGAAACGAAATAGAAGTTCAGAAAGAAAACAATAATCCCAATAGCCATTGTGAGAAATTGCAGAAAGTAAACGTAAATTGTGAGTGCATGAATACTCTCTGACATTCTCAGTGTCTAACTTATTTGACAGTGGAACGATGAAATAAAGTGCAGAGACAGGTTACATTCCTAATAAAGAATGATCAGAGAACAATAAAGGAATGGATGGCATTGCTGCTTGCTATAATAAACTAAACCAGAAATGATGAGACTTGTAAGCTGGATGCCTGTCAGTTGGACACTGATGAAAGCTTGACTTTTCGACTACACAACTTCAACAAAATTTACAAATAAGTTAAATGCCAACGAGGGGTGGTCAGATCGTGATATATTTCAGTTTTTCAAAGGAGGACCATAGTTTGGGCTTTAACGGACTTTATAAAAGATTAATGAAATTCAATACAGAAATCCCTTGCTAAGTATTAATCTTTTAAGTTGCAGTGTTGTGGAACGGTGTCTCATAGGGACAGGCTCCAAGTTCTAACTGATGTTTTGGGGTCATAGAGGCAGATTTCCTGTTGAATCAGATGTCTGCTGCCTTTTGAACGATTGCTTGGGAAAGTCATTTTCCGCAGCCGTAATGAAGCAAAAGGAACATTCTGCAGTCACAAAATGAATAAAGGACTTAGTGATTGTCAGAGTACAAAATGGTCCAAATACTGGGCACAGGAAGGGTTATGTGCATGAGGATGGAAGCAGCTTTACAACATTCAGCTATTACACATTCACATTAAGGAAAAACTTAAAGCTTTCTCTAGGTATATCAGAAATAAAAGAATGACTAGAAAAAGATTAGGGCCAATCAAGGACAGTAGTGGGTGGTTGTGTGTGGTGTCTGAGGAGATAGGAAAGGGGCTAAATGAATATTTTTTGTCAGTATTCACACTGAAAAAAGACAATGTTGTCAAGGAGAATACTAAGGTATAGGCTACTATACTGGATGGGACTAAGGTTCACAGGGAGGCGGTGTTAGCAATTTTGGAAAATGTGAAAATAGGTAAGTCCCCTGGACCAGATGCAGTTTATCCTAGGATTCTCTGAGAAGCCAGGGAGTAGATTGCAGAGGCTCTGGCTATGATCTTTATTTCATCATTGTCTACAGAAATAGTTCTAGAAGACTAGAGGATAGCAAATGTTGTCCCCTTGTTCAAGAAGGGGAGTAGGGACAACCCTGGTAATTATAGATCAGTGAGCCTTACTTCAGTTGTGAGTAAAGTGTTGGAAAAGGTAATAAGAGATAGGATTTATAATTATCTAGAGAGGAATAAGTTGATTGAGGATAGTCAACACAGTTTTGTGAAGGATAGATTGTGCCTCACAACCTTATTGAGTTCTTTGAGAAGGTGACCAAACAGGTGGATGAGGGTAAAGCAGTTGATGCAGTATATGAATTTCAGTAAGGTGTTTGACAAGGTTCCCCACGGTAGGTTATTGCACAAAATATGGAGGCACGGGATTGAGGGTGATTTAGCGGTTTGGATCAGACGTTGGCTAGCTGAAAGAAGACAGAGGGTGGTGGTTGATGGAAATGTTCATCCTAGAGTTCAGTTACAAGTGGTAAATGTTACTAGTGCAAGGATCTGTTTTGGGTCCACTACTGTTTGTCATTTTTATAAATGACCTAGATGGGGGCATAGAAGGATGGGTTAGTAAATTTGCAGATGACACTAAGATTGGTGGAGTTGAGGATAGTACGGAAGGATGTTGCACATTACAGAGGGACATAGTTAAGCTGCAGAGCTTGGCTGAGAGGTGGCAAATGGAGATTAATGTGGAAAAATGTGAGGTGATTCACTTTGGAAGGAGTAACAGGAATAAAGAGTACTGGGTTAATTGTAAGATTCTTGGCAAGTTGAAGAGCAGAGCGATCTTGGTGTCCATATACATAGATCCCTGAAAGTCGCCACACAGGTTGATAGGATTGTTAAGAAGACATATGGTGTGTTAGCTTTTATTAGTAGTGGGATTGAGTTTCAGAGCCATGAGGTCATGTTGCAGCTGTACAAAACTCTGGTACAATACTCTGCACTTGGATTCTATGTACAGTTCTGGTCACTGCATTATAGGAAGGATGTGGAAGCTTTGGAAAGGGATCAGAGGAAATTTATTAGGATGTTGCCTGGTATGGAGGGAAGTCCTTATGAGGAAATGCTGAGGGACTTGAGGCTGTTTTCGTTAGAGAGAAGGATGAGAGGCAACTTAATTGAGACCTATCAGAAAATCAGAGGGTTAGATAGGGTGGACAGGGAGAGCTTTTTTTCTCGGACAGTGATGGCTAGCACGAGGGGACATAGCTTTATATTGATGGGTGACAGATGTAGGACAGATGTCAGAGGTAGGTTCTTTACTCAGAGAGTAGTAGGGGCATGGAACACACTGCCTGCAAGACTTGTCAACTTTAAGGGCAGTTAAATGGTCATTGGATAAACACATGGATAAAAATAGAATAGTGTAGGTTAGATAAGCTTCAGATTGGTTCCATAGGTCGGTGCAACATTGAGGGCCAAAGGGCTTGTACTGCACTGTAATGTCCCATGTTCTAATTATAATGTGCTCAAAGTGAGGATCTGCAATTCTTGAAATAACATGAAACGGAAATCACAAGAGAAGCAGAAATCAAAATTATAAGTAATGTCTAAATTATGAGGAGCTTTAGTCCTGTGATAATGCATAAGTGAGTGAGTTGTGCTAGATAGTACATGCACTTTTAGACAAAGTTAAAAAAAAATCACACAACACCAGGTTGTAGTAACAGGTTTATTTGGAAGTACTAGCTTTCGGAGTGCTGCTCCTTCATCAGGAGGTTGTCTGACCTGAAACACCAGCACCACCATGTCAGGCAACCTCCTGATGAAGGAGCAGCGCTCCGAAAGCTAGTATTTCCAAATAAACCTGTTGGACTATTACCTGGTGTTGTGTGATTTTTAACTTTGTCCACCCCAATCCAACACTGGCACCTCCAAGTCATGGCACTTTTAGACAGTATAATAGGTTAAAGTGTTAACTGAATTCACTAAGTAACAGGTTAAAGAGTCATGAAGGTTAGAGAACCAAGGTTAAAGAGTTGTGAAGTATTACATCTTTTAGGCTTGGAGATAAGAATGGAGCGAGGTCAATCACTAAAGACAGTTTGTGTTCCATGTACATTTAAGGCATATATTCCAACAAAATGTTGAAAATGGAGGGATGCAACATTTGTAGGTCATGCAGGGAAATCCACTGCCAAATTCAAACATTGGCAGAATGTTCAGTATGATGACCAAGAAGCAAGATCCATGGTGTGAAAGAGTGACAAGTGAAAAAACGCATGCTGTATCAGTTATAGTAATGGGTTCAAATGTGATTCTTTGTATCAGACAAGGATCAGATACCAGGCAAGAACCTCCAGTTGTGCAATAGAGAGATCTAGTACACATCTAATAGTCCTAATAGATGTAAAACTGCAAACTGCTGCATAGCCTGAGAAGATTACACAATTAAATGAGTGTGACAGAGCAGTTTTGGAACTGAATTTGAAACAGAAGCCCTTATGACTATGAAGTTTTGGGGTTTGCCAATAACTTGAGGAAAAGCTAATAAGAGAGGCCAGACAGGGAGAATGTGCAGTTGGAGAGAGGTTGACGTTTATCCCAACAGACCAAATAAGGAGCATGCAATCTCATCACATAGCTGGATTAGTAGTGAAAAATATGTTATACAATATGTGCCTTTAAGAGTGATTTGGAGATGCCGGTGTTGGACTGGGGTGTACAAAGTTAAAAATCACACAACACCAGGTTATAGTCCAACAGGTTTAATTGGAAGCACACTAGCTTTCGGAGCGATGCTCCTTCATCAGGTGGTAGTGGAGGGCTCAAACCTAACACACAGAATTTATAGCAAAATTTACAGTGTGATGTAACTGAAATTATACATTGAAAAATTGATTGTCTGTTAGGTCTTTCATCTGTTTGAATACCATGATAGTTTCACTTCCTTCATGTGTAAATCACAAAACCTTTTTTTAAAAAGTTGCATTCTCAGGTTAGTTGTTAACAATGGTGATAGCGAGACAATATGTTGAAGGTGTTAGCCCCCTGTGTTCTCTGTCTATGCTATGATGTTTAGATTTATTCTCATCTAAAAAGTGAGATAACCGAGTATTACATGAATGCATGCAGTGTTTGAGCTCAGAGTTCTACATGAATGCATGCATGCAAGGGTTACATTGTACTTTGCTCAAAAACTGCATGAATTCATGTAATACTCGGTTATCTCACTTTTTAGATTAGAATAAATCTAAACATCATAGCATAGACAGAGAACACAGGGGGCTAACACCTTCAACATATTGTCTAGCTATCACCATTGTTAACAACTAACCTGAGAATGCAACTTTTTAAAAAAAAAGTTTTGTGATTTACACATGAAGGAAGTGAAACTATCATGGTATTCAAACAGGTGGAAGACTTAACAATCAATTTTTCAATGTATAATTTCAGTTACATCACACAGTAAATTTTTGCTATAAATTCTGTGTGTTAGAATTGAGCCCTCCACTACCACCTGATGAAGGAGCAACGCTCCGAAAGCTAGTGTGCTTCTAATTAAACCTGTTGGACTATAACCTGGTGTTGGGTGATTTTTAACTTTGCCTTTAAGAGGGATTTGTTCTGATCTGTTTCTCTTGAAAGAGTGTTGTAAACCTTATGCCAAGAGGTTCCTACTTCATAGAAAGCAGAGTAAATAGTTTTGGATACTTTTTAAGTAAACAAAAGGAGCATGAGTTAGGCTCAGACAGACTGAAGGTTTTAGCTTTGTTTTCAGTTGTTGAAGTTGGGGTTTTGAATTAGCAGCTGCAAGACACAGCTGTCTCTCTGCTGCTGCAAAAGTTTGAGCTTTCTCAATGCTGCTGGATTAATTCTGTCCATGTTCCTTCTCCTGAAATAGAGGAGACAACAATTAAGGGAAATCTGTTTTCCTGAATTTGCCTCTGCTAAGGGTGCATTTATGGGATGCTGCTATACTGGAATAGTTGATGAGCAGTAGTTAAATAATAATTAAATAATAGTTAAAGTTGTGCCAATTCTTCCTTTTTGTTTGTATTTTAATTGTGGTGTAAGAATAAAGTGTGGTTTACTTAAAGTGTAGTAGTTTGAACAATTCAATCATATCTCGAACATAGCACTTCACACTTGCCTCTCAGTAAGATAAAGTTAGGGTCGAGGCTGTCTCCTTGATATGCCTTGAGAAAGTTTGGTCTGGTCCATAATATATATTACAAATGAGTTTCACATACTCATTATAAATTGGGAATAAAGCGTGTGAGGTAATTTATATTTATTGATTTAGATATTAAACAGGATCAACAATCCTATATAGAGGGGCTACTCCCTTCCTAGCTAATCATGACAAAAGATGTTATATCTAAAAATGAGACACAGCAATTGTGCAGCTTGATCAGTTCACTGAACTGGATTAGCATTCAGATTAGATCAGATGTTAGTATTATTGTGTCAGAGTTAAATCCTAAAATGAATCAGAATAAAATGAATAATATTTTAGGTAAGTAAAACATTGTATAAATTAAATCTGGAAAAATCTGAATTAAGATAAACCAAATAATGCATTTCACACACTAGTCTTCTGGATGGAGGTTTGTGTAATACCTTTTATGGGTAATGGTGGAAATATCCTTTTGATTAGAAAGCTAAATATTAAAAAGGATTGGTAAAAGTGCTTTAGCTGCTGAAACACTCATTTTTGTGGAGATAGTGGATATAGGATTCTATTTATCAAATATTTTAAGTAAACATCTCCTCATATTTTCTGAAGATAATATACCCATTAAGTGTTCTCTTCATCATTCATAGAGTCATAGAGACGTACAGCACGGAAACAGACCCTTTGGTCTAACTCATCCATGTTGACTAGATATCCTAACCTAATCTAGTTTCATTTACCAGTTCTTGGCCCATATCCCTCTAAACCCTTCCTATCCATATACCCATACAGATTCAATCTCCACTAAAGGAGAATACACAATCTACACAAAATGCAAATAAGAAAAGGTGACAAATTGACCTTTTTGCCTTGAAACAAATGCTTGAAAAGATGAATTCTATGAAATTAAATAGGTGAATGCAAGCATCCCAGTGAGGAAGAAGGATTTTAGGAAGGGAATAAAAGCCAATAAAATACAACAAATAAAAGTAATATTAGATTTGATTAGATTAGATTACAGTGTGGAAACAGGCCCTTCGGCCCAACAAGTCCACACCGACCCGCCGAAGCGAAACCCACCCATACATTTACCCCTTACCTAACACTACGGGCAATTTAGTATGGCCAATTCACCTGACCCTGCACATCTTTGGACTGTGGGAGGAAACCGGAGCACCCGGAGGAAACCCACGCAGACACGGGGAGAACGTGCAAACTCCACACAGTCAGTCGCCTGAGGCGGGAATTGAACCCGGGTCTCTGGTGCTGTGAGGCAGCAGTGCTAACCACTGTGCCACCGTGCCGCCCATATGAAGAGGTGTAAGTAAATCATGAGGACAAATTGACAAGTAACAAAAAAAGAGCTTCTTTAAATATATGAAAAGGAAGGGAGACGAAAGTGACCATAGGTACCTTGCACAATGAAGCTGGGAAAATAATAATGAGGAACTAGGAAAAGGCAGAAGAGTTGAATAAATACTTTGCATTAGTCTACATGGTGGAGGACACTAACACATTGCAAAAAAAATACTCAATAAATAAGAGGCTAAAACAGAATAGGAAATAAACATATTAACAATCACTAGAGAAAAGGTACTTTTTAAAATTCACTAATAGGACATGGGCATCGCTGTCTGGCCAACCTGTCCCTGGTTGCTCTTGAGAAAGTAGTGGTGAGCTGCGTTTTTCAACTGCTGCAATCCATTAGCTGTGGTTAGACCCACAATGGCCATTGGGAGGGAATTCGAGGATTTTGACCCAGTGACAATGAAGAAATAATGATATATTCCCAAGTCAGGATGGTGAGTGTTTGGAGGGGAACTTGCAGGTGGTGGTGTTCTTATGCATCTGTTTCCCTTGTCCTTCTAGATGGAAGTGGTAGTAGGTTTGAAAGGTGCTGTCTCAGGATCTTTCATCCAGGGATCTCTCCTGCACTCTCCACTGAACCAGGGTTGATGGTAATGGTGAGTGGGAGATATGTCGATCTATGAGTTGGCAGATTGTGTTGGTGTATGATTCTGCTGCTTTTGGGGACTCATTGCACCTCATCGATGTTCAATTTTGATTTGCTAGATCTATTTGAAATCTGTCCCATTTAGCACAGTGATAGAATCACACAACATAATAGAGGGTATTCTTAATGTGAAAGCTGGACTAGGGAAATAATGGGGATAAAGGCCTATTGTCCCCTGGACCTGATGAGTTGCATCTTAGGATGTTAAAGGAATAGAGATGTTGGATGCTCTGGTCACAATCCTCCAGGCATTCTTATATTTTGGAGAAGTCCCAGAGGATTTGAAATCTGCCAGAGTAACTTCCTTATTCAAAATAAGATAGACTAATGAAAGTTTGTGCGAAGATTTGTAGCTCGGGTGAAACGACATGACCAGCTATCCTTAGTAGCCACACACGCAGACAACAAGCAACATGAATTCGACTGGGACAACACTACTATCATAGGGCAAGCCAGACAGAGAACAGCCAGGGAATTCCTAGAGGCATGGCTTTCAGCCACAAACTCCATCAACAAACACATCGACCTGGACCCAATATACCAACCACTACAGCGGACAGCTGAAACTGACAACCGGAAGCGGCAGGGACAGACCACTATAAACACCGGAGGAAACATCAAAGAAGCGCTTCGCAGGAGGCTCCCAAGCACTGATGATGTCGCCTAGCCAGGGGACGAAACGTTTGCAACAAAAACTTCCAGCTCGGCGAACAGAACCACAACAGACTAATGAAAACAATAGCTGCACATCAATTGGTTTAACATCCATCATTGAGAAAATGTTGGAATCCATTATAAAGGCTGTAACATTACAGCAGTTAGAAATACATAACATAATCAAGCATGGCTTCATGAAGGGGAAATTTGTCGTGCCTGAATTATTAATTGGAGGTGTGCTATATGACTCTTAAGGTAATAAGTGGGAAAGATAAAATGGAACTAGTCGATGGATTTCGATAAAGTGGTAATCAGAGCACACTTGAAATACTGTAAACAGTTTTGATCCCCTATCTAAAAAATAATTGGCATTGGAAGCAGTCCAGTGAAGGTTCACAAGGTTGATTCTGTGTGGAGGAGAAGTTGACTAAGTTGGGCTTGTGCTTATTGAAAATTAGAATGGAGGAGGCTTTATTTAAACATGTGAGATACTTAGAGGACTTGACAGGATAGATACTGAGAGGTTGTTTCCCCTTTGTAGAAGAATCTAGGACCAGAGGGAATAATTTCAGAGCAAAGGTTTGCTAATTTAAGACAGAGATAAGAAGCAATTTCTTCTCTCAGAAAGCAGTGAATCTGTGGAATTCTTTGCCGCAGACACACTCAAGGTTGTGTTAGTCTGAAATTATGCCCCTTTTGGGTTTTTGAAAACCCATCTTTGCATGTAAAAAATGCATAAAGCCATTGCATTTGGCAAAGTAGTCATCTTCTGAAGGGTCACTGGGCTCGAAACATTCACTATTTTCTCACCACAGATGCTTCCAGACCTACTGAGTTTCTCCAACAGTGGCTGTTTTTGTTTCAGATCTCAGTATCTGCAGTTCTTTGTTTTATTATAGGATTTGTGCTGCATGACAGAACTATCATTGATATCCATGACTTGGAGGTGCCAGTGTTGGACTGGGGTGGACAAAGTCAAAAATCACACAACACCAGGTTATAGTCCAACAGGTTTATTTGGAAGCACTAGCTTTCGGAGCACCGCAATCAGGTGGATGTGATTATCATTGATATCAAATGATATCCTGAACAATCAGTTTCACGATGGGCTGCATAGGACACAAGGTTATTAAGTACTTAGGTAAAATTTTATTTTATGTAAGTCATTGAACATAGGCAAAATGTTTGCTTGCCTAAGGGATTAGTTGACAGCAGGAGGCAGGAAGGACACACCAAGCCAGGCAGTATCAAGAGGTGGAGAAGTCGACGTTTTGGGTATAACCTTTCTTCAGGACTGCAGGGTTGGGGTTGGGCTGGTGGGGGGGGGGAGGGGGGGGAGCTCCAGATAAAGGGGGTGGTGGGGGGCAGGGTGGTGAAGTGGGGATAAGTGAAGACTGGTAGAGTGTACGATCTGGTTGGTCAACGGGAGGAATGAATCCGGTTGGTGGCAGGGAGGAGTGGAAGGGAGGGGGAGGGGCTGGGAAGGGAGTCGGGCGATGGGAAATGAGCTTATTTGAAATTGGAGAACTCAATGTTGAGTCCTCCGGGCGGAAGATGAGCTGTTCCTCCAATTTGCGGTTTGGTTCGCTGTGGCAATGGAAGAGACCAAGGATGGTCATGTCAGAAAGGGAGTGGTATGGGGAACTGAAATGGGCGGTGACTGGGAGGTCCAGTCGGCCCCTGCAGGCCCAGCTAAGCTGCTCGGCGAACCGTTCCCTACATTTACGTTTGGTTTCCCCGATGTAGAGAAGACCACATCGGGAGCACATGATGCAGTAAACCAGGTTGGAAGAGAGGCAGATGAACCTCTGTTTCACCTGGAAGGACTGTTTGGGGCCCCGGATGGAGGTGAGGGATAGTTCCTATCATCCTGGGAGTTAAGTTCTGGGCAGGGAGGCCTGAGTTTCATCTTCCTGCCTTGCTGTAACTTGAACATTTAAGTGGTCATTTAGAGACATAGTGGTCTCTTCATGCCACCTTGACTACTAACTCTGATTCATACAAGTGACAATACAGGCGTTGAAACTTTATTGCTGGAACAGCACAGCAGGTCAGGCAGCATCCAGGGAACAGGAGATTCAACGTTTCGGGCACAGGCCCTTCTTCAGGAATGAGCAGAGAGTGTTCAGCAGGAGAAGATAAAAGGTAGGGAGGAGGGACTTGGAGGAGGGGCGTTGGAAATGTGATAGGTACAAAACAGGCGACCTTCCCCACTGATGAAATGGAGCTACCTACTGGGATTGAGTGGGGTCCTCAATCCACTTCAATGTAGGAGTGATTGAGGGCAGAGGTAGGTGCTGAAAACCACTCTGCCCTTGCCTCCAGTCCCCCTGACCCCAACCCCATGGTCCCTTCCTGAAAAGTAATCTACCTTTCTTACGGCTCCTGATCCTTTGGCGTTGTTGTGTCAATAGCAGCCTCAAAATGGCTGCCTGCTATAGGTGCAGGATATTACTGTTCCAGGATGTGAACCGCCGAAAAAGCCGATTGAGTGGCCACTTAGATGTCCGAGAGGCACAGGGTCACAATTGTCGGGGTGGGGATATCCTGTATATTTTGGACCTATCATTACGCTTGGGAAAAAAAGTTTGAATGTTCCACACAATGTCATTGGCTTCATTCTAAGGAATCATTGAAAGTTATAGCTAGCCACATATCATAATGGGCCTGTACAATTAACTGTTCCAGTTTCTTTTGGGCAGCACAGTGACTTAGTGGTTAGCACTGCTGCCTCATAGCACCAGGAAATCCTGGTTTGATTCCATCTTCGGGTGACTATCAGTGTGACATTTGCACATTCTCCCCGTGTCTGCATGGTTTTTCTCTGGGTGCTCTGGTTTTCACCCACAGTCCAAAGATGTGCAGGTTAGATAGATTAGCCATGCTAAATTGCACATAATGTCCAGTGATGCACAGGCCAGGTGGATTACCAATGGGAATTGTCGGGTTACAGGGATAGAGTAGCAGGTGGGGCTTGGTGGGATATTCTTCGGAGAGTTGCTGTGCACTCAATGGGCTGAATGGCCTGCTTCCACACTGTGGTGATTCTATGATTCGAAGAGTCATGCCTTCTCTCATTATTAGCTAATGTGGGAGCTTTTTGTATTCTTTCACATGACGTGGGTGCCGCTGGCAAGACCAAGTTAAAAATCACATAACACCAGCTTACAGTCCAACAGGTTTATTTGGAAGTACAAGCTTTCGGAGCGCTGCTCCTTCCTCACATAGCTAGACGGGCAGGATCATAGGACACAGAATTTAAAGTAAAAGATCAAAGTGTGATACAACTGATGCAATGTACTGAAAAAACCTAGATTGCTCTTCCTTCATCAGCAATTGAAGGAACAGTGCTCCGAAAGCTTGAACTTCTAAATAAACCTACTGGAATGTAACTGGTGTTGTGTGATTTTTAAAATATGCCAGACAGACTTGAATTGAGACAGAATGTATTAGAATTCACTAGAACAATACATGAATTGGAATAATTTCAACTCTAATTTTTTTTTCTAATCTTTTGCCAGCAATTGTTGTGTAATGTTGACGGTTAAGCACCATTTCCCAGTGGTTGATATTTTCAGTAAATGATGATTTTCAAAGTTTTAGCCGTTCCACAAGGACACTTGAGAAGGGCAACTTTAGAATTATCACATGCAGAGAGGGTTGTAACATTTGAACGGATTTCCAGGCACAGACATGGAAAAGAAGATGTGGGAATCACTTAAGGAACAGTTGATTATCAACCAGCAGCAGAACTTGATTCCAAGACCACAAGGTACTAGGGAATCATTAATGATAACCATGTGGCCATCTGGACAGTAGGTTCCTATTCTTCTACTTTACTGCACAATGTCATGTACCTGGCACAACCCCCTAAGTCTACTAAATGAATGTATGCTGTGCTGCTCTTGTCTACAGATTTAACTGAGTGAAGTGCAGGATGTTGTGCAGTCTTTAGATAGATTACTAACTGAAAAGAAACACAAATGCTGGCTTCAAAAGACATCTTGATTTCAGAAGTTACATTACCACAAATAACCGTGAAACTGTCTGACTGTCATAAAAACTCATTGGTTCACTAAATTCCAGTCTGAAAATAAAATCACCATCCTTACTGGTCAGGTTTTTTTCAGTTCCAAATGAACATAATTGATTCTTTACTGCACACTAATTGATTAAGTTAGCTACTTAGTTATATTCAGAGCAATTAATAATAGGCAATAAATGACACATCCTGAACTGAATGTAACATGACAGAGGTGTTTTCCTGGTAGTGGAAATATTGAATAAAATATTTTTGCACAAAGGTGTCTTTGCTGAGTCACTGCTGTTACACACACACGACAAGTACTAAAAAAGAGAGAAAAAACTATAAGTAGGGATTCAGAAACTCCTTACTTAGAAAAAAGTATAACATGACAGAAATAGAGAGTAGCCTTGGCTAGAAGAATAGAACATAGAACATTACAGTGCAGTACAGGCCCTCGATGTTGCGCCGATCTGTGGAACCATTCTGAAGCCTATTAACCTACACTATTCCATTATCATCCATATGTTTATCCAATGACCATTTAAATGCCCTTAAATTGGTGAGTCTATTACTGTTGCAGGCAGTGCATTCCACGCCCTTCCACTCTCTGAATAAAGAAACTACCTCTGTCATCAGTCCGATGTCTATCACCCATCAATTTAAAGCATCCGAGGAAAAGGGCTTTCACTGTTCACCCTATCTAACCCTCTGATTATCTTATATGTCTCAATTAAATCACCTCTCAACCTTCTCTCTAATGAAAATAGCCCCAAGTTTCTCAGCCTTTCCTCATAAGACCATCCCTCCATACCAGGCAACATCCTAGTAAATCTCCTCTGAACTTTTCCAAAGCTTCCACATCCTTCCTATTTTGCAGTGACCAGACGGTACACAATACTCCAAGTGCGGCTGCACCAGAATTTTATAAAGATGCAGCATGACCTCATGGCTCCAAAACTCAGTCCTTATACCAACAAAAGATAAGACATCATATGCCTTCTTAACAACCCTATCAACCTGGGTGGCAACATTCCAGGATCTATGTACCTGGACACCGAGATATTTCCGCTCATCTGCACTACAAAGAATCTTACCATTAGCCAGTACTCTTTAGTCCTGTTGCTCCTTCCAAAGTGAATCACCTCACACTTTTTTCGTATTAAACTCCATTTGCCATCTCTTAGCCAAGCTCTGCAGCTTATCTATGCCCCTCTGTATCTTGCAATATCCTTCAGCACTATCCTCAACTCCACCAACCATAGTGTCATTCACAAAATTATTAACCCATCCTTCTCCACCCCCATCTAAGTAATTTATAAAAATAGCAAACAGCAGTGGATCCAAAACAGATCCTTGTAACTGAACTCCAGGATGAACATTTCCCATCAACACCACCCTCTGTCTTCTTTCAGCGAGCCAATTTCTGATACAAATTGCTAAATCACCGTCAATCCCATGCCTCTATATTTTGTGCAATAACCTACCGTGGGGAACCTTATCAAATGCCTTACTGAAATCCATATACTACATTAACTGCTTTACCCTCATCCACCTGTTTGGTCACCTTCTCAAAGAACTCAATAAGGTTTGTGAGGCATAACCTACCCTTCACAAAACTGTATTGACTATGCCTAATCAACTTATTCCTCTCTAGATAATTATAAATCCTATCTCTTATAACCTTTTCCAACATTTTACCCACAAGCGAAGTGAGGCTCACTGGTCTATAATTACCAGGGTTGTCTCTAATCCCCTTCTTGAACAAGAGGACAACATTTGCTATCCTCCAGTCTTCTGGCACTATTCCTGTAGACAATGACGACATAAAGATCAAAGCCAAAGACTCTACAATCTCCTCCCTGGCTTCCCAGAGAATCCTAGGTTAAATCCCATCCGGCTCTGGGGCTTATCTATTTTCACACTTTCCATAATTGCTAACACCTCCTCCTTGCGAATGTCAATCCTGTCTAGTCTAGTAATCTGTATCTCAGTATCCTCCTTTGACAACATTGTCTTTTTCCTGTGTGATTACTGACGAAAAATATTCTTTTAGCGCTTCCTCTATCTCCTCTGACTCCACACACAACTTCCCACTACTATCCTTGATTGGCCCTAATCTTTCTGTAGTCATTCTTTTATTTCTGATATACTTATAGAAAGCTTTACAGTTTTTCTTGATCCTACATGCCAATGACTTCTCATGTCCCCTCCTGGCTCTTTGTTCTCTCTTTAGGTCTTTCCCGGCTAACTTGTAACTCTCAAGCACCTTAACTGAGCCTTCACATCTCTTCTTAACATAAGCCTTCTTCTTCATCTTGACAAGAGATTCAACCACTTTAGTAAACCACGGCATCCTCGCTCGGCCACTTCCTTCCTGCCTGGCAGGTACATACTTATCAAAAACACGCATGTTCCTTGAGTAAGTTCCACATTTCAATTGTGCCCATCGCTGCAGTTTCCTTCCCCATCGTACGCATCCTAAATCTTGCCTAATCGCATCATAATTGCCTTTCCCCCAGCAGTAACTCTTGCCCTGCATTATATACCTGTCCCTTTCCATCGCTGAAGTAAACATAACCGAATTGTGATCACTATCACCAAAGTGCTCACCTACCTCCAAATCTAACACCTGACCAGGTTCATTACCCAGTACCAAATCCAATGTGGCCTCAGCCCTTGTTGGCTTGTCTACATACTGTATCAGGAAATCATCCTGCACACATTGAACAAAAACTGCCCCATCCAAAGTACTCAAACTATAGTATTTCCAGTTAATATTTGAAAAGTTGAAGTCCCCCATAACAAGTACCCTGTTACTCTCGCACCTATCCAGCATTATCTTTGCTATCCTTTCCTCTACATCTCTGAAAATATTCGAAGGCCAATAGAAAACCCCCTACAGGGTGACCCCTCCTTTCCTGTTTCTAACCTCAGCCCATACTACCTCAGTACACGAGTCCTCAAACATTGTTTCTGCTACCATAATACTGTCCTTGACTAACAATGCCACACCTCCCCCTCTGTTAGCATCGTCTCTGTTATTACTGAAACATCTAAATCACAGAACCTGCAACAACCATTCCTGTCCCTGCTCCATCCATATCTCTGAAATGGCCACAACATCGAAGTCCCGGTACCAACCCATTCTGCAAGTTCACCCATCTTACTCCAGATGTCCCTGGTGTTGAAGATGACACACTTCAAACCACTTTCTGTGTGCCGGTGAACTCTTGCAACCTCGAAACCATATTTCTCACCTCACCACTCTCAATCTTCTGGGCGCTGGAACTACAATTTAAGTTTGATCCTTCTGCTGAATTAGTTTAAACCCTCCCAAACAGCATTAACAGATTTCCCCCCCAGGATATTGGTACCCCTCTGGTTCAGGTGTAGACCATCCTGTTTGTAGAGGTCCCACCTACCCCAGAATGAGCCTCAATTATCTACAAATCCGAAACCCTCCCTCCTGCACCATCCCTGTAGCCACATTTCAACTACTCTCTCTCCCTATCCCTTGCCTCACAAGCACGTCGCACGGGCAACAAACCAGTTGTTATCTACAACTCTGTTTGTTCTGGCACTAAGTTTCCACCCTATCTCCCTGAATTTCTGCCTTACATCCCGATCCCTTTTCCTACCTATGTCATTGGTGCCTAAGTGGACCATGACTTGAGGCTACTCTCCCTCCCCCTCAAGAATCCCAAAAACACGATGTGAGCCTTCACAAACCCTGGCACCTGGGAGGCAACATTCCAACCGTGAGTCTCTCTCATTCCCAAAGAACCTCCCTAATCTGCCCCCCCTCATTTAGACTCGAAACGTCAGCTCTTTTCTCTCCTTACAGATGCTGCCAGACCTGCTGAGATTTTCCAGCATTTTCTCTTTTGGTTTCAGATTCCAGTATCCGCAGTAATTTGCTTTTTTCCCCAATGACTGATGCTCTGCTCCTCTTCCTGCCTTCCCTTCTGAGCAATAGGGACTCTGTGCCAGAGATGTATGCACCATGGCTTATCCCTGGTAAGTTGTCCTCCCCAACAATATCCAAAACAATATACTTGCTATTGAATGTGAAGACTAAAACAATTTATAATATTCATAAGCATTTAAAATGAAATATAATTAACTAATGACATTTAAGGCTAATAGGTCCTCTGGACCTGATGGGTTGTAATGTAGGATATTAAAAGAAGTAGCAATCATGAAAGTGGATCAGGGTTTGCATAAAGATTTGTAGCTCGGGTGCCAGTGGTTGTAGTTGTGGGTATGTTCACCAAGCTGAGAAGTTGATTTTCAGACGTTTCATCTGAAGGTAGCAAGGATCTAGCATAGCTTTAGAGGATTACAGGTTTGCTAGAAAGGGGCTCAGACATGGACTGAGGAGAGCCAGGAAGGGGCACAAGAAAGGCTTGGCAAGAAGGATTAGGGAGAACCCAAAGGCATTTTACTCATACGTGAGGAATAAGAGAATGATCAGGGAGAAGGTAGGGCCGATCAGGGATAGCATAGGGAACTTGTGCGTGGTGTCTGAGCAGATAGGGGAAGCCCTAAATGAGTTTTTCGGTTTTCACTAAGGAAAGGGACCTTGTTGTGAATGAGAACTTTGAGGAACTAGGATACAGGCTTGAACAGATCAAGATTGATGAAGTTGATGCTTTGGAAATTTTGACAAACATTAAGATTGATAAGTCCCCAGGGCCAGACCAGATTTATCCTCGGCTGCTCCGGGAAGGGAGAAAGGAGGTTGCTAAGCCGCTGGTGAAGATCTTTGCCTCTTCACTCTCCACGGGAGTCGTGCTGGGGGATTGGAAGAAGGTGAATGTTGTTCCTCTTTTCAAGAAGGGGAATAGGGAAATCTCTGGCAACTACAGACCAGTCAGTCTTACGTCTGTGGTTAGCAAAGTTTTGGAAAGAATTCTGCGGGATAGGATTTATGACTATTTGGAAAAGCGTAGCATGGTTAAAGGCAGTCAGCATGGAGTTGTGAGGGGCAGGTCATACCTCACAAATCTGATTGAGTTCTTTGAGGAGGAGACAAGACAGGTTGACAAAAGTCGAGTAATGGATGTGGTGTATATGGACTTCAGCAAGGCATTTGATAAGGTTCCCCATGGTAGGCTCATTTACAAAGTCAGGAATTATGGAATACAGGGAGATTTGGCTATCTGGATTCAGAATTGGTTGGCTGACAGAAGGCAGAGTGTGGTTGTAGATGGAAAGTATTCTGCCTGGAGGCCAGTGTTGAGTGGGGTCCCGTAGGGCTCTGTTCTTGTGCCTCTGCTCTTTGTAGTTTTTATAAATGACTTGGATGAGGAGTTTGAGGGGTGGGTTAGTAAGTTTGCAGATGACACAAAGGTTGGAGATGCCATCGATAGTATCGAGGGCCTGCAGTGTGACATAGACAGGATGCAGAGTTGGGCTGAGAAATTGCAGGTGGAATTCAACCTGGATAAATGCAAAGTGATGCATTTTGGAAGGTTGAACTCGAATGCTGAATATAGGATTAAAGACAGGATTCTTGGCAGTGTGGAGGAACAGAGGGATCTGGGTGTTTAATTAATAAATCCCTCAAAGTTGCCACCCAAGGATAGGTTACTTAAGAAAGCATATGGTGTTTTGGCTTTCATTAATGGGGGATCAAGTTTAAGAGCTGTGAGGTTTTGCTACAGCTCTACAAGTCCCTGGTGAGGCCACACTTGGAATGTTGCGTTCAGTTCTGGTCGCCCTACTGTAGGAAAGATACAGAGGCTTTGGAGATGGTGCAAGGAAGGTTTACGAGGATGCTGCCTGGACTGGAGGGCTTGCCTTATGAAGAGAGGTTGACTAAACTCGGACTTCTCTCTCTGGAGAGAAGGAGGAAGAGAGGTGACCTGATCGAGGTATACAAGATAATGAGAGGCATGGATAGAGTCAATAGCTAAAGACTTTTTCCCAGGGCAGCATTGACTGGCACAAGGGGGTCATAGGTTTAAGATATTAGGAGAAAGGTATAGAGGGGACATCAGAGGAAGGTTCTTTACGCAGAGGGTTGTGAATGCATGGAATGCGTTGCCAGCGGTGGTGATGGAAGTAGAGTCATTAGGGACATTTAAGCGACTGCCGAATATGCACATGGGTAGCAGTGAGTTGAGGGGTGCATAGGTTAAGCTATTTTATTTCACATTAGAATTAATCCACAGCATAACATTGTGGGCCAAAGGGCCTGTTCTGTGCTGTATTTTTCTATGTTCTCTGTTCATCGCCTGTCTAGGTGACATCTTTAGTACTTTGCAGCCTCCTGTGAAACACTGCTGTACTGTGCTTTCTGGAATTTATTTGGTTCCATTCCTGCTGCTTCCGGTTGATGGTTCCAGTTGTTCGTTGCAGTAGCCGGTATATTGGGTCTAGGTCTATGTGCTTATTGATGGAGTCCATGGATGATTGCCATGCTTCTAGAACTTCTTTGGCTGTCCTGTTTGGCTTGTCCTATGATTTTTGTGCTGTCCCAGTCGAATTCATGGTCCTTGTTATCTGTGTGTGTGGCTACTAGGGACAACTGGTCATGGCGTTTAGTGTCTAGTTGGTGTTTGTGGATGCAGATTGCTCGTTGTCTGCTTGTTTGTCCTATACAGTGTTTTTGTGCAATCTTTACATGGAATCTTGTAAATTACGTTTGTCTTGCACATGATGGGTAATGGGTCTTTTGAACTGGTGGGTTGTTGCCTGAGTGTGGCTGTCGGTTATGGGCTGTAATGAATCCGAGTGGTCGGAGAAGTCTCGCTGTCAGTTCCGAGACATCTTTATGTAAGGTAGCGTTGCTAGTGAATTATATCAGGGCAAGTGCTTATTGCGTTGTTTGTCTGTTAGGTATCTGCGGATGAAGTTGTGGGGATATCTGTTCTTGGCGAATATTCTGGGTGAAAGTGGATGCATGGGTAGTAATCCATCCAAAAGGATTGGAAAACCTCCAAAGTTGGCTCAGTGGTTAGCACTGTTGCCTCACAGCACCAGGGACCCAGGTTCGATTCCTGCCTTGGGCAATTGTCTGTGTAGAGCTTGCACATTCTCCTCATGTTTGTGCGTGTTTCCTCCAGGTGCTCCAGTTTCCTCCCACAGTCCAAGGATGTGCAGGTTAGATGAATTGGCCATGCTAAATTGCCCATTGTGTCAGGGGAGAATGTGTCTGGGTGTGTTACGTTTTGGAGGGTTGGTGTGGATTTGTTGGGTCAAATGGCCTGTTTCCATACTGTAGGGAATCTAGTCTAACACTTTTATTTTAAAAAAGGAGATAAAAAGCAGGTAACTATAGGCCAATCTGCCATTGGGAAAATGTTGGAGTCTATTATAAAGCAGAACATTTAGAAATATAGAATATAATCAAGCAGAGTCACCCTGGTTTCATGAATGGGAAATCATGCCTGGCAAAGTTAGACTTTTTTGAGGAAGTAACAAACAGGACAGATAAAGGGGAACTAATAGATGTAACGTACTTGAATTTCCAAGAAGTATTCAATAAGGTACCACACGTGAGTATACTTAATAAGACAAGAGCCCATGATGTTGTGGATGATTTTTAGCATGGGCAGAGGATTGGCTGAGTAATAGAAGACAGAGAGTTGGGATAAGGGAGGCATTTTCCAGGATGTAACGAGTGGAGTGCCACACAGACCAGTGCAGGGAGCACAATCAATGACTTGGATGTGGGAAGTGAATGTACTATTGCAAAGTTTGACACAAAAATATATGGGAAGGCAAGTGGTAAAGACAGTAAAGAACAGGGGAGCTGAATGTTATTTAAATGGAGAAAGACTGTAGAAAGCTGGAGCACAGAGGGATTTGGTTGTCTTTATTAATAAATAACAAAAAGCTGGTATCCAAGTTCAATAGGTAATGGAAGGAAAATTGAAGTTTTGCTGCTATTTCTAAGGGCATGAAATATAGCAATTGGAAACTCTTACTAAAACTACATATGACACTAGCTAGACCATACCTGGAATACTATAAACAGTTTTGATCCTTTTATCCAAGGAATGACTTATTAACATTACAGGCAACCAGAGAAGATTCACTAGATTGATCACAGGTAGTGGAGGGATTTCCTTATCTAGAGAGGCTGAGCAATTTGGAGCTGTACTTACTAGCATTTAGAAGAATGAGGGGTGACCTAATTGAAACAGGCAAGATTCTCAGGGGGCTTGGTAGGGTAGATGCAGAAAGATTGTTTCCCTAGTGGGACAGTTTAGGACCAGAGGGCGTAATCTCAGAATAAGGGGTCACCTATTTAAGACACAGATGAGAAGGAATTTTTTCTATGATATGATAATGCAGAGAGTTGTAGAGGCTAGGGTTGTTATGTATATTCAAGGCTGAGATAACCAGATTTTTAATCAATAAGGGAATCAAGGGTTATGAAGAAAAGGCAGAAAAATGGAGCTGAGAATAATCAGATCAGCCAAGATCTCATTGAATGGTGGAGCAGATTCAATGGGACAAATGATCTACTTCCACCGCAACATCTTGTAATTAATATTCACAGAGATAAGGTACTGAAGAAACACAAGGAAATAAAATCCAACAAATCTTTAGACCTGATTTTTTTTACATACTAGGGTTCTGAAAGTGAAGGGGCTCAGCAGGATAGATATTGGGATGTCATTTCCCTTGGGCGGGGAATATAGATCAATTGGGCAGTTTCAGGTTAAGAGGCTAATCATTTTGACTGAGATGCGTAAAAATTTCTTGACTTAAAATATGTTCACCTTTTCAATTCTCCAACTCAGAAGCATGTGGATAGCTTTTCATTATAAATTTATAGCTTTATGATACAGCTTTGGTCACTACGGGCATCAAAAGATATTAGGAACAGGAGAAAACGTGCAGTTAAAAATATGGTCATATTCCATGGTACAGCATATTCAATGGCTATATAATCTTCCTCTCCTATTTCTTATACTCTAATCATAAAACATTTAAAACAATGAAGAGTACAGCATCTGCTGATTATAAGGAGCACTTGATACGACCACTTTTTGTAGTTTTAGATTTTTTCAATGTTGCAACATTATAATAAAACTTTAAGTTCTTGAATGATATGTTTTTAAATTTCTTTGAGTTGTTTGCAGCTCAATTATCTACAATCACCTCCTGAGTGAATACTATTGTTTGTCATAATTCCATTTTATCTGAAACAAGTTTCAGTTCAAGGTCAGTGAAATATCCCTGAATTCAAAATATTTAAATAGACAAAACAGTTGCTTCTGTTCTCTTTCCCACAATGGATAATAAGGCGGCAGCTACGAATTCATTGATAATATACAATAAATAATTAGAACACACAGGCAGGATTAAGTTGGGCTGTTTGTACATTGCTGAGGTTAATCTAGGTCAAACCAAGGTTAAATGAATGCTTTGCAATGCAGTTGTGTCAAACCATTCACAGAATACAAGACAAAGCAGCAACCATTAATACAGTCATAAAGTCATAGAGATACACAGCACGGAAACAGACCCTTCAGTCCAATTCGTCCATGCCAACCAGATATCTTAAATAAATCTAGTCCCATTTGCCAGCATTTGGCCCATATCCCTCCAAACCCTTCCTATTCATATACTTTTTGAATGCCTTTTGAATGTCATAATTGTAGCAGCCTCCACCAGTTCCTCTGGCAGCTCCTTCCATACAGGCATCATCCTCTGTGTGAAAACGTTGTCCCTTTTAAATCTTGCCTCTCGTATCTTAAATCTGTGCCCTCTAGTTTCGGATTCCCCCACCCCAGGGAAAAGACCTTGCCTATTTACCCCATCCATGCTCCTCATGATTTTATAAACCTCTATAAGGTCACCCCTCAGCCTCGGATGCTCCAAGGAAAACAGCCCCAGCCTATTCAGTTTCTCTCTATAGCTCAAACCTTCCGATTGAGACAACATCCTTGTAAATCTTTTCTGAACCTTTTCAAGTTTTACAACATCCTTACGATAGAAGGGAGACCAGAATTGCACCCAATACTCCAAAAATGGCGGAACCAATGTCCTGTACAACCACAACATGACCTCCCTGCTCCTAAGCTCAATGCACTGACCAGTAAAGGAAAACATACCAAACGCCCTCTGCACTGTGACTCCACTTTCAAGGAACTATACACCTGCACTCCAAGTTTTCTCTTTGTTCAGCAATATTCCCCAGGACCTTACCATTAAATGCATACTTTCTGCCCTGATTTGCCTTTCAAAACACGGCACATCACATTTATCTAAATTAAACTGCGTCTGCTACTCCTCGGCCCATTGGCCCATCTGATCAAGATCCCATTGTACTCTTAGGTAACCTTCTTAGCTGCCCACTACACCTCCAATTTTGATGTCATCTGCAAACTTACTAACCATATAACCTGTGTTCACATCCAAGTCATTTATATAAATGACAAAAAGCAGTGGACAAGCGCCAATTCTTGTGGTACACTGTTGGTCACAGGCCTCCAGTCTTAAAAGCAACTCTCCGCCACCACCATCTGTCTTCGAGCCAGTTCCGTATCCAAATATCTAGTTCTTCCTCTATTCTGTGTAATTTAACTTTTCTAAGCAGTCTACCATGAAGAACCGTGTCAAACGGCTTATTGAAGTCCATATAGCTCACATCCAATGCTCTGCCCCCATCCATCCTCTGCGTTACTTCTTCAAAAATCTCAATCAAGTTAGTGAGTTAAGATTTCATCCACACAAAGCCATGTTGACTATTCCTAATCAGTCCTTGCCTTTCAAAATACATGTAAATCCTGTCCCTTAGGAATCCCTCCAATAACTTGCCCACCACCAAAGTCAGGCTCACCAGTCTATAGTTCCCTGACTCTTAGATTATTAGATTACTTACAGTGTAGAAACAGGTTCTTCGGCCCAACAAGTCCACACCGACCCGCTAAAGCATATACCATCCCGACCCATACTCCTACATTTACCCCTTCACCTAACACTACAGGCAATTTAGCATGGCCAATTCACCTAACCTGCACATTTTTGGATTGTGAGAGGACACCAGAGCACCCGGAGGAAACCCACGCAGATACAGGGAGAATGTGCAAACTCCACACAGAGAGTCGCCTTTATTAAATAGTGGTACCACATTAGCCAACCTCTAGTCTTCTGGTACCTCACCTATGACTATTAATAATACAAATATCTTAGCAAGGGGCCCAGCAATCACTTCCCTAGTTTCCCACAAAGTTCTACGGTACACCTGATCATATCCGGGGATTTATCCACCTTCATGTGTTTTAACACATCCAGCACCGCTTCCTCTGTAATATGGACATTTTTCAAGATTCGCTATTTATTTCCCCACGTTGTCTATCAGATTCGTGAAGAGCGTTTGGCCGAAACATCGATTTTCCTGCTCCTTGGATGCTGCCTGACCTGCTGTTCTTTTCCAGTGCCACACTCTTTCTTCTAATCTCCAGCATCTGCAGCACTCACTTTCACTATTATTCAAACTCTATTTAAGGATTTAGATGTGAAAAAAAGGCTCTAACAGTCTCAAGGCTTATCATTAACTCACTGTGCTGATTTAGAATTGGAGTCAATACTGTTCCAGGAACCTTTTGGCATAAGATTTCTGCTTTGGACAGAATTGAAGGCCTGGCCTCATATTGGTTCCAAAATTGTATCAATTTGAAACCACACAAACTTTTCTGCACAATAGTGAATATAAAATCCACAATGAACCAATGCAATCAGACAATGGTTAAAACATAAAACATATTAAATATTAATTGTTATTTTTTAATTGTGGTAATTTGTGTCATTTGATTAATATTGATAAAAATAAGCTCAGCACAAAACTAAGTATTTATAATTATTGTCATAAAGTGGTAGAAATGTACAGGACAGAAATAAACCCTTTGGTCCAACTCATCCATGCTGACCAGATATCCTAAATTGATGTAGTCCTATTTGCCAACATTTGACCCATACCCCTCTAAACCCTTCCTATCCACGTACCCATCCAAATGCCTATCAAATATTGTAATTGCACCAGCCTCCACCACTTCCTCTGGCAGCTCATTCCATACACGCACCACCTTCTGCATGAAAAAGTTGCCACTTACGTCCCTTTTAAATCTTACCCCTCTCACTTTAAATCCAAGCCCTCTTGTTTTGGACTCCCCTAGCCAGGATAAAAGACCTTGGCTATTCAGAATTGGCTTCAGAATTGGATCTCTGTCTCTCAAGGTCAAGAATCCAATTTTTCCAATCTTGCCATATTTTTCCAACTGACTTACCAATGTTCAATTATGTTATGAATCAATCACCGGTAAGTAACTTGATTTTAAATGATTGAAAGTTATTTTTTAAAAAAACCACAAAGTAATATTTATGAGTTGAATGGGGGTACAGTAGTTAGTTTCCTCATTAGGTTTGCAGAATTTACACTCAGAAGTTTTAAAGATTACCTGTTAGAGACCTTGTGCTCAAAAGAGCCAGGATTACTTTTACAAAGCCTCCTTTAAAGGCCTGAAAATGAGTGCAATTAGTTGAAACTCAATTTACTCTGGAGTTGTGGCTGATTTTGTGGGTGGTTAGTACGATGGTTTTTAAATTAGCACAAAAAGATTACACAATATTGAGTTGCTCTTAACATAAATTGCACCTAAAAATCCACAATATTTCCCTGGAGTAATGCTGCCTTTGGAAGCATTGCAATGAATAAAAAATATAATGAAGTTGAAACAATACTCAGTGCTGTACTTTGGGAGTGTTGCACTGTCAGAGGGCAACCTTTCAGAAGATATGTTAATCCGAGGCCCTGTCTGTCCTCTCTGCAGATGTAAAACATCCATGATAATATTGAAGAATATGAACTGGCCAATGTTCATCTTTCAAGCAACATCACTGAAACAGATTATCATGATCTTATTTCTGATTCTGGGATCAGTGTGCAAACTGATCGCTGTGTTTTCTACATTACAACAGTCATTCTAAATGTTGATGATAAAGCTCTTTGTGACAGCCTGAGGTGTAAAAGATACTATTACAATGAATATTCTTGCCTTCAATTACAAATCTTTGGATTACTGAACTTTATTGAATGCTTAGAGCCTTTCTTTCGTCAACCGAATACAGTGCGGACAACACTAACAAGACAACATTATATTTAATTGTATATTAATTTATGTATTTCTTAGTGGCTGTCACATTGCTGTGACCTAAAGGTGTGGGCGAGTTCCAACAGAAGGTCACTGTCTCCACAATCACAAATCAATGTCCTCCATTGTAACATGGTCCTGGGCTGGATTTTGTTTCAATGACTCTTTGACATCAAGTTATTGCAGGTTCAATTCCAAGTCAAAAAGGGAATTTAAAACGGGATGAAGCAATTTAAGGAGAGTTCTCAAATTAGGGTTTCTGTCATTTTAATGATCACATCTCAATATCTGTTTTGAACAAAATGAGGTAGTTCACCTTCAAACCCCAGATATTGAGATGAACATGAGCAGCACAACAGTAGATGGCAGCAAATTGTTCCCCATTACCCAATTTATATTTCACATGGCCAAGATCTAACATTAAAACCCTGATTTTAATCTTAACACCCAACCCAGCAGACATGGGCTTAGATTGGAATTTAATCACTTGAGTCCAACGAAGAGCAAAACTGGGCACGTTCCTGCTGTACAGTTTAGGTATAAATTGGAGAATTAATGCTCAAGACTGCGATAGCTTGCCTCTTTTTTCTGGCATGTATTATATAGATCCTACTCCATAAGACTGTGCACATTGATATTGGAGTTCATTAGTGGTGCATGAACACAGGGCTCTGATCCTGTATACATCTGATTTCCTCCTACACAATGTACACCTTCCTACATTTCCATTGTCACCAATATATTTCAGTAATGTTTTATGCAAATATTCCACAATGTGATTTGACTTCTCACCCATCAAATGTCAGCCAAAATACTTCATCCTCTCCCACTGTGTGCCTCAATCATTTTACTCCTAAACTGGTCCTCACCCTCAATAATTTCTCCTTTGAATCCTCCCACTTCTTCCAGATGAAAGGGGTAGCCATGGGCACCCATATGGGTCCCAGCTATGCCTGTCTCTTTGTTGGCTATGTTGAACAGCCTATCTTCCGCAGTTACACCGGCATCGCTCCCCACTTTTTCCTCCACTACATTGATGACTGCATTGGCGCCACCTCGTGCTTCCACGAGGAGGTTTAACAGTTCATCAACTTCACTAACACATTACACACCGACCTTAAATTCACCTGGACCAGCTCTGATACCTCCCTTCCCTTCTTGGACCTTTTCATCTCCATCAATGGTGACCTACTCAACATTGACATTTTCTACAAACCCATCGACTCCCACAGTTACCTGGATTACACCTCCTCGTGTAAAAATGCTATCCCTTATTCTTAATTCCTCCGCCTCCATCGCATCTGTTCCCAGGAGGATCAGTTCCACCACAGAATACACCAGATGACCTCCTTCTTTCAAGACCATAATTTCCCCTCCCACGTGGTTGAAGATGCCCTCTAGCACATTTCATCTGCATCCCGCACCTCTGCCCTTAAACCCCACCCATCCAACTGCAACAAGGACAGAACCCCCTGGTCCTCACTTTCCACTCCACCAACCTCCGTATACATTGCATTATCCTCTGCCATTTCCACCACCTACAAATGGACCCCACCACCAGGGATATATTTCCCTCCTCACCCCTATCCCCTTTTGGTGAAGACCGCTCCCTCCGCAACTACTTTGTCAGGTCCATACCCCCCCTTAACAACCCACCCTCCCCTCCTGGCACCTTCCTCTGTCACCGCAGGATTTGCAAAATCTGCGCCCACACCTCCCCCCTCACCTCTATCCAAGGCCCCAAAGGAGCCTTCCACATCCATCAAAGCTTCACCTGCACTTCCACACATGTCAAAAACTATATCTGTTGCTCCCAATGCGGTCTCCTCTATATTGGGGAGACAGGACGCCTAATCACAGAGCGTTTCAGAGAACATCTCCGGGTAACCCGCACCAATCAACCTCACTGCCCCGTGGCTGAACACTTCAACTCTCCCTCCCACTCCGCCAAGGACATGCAGGTCCTGGGCCTCCTCCATCGTCACTCCCTAATGACCCGATGCCTGGAGGGAGAACGCCTCATCTTCCATTTCGGAACCCTCCAACTCCATGGCATCAATGTGGATTTCACCAGTTTCCTCATTTCCCCTCCACCCACATTATCCCAGTTCCAATCTTCCAGCTCAGCACCGCCCTCATCACCTGTCCTACCTGTCCATCTTCTTTCCCACCTATCGGCTGCACCCTGCCCTCCTACCTATCACCATTACCCCCACCTCCATCCACCTATTGCACTCTCAGCTGCCTTCCCCCCAGCCCACACCCCTCCCATTTATCTCTCCACCCAGAGGCTCCCAACCTCGTTCCTGATGAAGGGCTTTTGCCCGAAACGGCGATTTTCCTGCTCCTCGGATGTTGCCTGACCTGCTGTGCTTTTCCAGCAACACACTCTTGACTCTAATCTCCAGCATCAGCAGTCCTCACATTCGCCTCATATAAAAAGGTGACATCTGTGAAGGGAAGGGGTGATCCGCCTCATAGCTTTCTACTTAATGTGATTTAGCATGAATCATAGAATCACAGAAGCACGTCAGTGCAGAAACAGGACATTTGTCCCAACAAGACCACACTGACCCTCTGAAGAGTATCCCACCCAGACCCATTCCCCAACCCATTTAGTCTGCATTTAACCCTGACTAGTGCACCTAACCTACAAATTCCTGAACTCTATGGGCAATTTAGCATGGTCGATTCACCTGCACATCTTTGGATTGTGGGAGGAAACCAGAGCAGCTGGAGGAAACCCACGCAGACACAGGGGGAATGTGCAAACTCCACACAGACAGTCATCTGAGGGTGGAATCACACCTGGGTCCCTGGCGCTGTGAAGCAGGGTGGTGACTGAATATATCTGCCAAGTTGCATATTATGCTTATTTCTAGGAACTAACATTGTGGTCCACTTTTCTTGTAGCTTTTACAAAGAATGCTGCCTGTAGCCTTGGCCATTACTACTTAAACCACTCAGCACCATGAGGTTTCAGACAAACAAATGGAGTTTTTTTTTGAGGTACTGTGTCAATGGAGTGCTTTGTTAATGGCTAATCAATTACTTATTTGAGAGGGTTGTTTTCCCCTGCAGATATCAGGAGGTTCAATGTGTCAGCACAGGAAGCTACTCTTATTGTATTGGTCTCAGTATCTCAAAAATATTCCTCCTGACTGCCCAAGGATGGATCTCTACAATGATTATGCAGTGATTCCTAACCAGGTTGAGCAGCAATACTCTGCTGTTGGGTAGACCAGGGCAAATGAAGCATTGTGTAGTGTATTGACTCTGCTTCCTGGGTGGTATCTGCCAGTTTCCATGTGAGATTGACTCAGGGATTAGTGCTGGGATGACAACTGTTTACAATATAGAGTAATGACTTGGAGGAAGGAAGCAAATGTACTGTAGCCAAATTTGCAGAGACACAAAAATAGGTGGCAAGGCAGATTGCGAGAGGGTACAGACAGTTTACAGAGACATTTCAATACATTAAGGAAATGGGGAAAAAATTGGCAAGTGGAGAATAATGTGGGAAAATATGAAGGTATTCATTTTGTAAAGGGGAATAAGACAAGAGGGTTGGGGGGATCTTGTGCCTGAGACACAGAAAGCTAGCACACAGGTGCAGCAGATAATCGGGAAGGCTTACCGGAACTGTACAAGGTCCTAGGGGACCACATCTAGAGTACTGTGAGAAGTTCTGCTCCCTTTATTCTAGGGCAGCTCGGTGGCTCAGTGGTTAGCACTGCTGTCTCACAGTGCCAGGGACCCAGGTTTGATTCTAAACTCAGGTGACTCTCTGTGCGGAGTTTGAACATTCTCCCTGGGAATGCATGGGTTTCAGCTTAGTGCTCCGGTTTCCTCCAACAGTCCAAAGATGTGCAGGTTAGGTGGATTGGCCATGGGAAATCGACTGTAGTGTTTAGGAATATGTAGGTTCGGTACATTAGCCATGGGAAATGCAGGGTTACACAAATAGAGTAGAGTGAAGGGTCTGGATGGGATATTCTTCAGAGGGTCGGTGGGACTTGTTGGGCCATTTTCCACACTGTAGGGATTCTATGATTCCATGAAAGATAATACAAAGGTTCACTAGGATGATCTCCAGTATGAAGAGATTGTCTTATGAGCAAAGGTTAAACAGATTGGGATTTTACTCATTGAAATTTAGAAGAATGAGAGGTGGTCTCATTGAAACATATAGAATTCTTAAGAAGCTTGACAGGGTCAGTGCTGAGTGGATGTTTCCCCTCATGGGAGAGTCTAAGACCAGAGGATATAGTCTCAAATGAAGGGATGCCAATTTAAGACTGAGCTGAGGAGGGGAAACGTTCTTGTGCATATTTAAGGCTGAAATAGATGGAATTTTGGTCAGTAAGGGTTTTGAGGAAAGGGCAGGAAAGTGGATATGAGGAGTGTCAGAGTTGAAAAGTGTGGTGCTGGAAAAATGCAGCAGGTCAGGCAGCATCCAAGGAGCAGGAGAATCCACGTTTCGGGCATAAGCCCTTCTTCAGGAATGAGGCTGGTGTGCCAAGCGGGTTGAGATAAAAGGTGGGGGGGGGAATTTGGGGGAGGGGTGCTGGGAATACAATAGGTGGAAGGTGAGGGTGAGGGTGATAGGCCGGAGAGGGGGTGGGGGCGGAGAGGTCGGGAAGAAGATTGCAGGTCAAGAAGGTGGTGCTGAGTCCGAAGGTTGGGACTGAGATAAAGTGGGGGGAGGGGAAATGAGGAAACTGGAGAAACCTACATTCATCCCATGTGGTTGGAGGGTTCCTAGGTGGAAGATGAGGCGCTCTTCCTCCAGGCGCCGTGTGGCCAGGATCTGACGATGGAGGAGGCCAAGGACCTGCATGTCCTTGGCAGAGCGGGAGGGGGAGTTAAAGTGTTCAGCCACGGGGCGGTTGGGTTGGTTGGTGCGGGTGTCCCAGAGGTGTTCCCTGAAACCTGCCGCAAGTAGGCGGCCTGTCTCCCCAATGTAGAGGAGGTCACATCGGCCACACCTTTTACTGCAGCGGATGCAGTAAATGATGTGTGTGGAGGTGCAGGTGAATTTGCGACGGACATGGAAGGATCCATTGGGGCCTTGGAGGGAGGTGAGGGGGGAGGTGTGGGCGCAAGTTTTGTACTTTTTGCAGTTGCAGGGGGAAGGTGCCGGGAGTGGAGGTTGGGTTGGTAGGCGGGGGGGGGGGTGGACCTGACGAGGGAGTCGCGGAGAGAGTGGTCTCTCCAGAACGCTGATAGGGGTGGGGTCTGTTTGGAGGTGGCGGAAATGACGGAGGATGATACGATGTATCTGGAGGTTGGTGGGGTGGAAGGTGAGGACCAGTGGGGGTTCTGTCCTGGTGGTGATTGGAGGGGTGGGGTTCAAGGGCGGAGGTGCAGGAAGTGGAAGAGATGCAGTGAAGAGCATCGTCGACCATGTCGGAGGGGAAATTGTGGACTTTGAAGAAGGAGGCCATTTCGGTAGTGGAATTGGTCCTCCTGGGAGCAGATGCGGCGGAGGCGAAGGAATTGGAAATATGGGATGGTGTTTTTACAGGGGGCAGGGTGGGAGGAGGTGTAATCTAGGTAGCTCCATGAGGAGTGTCAGATCAACCATGATCATACTGAATGGCAGAGCAAACTCAAAAGGCTGAATGTACTTCTTATGGTCTTATTCTTATTCTGGAAATGTCATCTGTTGCTCAGTGTACAGACAAGAGTATTTTGTCAGTAGGAAAGAGCTGAAATTGAAATACAGAAGGTCTGCACAGAATCCTACAGGATCTAACCCCTTTTCACTTGATTTCATCACATGCAGGTTCCAAATGTAAGATGAGTACAGAACATGCAACACCACACAAGAAGTGATTAGTTTTTTTTTTCTCTCTGTAAGTACTCTACATGTACAGGAACTGATACCAAGGCATACAGATAGGACAAAATAGGACATCAGAATGAATCTTCTTTTAATCTTACATGTGGTGCAAATGTGCAGGAACATTAACTGTGACAGATATTGACCATCTAGAACTGGACATAATGCCAGAAACAAAACCATTTAATATAAATGTTGAAGGTCACCAGCCTCCAGAAACTCATAGGCAAGGCATCCACAGTTTTTCACGGAGCAGAGTGTGACATTCTGCTTAATCATTGCACAATGTAAACAATATTAACACTTCAGCTGCAGTGCAAAGGTTGACATGTGAAGAGAGGAATGATTCCTCTGTTGTGTTAGGTGATGGCTTAGTTTAATAATCACATCAAGATTAATGATTCAATTAATAAGGGACAGATGGTGATGTGGGCAGTGTGCCAATGGGTTTAAATTACTAAACTGCCAAGTGATGGATCCAGAAACTCTACTGCAGGGAATGTCTAGACCTGTTCAACAAATTAAGAGTCTTTGCTTGATGAGTTCAATTGCAGTATTAGG
This sequence comes from Chiloscyllium plagiosum, assembly GCF_037043375.1. Classification (NCBI taxonomy): domain Eukaryota; kingdom Metazoa; phylum Chordata; class Chondrichthyes; order Orectolobiformes; family Hemiscylliidae; genus Chiloscyllium; species Chiloscyllium plagiosum. The sequence continues at coordinate 47,765,446 of NW_028270159.1, forward strand.
ATTTTTTTTTTAAAAGTTCTTTCCATGTTTACTGCTTGAGTACCTGACATGTATATAATGATTGTGACTGCTTTTTAAGCTTGTTTTCTTCATGCCAAAATGGTGTCATTCAATAAAATGAATGATAGTATTAATCAGAGCAGGGAATGTAAATTGACTATCAGGCATTTCTGAGGAGAAAGTGAGGACTGCAGATGCTGGAGATCAGAGCTGAAAATGTGTTGCTGGAAAAGCGCGGCAGGTCAGGCAGCATCCAAGGAACAGGAGAATCGACGTTTCGGGCATGAGTCCTTCTTCAGGAATGAGGAAAGTGCGTCCAGCAGGCTAAGATAAAAGGTAGGGAGGAGGGACTTGGGGGAGGAGCGTTGGATTTGCGATAGGTGGAGGGAGGTCAAGGTGAGGGTGATAGGCCAGAGTAGGGTGGGGGCGGAGAGGTCAGGAAGAAGATTGCAGGTTAGGAAGGCGGTGCTGAGTTTGAGGGATTTGACTGAGACAAGGTGGGGGGGAGGGGAAATGAGGTAACTGGAGAAATCTGAGTTCAGACATTTCTGCCCAAGCCAGAATAAAGGGGCACAAATTCCAGTTCTCTATGTTGATGGCTAACAGCCAACATAAAAATATCAGAATGATAATAGGCTGTTCAGTCCCCTCAAAGTTAAGAAACATTGAAACATAGAAATTCACAATAGGAGTAGGTTGTTTGGTCCTTCAAACATGCTCTGCCATTCAATACAGTTGGTTCTCTATCACAATGCCATATTCCTGCTTTCTCCCCAGATCCCTGGATGCCTTTTAATATCTTAATATTTACCTATCGCTTTCTTGATTATATTGAGTAACTTAGCCTCCACAGCCTTCTGTGGCATAACTGTGTATAAATGTAGTAAGACATCCCTACTTCTGAACTCAAATCCTTTTGCAACAAAGGCCAATATATAGTTAGTGTTCCTAACTCTAAGCTAGGAAGCCTGGGTTCAAATCTGACACCACCTCCCAGATATCTTTGAACTGTTTGATTCAAAACGCATAGATGAACAAGGTTCACGGAAGACTCTTGTGGCACAATGGTAGTGTCCCTATATCTGGGGCAGGAGACCTGGATTCAAGTCCCATCTGCTCCGGAGATATGCTCTAACATCTCTGAACAGGTTGGTTGGAAAATTGAATGCTTTACCTACCTGACTATTTTCATTGATTCAGGTAGTCAAAAAAATCACATGACACCAGGTTATAGTCCAACAGATTTATTAGAAACTGCAAAGTACAGGAAGATCCAAAGCCCTTTGTACATCCAGAAGTCCCAATATATTGCCATTTAAATAATACTCTTCTTTGCTGTTTTTCACACTGAAGTGTGTAACGTCCCATTTACTATGTTGCATGGCATCTGCCATGTGTTTGCCTACTCAATTAACTTGTCTAGATCCTCCTGACACCTTCCTGCATCCTCCTCATAACTCACAATCCTGTTCTATGTTATTAGCAAACTTGGACATATTGCATTGGGTCCCTTCGTCTAGGTCATTTAAACATAACATGAAGAGCTGGGTCCAAACTCTGATCCTTCCAAAGAGAGACCCACTTAATTCCACACTGTTTCCTGTCCGTCAACCAATTCTCAATCCATACCACTATAGTACACCCATGTGCTTTAATTTTGCCCAGTAACCTCTCATATGAGACCAAATACCCCACAGGTTCTCCCTTACCAATTCTACTCGTCACACCCTCAGAATACACCTCCAGATTTGTTAAAGTATCATTTGTCTGTATAAACACATGCTGGTTCATTGACATGAGTCATCTATGTCTAAACTATTTTCCCAATGTGAAGAAGTATCAGATTTTGCCAGCAAATTTAGAACCCATGGAATAAAAGCATGGCTATCAGGTTGACTGACTGTCTAGGAAACAGAGTTGTGGTGAAAGGTGTTTTTGCAGACTGAAAGAAGTGTTGAGACAGGGATAACAAGCCAAAGCAAATTAGCCAAACTATCACTGGATTCGCAACACAGTGAAATTAAAATATTCAATGACGCTCCAAACTGCCCAGTTGTTCTAAACTAAACTTTATGAATACCACATATTGGACATCAAGTTTAAATGAAAAATAACAATTCATTATTAATATGGTAACTTCAGCAGAACACATAAACAAGAAGTTACTCTAAATAATATAGAACTTCTACAGTGTGGAAGCAGGCCATTCGGCCCATCGAGACCACACTAACTTTCCGAAGAGCATCCCACCCAGACTCACAGCCCTACCAATCCTGTAACTCTATTTCCTATGGCTAATCTACCTAGCCTGCACATCCCTGGACACTACAGGCAATTTAATAGGTCCAATCCACCTAACCTACATATCTTTGGACTGTGGGAGGAAACCAGAGCATTTGGAGGAAATCCACGCAGACACGGGGAGAATGTGCAAACTCCACACAGACAGTTGCCCAAGGGTGGAACCAAACTGGGTCCCTGGCACTGTGAGGCAGCAGTGCTAACCACTGAATCACTGTGCACCCTAATATCTGTAATCTAAAATCCAACCTTCTTTGGTCATAACCACTACTCAAGCACAAATCAGAAAACAGAGGTAAGGAATAAATTACAAACAAAATAAAAGAATTGTAATTTGCTAGTTCAATAAAGTTTCAAATGATGGATACCAGGCCTTCAGAAATCCTTGGACAATGAGTTGTTCACAGGCATGTAGAACTATATACCTTGCTTGAATTCCAAAGTCACCAGATAATGCAAACAGCTTCATTGCTCAGTAATCACTTATTTCTGACATACTTGGATTCTTTTCTCAGACATTCAATAATTCGATAACTGAAGAGTAACTAGAGGGAGAGCAAAATAAAACAAAGACAGTCTCTGGAAATTTCCAATATCATCCAATCACCTGCTAAACCCAGTCAGATCTGGCTCTCTCCCTTCTTTCTCTTTCCAATTCTCTGTGGTTGGCTAACACCAGTCCTCCCTTGATTGACCAATTTGACATCTAACCAGCTTCCAACCCCAACATTGCAAACACTCAGTGCCTGTATATCTTCAGCATCCTTAGAACAGTAATCACGTTGCATAATCTTCAAGGCCATTTCCCAACAGTATTTTGTTATTTTCTTCTTTAAAACAAGCTGCTGTTCAAAGTTCAATTCCTCATCTTAACTTACATTTACAAATCAAAAATGAGAAAAATAAAAGAAAGAAGGTGATGGTCTCTAAAGAAGTTAATTAATCTACATTAATGACTCAGGCTTAGATGTGTGTAATTTCAAAATTTACAGGTTCATGGAGTGGTGTAGATGTCCAGGTGATATAGACCGGCCAGTGGAATGGAAGGACACATCTCAGATAAAACACAATTCAGAGAAGAGTGAGTCATATGTTAAGGCAATTTAACATAAAGCATACAGCAGAGCATAAAGGGATACAGAAAAGAGAGAATGAGGGGTATATGTTCACAAATCTTTGATGGTGATAGACAGGCTTGTACAGGTGGTGATTAAAACAAATGAAGGGAAATCTTATGGCACAGTGGGATCATCTCTTCCTCCTCAACCAGAAGCTACAAGCTTTCCAGGACTTGATGGCCAAGATAGATTTTATTACACAGCCAAACAGGCTGAGAACAGAACAGTATCAATGTGCAAAGCCTTCCAACGTACACTAGTTAGAATGGGAAAGATTCCTGGTTCGTCCCATGATGGAAAGAAATTGCAACCTCTACTAAATGTCCATAGACTCAGGTTATAACATTCATATAAAAAGGTATGTCACCACAGCCACTTGGAGTCTCAGAGGGGAGTGTCTGGACAGTGGTGTGAATTAAACAAGTATCAACATCACAGGGTGCGATCCCATTCCAACTGGGATAGCTTTGGGACCCCTGTCTTGTTGTTCTCTCTGTGATAGAGACCTTGGCATTGAGGATCAGCGATGCCTTTGGACACTGAAATCAAGAAGACAGTAAAAGCCACCCTGATCTTCAAAAGCACGGTAGTTATGAGGAGCATTCACAAAACAGTAGCTGAGACTCAATTCATATTCCTTTTAATTTTTCCTGTTGCTGCGCACAACACCAAAATCCAATCATCAACTTCGGAGCCAGACATCAAAGCATCCCTATGCCAATCGGGTGCATGGCCCCTCCGAGCGGCAGTTTAACAGGAACATTGACCTGAACTAAAGTATTCTGTCTAACTCTGGGCACCAGTAAGGATGTGAAGGCTTTAGAAAGGATGCAGAAGAAAAACACTGGAATGTTCCAGGTACCAGGAACTTCAGTTATACAGATAGATTGGACACACTTGTGTTATTCTCTATAGAGAAGGCAGGTGTCAAAAGGCTTGAACACAAGACTAGCTCCCTATATTTTTGAAGTTATCTTTTTAAAACATTCAACTGATTGCAACTACCCACAGAAGGGAAACTGTTTAAAAATGCTAAGCCACCTCAAGATGGGTGGGTGAGAGAACAGAATAAATATCCTTGGGTGGGAGATGGTGTGAAAAGAAAGACTCCTTAAAACCCATTGATATTTATTGTGGTTTCAGGAAGACCTTAAGAATTGCAAAGTACTTGACGTCTGGACATGACATCATGGCTATCACAGTCAAAGCCACTCAAAGAATTTCTTGGAAGTACAGAGAAATCACAATGAGTCAAAATCAGTCAACGTGAAACTCTAGTTGTGTCAATGTTGTCAGCCAGTAGAACAAGAATCCAACAGATGGATGCCTGAGAGATGTCAAAGATCAGGACAGATAACTCCATATTGGCCAAACTGATACAAACATGCCATATGACTATCCAAACCAATCAGAGAAGAAATAGGCCACACCACAAAGTGAAGTCTTAGGTAAAACTACATTGAACATCAAGATCTCTCTGTGAACCCCAACAGTATGGCCAAACCTGTGATAAAGGTAAAAGTGCAATCGATTGGAAACAAAGTGATGTTTTAAAATTGTGGTGAAAAGCAAAAAACAGACAAAGCTAAGGAGTGAGATTTCAGCCTCGGATTTGTTAACCATTCCGAAACATATGATGATGATCTTGGAACACTGGCAGACATTCCTTCCAGCAGGGAAGATAACCTTGACACTGAAGAAGCTCTGCTAGCTCAAGCGGAGAACATTCCCATCTCCAGTTTAATCCGGTAGGAAAAGGAAGTCAGCAAAGATGCTAGAAATTAAGGAGGTTCAGCTGCAGTGATGCATGGGTAGACTGATCCAAGGCAAGTACATTATCCTCAGCTGTGCAATAAGTAGTGAAGGCAGCAACAATTTTTGTTATGTGATCATGGGACGTGGGTTTCACTGGCTAGACCAGCATTTACTGCACTTCCCTATTGAACAGCACGTAGTTAAGGGTCATCCACATTGCTGTGGGTCTGGAGTCACATACAATCCAGACCAAGTATTATAAAAGATCAGATCACTACAAAGTTTGAACAAATACAAAAATAAAGACATATATCATGTATTTACTGTTTTATTGTTTTTCATTTTGTCTCATGAACAGAGCTTACTGTCGGCAAAACTGCTGCTGTCTCCATTCTTACTTGTTCTCAAAGAACTGGCATCCAGTTCCCATGCAAACAGATCCAGTGAAGAGCATTAGAGAGCTGAGAACTTGTAAAATAATTGCAACATTTGCTATTGTTGACTTCATCCAAGAAACCAGCTTAACAATCTTGGCCTCTGAGCTACAGAATTGTAATGCTGCAGAAGGAGGCTATTTGGTCCATCATGTCTCCACCAGTTGTCTAAGCATTTTATTTAGTGTTAGTTTTCACTGTAAGCCTGAGCATTGTTTCTGCTTCACAATAGGTTAGATTAGATTCCCTGCAGTGTGGAAACAGGCCCGATGGACCAACAAGTCCACACTGACCCTCTGAAGACTAACCCACCCAGATCCATTTCCCTCTGACTAATGCACCGAACACTATGGGCAATTTAGCATGGACTATGGGAGGAAACCGGAGCACCCAGAGGAAACCCACGCAGACACAAGGAGAATGTGCAAACTCCACAAGGACAGTCGCTTGAGGCTGGAATCAAACCTGGGTACCTGGCGCTGTGAGGCTGCAGTGCTAACCACTGAGCCACCTTGCTGCCCGAAACAGGCCCTTCGGCCCAACAAGTTCACACTGACTCTCTGAACAGTAACCCATCTGCCTACCCTATATTTACCCCTGACTAATGCACCTAAAATTATAGGCAATTTAGCATGGCCAATACACCAATAATCATCTAATGTCCTTTTGAATACTCCAGCTGAACTTGTCTCCACCATACCCAGTACATTCCCTAACTATATGCTCTGTGAAGGGGTCTTCCTCCCTTTTATATTTGCTTCTTTTGTAAAACTGTGCCCCTCGTTTGCTAATGAATGGGAACAGTTTCTCCCGACCTATTTTGTTTAGACCCCTTACAATTTTGAAAACTTCTTTCAGACATCCTCTTAACTTTCTCTCCAAGGTCTGACATCTATTTATCTCTCCAAGTTCTTTGTACTAAAATACATCACCACACAGTTCTTTACATTGAATCTCATCTTCCACCTGGCCACTCACTGCATCAATTCATTGATCTCCTGTTAAACTTCTATATTGTCCTCCAGTTCCAAAGTTTTGTATTGTCCACAAACGTTCAAATTGACCCATGTACACCAAGATTTATATCATCCCTGGTGAACTCCACCACCTTCATTTCTCCAGATGGAAAAATTCCAGGAATCATTACTCTCAATTTCCTATCCCTGAGCCAATTTTGTTTCCATGTTGCTCCTGTCTCGTTCATTTCATTAACTATAAGTCAACTTAAAGTCTACTGTACGGCATTATAATGAATGTTTTTTTAGGAAGTTCATGTGCACCAGACCAACAGACTTGTTCTCATTAATACACTCAGTAATCTCTTTTAAAATAATTCCAGCTATTTAGACATCATTTTCCCTTAACAAATCCATCCTGCTTTTTTCAAATTAATCCATACTTTTTCCATGTGACTATTAATCCTATCCTGAATAATTGTTTCTAGACGTCTAAACTTAAATTGATTGGTCTGTAATTGCCGGGCTTATCTTTATAACCATTTTTGAATAAGAGTGATATTTGCAATTTTCGAATCCTCTGGTAACATCCAAGTCCAGGGAAGATTGGAAGGTTATTGTCACTGCATTCAGCAATTTCTACTCCTCTCTGCCATTTCACAACATCATAACCCCACAGGGAAATGTGTACCTGTAACTCACCAGTCCTATTGACTATGCTCCATGCATTCACATACATGCAACATACTGTCCCTGCTGTCTCCTGCACTGTTTCAGAGGGTTCTGTCTCTGCTCTCTGTTGCATTGGTTCAGAAGCTGTTGCCCCCACATTTCAATGCTCTTTATAAAGCTGGTGTCCCCTCTCTTTAGAGCACATTATGAAGTTGCTGTTTCAGAAGCACTCTCTTGTGCTCTCTATGATGCTACTGTCCCCTCTACCTCAGGCTCTTTACAAAGCTGCTGTCTCTGCTCTCATTCGCACTGTTTCAGAAGCTGCCAATTGCACTCTCTTTCACACACGTTGTTTGTGAAGCTGCTGTCTCTGCGCTCTCTTGCCATTTTTCTAAGGCTCAGGTTAAAACCTTATACCTCAAAGACAACCAAAGGACTCTGAACCTAATATTCACCTCGAGATTCACATGAATGATCCCTGGAATGGTAGGCCTAACATACGATGAATGGCTGAGGATCCTGGGATTGTATTCCTTAGAGTTTAGAAGGTTATGGGGACATCTAATAGAAACTTAGAAAGGGTGGATGCTGGGAATTTGTTTCCGTCAGGCGGGGATACTAGGACCTGTGGCACAGCCTTAGAATTAGAGGGGGTCAATTTAAAATGGAAATGAGGAGACATTTCTTCAGTCAGAGAGTGATGGACTTGTGAAATTCATTGCCATGGAGTGCAATGGAGGCCAGGATGTTAAATGTCTTCAAGGCAGAGATTGATAAATTCTTAATCTCGCAAGGAATTAAGGGGAGAGTGTGGGTAAGGGGCATTGAAATGCCAGTCAGCCATGATTGAATGCGGAGTGGACTCGATGGGCCAAATGGCCTTACTTCCACTCCTTTGTCTTATGGTCTTATATCCTTTATTTTCCTTTGCCCTGGACATTATCCCCTTTAACTTTGTAGATATGTGTATGTGTGTAGTGAGGGCCTATTCTGCTTGGGGTTAGCAAGTAATAAATTTGCACTTTCATGAACTCCAGAAAACGTCGTGATTGATTATTTATTGCCTACAGTAAGAACGTTAAATATCTTTAAATTGGAGAGAGGTGTAGCTTTACACTACCAAGATCAATTAAGAAGGTAGCTGGATCACCCCTTTTCACCGAGTTGTAACAGTGTTCAGAACTATGTGGGATCTGGTGACAGTAATAGAGAGAACCTTTTCCATAGATGGAATGCTTAAAATTCAGAGAGCATCAATTTAATGTGAATGATAAATGCACCAAAAGCAACAGAAGGAAAAAGAATTATTTTACATCAAGTGTGGTTAGAATCTGCCTGACAGTGTGGAGAAGGTCAATTCAACCGTGACTTACAAAGGGAAGTTAAATAAATATCTGAAGAGAAAATATTTACAGGGCTTTGAGAAAAGGGGAAGTCAGATTAGTTGAGTTACTCTTGTAGGGAGCCAATATACACACGATTTGAAGACTAGCAATAAGTGATTTCCCTAGATGAACCCAAAAATCTCACTGCTGTTTCAGAATATGTAGCTTTTCTCAATTTAGAAACTACTCTGATTTATACTTCGTCGGTCCAAAGTGGAATTTGATACACTTCTCTACATTAAATTGCATCTGCCAGAGTTCCACAAACTCACAATTAACTGATGTTCCTTTGCAATTGTTTGCTTCCACCTTTTTTATGTAATTTGGCATGGAAACTGGCCCTTCGGCCCAAACTGGTCCATGCTGATCATGGCGTCCGTTCAGCTAGTTCCAATTTCCTGCAATTGGTCCATATCCCTCTAAAGTTGAAACTTTATTGCTGGAACAGCACAGCAGGTCAGGCAGCATCCAGGGAACAGGAGATTCGACGTTTCGGGCACAGGCCCTTCTTCAGGAATGAGCAGAGAGTGTTCAGCAGGAGAAGATAAAAGGTAGGGAGGAGGGACTTGGAGGGGGGGCATTGGAAATGTGATAGGTGGAAAGAGGTCAAGGTGAGGGTGATAGGTCGGAGTAGGATGGAGGCGGAGAGGTCAAGTAGAAGACTGCAGGTCAGGAAGGCGGTGCCGGGCTGGAGGGATTCGGCTGAGACAAGGTGGGGGGAGGGGGGATGAAGAAACTGGTGAAGTCCAAGTTCATCCCCTGTGGTTGGAGGGTTCCCAGTCGGAAGATAAGACGCTCCTCCTCCGACCGTCGCGTTGTTGTGGTTTGGCGGTGGATGAGTCCAATGACCTGCATATCCTCGGTGGAGTGGGAGGGGGAGTTGAAATGCTGTGCTACAGGGTGGTTGGGTTGGCTCGTCCGGGTGGCCCAGAGGTGCTCTCTGAATCGCTCCGCAAGTAGGCGGCCTGTCTCCCCAATATAGAGGAGGCCACACCGGCTGCAGCGGATGCAGGAGATGATGTGGGTGGAGGTGCAGGTGAATCTGTGGCGGATATGGAAGTTTCCTTTGGGGCCTTGGAGAGAAGTGAGGGGGGAGGTGTGGGCGCAAGTGTTGCACCTCCTGCGGTTGCAAGGGAAGGTGCCGGGAGTGGAGGTTGGGTCGGTGGGGGTTGTGGATCTGACAAGGGAGTCGCGGAGGGAGTGGTCTCTACGGAAAGCTGATAGGGGAGGGGAGGGAAATATATCCTTGGTGCTGGGGTCTGTTTGGAGGTGGCGGAAGTGACGGCGGATGATGCGCTGTACATGGAGATTGGTGGGGTGGTAGGTGAGGACCAGTGGGGTTCTGTCCTGGTGACGGTTGGAGGGGCGGGGCTCAAGGGCGGAGGAGCGGTGGAGGGCACCGTCGACCACGTCGGGGGGGAAATTGCGGTCCTTGAAGAAGGAGGCCATCTGTGTTGTACGTATTTTGAACTGGTCCTCCTGGGAGCAGATGCGGCGGAGACGAAGGAATTGGGAGAATGGGATGGCGTTTTTACAGGGGGCAGGATGGGAGGAGATGTAGTCCAGGTAGCTGTGGGAGTCGGTTGGTTTGTAGTAGATGTCCGTGTTGATTCGGTCGCCTGAGATAGAAACAGAAAGGTCTAGGAAGGGAAGAGAGGAGTTTTACCTTTGGGGCCTTGGAGAGAAGTGAGGGGGGAGGTGTGGGCGCAAGTGTTGCACCTCCTGCGGTTGCAAGGGAAGGTGCCGGGAGTGGAGGTTTTACCTTTGGGGCCACAGATTCACCTGCACCTCCACCCACATCATCTACTGCATCCGCTGCAGCCGGTGTGGCCTCCTCTATATTGGGGAGACAGGCTGCCTACTTGCAGAGCGATTCAGAGAGCACCTCTGGGCCACCCGGACGAGCCAACCCAACCACCCTGTAGCACAGCATTTCAACTCCCCCTCCCACTCCACCGAGGATATGCAGGTCATTGGACTCATCCACCGCCAAACCACAACAACGCGACGGTCGGAGGAGGAGCGTCTTATCTTCCGACTGGGAACCCTCCAACCACAGGGGATGAACTTGGACTTCACCAGTTTCTTCATCCCCCCTCCCCCCACCTTGTCTCAGCCGAATCCCTCCAGCCCGGCACCGCCTTCCTGACCTGCAGGCTTCTTCTTGATCTCTCCGCCTCCATCCTATCCGACCTATCACCCTCACCTTGACCTCTTTCCACCTATCACATTTCCAATGCCCCTCCTCCAAGTCCCTCCTCCCTACCTTTTATCTTCTCCTGCTGAACACTCTCTGCTCATTCCTGAAGAAGGGCCTGTGCCCGAAACGTCGAATCTCCTGTTCCCTGGATGCTGCCTGACCTGCTGTGCTGTTCCAGCAATAAAGTTTCAACTTTGATCTCCAGCATCTGCAGACCTCACTTTCTCCTCGAACATATCCCTCTAAACCCTTCCCACCCACTGGTCTATCCAAATGTTTTTTAAATGCTGTTATTGTAACTGCCTCAACCACTTTCTCGGGCAGCCCATTCCTTATTCACACCAGTCACTGTGTGAAGAAGTTGCCCCTCAGGTTCTTCTTAAATCTTTCTCCTCTCACCTTAAACCTATGCCCTCTAGTTTTCAATTCCCCATCGCTGGCAAAAAGACTATATACATTCATCCTATCTATGCCCCTCATAATTTTCTACACCTTGGTAAAGTCACCCCTCATTCTCCTCCGTTCCAAGGAATAAAGTCCTAGCCTGGCCAACCTCTCCTGATAACTCAGGCCTACTAGCCCTGGAAACATCCTCATAAATTTTCTTTGCATTTTTTCCAGTTTAACTATATCTTTCCTATAACACAGTGACCCAAATTATACACAATACCTCAAGTGCGGCCTCACCAGTGACTTATACAACTGTAACACAATGTCCCAATTCCTAAACTCAATGCTTAGACCGATAAAGACCAGCACACTAAATGCCTTCTTCACCACCCTGCCTAGCTGTGTCGCTGCTTTCAACAAACTATGTACTTGTACTCCAAGGTCCCTCTGTCCCACAAAACTCCTCAGGACTTTACCATTTACTGTATAAGTCCAACCATGGTTTGACTTTCCAAAGTACAACACCTCATACTTATCGGTATTGAACTGCATTTGCCAAACCTCAGCCCACTTCCCCATCTGATTTACTCAACTTAATTTGGAGAAATCATCAAATCTGGGGAAATGGTTCTCCATTTCTTCATATGCCTATCAGTACAGACCCAGAAATTCCAACAGTCAGATAGTCTTTTGGCAGGGTAACTTGGAGCTGTATGTTGGGATCATATGAAAATAGTACTGCAGCTAAATGCAGAAATTACACAGGAAACTGAAGTTTCTGAATCTGGAACCCTCCAATAGAGTCCCTTAAAGTCAGATATTTTAGAAGGGTCTGACTCACATAAATTCAGGAGATTAAAAACCTGCTCAAATCATAAGTAACTATAAAACTGAGCTCATCACTGACTTCTCCCACAAAAATACCTCACTCCAACTGTCAACAAATCCTGACCTGACAACCACAACTCCAATCCAATACCTCCCACACCTGACCAAACCTTGCCAGACCTGACACCCCTCATTACCTTGAAACGTCTCATTAACCTGACCTCTCAAACTAAGCACTCATCCATTTACAGGCACATGTCCTCTTATCTCTAGCCCCTCTCCTCCCAACTCACTGGTTATCCTAACCTCTCACCCAAATGGAATTCTAACACCCCACCCAACTCACCTGCTTACCTAACTCCTCACCCACCTATCACCCTCACCAACCTGGCACCCTGTCAGCTAATCCCTGCACCACATGCCAAGCAGCTAACCCACCACACAATTACCTTACGTACTCACCTTTTCACAGTAGCGGTCAAAGCGGCTGTAGACATTTAAGCTGCAGAATACAACACATTGATTGCTGAGTAAAGAGATGTGGTTTCCATGCTGATTTCCTCTGCTGCTGTTTGCGATATTTCCTGAACGTATTTGTGCTGTTCTATAACAGGAGTCATCCATCCAGAAATTCCAGGCAGAACTGATCAAAAGGTAAGTGTGATCTTTTAGTTTGGACAGGTTTCGGAATAGTGTTTCTGACGCTGATCAGAATTTTTTGGCCATATGTAAAGCTGAGGCTCAGTGCTGTTTCCCAGGGATCCACTAGTCACACTCTTCCAGTTTGTATGGCCTTTGCCCTATTGTCTGCTGCCCTACTTATAACCAATTCACTATCTATTTCAGTAGGTCATCTCCAAGCCTATGGAATATCATTTCCATTGAATCCAACTGATGTGTAACTCCCTCCCTTTGCATCCCAGCCAATAAATTCAGTTGGTGTCCGTGCAAACTGCAGCATAATACACTTCTGCTTGAGTTAAGAAACTGAAGTAAAAGGAACTCAGAGAAATCTTTGCCTCATTGTTATGATGGTGTGTGTATGATGGCACCTTGCCCTTTTGTAGGCCAGGAAGGCAATGTGAAAGTGCTTCTTCTTTTACAAGAAGCGTCTTTGAAAGCAGGGGAAGCTGTTAAGTCAGGTTCGGTGAGCTGAGAGTATAACTTTGATAAAAGTGCCTGAGTGCCGCTTCACAAGGTTTCTTTTAACAGGAAGACAGTTTCCCTGACAGACACCCACAACAACAGAAGGTTAACTGTAGCTGAAGAAGGACTTCAGCTGGACCTTTTGTTGGCTCTGATCTTTCTCCACAGAGGCTGCTAGACCTGCTGAGTTTCTCTAGCAATTTCTGTTTTCGTTGCAGATTTCCAGCATCCTTAGTTCTTTGCTTTATTATATCAGACAACTTTAATGGTCCAACTCTAATTTTTAGATAATCTTTCCTTGTTTTAGGTTCCCCACCAAACGAAATAGCTTCTCTGTACCTAATCATCAAATCACTTTAACATCTTAAATACTTCAACCACATCATCAATCTCCTGTACTCAAATAATACATGTCATGGCATACTTACCCTTTGTGAGATTATCAAGTTACCTATGGTGGCATTGCAACTCTTACGGCGTTGGAGGTTACACTGTCTGCAGCAGCTTCTTCCCACCAATGGGGCTTCCTATCATCAGTACCTTTCACTCCTGCCATCAGCAGTTCGACTGAGAAATGAGCAAGTCTGGGAGATTCTAAGAGTTGCTACCATTCCCAAAGTTCCTTCCCCATCTGCCATCCGGCTGGGAAGGGATGTACTCATTAATGTGCTTTTCAGGCCGACAGTGTTTTTCAGGCTGCAGCAGAACCATTCGCTTCTCCCTTCCAGAGGTGGGTGGCTTGATAGATTCCAAATCGACGGCTAATGAAGAAGAATAAAGTCACAGGTTAGAGGCGCTATCAAAATGATAAAAGTTTAGATTAGATTCCCTACAGCGTGGAAATAGGCCCTTCAGCCCAACAAGTCCACATCAACCCTCCGAAGAGCAACTCACCCACACCCATTTCCCTCTGACTAATGCACCTAACCTATGGGGAACTTAGCATGGCCAATTCACCTGAGTTGCACATCTTTGGACTGTGGGAGGAAACTGGAGCAAACCCACGCAGACACGGGGAGAATGTGCAAACTCCACACAGACAGTTTCCCAAGGCTGGAATCGAACCCGGGTTCCTGGTGCTGTGAGGCAGCAATGCTAACCACTGAGCCACCATGCCACCCCAAGGTTGTAACTATTCTGCTACAAATCGACCAATGAAGGAAGTAGTCTGATCCTCAAAGGATCCCAACACTTTGGATAGCAGTATTGCTCATTGGGCCATAATGCACTGTGGCTGGCACTGACAAGACATAAGCAGCCAAACTGATTTTTAAGGTTTTATCATATTGCCAACAAAATGTCATTCTGTCTAATTGCTCCAAAACCAGCCTCCCATTGTCTTAACCATTGTGAACTCCAGTTCACTCAACACTCTGTATCCAAATCCTAACTCACACCAAGTCTCCTTCATTTCTCACTCCCTCTTATGCATGCTCACTGACACCGTTCTCCAGTATGGCAATGCTTCGTTTTTAACATTTGGAATTTGCACTGCCAATACCAAGACGGTTGCTGGCTGCTTGCATCAATAGTGATTGCGAAGTTGTGGCTGTGACTGAGTCCTCTGGCTGCCCCGCTGGATGTCCTGAAGGCTGCTGTTATGTATGCCTCCTCACTGACACATACCCCCTCCCCCCACCCTAATCCCCGCACCTCTCTCTCCAGCTACTGGCCACATCACTCATTGCACAGCTCGCCAGTTCATGCTCTGAGTATGTTGGTTGCTGTGCCAGCTAGTCATGGCATTGCTAATAAAGCTAAACTTTAAATTTCTTATCCTCACTGTATTTTGAACCTCCCCCAGCTTGAGAAGCCTCCAAAGATCTCACTACACATTGAGTTTCAGCCTCTTGCATGTCCCAGTTTCCTTTCTCTATCCGCTAATTCTCATGCCTTCAGCTGTTTGGATCCTAAACTCTGGAATTCCACTTTAAATCTCTCCACTCTCTCCTCCTTTAAGATGATTCATAAGACCTATGTCTTTGATGGAACATTTGGTTACCAGTTCTAAAATCTCCCAATTTGGTGTCAAATTTTGGTTCCTGTGAAACATCTTTGTATGTTTTCCTATATCAAAGGTGCGATATACATACAAGTTATTCTTGTCATTATGGTGCTGTTTCAGAGCTAAATGTTTTAAAATATGAAAGATTGCAAGCTGTCTTACTTTCAAATCACGTGTTCAAAATGGCTCCTGCTGCAGCTCTTAGAGAAGGGCAGTCTCTAAATGTATTCAAGAAGTGTTACGCTCACTGTTCCTTTAAATGTAGTAGTGCCAGTTCCAAAGGGAGATAAAGTGAGCTCACTTAGGTTCCATCTCATTGCCAGCATTCACTCAGCATGAACACTGTTAAAATATTTCAGAACCGTTTTCCTTCAATGAAAGTTCCATGCATTTTATGTTTAATCAGGGAACAGAGCTTCTGATTAATGGATGGTACCAAGTGCCTTGTTTGAGAATAAGGCATGCTGACCATTGCCAGCAAGACTGTAAAGGGATATGAGGTAACCTAGGAATGTGAGCTTTGACCAAGAATTATATCATAGTGATAAGTAACAATACCATTGGAAGTGCCTCAGTAACACTCAGAAAGTGTGATATTGCCAACTTTAATCAGTTTGAATTATGTTTCCAAACAGTATTTGATGTTTAAAACAAATGAGATAGCATTTATGTACCAGACATAGCAAAATGTCTAAATACCTTCACAGTTATTTTTACAATTAGTCCCTACTTCCTTGGACAAAAAAAACCCACTTTAACAAAGGCTGCATATCAGAGCCCATACACAAAATAAGAAAACTAGCTCATCAGCTGGATCTCGGATACAGTGCACATGCAATTCCTCCGTGACAGATTTAGATCAGGTAGGCAACCGAGAGTGAAGAATACACACAATTATAGAAAGAAAATAGATTCGCACATACACGCAAAGCCTTTCAAAATTCATGATGTCCCAAGGAACTTTACTACAAACATGTTCATTGAAACTCACCAATGGGTATCAGAGGGAAAACTCATCATTGGTTGGAGTACGTCACCATAGTCCCAGAGGACCGTACTCTCTTTAGAGAGAATGAGGCAGCTGGCAGTGGGTTTAACTTCAGGCGAGATTGAGAAGCCAAGATCTTCACAGTAACTTCAGTCAGTACGGAACTGAATCTGCACTGATGGTATCACTCTGCATTGCAAACCAGCTATCCAGATAATTACACAAGAGACCTCCAGCAGGCCTAGCCCAAACAAAGATGCCTATGGTACTTTACGGCAACTATATAAGCCACAGGTCATCACTGCAACAGTTCTTCAGGGTGGTGTCCTCAGCTCAACTCTCTTCAATAATTGACCTCTCCATTCAAAATCAGCTCAGAAGTGGAGATGATTGCTAATAGTTGCAAATCCTCAGTACCATTCATGACTGTGTGGATATAATAGCAGTCCATGGTTGTATGCAGCAAATCCAAGACATTATTCAGGTTTGGGGTGAAACTAAGTGGCGAGTAACTTCAGTGCTTTGTAAATATTATGACCAGATCCGTGCACGTTTCTACAAATTATTACGGTTCAGATGGGATACCTCAAACTGTCAACTCCTGAGTGAGGAGGGATGAACTAGTTCCCTTCTTTATTCATCCACCCCCTCACTGGGTCACACCCTAACAGCATATGGGTGTCTCCACATCCCAAGGACAGCCGCAATACATGAAAGCAACTCATCAGGAGATCCTCAAGGATTGTTAGGGATGGACAACAAATGCTGTCCTAGCCAGCAATGCCCACATCATGTGAACGAATAACAAAAATCAACAAGAACCCATTCATGCAGGAGAAAAAAACATAGTTCTGACTTAAATTTCTACACTTCAGACTACACTCTATTAAGAAAGCATTCTCTTTCATAAATATACAATTAGACAGTTCTATACACTTTTTGAGTAGTCAATGTTAGTAGGCACTTGTTGACATTTCTTGGCAGGTCAACAATTATGGACAGGTCTTGACAAGTTGGACATTGCCAAAGGTTTATGCACCATTCGTGCACAATCTTCTCCAGGGTTAAAAATCTCAAAAGATAACCTCTGTGACAGGTCACTGATTTCCAGTCCCAATGGAAAACTTATATCCCTCTAACCCAAATGGTCTCCTCTCACAAATATCATAAAGCTACATTACTTCTGCAAAGGGGACTCTAGCTATCTAAAAAAATGCACAGGAAACAGACCCACTTTGACTCAAGTTCCACATATCAGGGATTCCAAAATCCCACTTCAATGGAGGGAGCTGGTCATTTAAGTTGTCAGCTACCTTCAGGAAACATTCACGAATGGACTATTATCCAATCCAATCCTGCCTCTGGGGAAATGAAGGATGCTAAGTTTGGGACCCCAGACTTGTGATTCCTGAACTTCTTACACTTTAGCCGCATCACAGATGCTCTTCATCCTAATGAAAATTGACCCCTAACTGTAACAAAAATCATGCCAATCTTGGAACATCACTCAAGTAGCAGGGTTGAGGAAGAGATCATGCTCCACTAACAATGCAATGACTGAAGGTTAAGGAGATAGTCCAAACCAATCAACATGTTAAAATAAAAGGTTTACCTGATTCAGCACAAATCTACAGGGAGACTGGGAATAAAAATCTATTCACACGAATTGAAGAAGTGATGCATACAATTCTATAAGTAAAATAATGCAAAATACTGCAAAGAAGGAACTGGCTGTTTCAGCAGGGAAAGCATCCTCCATGAAAGAAATCCAAGAGGTTTAAAGAAATATATAGACTTCAGACTGTCAGGCAGAAAATCAAAGCCAATAGCCTTCCACACAGCAACTTAGCAATTTTCCAAATCTGAACAGAACACATTCCAGGAGAATGGTCAAACCTTCAGGTTGCCTGAATTCATAAAGTCAGAGAATTAGGGATGTTAGGCTAATGGTCAATGTAATTGCATATACAAATGTATATCAATATTGAGGAAAAAAATGTTTGTGGGCATCTGTTGTATATGGGTATGAAATGGTTAAGATGTGCCACAAGCATTACCCTGTATGATGATGCCAACTGAACTTGTAAGCAGAACAGCCTAGCATCTCAAAGGAGTGAGACCAAACATCTGGTGCCTTCAACGTCTCTGTAACACTTCTATTATATCAATGTAACCTGTAACTAGTTGCAAACATGGAATAAACTATTAGTGTTAACTACAAAAGGATCTTCTAATTAGACAAGAAAGTGATTTTCCTCTACCATAAGAGACTAAACAGGCAGGACAATTTCCTCCACTTAAAGAGGGTGGTGGCAGTGATCTTCATTACAAGCAACAGTTTGTGCATTACAGAGAACTGGCAAGTACCAAAATGTATGCAAACAATAAATGTGTCATGCTATGCAGCAACCCAGGACATTTTATCACATTAACATTGCATAATACAGCTTGTAAATAAAAATTTTAAATTTTATATATGTGTGAATGGACATAACACGCACAACAAATAAATTCAGAGGGAACATTGAGTGGCAGCCTAGCCTTTTGTGTTTTAAGTGCTTGCAGTGAGGCTTGGAGCTAGATCATCTAACTTTGTAGTTCACAGGTAGGAAACATATCTTTTCTCACTGTACCAACCAAGTCAGATGAATTGGACCAAAGTTATTGATCAGTTAATAGCAGAATGTAAGAAGATTGTGTGCTCATGTTCTGTCAGTGTAAAATCTAAACTGGAACTCCTGAGAAAGTGCTGCATTGCTGGCAATGCTGTTTATTTTGATGAGGCTTTAAACAGAGGTCCCATTTGCTTAGACCATAGACCATAAGACATAGGAGTCGAAGTAAGGCCATTCGGCCCATCAGGTCCACTCCGCCATTCAATCATGGCTGATGGGCATTTCAATACCAGCGAAAGTGAGGACTGCAGATGCTAGAGATCAGAGTCAAGATTAGAATGGTGCTGGAAAAGCACAGCTGATCAGGCAGCATCCAAGGAGCAGGAGAACTGAATTATCGGGCAAAAGCCCAATGCCACTAACCCGCACTCTCTCCGTATCCCTTAATTCCTTGCGCGATCAAGAATCTATCAATCTCTGCCTTGAAGACATTTAACGTCCTGGCTTGCACTGCACTCCGTGGCACCACTCTCTGGCTGAAGAAATGTCTCCTCATTTCCATTTTAAATTGACCCCTCTAATTCTAAGGCTGTGCCCACGGGTCCTGGCATCCCCACCTAACAGAAACAAATTCTCAGCGTCCACCCTTTCTAAGCCGTGCACTATCTTCTGGGTTTCTCTTAGATCTCCCCATAACCTTCTAAACTCTAAGGAATACAATCCCAGGATCCTCAGCCGTTCATCGTATGTTAGGCCTACCATTCCAGGGATCATCCATGTGAATCTCTGCTGGATACGCTCCAGTGCCAGTATGTCCTTCCTGAAGTGTGCCGCCCAAAATTGGACACAGTATTCTAAATGAGCCTAACTGGAGCTTTATAAAGTCTCAGTAGCACTGATATAATATTCCATTATACTATTTCAATGAACAGCAGGAAGTATCTCTGGCATCATGACTTTTTTTTTCCTCAACTAACATTATTAGAACAGAATGGAAACAAAAGCAGAAATTGCTGGAAAAGCTCAGTAGTCTGGCAGGACCTGTGTAGAGGAATCAGAATTAATGTTTCGGATTGAATAACTCTTCCTCAGAATGGGTCCACATAATCTAGAATATCTGGTCATTATCATATTGCTGTTTTAGGGATCTTGCTGCATACAAATTGGCTACTGCAATTCCTACATTAACAAATGAAACTTCAATTTTTAGAAAAGGTATTACGGTGGTACAGTGGTTAGCACTGCTACCTCACAGCGCCAGAGACCCGGGTTCAGTTCCCACCTCAGGCAACTGTCTGTGTGGAGTTTGCACATTCTCCCCATGCCCATGTGGGTTTCCTCCCACAGTCTGAAAATGTGCAGGTTAGGTGAGTTGGCCATGCTAAATTGCCCCAGTGTTAGGTGTAGGGGAATGGGTCTGGATGGTTTGCTCTTCGGAGGGTCAGTGTGGACTTGTTGGGCCAAAGGGCCTGTTTCCACACTGCAAGTAATCTAATTGGCTGTAAGGTATTTTGGGACTGCCTGAAAGATGTTTCCTTTTACTAAAGATACTTTCCTCATTAACCTGTTCAGGGATTTTATTACAAACTTCAAGGCCAGGTAGGACTTGAACCTCCTGCTTCAGAGGTAGGGACATTACCACTATACCACAAGAGCTCTTTCCTGTTAGTGAATGAGACTCTAATATGTAGATTGCCATCCACCAGTGATTAGATTTGGATTTAATAGTCTGGCACCTAATAGAGAGAGAGCTCAATTGGATAAGCAGTCAGTCATAATAGTAAATGAGGAAGTGGTTAAGCAGGCTGCCATCTAGCATTGCGAATGTAAACCTAGCTCTAAAGGCCTCCACTTCATCCTGAAGAAGGGCTAAGCTCAAGGACTGCCACCTAATACTGAAGTCAGCTAAGTCACATCAATAGACATATTGATTCAACACATTGCAGAGGGGTAGAATCTTGGTGCCAGAGATGGAAATTTCAGTGAATTTTATTAATGTGCTTGTGCAAATGGACAGCAAAATAAGTTTCCCTCATTCTCCACGTAGTGCGGCATCAGCACTGAATTGATACTGCAGCCATCAGAAAGGCCACCTCCCTTTCCTTATGCTACTTGGTTTAGTCCAGTGACAGAAGCTAAAACTTGAATTTCATGGTGGTCCTGGTAATGAATTTGTGAAAGCAGTAAGAGAGAGACAATAGTCTCTTGGCATGTGGGATTTACACTGGGTATCTCAATGAGATCAAGTTAGTTTTCAAAATGATGAAGCGGCCCACGTCTTGGTATCCTGTTACAGCATGGCAAAAAACTTCTTAAAATGTTCTTTACACTTGCTCAGAATTGTGGTTGTTCCACACTGAAAGGAGGTGACTCAATCCTTTTGGGAGAAAGGATTAGAAAAACTAACAGGAACACAAATCAGGAAGGTTCAGACACTCTCTGAAAGGGGGCCAAGAACTAACCTTTCATCTGTTGTCATGTGAGTCAATGGAGTCTGGAGCACAGCTTACCCGATTATGTAATGTTCCAGTGATGTGTAGAACAAATCAGACACACAGGGGACCCATATACAGAAAGCCAAAGGGCTATAAAGGAGTTTTGTTTGATATGGTGTGTCTTAAAACGCACTTAAGGCAAAATAGAAATTGTTTTATGTGGTTCTGATATCATCGTAATGGTTTTAATGAACACTGATCATTCCAGTGTTGTAGTATCACCTAGATGCAGTAACCAAGCAAAGCAATTCTCAACTACATCAACTTTTATTTTAAAATAATATTAATGCAGTGACAACACACTCTTAAATTTCCTATGGTTTTGCATTTTAAAATAACTGAGTACAGAAAAGCATCAACTAAGATGTACAAAGCAGTCAGGTCCTGGCTTGGATACAAATCACATTTCACATCATATGGTAAATTCAGAGTTTTCAACACACCACAATAAATTACATTTTTGATAGGCAGATGAAGCAATTATATAGAAAATACACAGCAGATTTCTAAGCAGCAATGAGTAAATAAATTGAATAGCCAGCTTTTCTTGGAAAAAAGAAGTTATTGTGATTCCCGCTCTTCTTTTATCCTTTATTCATTCACAGGATGAAGGCATCACTGGCCAGGCAGCATTTATTGCCCATAGGGCAGTTCAGATTCAACTACATTGCTGTGGGTCAAGAGTCACATATGGGCCAGACCAGGTAAGGATGGGGCAGTTTCCTTCCCTAAAGGACGTTAGTGAACCAGTTGGGTTTTTCCCAACAATCAGCAACAGATTCATGATTACCATTAGATTCTTAATTCCAGATATTTATTGAATATCTGCCATGGCGGAATTTGAACCCAGGTCCCCAGAACGTTATCTGGGTCTCTAGACTAACAGCTTAAAAATGTGTTGCTGGAAAAGCGCAGGTCAGGCAGCATCAAAGGAACAGGAGAATCGACGTTTCGGGGCATAAGCCCTTCTTCAGTCCAGCAATAATACCACTAGGCCATCACCTCCCCTTACTTTTAAAATAAGGATAATGGGATTGTTTACATCCATCTGAAAATGCAGATCTGCAATTTAATGCCGATCTAACATAAAGCACCTTGAATGTGGCAGGATTCCCTCAGGTCAGTCTAAGATATATGTCCTGGAGTTTAAAGTAGGACCTGCATCCAACTCAACGCATGAATGCTACCACTATGCTACCTGCTTTTAATCAATACTCATGGCAAGACCTCAGTTTTTGCCATTCCTTAATTGTCCTTAAGGACCCAGTGATGGGCTGCAGTTTTAAACCAAACACTTCATACATAGTGAAGGCTATGTATCTAGATTATCTGACTTGAGGATATAGCAGAGGTACCAACCAACCAACCCAACCGCCCCATGACTGAACACTTTAACTCCCCCTCCCACTCTGCCAAGGACATTCAGGTCCTTGGCCTCCCTCATCGCCAGACCCTGGCCACACGAAGCCTGGAGGAAGAGTGCCTCATCTTCCGCCTAGGAACCCTCCAACCACAAGGGATGAATGCAGATTTCTCCACCTTCCTCATTTCCCCTACCCCCACCTTATCTCAGTCCCAACCCTCGGACTCAGCACCGCCTTCTTTTGACCTGCAATCTTCTTCCCAACCTCTCCGGCCTATCACCCTCACCTTAACCTCCTTCTACCTATCGCATTCCCAATGCCCCTCCCCCAAGTCCCTCCTCCCTACCTTTTATCTTAGCCTGCTTGGCGCACCCTCCTCATTCCTGAAGAAGGGCTTATGCCCGAAATGTCGATTCTCCTGCTCCTTGGATGCTGCCTGACCTGCTGCGCTTTTCCAGCAACACATTTATCAGCTCTGATCTCCAGCATCTGCAGTCCTCACTTTCTCCCACCTGGGTTCAAGTCTCACCTACTCCAGAGGTGTGTAATGACATTTACGAGCCAGTTAATAGAAAAATAAGCTAAAAAAAGTGAATGTTTTAAATAAACTTTTGAATCATAGGATACTTACAGCACAGAAGGTAACCTTTCAATCTGCTGGCTCTTTGAGAGTAACTCATCTGCTCCCATTTATCTACCTTTTCCCATAATTTTCTTTTCCTCTTTAGATAGTTATGGAATTTTCTTTTGAAGACGATGACTGAATCTGGTTCCTCCACACTCACAAGCCTTTCTAAACAAAAAACCTCTTAGGTCCAAATGGCCTGTATCCCTCTATTCCCTGCCTATTTATATATTTGTCAAGATGCCTCCTAAATGTTGCTATTTTATCTGCCTCTACCACCCCCACTAGCAGTGCATTCTGGACACTTACCTGTGCCTTTCATATCTCCTTTAAACTTTCCCTCTTTTACCTTAAAGCTATGTTATCTAGTAACTGACATTTATACCCCGTGAAAAAGACTCCAATTATCCACTCTAGCCATACCTCTCAATTTTGAAAATTTCTATCAGGGTATCACCCCTCAGTCTCTGATGCTAAAATGAAAACTAAGTTTGTTCAACTTATCCTCCTAGCTAATTGCCTCCAAATCAGGGAACATCCTGGTTAACGTTTTCTGTACCTTCTCCACAGCCTCCACATCCTTCTGGTATTGTGATGACCAGAACTGTAAGAAATATTCCAAATGTGGCCTAACTAAAGTTATATACAGCTACAACACGACTTGCCAACTTACTCTATGACTGATGAAGGTAAGCATGCCATATGTCTTTATGACCAACTTATCCACTTGTGTTGCCATGTTAGTGGATCTCTCTGTATGTTAATGTTTCTAAGGGTTCTGTCATTTACTGTCTACTTTCTTCCTGCATTAGATGTTCCTAAATGCATCAGTTTACAATTGTCCAGATTAAATTCCATCTGCCAGTTTTCCATCCAAGTCTCCAGCTTATCCATATCCTGCTCTTGCCTCTCGCAATCCTCATTATCTCCCAGCAGGTCCCCCAATCGTTGTGTCATCTGCTAACTTACTAATCAGACCACCTGATTCTCCTCCAAATAATTCATATACATTACAAATAACAGGGGTCCCAACACTGATTCCAGCGAACTACTAATAGTCACATATCTCCAGTCAGAAAAGCACCCTTCCACCGCTACTCTCTTTCTTCTATGACCAAGCCAGTTCTGTATCCATCCTACCAGTTCACTGCAGGTCCCAAAGACTTCACTGTCTCTACCAGCCTATCATGAGGGACTTTGTCAAAGGCCTTGCTAAAATCTACGTAGACAACATCCACTACTCTCCCCATATCAACCATCTTTTTCACTTCCTCAAAAACCTCAATCAAGTTTATGAGATACACTTTCTCCTGCACAAAGCCATGCCGCCTATCACTAGTAAGTCCATATTCTTCCAAACGTGAGTAAATCCTGTCTTAAGAATCTCCTGCAATAATTTCCTGACCACTGACATAAGGCTCACTGGCCTGTAGTTTCCCAGATTTCCCTGTTGTGCTTCTTAAACAGAGGAACAATGTTGGCTCGTCTCCAGTCCTCTTGTACCTCTCTTGTGATTAAAGCGGAAACAAAGATTTTATACAAGGCCCAGCAACTTCAGCCCTCACTTCCCTCATTATTTTGGGATAGATCCCGTCAGGTCCTGGGACTTGAGCACCTTAATGCTTTTCAAACCCCCAACATCTTGTCCTTTTTTATATCAACAGGCTCTAGAATATCAACAGATCCCTCACCATCCACCGTGTCCTTCTCTTTTGTGAATACCGATATAAGTACCCCATCAAAATGACTTTTCTGTTCCTGAGATCTGCCCAAAAAGCCTTGCATATTGAGCCCTCCAGGTATCCTCCCTCAGTATAGCTGTGATATTCTCCCTTATCAGTAACGCAACTTCCCCAACTCTTTTACATTCCTCTTTATCTCACCTGAAACATCTAAACGCAGAATGTTAAGCTGCCAGTCTCGTCCCTTTCTCAAATGACCTCACTACCTATTTTCTACCTGCATCAGCTGTACCAGTGACCTTCATCCCACTCAATCTTTCTCTTTGTCTCTTTCAAGGAGAAAATGACCCATGGTAAGGCAGAAAGAGTCCAGATGGATGATGGGGAACCTGACATTCATCTCATCATCTCACAGCGACAGGATCTTGACCAAGATTGTCCGAGCTGCCAACTGACCGTGCCTAAGCCCCTGACTGTTATCGGATGACACTGTTGACTTACTACGCTAGGACCTGAAGGGTGTTTACCTTGACGTGAATGGAGACAACGCCCCTTAGACATTTGAGACATGGCCATTTGGTTGAAGTACATCCAATACATTTGGTGCTATATCGTTTGCACATGGAGTAGGTGTATATACATCATAACATAACATGGTGCCATATTGCAATATATCAACCATTGACTTGCTGCCTGACTCAGTGCCTGCCCTAAAAGGCATTTCAAGATAGAAGTTCTGTGAGCCTATTAACTATGGCTGAGAGGGCAATTTGAAAATTTGCAGATGATACAAAATTTGGAAGTATTGTGATACAGTTAATTATGGATTTCTAGAGGACACACATATGTTTAGATTAGATTAGATTAGATTACTTACAGTGTAGAAACAGGCCCTTCGGCCCAACAAGTCCACACCGACCCGCCGAAGCGCAACCCACCCATACCCCTAAATGTACCCCTTTTTACCTAACACTATGGGCAATTTAGCATGGCCAATTCACCTGACCAGCACATCTTTGGACTATGGGAAGAAACCGGAGCACCCGGAGGAAACCCACGCAGACACGGGGAGAATGTGCAAACTCCACACAGTCAGTCGCCTGAGTCGGGAATTGAACCCGGGTCCCTGGTGCTGTGAGGCAGCAGTGCTAACCACTGTGCCACCGTGCCGCCCATGTGCCACCGTGCCGCCCATGTGCCACCGTGCCGCCCATCGTGCCACCGTGCCACCCATGTTGATAGAATGGCAGAGGAAATTTAGTACACTGAAGTCTAAAGTGATGTATTTTGATAGGCATAAGAAGGAAAAGCAATAAAGAGGTTCAAATTTAGATGATCAAATTGTCTAAAGTGGTATTTCAGTCTCAGTTAGGCATTGGGTTAGACTTTCATTGAATTGAGAAATTCTGTGCACTTTAAAAGTAATGGCAGGATTAGCCTCTGGAAGTCCCACATTCTGTAGGTGGGGGGTGGGGGGGGGGGGGCAGGGCATGAAGTGAAATCTAACCTCAACTCAACCATTTCAACTCTGCACAGAACCAATCGATCTCAGTTTACTCCAAAAGTGGCCTGAACCAGAAGTGTATTTTCCACGACTACACGATGGAAATGAAAATGTTGATGAAGGCCAGATAAGGCAATGTAGAACTGTCAAGGTAATTAAATGTACATCCTTAAAATTTTGAAAATAAATCGGATTGCCTACATCTCTCCGTTTATAAAACATATTTTGTTGTAATGTCACCAGCTCAATGTTGAGAGCCTTCAGGATAATATTGTCACTGGACTCATATTGCTTGTCATTGTCATAGTGGGGTGGGGTGGGGAGCTGGGGGCTGTAAATTCACTTTAATTGACAGCACTAAGATGCTTATCTGTCTTTGAGGTAACCTTATGAACACAACTACTAGCTTATATAAAGAAATATATACTTGAAGGGATGACTTAATGAATGTCATATTTGAAATCCCTTCCAGTATATAATCATTTATATAAACAACAGGTAGAAGCTTCTCAGCTCCTGAACAATGTCAGCTATGGTGAGAAATTTGGGAAAATTGGTAAGTTTGGGTAAGTGAGGTCCTTCTTTAAGTTGAGACATTTTCCTCCTAAGACCTGGATGTTGTGATGAGATTCTCACTGGTACAGAATATCTCCCATTATCACCCTCTTTAGTTTTTCAACTCATCAATATGCAGTCTCCCATGCACTGGACATAAACTAGAAAGTCAGAGGGTACCTGGTGACACGAGTTCGATGCTTGCTCTTCTGGACCTCCATCTTAGACACTAATTGTCAGGCACACTAACCCTAACCACCATCACCCCAATTCTAACCCAATGACTGCACACCTCATGTCTACAAATGTTGCGCTTGACACAAACACAGAGTCTTACTGAATTCAAATTCCACTCTCTGCCACAGTGGGCTTCAAACCCAGAGCCCAATCCATTACCCGTATCGGTGGATTAATATTCTAGTGATAATGCCACGAGGCTATCACCTTCCCCTTCTCATCAGTCCCAATGAAAAGATAATTCCTCACATTACTCCAGCTAACTGTCCTGTATGCACTCTAGAAATCAACTCCTGGTTGAGGTAAAAATGAAATTTAAAATCTCTGGATGCAGCAACAAGTGTACTGTGGTATATTTACATATAACATACATAACTGTTCAGACTAGGTCTGAGGAAAAATAAGATATAGCTGGAAGCACTCAAGTAGATGTACTTTCAGTTAACACGTCATACCAATCACAAACAACACTCACAAACAAAAACAGAAGTTGCTGGAAAAGCTCAGTATGTCTGGCAGCATCTGTGAAGAGAAATCAGAGTCAATGTTTCAGGTCCAGTGACTCTTCCTCAGATGTTAACTCTGATTCCTCTTCACGGATACTGCCAGATCTGCTAAGCTTTTCCAACAATTTCTGTTTTTGTTTCTGACTTACAGCATCAGCAGTTATTTCAGTTTTTAGAAACAACATTCAGTTTAGTTCAAAACTTAACAAATGCCCAGTGGTACCTACTGGGAGAACAATAACAACTTGCATTTAGATGGTGCCTTCAAAATGGTAAAATATTCCAAGATGCTTCACATTGACACATTTAACACCAAGTTACATAGTTATTTTAGGACAGCTGATAAAAACCTTAGTTAAAGATGTACATTTTAAGAATCAAGACAACGAAGCAACATACATGGACATGCAGAAAGTTGGGGATTCCAGAGCTTAGGACCTAGATAGGGGAAGGCATGGCCATCACTGATGTGGTGATGTAAATGTGGAATTGGAGGAGCATAATGTGACTCCTGTAGCATACTACTAATCAATAGATAGGACAAAGGTAAAGCAGAGATGAAGCAGGGTTGTTGATAGCAAGCTACCTTGCCATAAAGGTACCACCAGTGGCCATCTGGGAAAATACCTCAGTGGTCCATTCCTGGGCCATGATTTTCATCCCCAGACGGGGCACACAGATGACAGAAGAAATAGCCATTCTGCAAAAACAATCTTTAAAAATGGCCACTGTTCACACCCACTGTTCCATCCCATTTTCATTTACCTTATGATCATTTAGTGCCTGTGCCATTCCATGTCCATCTTCCCAAACTCCATAGCTTCTCATATTCGATGTGCCTACCCTTGCTGCCAATAAACCCAGAAGCCCCAATATCAGCTCATACCGTCCAGCCACCAACCTTTGTTCTTCCCTCTTCCCTGCCAACTCGTCTGGTACTCATCAAGGGCAAACCTCACGAGGCAGGCTGACACTGTCAATGATGCTTTCACTATTGCAAAAAACAAAGTTTTATTAATAACAAAATGTCATTATAACTAAATTCCTTCACTAATTATGTGAAAACAAATATTTTCCTAAAGTGTTTAACCTTTAAATCCATTCTGCCAACAAACAAGTTTATAAAACATGCTGCCACTAAAATGTTGACTTGATAGGCATTCCATTGTAAAAATGATAATTTCAGAAATCAGTCAGATAGCACACATCTTATAATTTTATAATGAACAGGCACTCTGAATCACCTAGTTTTTATGTGAAGAGTTCTTTGTCATTTATTTCAGTCCCAACAGGTTGATGTACGTTTTACATACAAACAGGTTTTTTTTTACAAAGTCCCAAAGGGATACTTCCACCAAAGGACGCCTTACCTCTCCCAAAGGATGTCTGGCTTCCATCAAAGGTGACCCTGGAACGATAAAAGGGATATCCTACCTCCTCAAAAGGGGGAGAGATACATAAATCATTCCTCCAGCACTCACCATGTGTACACCACTTACACTCTCCACGTAATACCCTCTACAATTCCTTATGATCCCTCATACCTCATATCAACGTACTGTTTACTTCCACCCACCACTTTCCATCATACCAAATCACTAAGTATGCACATGCATCCAAACATATAGGATAAAATATATAGTTCTGTCACTCAAAGTTTT
The DNA here is from genome assembly GCF_037043375.1 of Chiloscyllium plagiosum. NCBI lineage: Eukaryota > Metazoa > Chordata > Chondrichthyes > Orectolobiformes > Hemiscylliidae > Chiloscyllium > Chiloscyllium plagiosum. The sequence continues at coordinate 47,794,868 of NW_028270159.1, forward strand.
TGAATGCAGATCACACTCTATTTAAAAACATACGTTCACTAAATCGCAGTTTGACATTAGTTGACACTTCTTGTCAGGTGGACACTGGTTGAGACTTTTGGCACTTCTTGCTAAGTTGATTCGCCGTTGGCATTTTTGACGCCTCTTGATAGGTTGCCACTTACTAACGGTTCTTAACAGTACTTGACAAGATGGACAATTCTAAGGAGTTTATGCACCTTCTACACACAATCCCCTCCACAGAGTCCCAAAGTGTAGCTGACACCCTCTGAAAAGAGCCCTGACTACCATCCCCGAAGGATATCTGATGCTCACAAATCCAAAGTTTCCTTGAACCTCATCCCCATGGTGTCCTGGAACCATTTCTGCAAGGATACTGCAGCTGTCTGAACTGTGCCTTCGTTATTCAAAAGATATGCAATGAGAACAGACTTACTCTTCAAACAGTCTAGTCTCCACAGTGCAGATTTTAGACACTAGGAAGTACAAAATCCAATTTCAGTACACAGAGCATTTAAATGCGTAGTTGTGAACCATGTATTGTCTCCATTCCTGCTCCCATAAAAATGAGAAATACTGGGTTCATGGTGGTACTTAGGATTCTTAACCACTGACATTTTTTGCCACAGGAGACACTCTCTCTCATGGTGAAAACTGGGGTCCTAATTATCCTTGAACTGAGCAGAACCATTTGCTGGACCATTTCAGAGGACGGTTAACAGTCAACCACTTTGCAGTGAGTTTGGAATTACACTTACACCAGACCAGGTTGGATGGCAGACTTCATTCCCTGAAGGACAGATTTTTGATGTTAGTTGTCAAAACTGAGACCAGCTTTCATTTGCATTATTAATAACGGAGTTTGCATTCAAACTGCTGCCATGGTAGAACAGATTGGTTCCTGTTAACTCAGTAATATATAAATCATCCTGTGGTTTTCACTGACTTTTGTACAAATGATGTGGAGGTGCCATTGTTGGACTGGAGTGGGCAAAGCTAAAATTCACACTGTGAAAAAAGACTTGCTAACCCACGATAGGCCTACAAAAGCAAAATTGGCCAAACTGTACCAGAACACCCAGAATTCCCGAGCAGCTCACAAGCCAAATCAGACAGCACGCAGACAAAGGAATACGTTTTAAGCTCCCATGGACATGATAGAGCACCACAGATATCTCAAAGCCCTAAGGGCAGTTTCACAACCCAGCAATACCAAAGCCACACAAAGAGCAGGTCAGACAGAGAGGCATCAGCAAGGACATGCTCCAGGCACAGGACAATGGAACCACCTTACCACTTCAGAAGAGACATTAACACCTACCTGTGAAGAAGAATGGAACCATCAATACTGTCAGGATGTTGCATTGTGTGAAGGAACAGGACATTCATCCGATATTTGTTTTCCAATTAGCATCCTTGTAACTAGATTACTCCGTTTCCAGGTACATTGTAGTTTCCCATTTCTTAATCAATGTCATTGTGCAGCATTACTATAAAACTGGTCTCATCCTCAGCTCTGGGAAGAGAAATTCTGATCTACCTGCATAGACTGTCAGTTCTGTGTCAGCTGGTCTGTTTTCTCTTCCAGCAATATTAGATTACTTAGATTAGATTAGATTACTTAGATTAGATTACTTACAGTGAGGAAACAGGCCCTTCGGCCCAACAAGTCCAGACCGACCTGCCGAAGCGCAACCCAACCCATTCCCCTACATTTGCCCCTGCACCTAACACTACGGGCAGTTTAGCATGGCCAATTCACCTGACCTGTACATTTTTGGACTGTGGGAGGAAACCGGAGCACCCGGAGGAAACCCACGCAGACACGGGGAGAATGTGCAAACTCCACACAGTCAGTCGCCTGAGGCGGGAATTGAACCCGGGTCTCTGGCGCTGTGAGGCCGCCCATATCGCTTGCAATAAACAGTTTGTCAATTTCACTTTGAGCTGTGTTTTGTGATCTCTAAACCTATTGGGCAAATTTCGTCGACACATACAACGACACGTTTTGAAGGAGCAGCGCTCCGAAAGCTAGTACTTCCAAATAAACCTGTTGGACTGTAACTTGGTATGTGATTTTTAACTTTATTGTGCAAAAGAACAGGATAAGATGTATAGTTAAATACATTCAAACTTGCCGCGCATGCGTATCAAACCGGCTTATCTTTTATTTGTCAAAGATTAGGCAAATCAGTGCAAGATTTATACACTTAAGGAGTTATAAAAAACCCTGGGAAGTGTTGCTGAACAAAGAGATGTTGGAGTATAGGTTCATAGTTCCTTGGAAATAGATCGCAGGTAGACAGAATAGTGAAGAAGGCATTTGGTATGCTTTCCTTTACTGGTCAGTGCATTGAGTATAGGAGTTGGGAGGTCATGTTGCAGTTGTACAGGACATTGGTTAGGCCACTTTTGGAGAATTGCATACAATTCTGGTCTCCCTCCTATCGGAAGGATGTTGTGAAACTTGAAAGAGTTCAGAAAAGATTGACAAGGACGTTGCCAGGATTGGAGGTTTGAGCGATAGGGAGAGGCTGGACAGGCTGGGACTATTTTCCCTGGAGCATCAGAGGCTGAGAGGTGACCTTATAGGGGTTTATAAAATCATGAGGGGCATGGATAGGGTAATTGGGCAAGATCTTTTCTCCAGGGTGGAGGAGTCCATAGGTTTAATGTGGGAAGGGAAAGATATAAAAGGGATGTAAGTGGCAACTTTTCCTTGCAGAGGATGGTGTGTGTGCAGAATGAGCTGCCAGAGGAAGTGGTGGAGACTGGTACCATTACAACAATTAAAAGGCATCTGGATGGGTATAATAGGAAGGGTTTAGAGGGATATGGGCCAAATGCTGGTAAATGGGACTAGATTAATTTAGGATATCTGGTTGGCAAGGATGAGTTGGACCAAAGGATCTATTTCCATGCTGCATATCTTTATGACTCTATGTTATTAATCATGGCTCAGTTCATAGCCTTCTTTAAGTCAGCAAGATGTGTGTTTAAGCCCCATTGTCAAGATTTGAGCAGAAAATATTCCAGGCTACCCTTCCAGTGTAGCCCTGAGTGTGCAACTCATTGCTGGAGTTGTCTTCATTTGGATAAACAGTAAATCATAGACCTGTTTACCCTATCAGGTGCAAGGAAAATATTTACATTGTATGAAATAGACTGCTGAATTCTTCTACAAGGTGTTATGGACCAGGCCAGACCCGTTCAAAATATTTTAAGAAGGTGGTCTGGACTCTAACGTTTTTCTTAGGGTTTCAAAGACAGTTGTGAAGTAGATATTCCAGATGTGATGAAACTGATCAAACCACTCGGCTTTAAGCAAAACAGAATTTATATAAACACTACAGTTGAAATATGAATAAAAGAAAACAGAAGTTAAAATAACTTTACTAATGAAAAACTTAACTGATCCAATACAGCAACCATTACTAATTAACTGTTCCAATACAGTAGCATCCTAAAAAAACACCTCTTGGCAAAAAGGTAAATTCAAACACAGATTCTTACAGGCAGGAGGGAACTTCCAGAGAGAGATTTCAGAACAAAGTCAGAAGAATTCTTTACTGAAGCATGCAACTCCCCTTGATTCTCACATCTTGTGACTGCTATAGCTAAAACAAACTAGAAAAATCCTGAATTGGGAGGACTGGCTACTCCCCTTTCATTGTTAAACCATACTTTTTCACCTCTGCCTTTACAATCTCTCTTTAAAAAAACCAAGGACAAAATCACCTTTTTAAAGTGACAGCATCGTCACAATAGGAACTGCACCTTAAAAGCGCTTTAATTGGATGTAAACCGTTCTCGGATATCATAAAGTCATGAAAGACACTGTGGAAACATAATTTGTGAATTGCTCATTGCAACCACATATTTACATATCTGTGTCCACAGGAATATATGTGTTTATACACTTGTACTCTGTACATGAATACATGTAGGTTCATACTCATGAATTTGCAAGTGTTTGTTCCTGATCTGATAACTGTCTGGGTCTGTTCTGAGAGTGGACAAGGGGAAAGGCTAGTATTCTGATTTTGCATTTGTGATCACTATGGCTGGATGATTACTGTCTGAATCAGAGAGATGCAGACAGCAGAGAAATGGGGTGTGGTGGGGGTGAGGAGGGCACAGCTGGCAGAATAATGAGTAAAAAGTTCCAGTCAAAAGAACTCTTGCCCAAAGAAGACGTTGAGGAATTGATATAATTGTGAAGGAGCCAACTGGGGCTAGAGAGTGATGTCACACGATGATGTCACCCTGGGAGGGCACCTCTCTGGAGGCATGAGGGGCTGCACCAGGAGCCAAATGCCATAAAGAACATCTTTCGCCTCGTAAAGCTCCAGGAACTTAACAGTTTCTTGTTTTTGTAGAGAGTGTTTATTGAGATAGAACAAGGAATAAAGTGTTATCCTAACTTAATGTTGCTGAAAATTAGGCTTTACTTTCAGGACAAATGAAACTGTTTCTCTGTCTCATTCCATTTTAAAAAATGGGTGTGAAGTATTACATCAGTTAATTGGCTTTCAGTAAGAAAAATCTGGAGCCAGAGTTAACTCATTGGTGCCCCTGAGGCTGCTGTTCATTATAAACCTTTTACTGCCAGAAATCTCACTTAATAATCAGTCACTTGAGGGGTGAGTGATAATTAGAACCAAACAAGATCTGTAATTGTGCCAAACTTGATTAATAAAATTGGATAATTCAAAACAGCTTGTTATGATCAACACTGGTGCGACAATTGTATTGCTGACAGAACACTTTGGCATTCGCTTCTAAAATAGGCTATCATTGCCATTGAGATGACAAGACCCAATATTCTTGAACATGGAAAAATCTAATACCATGCACTCTCCTCAAGGTGAATTCTTCCAGTTCTCCCCTTGTTGAAATGGAATACTCCCAGATTACCTCCTCAGAATGAATCATTCCATTACCACTCACATCAGACCCCCTCTCCACATCCACCCCAAACTTTGATTAGTGGAGCTCTGTGTTCCCAATAATAGTTTGTGCACAAACTTGTAAGGTTCTAACAGGTGATGGAGGACATTAACTGAAGACAGACTGCATGCTGCTTGGGTGGGTGAATGTGTGTGTTGGCTCAACACAATGAGCAACACCACCAACAGCATCGCAATGCACACATTGCATAGTGGGGGTGTTACACTGTTCTTGTAATGTCTTACATCACTACTCTGAGTCTTTTGGCAAAAACAATCTGCTTTCTGCCAACTGAATAATGTGGTGCATGGGAGGCTGTCCCAATCTGTGACCAGCAGCAGTTAAGCATCTGCAAGTATGATCGTCAGACCTGTTTTCTATGAAGAAAATTTGATCATGTTTTCTTTGAAGTATGACAACATTTTTTTTTCTTAAATGTAATGAACAGCTCTGAGAAATCATATACATTCAAAAGCTTAATTAGATATGGGCATAGTGGCCTTTCTCTATTGAATAATTTATGTACCATCTTAGCTGACCTATAAAACTAAGAGTTAGTCACAATAGATTTTGTTTCCCTGCAGAGTGAGGATTATGAAGGAATGAGGCTCCTTCCCTCTCATCATTTTGATGTAGAATCCTTGCTGTTAGCTTCTTTGAAGATGGCTTTGGATGTTGTACTCTAATCGTGCCATTGAATCCTCACACAGTTTGAGGGGATCAAAAGACATGAAGAATATTCTGAGGTGTATATTCATACAGCAGTGATATGGAGAAGAGCCTGGTGAGACAGGGACAAAGATCTCAACAGCAAGCAACTTATGATTCTGACCTTCTATTGGTCATTAGGTCAGAAATTGGGCTGCTTGCTAATGTTGACAGTTAAATTCTCAATTTCTGAAATCATTAAGCAGTTAATGTAATATGTAACAAGACATGGAGAAGTGACAAGTAGCATTCACATCACCAAAATGACAGGAAATGCTTATCCCTGACAAGAGACAGTCCAACTATCTCCCCTTTGCATTCAGTGGCATATTGGCTTTTTTAGCTAATTGGTCATGTTGCAGTTCAACACAGACTCTTAGAGAAGTGGGAGAAATAAGCAAGGAGACCACCAAAGCTAGTTGCATCAATCTTTCTCTCCCCTTTACTGGTAAAGTTGCGTACTCAAATTTTCTAAAAAAACTTGTACGTGGAAATGCTGAATGAAATCCAAACATGAGCAGAAAGATCACAGGCCTAATTGAGCAACCAGTGAACAAAGACTGATCATCACTGTGCAAATAGTATTGAGGCATCATCAAAGAAAGTTAAAGGATTACGGGATTAAGCCATTTAAGTTTGTGATTTTGGACTGGTGATTTTGAACTGTGTTACTCCAAGTACTTCACTCCCTCCACTCATGACATTTGTTTGCGCCTGTTTTTCCTCTGCCTACAAATTTTAAATGGATTAAAGTTTAATTTTGGAGAAGATTTGTAGCTCAGGTTGTGGATCAAGCTGTAAGCTTGCTTGCTGAGCTGGAAGGTTTATTCTCAGATGTTTCATCACCATGCTAGGTAACATCATCAGTGAGCTTCTGGTGAAGCACTGATGTTCTGTACCACTTTCTATTTATCTGTCTTAGTCTGTTAAGGGGGGTGATATCACTTCCGGTTCTGTTTCTGAAAGGTTGGTAAATGGGGTCCAAATCAATGTTTGTTAATGGAGTTCCAATTTGAAGGTCAGGCCTCTAGGAATTCCCATTCGTGTCTTTGTTTAGCCTGTCCCGGGATGGATGTATTGTCCCAGTCAAACTGGTGTCTCTCTTCGTCTGTGTGTAAGGATACTAGTGATGGTTGGTCATGTCTTTTGGTGGCTAGTTGGTGTTCATGTATCCTGGTGGCTAGTTTCCTGCCCGTCTGTCCGATGTAATGTTTGTTGCAGTCCTTGCAGGGTAGTTTGTATATGACTTTCATTCTGCTGGTTGTTGGTATGAGGTCCTTTAAATTCATCAGGAGCTATTTCAGTGTGGTGGTAGGTTTGTGGGCTACCATGATGCCTAGGGTCCAGAGTAATCTGGTCATCATTTCCAAGATGTCTTTAGTGTGTGGCAGGGTGGCTAGAGTCTCTGGGCATGTTGTGTCTTTTTATTTAGGTTTGTTGTGCAGAAATTAGAGGACTGCACTTATCGTGTACTCCTTGTTCCTGAATATGTTGTATATGTGCTTGTTCTTGGCTTCTCATAGTTCCTGGACGCTGCAGTGTGCTCTGAATCATTTAAATAATGTTCAGATGCAGCTCCATTTGTGGGTGTTGGGATGATTGCTCCTGTAGTTGAGTATCTGGTCAGTGTGTGTGGCTTTCCTGTAGATGCTGGTCTGCATCTCTCCATTGGCTTTTCGTTCTACTGTGATGTCTAGGAAGGGGAGTCTGTTGTTGTTCTCTTTCCCTTTGGTGAACTTTATACCGGTAAGGATGTTGTTTGTGTGTTTGTGGGTTTCTTCTAATTTGTTGTGTTTCGTGATGACAAAGGTGTAATTCACATTGCGGATCCAAAACTTAGGCTGGACCGCAGGAAGAGCTGTTCATTCTAACTTCTGCATAACTGCTTCTGCTAAGTGTCCTAATATTGGTGATCCCATAGGTGTCCCATTGATATGTTTGTAGATCTTGTCATTGAAGGTGAAGTGGGTTGTGAGGCACAGGTATACTAGTTTGAGGATGCTGACCAACTATCACTAGTATCCATACAGACAGACAAAGAGGGAAACCAGTTCAACTGGGACAACATATCCATCCTGGGACAGGCTAAACAAAGACGTGTATGGGAATTCCTGTAGGCCTGGCATTCAACTGGAACTCCATTAACAAAAACATTGATTTGGACCCCATTTACCAACCTCTCAGAAAGAGAACCAGAAGTGATATCATCCACCACAACAGACCAAGACTCATAAATAGCAAGTGGGACAGAACACCAGTGCTTCATCGGAGGCTCACTGATGATGTTACCTCGCAAGATGATGAAACATCTGAGAACAAACCTACCAGCTCAGCGAGCAAACTTACAATCTGGTTAAAGTTTAAGTTTAATAAATTTAAAATCTTGTTCTTTTATTGCTCTTGTTAAAATTAAAAGTTTTATACAAGTACAGCATGTTATTTTTTACACCACTAATCTGGAGCGGTTTGCTTTTGGCCTTGGTAGCAGTAAGTCAGAACCGAATTGAGATTTGTGGTAGTTGTCAACAAATCTTAACATTTGTCACGACTCTGGGCATAGTGGGGTTTGATCCATTGTATGACCCCAGTGGATCATGACGAGTTTGGGGACTCATAACTGGAATATTTGAGAACAAGGATAATGCAAAATTGTGTGTGGAGTTAAGTGTAAATAATTAAGAATAAAATGATAAACACGGTTTTTGCACTAAGAACAATAGAGACCTAGTTTAATGAGTTAACACCTCAACATGAAAGAATTTAGCCATGCATGCACTACATGCATAACGTCTTTCTGATATTTTTAATATCTTTCCACATAAAAGAAGCCCTAGAAGCTGCTAAAGCCTTTTTGCAGACTGAGGAGATGTAGCTGATGAACTTATGAGTGATTGCAAAGTCAGGTTAATTGAAGTAGCAAGTAAATTAGAAGTGGAATTGTCTGCCAGAGCTAAAAAGGGAGAGATAACTGAAGTACTAGCACAGAACTTGGGCTTGGTTGAAACACAAAGAAAGAAGTGAGACAAAATATTCCAAATAGAGACATTAGAATTGACTAATATTGTATTATAATAAAAGCGACCCGAGCGCAAGGAGAAATGTAAGCAGCTTGAAATAGAAAAAGAGATTAAGAACCAGTGATGGAATTCCAAAGAGCATTAGAATTGAAAAGGATGGAGATGAAAAGGCTTGACCTTGAACAGAAAGAGAGAGAATAAACATTTCAGGAGAGAGATAGGCAATACTATTTCATAATGAAGATTTTTTTTTAAAAAGATGCAAGATGCTTATGCAAGCTTTGAATAGGAAAATTCTCTTCATCATTTAAAAAGTCCAACAAAGAAATGTTTATATTTGTACAGGGCCTCCCAAAATTTGGGAAAAAGAATGTGGAGGCATTCTTTATGTCATTTGCAAAATAGTGAGTTCCCTCCATTCCGTCAACAGCTAGTGTCAGCATGAACTTTAATTATACTAGTCACATAAACACAGTAGCTACTAGCGCAGTCAGAGGTTGGGTATATTTTATCACAGTGACTTACCTTGTCTTTTCCAAAGGCTTCAAATACAAGCAAAGCACAAGTTAGAACTGTGAAGAAATGTTCTCACCTTTTTTGACAAGTATTCTCTAACACACTTAATAAAGCTTAACAATATCCATGGAAAAAGCTGTCTACTGGATTCGCACATCTTGCGCCAGCTCGAAAATTTACGCGTTTCACCACCAGCCAAATGTGCCTTTAGTGGGTACATTTTAAATCACCCCTCTTAAATTTTTTGTTTCCCAACAGTTGTTTCTTTTTAATGTCCGCTCTTCTCATTTTAAGTACCACCCCCATAATTCATGGTCACATTTTGCACAATTACACTCTCATATTATTATGCTTTTCAGATTATTGTTTCGCTAGTGAGGCCCTCTGTTTGTGCCGTCAGGGTTGGTACAGCTATTCTGGTTTTAAGTAGCTCTCTATTCAGGTTCTGAAGTAAAATTTTCTTTTTAATCCTCAGTTTTTGCATTCCTTTGCTGTTTGTAATTCTACTAGCTAGTAGAGTAACTGCTGTGGCCTTAGTATTTTTTAAAATAATTCTCAGATCTATAGGTACTATAATTGAGGAACTTGTACTGTAGCTGTACTATAAATGTCTTTAAAAATTTCTCTGTAAGCAAAAAGGCTGCTTTCTTCATTGAAATACACCTTGCTTTGATTTGCAGGTTATTTCAAATAGGAATGCACAGTGCTGCACATTTATAGCACAGTATTTCAACCTATACATTGGTTTCTAGATTAGATTAGATTCCCTACAGTGTGGAAACAATCCATCTGACCTTACAAGTCCACACCGACCCTCTGAAGAATAACCCACCCAGACCCATTCTCCTACCCTATTACTTTACATTTACCCCTGACTAATGCACCTAACACTATGGGTAATTTAGCATGGCCAATTCACCTAACCTGCACATCTTTGGACTGTGGGAGGAAACCAGAGGAAACTCATGCAGATGCGGGGAGAATGTGCAAACTCCACACAGATACTGTAATCGCAAAAAGAAATTATCGGCACAAATTGTCCTCAGGGGCCCTACTCTTTTACGGAAAACAACACTTCCTACAAAGTTGTTTCAGTTTAGAATCACAGAATCCCTACAGTACGGAAACAGGTCCTTTGGCCCAACAAGTTCACACCAACCCATTCCCCATTACTCTACATTTACCCCTGACTAATGCACCTAACCTACATATCTGTGAACACTATGGGCAATTTAGCGTGGCCAATTCACGCAACCTGCACATCCTTGGGTTGTGGGAGGAAACTAGAGCACCCAAAGGAAACCCATGCAGACACAGGGAGAACATGCAAACTCCACACAGTTACCTGAAACTGGAATCGAACCTGGGTCCCTGGTGCTGTGAGGCAGTAGTGCTAACCACTGAGCCACCGTGACTTAAAGTTATGATTTTCAGAAACGCAACCAAGGTAGACTGTTCGGTTGACAAAATTTACTGCACCAGCTCATGAAGGACCTCTATCATGGAAGGGCAAAGCAAGAAGTGTACTGATACACTATGACTCCAGGATTGCCTCCTAGAGACACACTCTCCTGCTTTGAATATACCCTGCCATTCATTCACTGTCACAGAGTCAAAATCCTGAAACAAGCTATAGATGCACTTCCATCACACAGACTGTTTTCACATCTTAGCACTTGTGTTCAAACCTTCAAAAATTCGTCTGTATGCTGCTCCTGCTTTTGATTCTAATTCCTCTAAGTATCAGTTCCATAATGCATCTTTACACATAGCAGCTTCTTACTGCTTCATTCTCCCTGACCAACACTGGTTCCTCCTACAGCAAAGCTATAATTTGAAAGTTATACCCTTATACTCAAATCTCTCCATGGCATTACCTCCCCCCGCCCCCCCATCGCTACAATCTTCAGAGAACTGAGAGTTCATCTAATCTTGAATTTTTGCAGATCCCGATTCCCAACCAACAGGACTGGGGAGCAAGAGCTGGCACATTGGATCAAGTTGGTTCGGTTTTTTAATGGCTTGAAAGAGGACAATGGGCCAATGGCCTCCGCTGTGCCGATGATCTTTCTGTATTTGTTCGATCTGAAAGCTTCTCAGGTACATGTTAGCAGTGCCAGGATGACAAGTAGAAATCATAGCTCGGAAGAGGTCTACATTAGAGCAATTCAGCAGTACAATGGAGTACCACAATGCTCCAAACGTAAGGCCAATGTAATCTTTCCAAAGAAAGCTTAAGTGATCATAAGTATTTTCAATGTGCATACATTTAAGATTGGATACAGCCTTCAATGCTTAAATTGCAGACACCGAAACAAAAAAAATCCAATTAGCCAGGTAAGCAACTCTGAAGGTTATCCGTGAGATAAAAGAAAACTGTTTAGACTGTGATTTCAGTTTTCATGAAAAGGCCTTGCATTTTTGAACTTCTGATTTCTTTTGAAAGCCTATTCTGTTCCATATTAAATACTAGCTGGGAAAAAGAAGGATGAAAATAGTTTTTAATATGTTGAGAAACAATGATTACATTAATGGATGATGGATGGAAATTATTTAACATAGACTATGATAATGAGAAGCTATCCACAGGGTCCAGGCCAGTACTTATCCTCCAATCAACATTACTAGAAGCAAACGATCTAATCCTAGTTTCATTAGTGATTGTGGTATCTTACAGTGTCCAGATTGGTTGCCATGCTTCTTACATAAAATAATATAAAATTGAACATGAAGGCATCATATATGCACAAGTCTTCCTTTAAACAATCATCCTTTAAGAAATGTAATGACTAGATTATCCTTCTTTCACATGGAATGGATTTGAGGATGTGCAACGATGCCTGCAGCCATTTCAGAATAAATGAGAACAGGATGAGTGTCAGCGAGAGTGGGTGATTAAAAATGTACTAAAGTTTCAAAAAGAAACGAATATATATTTACTAAACAACTGGAGTCAAGGTTAAGTACAATGTTTGACTGCTCTGTGGAATGCAAAGGTTAGTGTGCCATTTGGCTGTTGCTTGAACCTTCTGTCCTTTATAATAAGTAGGCACCTGAGTGTGGATTGTAAATAATTGTTTATTCTCTGACTTTCTCATTTGGGAGGGGTCATTGGGATGCTCACCCATCGTGCTACTATTTGTCAGGAGTACCTCTGTGAGGAAGTTGTTTGTGGGATAGTTTCATTATCATAGTTGAGTGGAGGGAGTGGTGCAAAGTTTGACGATCAAAGTTAAAATGGGTCCTTTTCTTCAAATGCTTGTCACTTCCAAAAGTGCAATCTTTACCGGGTAGTCTAAGTGGGTCATTGCAATGGTGGACGTGAAATTAATGAATGCCAGAACAAACTCAAAACTTGGATGACGTCCTCTCTTTTCTATCTTATCCTACTGCCATTACTTCTCACTACTGCTATCAAAATTATTGTTATTATTTGTTATTTCATAGGATATGGGTGTCCCTGGCTCTGACATTATTATTGCTCATCCCTAACTGCCTGGAAGGAAGTTAATCTCATTGCTGTGAATCTGGAGTCACCTACAGCCTAGATCAGGGAAGGCCAACCACAGTGGTTATTGGTTGCCATTATAGTGGCTTTTCTACAAAAATCCAAATTTTTAGTGAATTCAAATCCCATGTTGCCCAGAATATGAGCACGGAGCTCTGGATTGCTTACTCAATGAAATCACACCTTTGCCACAGCTTCCCCAGCAAAGTTATTAATGTCATTTGCCCCATTCAGTATCTAGAGAACATTCATACTTGCAATAAAACCCTCATCCAAAATAAGCATTGGACATTTCTGATATTCATCCTATTCAAATATGGTCTTTAGATGTTCCCTTAGTTCAAAAGGAAGTTGCTTTCTGCAGGAGCTTAACAGTTGTTATACAACAACACAGACCCTGTTCTGAAGAGATGTTTTAAAAATGATTGAATGTCAGTTACAGTAGGAATAACCAGTTGAGTGCTGCACATGCCAGAAGCTCCTATAATAATCCTATGCCCTAATATTCTCCATTGACCAAAATTAATAGATGGAAAACCATGACAATGCATGCTCAAATTGCTAACATATATTTCTATGTTTACAGTTTCATAAAATTACCTCTATTATGAGTGAGCATTATGAATGGCCATAACTTAGTCACCTTTAATTCAAAAGATTGTGGCTTTGAGTCCCAATGCATAGACTTGTGTCTTGAGCCTAGGATGGCACTTCATGCAGCACTGAGAAAGTGCTGTACCATCAGTTGTGTTGGCTTTCAGATAACTTATTAACAGAATACTTTCCCAGATGACATTAGAAAGTGTCTTGCTCTCTCAGCAAATATAATTATCCCTCAGCCAACAGCTACAACGATTAGCTCATTATTTCTTATGGAGAAAGTGAGATCTGCAGATGCTGGAGATCAGAGCTGAAAATGTGTTGCTGGAAAAGCGCAGCAGGTCAGGCAGCATCCAGGGAACAGGAGAATCGACATTTCGGGCATAAGCCCTTCTTCAGGAATGAGGAAAGTTTGTCCAGCAGGCTAAGATAAAAGGTAGGGAGGAGGGACTTGGGGGAGGGGCGTCGGAAATGTGATAGGTCAGACTGGGGTGGGGGCGGAGAGGTCAGGAAGAAGATTGCAGGTTAGGAAGGCGGTGCTGAATTCGATGGATTTGACTGAGACAAGGTGGGGGGAGGGGAAATGAGGAAACTGGTGAAATCCGAGTTCATCGCTTGTGGTTGGAGGGTTCCTAGGCGGAAGATGAGGCGCTCTTCCTCCAACCATCGCTTTGTTGTGTGCTGGCGATGGAGGAGTCCAAAGACCTACATATCCTTGGTGGAGTGGGAGGGGGAGTTGAAGTGTTGAGCCACAGGGTGGTTGGGTTGGTTGGTCCGGGTGTCCCACAGGTGTTCTCTGAAATGCTCCGCAAGTAGCCGGCCTGTCTCCCCAATATAGAGGAGGCCACATCGGGTGCAGAGGATGCAATAGATGATGTGTGTCGAGGTGCAGGTGAATCTGTGGCGGATATGGAAGTTTCCTTTGAGGCCTTGGAGGGAGGTGAGGGGGGAGGTGTGGACGCAAGTCTTGCATCTCCTGCGGTTGCAGGGGAAGGTGCCGGGAGTGGAGGTTGGGTTGGTGGGGGGTGTGGATCTGACGAGGGAGTCACGGAGGGAGTGGTCTTTACGGAATGCTGATAGGGGAGGGGAGGGAAATATATCCTTGGTGGTGGGGTCCGTTTGGAGGTGGCGGAAATGACGGCGGATGATGCGCTGTACATGGAGATTGGTGGGGTGGTAGGTGAGGACCAGTGGGGTTCTGTCCTGGTGGCGGTTGGAGGGGCGGGGCTCAAAGGCGGAGGAGCGGGAAGTGGAAGAGATGCGGTGGAAGGCATCGTCAACCACGTCGGGGGGGATATTGCGGTCCTTGAAGAAGGAGGCCATCTGGGTTGTACGTTTTTGGAACTGGTCCTCCTGGGAGCAGATGCGGCGGAGTCGAAGGAATTGGGAGAATGGGATGGCGTTTTTACAGGGAGCAGGGTGGGAGGAGGTGTAGTCCAGGTAGCTGTGGGAGTCGGTTGGTTTGTAGTAGATGTCCGTGTTGATTTGGTCGCCTGAGATAGAAATAGAAAGGTCGAGGAAGGGGAGGGAGGAATCTGAGACTGTCCAGGTGAATTTGAGGTCGGGGTGGAAGGTGTTGGTGAAGTGGATGAACTGTTCAACCTCCTCGTGGGAGCGGCGCCGATACAGTCATCGATGTAGTGGAGGAAAAGGTGGGGCCAGTGTAGTTGCGGAAGATGGACTGTTCCACATATCCTACGAAGAGGCAGGCATAGCTGGGGCCCATGCGGGTGCCCATGGCTACTCCTTTCATTTGGAGGAAGTGGGAGGATTGGAAAGAGAAGTTGTTCAGGGTAAGGACCAGTTCAGTCAGTCGAAGGAGGGTGTCTGTGGAAGGGTACTGGTCGGTACAGTGGGAAAGGAAGAAGCGGAAGGCTTTGAGTCCTTCGTGATGGGGGATGGAGGTGTACAGGGACTGGATGTCCATGGTGAAAATAAGGTGTTGGGGACCGGGGAACCGAAAACATGGAGCAGGTGGAGGGCATGGGTGGTGTCCCGAACGTAGGTGGGGTGTTCTTGGACTAAGGGGGACAGGACCATGTCGAGGTATGCGGAGATGAGTTCGGTTGGGCAGGAGCAGGCGGAGACAATGGGTCGGCCGGGACAGTCAGATTTGTGGATTTTGGGCAGGAGGTAGAAGCGGGCGGTGCGGGGTTGTGGGACTATGAGGATGAAAGATCAGTCCTCAGCAGAGGCCTCACCTTAATTCCCCTACGCTCTCGGATTAATGAGTTCAACACGCGGCATGACTTCGAACAATTCTTCCGCCGCCTTCGCCTCCGTGCCTACTTCTTTAACCAAGACTCTCGCCCACCCTCTGACGACCCCTTCTCCCGCCTCCAACACACCCCATCCACCTGGACACCACATGCTGGCCTCCTACCTGCCCTCGACCTCTTCATAGCCAACTGCCGCCACGATATTAACCGCCACCTGAACTCCCCCACCCCTCTCACCCACTCCAACCTCTCACCCTTGGAACGCGCAGCCCTCCACTCCCTCCGTTGCAACCCCAACCTCACTATCAAACCAGCAGACAAGGGAGGCGCGGTAGTAGTTTGGCGCACCGACCTTTACACCGCTGAGGCCAAACGCCAGCTCGCAGATACCTCCTCCTACTGCCCCCTTGACCATGACCCCACCCCCCACCATCAAACCATCATCTCCCAGACCATCCATAACCTCATCACCTCATGGGATCTCCCATCCACCGCCTCCAACCTCATAGTCCCACAACCCCGCACCGCCCGCTTCTACCTCCTGCCCAAAATCCACAAACCTGACTGCCCCGGCCGACCCATTGTCTCAGCCTGCTCCTGCCCCACCGAACTCACCTCCGCATACCTTGACACCGTCCTGTCCCCCTTAGTCCAAGAACTCCCCACCTACGTTCGGGACACCACCCATGCCCTCCACCTGCTCCATGATTTTCGCTTCCCCGGTCCCTAACGCCTTATTTTCACCATGGACATCCAGTCCCTGTACACCTCCATCCCCCATCACGAAGGACTCAAAGCCCTCCGCTTCTTCCTTTCCCACCGTACCGACCAGTACCCTTCCACTGACACCCTCCTTCGACTGACTGAACTGGTCCTTACCCTGAACAACTTCTCTTTCCAATCCTCCCACTTCCTCCAAATGAAAGGAGTAGCCATGGGCACCCGCATGGGCCCCAGCTATGCCTGCCTCTTCGTAGGATATGTGGAACAGTCCATCTTCCGCAACTACACTGGCCCCACCCCCCACCTTTTCCTCCGCTACATCGATGACTGTATCTGTGCCGCCTCGTGCTGCCACAAGGAGGTTGAACAGTTCATCCACTTCACCAACACCTTCCACCCCGACCTCAAATTCACCTGGACAGTCTCAGATTCCTCCCTCCTCTTCCTCGACCTTTCTATTTCTATCTCAGGCGACCGAATCAACATGGACATCTACTACAAACCGACCGACTCCCACAGCTACCTGGACTACACCTCCTCCCACCCTGCTCCCTGTAAAAACGCCAACCCATTCTCCCAATTCCTTCGACTCTGCCGCATCTGCTCCCAGGAGGACCAGTTCCAAAAACGTACAACCCAGATGGTCTCCTTCTTCAAGGACCGCAATTTCACCAGGACAGAACCCCACTGGTCCTCATCTACCACCCCACCAATCTCCATGTACAGCGCATCATCCGCCGTCATTTCCGCCACCTCCAAACGGACCCCACCACCAAGGATATATTTCCCTCCCCTCCCCTATCAGCATTCCGTAAAGACCACTCCCTCCGTGACTCCCTCGTCAGATCCACACCCCCCACCAACCCAACCTCCACTCCCGGCACCTTCCCCTGCAACCGCAGGAGGTGCAAGACTTGCGCCCACACCTGCCCCCTCACCTCCCTCCAAGGCCCCAAAGGAAACTTCCATATCCGCCACAGATTCACCTGCACCTCGACACACATCATCTATTGCATCCTCTGCACCCGATGTGGCCTCCTCTATATTGGGGAGACAGGCCGGCTACTTGCGGAGCATTTCAGAGAACACCTCTGGGACACCCGGACCAACCAACCCAACCACCCTGTGGCTCAACACTTCAACTCCCCCTCCCACTCCACCAAGGATATGTAGGTCTTTGGACTCCTCCATCGCCAGACCACAACAAAACAACGGTTGGAGGAAGAGCGCCTCATCTTCCGCCTGGGAACCCTCCCACCACAAGCGATGAACTCGGATTTCACCAGTTTCCTCATTTCCCCTCCCCCCACCTTGTCTCAGTCAAATCCATCGAACTCAGCACCGCCTTCTTAACCTGCAATCTTCTTCCTGACCTCTCCGCCCCCACCCCAGTCTGACCTATCACCCTCACCTTGACCTCTTTCCACCTATCACATTTCCGACGCCCCTCCCCCAAGTCCCTCCTCCCTACCTTTTATCTTAGCCTGCTGGACACAGTTTCCTCATTCCTGAAGCAGGGCTTTTGCCCGAAACGTCGATTCTCCTGTTCCCTGGATGCTGCCTGACCTGCTGCGCTTTTCCAGCAACACATTTTCAGCTCATTATTTCTTATGTTTGGGCAGCCTTGCTGAACACAAAGTGGATGCAGCAGCGTATTTCAATGGCTGTAAAACACTCCAGAATCCCGTGAAGAATATCCTGAAGACAGTAGATTATATAGAAAAGGAGAAAGTCCATACTTATTCTTCTGCCTAATGAAAATGATACCCCTGTCAAATAATTGTCTAAATGCAAATGACTTTGTCATGTTTCTGATACAAGGCGCTGCATAAATGTAAATACTTTCTTTTCCTTATTACATAGAATTCCAATGAATTGAATATTTTTGGATAGAGAAAACATATTTGCCATCCATTCTTGATATGTAGATTCCAGATGGACCAAACCCTTTCCTACTGATTAGATTAGATTAGATTACTGATTAGATTACTTACAGTGTGGAAACAGGCCCTTCGGCCCAACAAGTCCACACCGACCCGCCAAAGTGGGTCTTTTCCTACACATTTCTATTTTATCAAATTTTAAGATCTAAAACCGATCATATGCCTAAGTAATTTAGTTTGTGACACACCTTGTAATATCGAATCTTAAACTTCAGTTGAAATAAAATATTTGAAAACATTTATATCTCTATTTGAATTTTTACTCCAACATTTCTATTTGCAAATAGGCTATGTCACTGGTTAAATGATTAAATAGATTAAGTGGATCATGTGATAAAGTTTTATAATTTGGTTTAATTCATTGTTTCTGATCAATCTTTTATGTATGCAGACCTATTTTACATAACTGTTTAGCCACCTACTGGATTTAATAGTATTTAATGCAAGGGTGAGACAGGTTTCATCTGCTTTTATAGTCCTGAATCAGCACACCATCCAAGGAGTTGGAGATAGAATTCTGGCCTGAAATGCTAAGTTAGTCTACATTCAATGCAAGGTTCAATTTTGGTGAGGATGTTAAAGCCTGTATAGGAACGACCATCTACAGGCTCATTAAAAGATCGAACACCACTTAAAATATCTGCTAGTGCTCACATTAAAGAGGTTGCATAGAGATTTGGTGGGTAGCATTCTCTGTTAATAGTGACTAGATCTAAAGGATATTAGTTTCACACTACTCAACTTCCTAACCTTCTAATTTCCCTTTGGTTTCTTTGGAATTGTCCTCCGTTAGTCCAAATCTTGCTGTTGTACAATGTTATGTGGAAGTACAGGACACTATAGCCACTGAGGGCAATGCAACACTAGCAGTCTAACATGTTTTCATTAAATCAAGATGCACTTACTCTCCACAAATATATCCATATAATCATAACCAACTCCAAAAGCCAAATTCTCAATCCCCTAAAACTATCAAGTCTACTAACATTAACCAATTCTTCAGCGAAGCTTTCCTTTCATACTCTACTTCATGTCAGTTCACATTTACCATGTCACAATTGAAAAAAAACACACTTGCCAGCCAGCAACAAAATTAATTTATTGGGGAAATTGAGAGATGCGTACTAAAAGGTGCCTCCAATCTGGAGAAGCAAATGAACTATATCCTCAGTATTCCAGTACATCGAGAAATAATATGGCATTCGCAAGCTGAATTCCTTGGATTTCTGAAAGATATCATCAGGTGTCTCTGATCGGCCACCAATAGGTTGACTTCAAAATGTGAAGAGATCAGGGAGTGTAGTCCGTTTCCCTGGGAATCATGAGCATACCTACATGAAGTTTTTTCTGGGGTTCATATCAGCTGCACATTGATGAAGTGGAAGTTTTACAAGTGATAAATACCACTGGGTGATCAATATATGCCTTAATTACAATGTACATGTCACTGATCACTCCCTGACCTGTGGGAAGGCATCAGAGCTGAAATCCTACCACCTTCCGTCCCACTGTTTATTCTTAATAGCATCATGCCACCTTCCCTCCATTTCAAACTTCTACTCCACACGCTGCATCCAAAAGGCTAAGAGCATTGTGGAAGACCTCACACACCCCTCACTCAATCTCTTCTCCCTCCTGCCATCTGGCAGAAGATACTGGAGCATTCGGTCTCTCATGGCCAGACTGTGCAATAGTCTCTTTCCCAACTGAAATTCTTTGCATGATTTGAATTGCTGCTAGAAAAATATCTATTATTCATCATTCTTATATTACACTGTAACTTGCGTGTTTTGCACTTCTGCGATTCATGCCGTGTATGATTGTGTAGTTTGTGCTGTCCACGTAGTACCTTTGGTTCTGAAGGAACACTATCTCGTTTTCACTGTATCAGTTGTATGTGGCAGAAATGACAAAGAAAAGCTACTCTACTCTCTACTCTAAATCTAGAGCTGTGCCCCTCTATTGATCCTCTTTCCCCTGTGGAGATACCTGTCTGTGACCAGATTCTGTGACCAGGTCCCATTGCTCTTGTGCTATTCAGGATCTTGCTCCTTTTCTGAAATCCAAGGTAACTCAGTATAAACAGCACCCATTGCTGATTTGATAGATTAAAGTTCCAAAACGTAGGTCAGATTTCCAAACCTCCAAATATTCGTAAGAAAATTAGGGAAGTAAACACGTGGCTAAAGGAGTGGTGTGGGAAAGGGTTGGGGGGGGGGGGGGGGGGGGGGGGGGGGTTCCATTATGTGGCGCATTGGCATCAGTTTAGGACCAGGTGAGATCTGTACTCCACCTGAATCGAGCAGAGAGAGCCACCAGCAAACATAAACATTGGTTAAGTGTGCGTGATGAGGGATCAGAAGTAAGATCCATGGATATGCAAAATGATGTAAAGATCCAGAAGACTAGAAATTGCAGTGCAAACTCTGAAAGCAGATGTGGATGTGACATGGCCTTAACCAATGGACGAGCATCAATTTTCTTAGTCAATCCAAAGATGCTGGACGTGTATTTTTATGAATTTAAATTTTTTGACATTTTATTCTCTCTCAAGCTCTCCTCAATGGTACATGTTCTATGATGGCACTCATGTTCCAATATATCATAATTGATATTGAATCTAGTTCAAATGTACCATCTGTTTAACTGCCCAATCAAAATTCTCAACTGGTCTGTTTCTTCATTGAAGCAAAATTTGCAGGCCCAATTTGCCATACGCAATTAACACTTTATAAAGTAAGTAGATTGATTCAAAGTCACTCCTGACTTCTACTTTGTCTCTCATTCTGCATATCGATAGGCCCCTGAATTCTGACTTTTCATTTTTCATGTTATTCATCACATATTGTTCAAATTTCCTAGAATCTCTTCACAGCAAATCATCAAAGTGTATCTCAAAGATGTGCTAATTTCTCCTTGTAACACCAGTAGAATATTGCTGGATTTGCTTTAAACTGAGTTTGCAAATTCTCCCCGTGTTTGCATGAGTTTCCTCCGGGTGCTCCGGTTTCCTCCTCCAATCCAAAGATGTGCAGGTCAGGTAAATTGGCCATGTTAAATTGCCCATAGTATTAGATGCATTAGTCAGAGGGAAATGAGTTTGGGTGGGTTACTCTTTGGAGGGATGGCGTGGACTTGTTGTGCCAAGTGGCCTATTTCCACACTGTAGGGAATCTAGTATACGAGCTCAATCCCTTAAACTCAATCCCTTTAGTAATGAAAAAACAAACTTCCATCTGCCTGCAGTCCAACCCTCTGTGATTCATGCACAAGGACACCCAGGTCCCTCTGCACAGCAGCATGCTGCAATTTGTTACCATTCAAGTAATAGTCTTTTTAACTGTTATTCCTGCTGAAATGGATGACTTCACATTTATTAACATTGTATTCCATCTGCCAGACCTTTGCCACTCACTTAAACTATCTATGTCCTTTTACAACATTTCACAGTCCTCTGCACACTTTGCTCTACCACTCATCTTAGTGTCATCCGCAAGCTTTGACACACTACACCTGGTCCTCAACTCTAAACTAGCTGTGTAAATTGTGAATAATTGCGGTCCCAACACTGATCCACAAGGCACACCACTAGTTATTGATTGCCAGAATACCATTCACTTATTCCCACTCTTTCCTTCCTGTTGGTTAACCAATCCTCTATCCATGCTAATACATTGCCTGTAAAGCCTTGCTTCTTTATCCTATGCAAAGGTCTTTTGTGTGGCAACTTGTTGGATGCCTTTTGGAAATCTAGGTACGTCACACTAACTGGGCCCCTGTTGTCCACAGTGTTCATAATGGTTTCAAAGAATTCCAAAAGATTAGTTAAGCATGATCTGCTCTTCAAGGACTCATGCTGCATCTGTTCAATAGAACAATTTCTATCTGGATGCTTTGCTATTTCTTCCTTGATAAAGGTCTCAAGCATTTTCCCCACTACAGAAGTTAAGCTAACTGGTCTATAGTTTCCATGTTTTATCTACCTCCCTTTTTAAACAGTGGTGTCATATTTGCTCTTTTCCAATCTGCTGGAACTGCCCCAGAGTTAACTGAGTTTTGGAAAATTATAACTGCATTTGCTATTTCTCCTGCCATCTCTTTTAGCACCTGGGATGCATTCCATTAGGGCCATGAGACTTGTCTACCTTAGCTCCATTAACTTGCCCAACACTACCTCTTTCATGATAATGATTGTTTCCAGGTCCTCACCTGCCTTCGTCTCTTTGTTATATACTGGCATGTCCTCCACTGTGAAGACTGATACAAAATACTTGTTCAATTCCTCAGCCGTTTCCTCATATCCCATGACTAAATCCCCCATTTCATCCGCTAAAATACCAATGTATTTTTTAGCCACTCTTTTTTGTTTTATAAATTTACAGAAACTCTTGATATTTGTCTTTCTTTTCTGAGCTAGTTTTTTTTCTCATAATCTATCTTAATTTTCTTCATAGCTCTTTTTGTGGCTTTCTATTGACTTTTAAAGCTTTCCCAATCTTTTAGTTTCCCACTGATCTTGACCACTTTATATGCCTTCTCTTTCAATTTGATAGCCTCCCTTATTTCCTTAGATACCCATGGCAGATTACCCCTTTTCCTACTATCCTTCCTTTTCACCGGTATATACTTTTGCTGAGCACATTAAAAAATTGCTTTGATGTCCCCCACAGTTTGTCAACTGTCCCACCATAAAGTCTTTGCTTCCAGTCTACTTTAGCCAACTCCTCCCTCTTCTATTGGAGTATTCCTTGTTTAAACACAGAACCCTGATATTGGATTTTATCTCCTCACTCTCCATTTGCATTCTAAATTCAATCATACTGTGATCACTCCTACCAAGAGGATCCCTAACTGTGACATTATTATTTATTCCTGTCTCCTAACACAGGACCAGATCTAGGATAGCTTGCTCCCTTGTCAGTTCCATTACATGTTGTTCAAGAAAACTATTGTGGGTACATTCAGTGAGCTCCTCCTCAAGGCTACCCTGACCGACCTGGTTCAACCAATCGACGTGTAGATTGAAATCCCCCATGACAAAAATCATAGTAGTTTTACAGGCATTAGTTATGTCTTTGTTTATTATCTACCCCGATGTGATATTATTATTTGGTGGCCTATAGGCTACATCTATCAGTGACTTTTTCATCTGAGAATTTCTAATTTCCACTCAAATGGATTCAACCTTATTCTCCATAGAACCTATATCACCTCTCAGCACCGTCCTGATGTCGTCTTACTTTCCTCTGTCCTTCCAAATAGTCTGACACCTCCTGGATATTTAACTCCCAGTCGTGACCATCCTGCAGCCATGTTTCCGTAATGGCTACCAAATCATATTCATTCATGCTTTGTGCTGTTAACACATCTGCCTTCTGTAAGTGCTCAGGTAAAGTGCCCTTATGCTAGTTTTTGTACCCTCTATATGAATTCCAACATCTCCAATAATAATATCTCCTGAGTTATCCTTCCTTCCTACTTCTTTTGTGGTCTACTATGTAGTTAAATCATCCTGCACACATGCTAACCTGCTGGTTTCCTTCTTACTTACCACCATACCTCCTGTCATTCTTCCCTTCCTTTCCCCGACTCTCTAGTTTTAAGCCCGAGTGACCACCCTAATTATGGCATTCTTCCATTTGCTGGTCCCTTCTGGCATATGTGTTACTTTGTTGCCATCTTTGGTTGTTGTCCTCTGGGACAAGCAGCCTGGTCCTTGAACTCTGCATCACTTGGTCTATACTCAGTCAGCCCTTTGTCTTCCATAATCTGGTCCTCACAATTGTTCAGCATATTTATATGCAAGATGCATGGTGCCTTATCATTTTGTATGAAATGTTCAGATTTTGCAAGTGTGCAATCAGTTACAAGCTCAATTAAGCTCCACAAATGTACTTTTACAGGTTAATTGCTATGTTGCAAAATTACTGTTTTTCCATCACTGTCTACAATTTTATTTGGACGTTCTGCCCTGCTTTTGTATCGTTAACAGAAGACAACGATGCTGAAATTTTTCATCTTAGGCTCATCAGGACAACTTACAAAAATAACAATTCAAGTGAAAAGCCAACATTTACATTGCATAAGTGCTCATTAGTATACTTCAGTTATGGTAGAGTCATTGCCATGGAGAATGCACTAATTAATGAATAGCAGTTCACTGCCATACTTTAAGTTTTTAACCGGACAATGTGACTCAGATTAGACAGGACATTGCCCTGAGAAACCAGCGAATGGCTGTCACCTATATTATTGAGCTGAAACAAGCGCAGTGTATGTACATGTTCTGTCTGCAAAGAACAAGCTCCTCTACATTAATATTTGTAGCTTCCAGTACATTCAACTGACAATCCTAAATTGGTTCTAATTCTTCACATACTCAGGATTATCCAACAAATGTTGCCCAACTGAAGAACCATATCTAATGTTGGACATTGTGTTGTGAGATTTACAAGGATGGGCTGTTTGGAGATGGTCAGTATCTTGCTTGTTATTAACAGTTAGAAGGCCATTCGATTCAATCCAGCAGCTTTGGGACATGCAGCCTATTCACCTGTCTCCCTAAGTACAATTTCATAAGCAACCCTTCTCTTGTCCCACAGTTTAGACAGCCATTCAGGTAAGAAGTTAGAAACACTTCTTCTCAGTAAGCATGGTATGAGTACAGAAATGTTTACAACAGAAAGAGCTAATGCCAGCTCAATTAAACATTTTAAATCTGAGATTGATAGATATTTTTGAGCTAAGAGTGTTAAACAAGCAAAGGTTAAATTAGATAAAATTGAGATATAGTCAGCCATAAACTCATGTACACTAGGCTTGGGGTGCTGAATGGTTTATTTCTATAATTATGTTGCACCTTATCTAGCCCATACTGTACTTAGCCTAAAAGTTTTTGATGGAATGGTGTTGATATAACTTACTGTATATAGCCTATTCAATACCAGGCCTGGTTAACAGTGGGTAACATAATGAATAACTTTAATCTGAATCTCACCTGCACTATAAAAGTAGATTGAGCTTTACTGATACTATAATCAGTGATGCACCTGATGTGGTAGTGTTGCTAGGATCACGTAGAGGTAGCTTAGTTTGTATCTTGTGCTATACCCACTCTCAGCAGTTGATGGGGCATTTTGGAGGAAGTTTTATTGATATCTAACCTGAGCTATATCTGATTTGCAATTGTTAGTGCTAGCAAATCATGGAAAGCGAATCCCAGTGAGGGAATATGTTGAAAAGTACTGCAGTTATACTGGAATTAATGTTGAGCTATGGTTTTGTTTGCTTGATACTAAACATCCTTAAACAGGATCTGTCTACAGGAATGTGTTTACTAAGTTGGCAAGATGTGAAACAAACTGAAGATCATAACAAAGCCACATTCCACAGACCACAAGTACACTCTGTTTGTTCTGCAGATAACAGAGAAAGTATTTCTTGTTCAAACTGATGAAGGGCTGTTATTTTTAATTTTTAAACTGGTGGACTGGACATTTTCTTAGTGAAACTACAATATTGAATTTTAACCTGTTGTGCAGCCAAACAAGGACTCATACCCAAATTCGATACTGATTCCTCGATTTAAATCATTCCCTGAGGTAAAAGGGCAAAGGTTCAAGACCTATTCCAGAGAATTGAGTGCTTTGCTTGCTAGAATACCCTTTTGCCTTAGTGTTAGAGGTTTCAGTTATGAAGTTGTGGTGCTCCTGTCTCGGAGTTAAAAATTATGGTTCACAGCACTTTAGAAACTTCAGCACATAATCTAAATTGACACTGCAATGCAGTCATGAGGAGGTGAGGAGTATTTGAGGAAGTTGTGATGATCTGGATTCTTGAGAAAATACAATCCACCCATATTACTGTAAGAAAGACTGTGACAAGCACTTGACTCAGCCACAGTCATGGCACTGTGAGTCCTCCACAAGTCAGAATGACATGTGCCTGACTAAAACTAGCAGGGACTTCCACACGATTGATGCTTTTGTCCTTCTAGGTGATGTTAGCTGACAGCTAACAAACACCTCAGTGAACTGCTACAACCTGTAGATGTTACACACTGCTGTCACTGTGCACTGGTGGTGGGTGGTGAACGTCGAAGGATGTGAATCGCGTGGCAATTACACATGTGGTTTTGTCCTACGGGTGTCAAGCTGCTGATTTTCTGTTTGCCCATATTCAAGTATGCACATCCAGAGTGTGTCAGTCCCCTGTACATATGCTCCTTGGATGAAGTGTACAGGCTTTGGCCAAATATGAGGAGAAGTTGTTGCTGGTCAGTTGCCAGCCTCTTATATATAATTGTGGGTCCAGCTTCTAATGGGCATCTCAAGGTCCAAGAGTGGAGAATGATAAACCTAAGGGTAATGATGGTGCAAGACTCAGCTATTCTGATGACATACAAGTCAAGGGGTGGTGTTGGCATTCTCAGTTAATGTGGATGGTCATCTCCAAGATGACATGCAGCAGCAATGCTAATAGAACAAAGAACAAAGAAAATTACAGCATGAGAACAGGCCTAATGCCACCACCACCAGCTCCCCCACCCCAAGCCTGCGCCGATCCTGATTCTCTATCGCTTATTTTCTAAGGATCTGTATCCCTCTGCTCTCTGCCCATTCATGTATCTGTCTAGATATTTCTTAAATGACACTATCATGCCTGCTAGGAGAAAGTGAGGACTGCAGATGCTGGAGATCAGAGCTTAAAAATGTGTTGCTGGAAAAGCACGTCAGGTCAGGCAGCATCAAGGGAACAGGAGAATCGACGTTTCGGGCATAAGCCCTTCTTCAGGAATGCCCTGAAGAAGGGCTTATGCCCAAAACATCGATTCTCCTGCTCCTTTGATGCTGCCTGACCTGCTGCGCTTTTCCGGCAACACATTTTTTAACTATCATGCCTGCCTCTACCACCTTCATTGGCAATGCGTTCCAGGTACCCACTACCCTCTGCTTAAATAACTTTCCATGCATATCTCCCCAAAACTTTTCCCCTCTCACTTGGAACTCATGACCCCTAATAATTGACTCTCCCACTCTGGGAAAAAGCTTCTTGCTATCCATCCCGCCTATACCTGTCATGATTTTGTAGACCTCAAACCGGTCCCCCCTCAACCTCCCAATTTCTAATCCTAATTTACTCAACTTCTCTGCATAGCTAGCACCCTCCATACCAGGCAACATCCTGGTGAACCTCCGCTGCACCCTCTCCAAAGCATCCACATCCTTTTGGTAATGTGGCGACCAGAACTGTAAGCAGTATTCCAAATGTGGCTGAACCAAAGTCTTATACAACTGTAACTTGGCCTGCCAACTCTTGTACTCAATACCCCGTCCGATGAAGGAAAGCATGTTCTTTGCCTTCTTGACCACTCCATTGACCTGCGTTGCCACCTTCAGGGAACAATAGACCTGAACACCCAGGTCTCTCTGTACATCAATTTTGCCCAGAGCTTTTCCATTTACTGCATAGATCGCTCTTGAATTGGATCTTCCAAAATGCATCACCTCACATTTGCCTGGATTGAACTCCATCTGCAATTTCTCTGCCCAACTCTCCAATCTTTATTCTGCTGTACTCTCTGACATCCCCTTCACTATCTGCTATTCCACCAATCTTAGTGTCATCTGCAAACTTGCTAATCAGACCAACTACACCTTCCTCCAAATCATTTATGTATATCAGAAACAGTGGTCCCAGCATGGATCCCAGTGGAACACCACTGGTCACAGATCTCCATTTTGGGAAACTCTCTTCCACTACTATTCTCTGTCTCCTGTTGCCCAGTCAGTTCTCTATTCATCCAGCTAGTACACTCTTGACCCCATGCAACTTCAATTTGTCCATCAGCCCACCGTGGGGAACCTTATCAAATGCCTGACTAAAGTCCATGTTTATGACATCTATAGCCGTTCCCTCATTAATCAACATTGTCACTTCCTAAAAGAATTCTATTAATTTGGTAAGACATGACCATCCCTGCACAAAACCATGTTGCCTATCACTGATAAGCTCATTTTCTTCCAAATGGGAATAGATCCTAGCCCTCAGTATCTTCTCCAGAAGCTTCCCTACCACTGACATCAGGCTCACCGGTCTATAATTACCTGGATTATCCCTGCTACCCTTCTTAATCAAGGGGACAACATAAGCAATTTTCCAGTCCTCCAGGACCTCACCTGTGTTCAAGGATGCTGCAAAGATACCTGTTAAGGCCCCAGCTATTTCCTCTTTCGTTTTCCTCAATAACCTGGGATAGATCCCATCCGGACCTGGGGACTTGTCCACTTTAATGCCTTTTGGAATACTCAACACTTCCTCCCTTCTTAGGCCGACTTGTAGCATTCTGGGTAATCCAAGATAGAGGACGGGAAAAATTTCTGGCTGTAAGAGCTGCTCCTTTATTGAGGTATTTTAGGTGTTGGAGGTGATTTCCTCAAATTCCAGGAGCAGCAATTACTGTTTTATATGCTGTTGCATTGTTTTGGAACTTTTGGAAAAAAAAGTCAAAACAACAGCAGTTTTAAAAGGGAGAAGAACAGTCAAAGGAAGCACATGGTGAGGTCAGTGCAGGACAGAGAAAGAAAGAAACTGACACAGCATTGAACCTGCACAGTTATGCCTTTGCTGTTTGAATTCATGTATCACTGGACATCGGAGTCCATCTGGGAAAAAGAACAAACAGTGAAATTCACAACTGATTTTGGAGGAACTGTTTGGGCGAAGTTCACAGCACAGAATCAGATAAATGTATTGTTTTTAAGTGGGGCCTACAGAAAGTCTGCAGTAGTGAGTAGAATGGGTTCTTTCTTGATGATACATTTTTGAGATATATCTCGATTAAACTTAAAATATAAGCCATAACTATTAATTTAACCTGGGGCAGTGTTTTGTAGAGGAATAAGACAGTGTTATTTTCTGGGTCTGTAAATTGTGAAGGAGCAAAAATGGCCTTTAGTAGAGTGATTCTTGTCAGATGTGGGAGTTTAAAAAGAGTTTAAGGATTACTGCGGATTATATCTGCAATAAATGCTGTTGGTTGTGAATCTTATCAGATCGAATAGATCGGTTAGTGAGACAGTTAGAAGCAATGAGGAATTTGCAACATCAACAGTATGTGATGGATGGCAGATATAGGAAGGGGGGAAAGTCTCAGATACAGTCACATAGATGGGTTAACTCCAGGAAAGGCAAGAGAGGCAGGCAGCTAGTGCAGGCGCCTTCTATGGCTATATCCATTTCAACCAAGTATGCTGTTGTGGAAAATATGGGGGTGATGGATTCTCAGGGGAACGAAGCATGAACAGATAAGTTTCTGGTATTAAGACTGGCTCTAATGCAATGAGGGGTATGTCGGGTTCCAAGAAATCAATTTAGTTAGGGGACTCTCTAGTCCGAGGTACAGACAGACGTTTCTGTGGCCAGCAGCGAAAAAGCAGAATGGTGTGTTGCTTCCCTGGTGCCAGGATCAAGGATGTCTCAGAGAGGGTGCAGAATGTTCTCACAGGGGGAGAGGGGCCAGCAAGAGGTCATTATCCACATTGGAACCAACGACACAGGAAGGGAAAAGGTTGAGATTCTGAAAGGAGATTACAGAGAGCTAGGCAGGAATTTAAAAAGGAGATCCTCAAGAGTAGTAATATCTGGATTACTCCCAGTGCTACGAGCTCATGAGGGCAGAAATAGGAGGATAGAGCAGATGAATGCATGGCTGAGGAGCTGGTGTACGGGAGACGGTTTCACATTTTTGAGCCATTGGAATTTCTTTTGGGGTAGAAGTGACCTATACAAGAAGGATAGTTTGCACCTAAATTGGAAGGGGACTTATAGGAAGATTTGCTAGAGCTGCTCGGGAGGATTTAAACTAGGAAGGTGGGGGGGGGGGGGGGGGGACCCAGGGAGATAGTGAGGAAAGAGATCAACCTGAGACTCGTACAGTTGAGAACAGAAGCAAGTCAAACAGTCAGGGCAGACAGGGACAAGGTAGGACTAATTAATAAAACTGCATTTATTTCAATGCAAGGGAAGGCACGGTTAGGAACATGGGTCTGGGATATCATAGCAATTACAGAAACGTGGCTCAAGGATGGGCAGGACTGGCAGCTTAATGTTCCAGAATATAAATGCTACAGGAAGGATAGAAAGGGAGGCAAGAGAGGAGGGGGAGTGGCATTTTTGATAAGGGATGGCATAACAGCTATGCTGATGGAGAATATTCCTGGAAATACATCCAGGGAAGTTATTTGGGTGGAACTGAGAAATAAGAAAGGGGTGATCACCTTATTGGGATTGTATTATAGACCCCTTAATAGTCAGAGGGAAATTGAGAAACAAACTTGTAAGGAAATCACAGCTATCTGTAAGAATAATAGTGTTTATGGTAGGGGATTTTAACTTTCCGAACATAGACTGGGACTGCCATAGTATTAACGGTTTAGATGGAGAGGAATTTGTTAAGTGTGTGCAAGAAAATTTTCTGATTCAATATGTGGATGTACCTACTAGAGAAGGTGCAAAACTTGACTTACTCTTGAGAAATAAGGCAGGGCAGGCGACTGAGGTGTCAGTGGGAGAGCACTTTGGGGCCAGCGACCATAATTCTATTAGATTTAAAATAGTGACGGAAAAGGATAGACCAGATCTAAAAGTTGAAGTTCTAAATTGGAGAAAGGCCAATTTTGACGGTACTAAGCAAGAATTTTCAAAAGCTGATAGGGGGCAGATGTTCACAGGTAAAGGGATGGCTGGAAAATGGGAAGCGTTCAGAAATGAGATAACGAGAATCCAGATAAAGTATATTCCTGTCAGGATGAAAGGAAAGGTTGGTAGGTATAGGGAATGCTGAAGGACTAAAGAAATTGAGATGCTGAGAAGATGGTTTCATGAGTGGGGGTATTTGGAACGAGGGGATATATTTAAGGGGACCTTCATTTAAAACTGAGGTATGAAGAAACTTCTTTACCCAGAATGTAATGCATATCTTGAATTCTCTACTCCACAGAGTTGTGGAGGTTTGATCACCGAAAGTATTTAAAGAAGGTAGATAGATTTTAAAAATACCAGGGCTCATGATTTGGAGGTGCCAGTGTTGGACTGGGTGGACAAACTTAAATATCACACAACACCAAATTATAGTCCGACAGGTTTAATTGGAAGCACTGGGTTTCGGAGCGACGCTCCTTCATCAGGTGGTTGTGGAGTCAACTTCATCAGGGAGTTCACATGTGGCTGAACCATTTTGTTGGGGATTTGGATGATGGCTCATCATTTTTCT
This sequence comes from Chiloscyllium plagiosum, assembly GCF_037043375.1. Taxonomy (NCBI): domain Eukaryota; kingdom Metazoa; phylum Chordata; class Chondrichthyes; order Orectolobiformes; family Hemiscylliidae; genus Chiloscyllium; species Chiloscyllium plagiosum. Next base: position 47,826,325 of record NW_028270159.1, read on the forward strand.
TCAGCAATGCTTTCACTGTAACCATTCTGCTTTCAGCTTCACCGTTCAGGATATCTTGGTGATCTGGTAGTATGTACAAATGTGAGTAAAGTGGAAGGCTTTGGCACAAACTTCATCCCTCATTTTGATTTGGATTTGATGGAGGTTTTCAAAACCATGAGTGGGGCTGGATAACGTAGATAGCAAGAACCTGTTCCAGCTCGTAAAAGAAGAGAGGGTATAGATTTAAAGTAAAGTAATGTGCAAAATAAGCAAGGGTGATGTAAAACTTCCTACTCTTCCCTGAGAACTTCCTACTCTTCCCCATAAACCCATGTCTGTTAGTAAGATGATTACTTTAAAAGAATGAGGGAGTAAGAGAGTGAGTGCTACTCTTTGAGAAGGTGGCCAAATAGGTGGATGACGGTAAAGCACATGTGGTGTATATGGATTTCAGTAAGGCATTTGACAAAGTTTCCCATCGTACGCTATTGCACAAAATACGAATGCATGGGATTGAGGGTGATTTAGGAATTTGGATCAGAGATTGGCTAGCTGAAAGAAGACAGAGGGTGGTGATTGATGGGAGATGTTAATCCTGGAGTTTAGTTACTAGTGGTATATATCAAGGATCTGTTTTGGGCCACTGCTGTTTGTCATTTTTATAGCTGACCTGGATGAGGCTGTAGTAGAATGGATTAGTAAATTTGTGGATGACACTAAGGTCGGTAGAGTTGTGGATAGTGCCAAAGGATGTTGTAGGTTAGAGAGGGACATAGATAAGCTGCAGAGCTGGGCTGAGAGGTGGCAAATGGAGTTTAATGCAGAAACGTGTGAGGTGACTCACTTTAGAAGGAGTAACAGGAATGCAGAGTACTGGGCTAATGGTAAGATTCTTGGTAGTGTAGATGAGCAGAGAAATCTCAGTATCCAAGTCCATAGATCTCTGAAAGTTGCCACCCAGGTTGATAGGGTGGTTAAGAAGGCATACAATGTGTTAGCTTTTATTAGTAGAGGGATTGCGTTTCGAAACCATGAGGTCATGCTGCAGCTGTACAAAACTCTGGTGCAGCTTCACTTGGAATATTGCGTACAGTTCTGGTCATCGCATTATAGGATGGAAGCGTTGGAAAGGGTTCAGAGGAGATTTACTAGGATGTTGCCTGGTGTGGAAGGAAGGTCTTACGAGGAAAAGCTGAGGGACTTGAGGCTGTTTTCATTAGAGAGAAGGTTGAGAGGTCACTTAATTGAGACATGTAAGATAATCAGAGGGTCAGGTAGAGTGGACAGTGAGAGCCTTTTTCCTTGTATGGTGATGGCTAGCAAGAGGGGACATAGCTTTAAATTGAGGGGCGATAGATATAGGACTGATGTCAGAGGTAGTTTCTTTACACAGAGTAGTAGGAGCGTGGAACGCACTGCCTGTAACAGTAGTAGACTCGCCAACCTTCAGGGCATTTAAATGGTTATTGGATAGACATATGGAATAATGTAGGTTAGATGGGCTTTGGATTGGTTTCACAGATTGGCGCAACATTGAGGGTTGAAGGGCCTTTACAGTGCTGTAATGTTTTATGTTCTAAAATAAAACACAGCATAGTTAGGATATAGAATGCACTGCCTTGAAGTTGGGTGGAAGCATTTCATTTGAGGCAGTCAAGATGGCATTAGATCAATATTTGAATATAAATGGTGTTGACGGATATGGGGAAAAAGGCAGCAGATTGGCACTAGATAATAGAACTGGTATGACAGTTGCTGGTATTGCACAATGGCGAAATCGTTCCTTCTGCACCATAACAATTCTTTGCATGCAATGATACTTAACAGGTGGCTTTCTAGTTTCGAACATTAATTTCTATTTCAAGTCAGCTTTGTGCTCTGATCATTTCTATCAATTTTTACATATTTTACAATTGCTTTTTATACACATAGGATCAATGCCTGTAAGGCAAAGACCCTCATAACATTTAAGAAGTATTTAGATTTACACTTGCAAAGCCAAGGCATGCAAGACTATTGGCCAAGCACTGGAAAATGGTTGGGTGTTTGTTTTTGACTAACACAGACTCAATGGGCCAAATGGCCTTTTTAATTGCTGTAGACCTTTATGACTATGACATTAAATTAAATATATTGTCTTGCCTCACTGGGGTGGTGCATTGGAAATCAGAGCCTGCTATTCCGGGAGTTGTGACAATACCTAAACGCTTTTGAAAAGTGTTTATAATTCCCCAATATCCCTACTTCTTAGACCCAAGTTGACAGAAAGCATGGACTGGGTTTGTGTACTTAATCAAGTTGGTTATTTATTACAAATAAATATATCCTAGCAACAGACAAACAATTATGATCCATCGACATATACTTACATCAATTAAAACTCTAAATCCCGTATTAACTCCCACTCTAATCACACATACAGATAGACACAGACAGAAGGAGAAAAAAATATGGATATTATATGCAGAAGGAGAGACTGGGAATGTAGTTCAGTGGTTCCTGACAGCAAAGTTTGCTAAGATGATATTTTTGTTGATCAGAACACTGCTTCTCAATCTTCCTTCTCCATATATTGATTCCAGGAGGCACAGGGTGATTAGTTCATACTTGTTAAAGTCCTTAACTTATTTATTAAAAGTCACAGCCTCTAACTAGAAAGGGGAATAAACTGGCTATCTTCAGACTTCAGATCTTTTTCTTCTACAGATAAATGGGACAATTGCTTTTGCAGGGATCCAATAGCTTCTGCCAAATATTCCCAACTCCAAGCTGTTCAGCTATCTGGGAACCAATCACATAGTTGTTGACAGGCAGAAGCCTTTGTTATCTATAACTGGTCATTAGTCCACAGACCAATCAGCTACTTGTTGCCAGGTAAAGCTCCATGCATTCCCCTTGGATCCAGCTCACTTAGGCTTCAATTACTGCTTCAACACGCGGTTGTGTAAACAATACTCACAATGAGTGTCAGGCTGTCGCTTTCAAAAAGTGCAGCAATTATTCTACAATACTTTTTAAAAAAAGTTTTTTCCCATTTCAGTCCCCAATGTAAAGTATAGAAAAATAAAAAGATACAATCTTTACAATATTCTCAATACAGCACAACTGAAGTGGAAAGTCTGGTGGAGACTGCACAACAAGAAATTTCAGGCCTATGTACGTCAAAATTGTAGTTAAGCTTTTACCAACAGTGTCACACAACTTCAGCAGAATGATGCTGCTTTTCATGGTATTGTGAGAGGTAACATTGTTTGTTGAGCTAACTCTGATCAAACAGCATTAAAAGATATTAAGATTTCGAATAGCAGACTGCAACTTATCAAGACATCTCTAATCAGCTCGTAGGAGACTAGGGTATCTGAAGATTATGACTTCAAAGTTACAGTGGACATAGAGTCATAGAGATGTACAGCATGGAAACAGACCCTTTGGTCCAACCTGTCCATGCCGACCAGATATCCCAACCCAATCTAGTCCCACCTGCCAGCACCCGGCCCATATCCCTCCAAACCCTTCCTATTCATATACCCATCCAAATGCCTCTTAAATGTTGCAATTGTACCAGCCTCTACCACTTCCTCTGGCAGCTCATACACGTACCACCCTCTGCCTGAAAACGTTGCCCCGTAGATCTCTTTTATTCCTTTCCCTTCTCATCCTAAACCTATGCCCTCTAGTTCTGGACTCCCCGTCCACAGGGAAAAGACTTTGCCTATTTACCCTATCTATGCCCCTCATAATTTTGGAAACCTCTATAAGGTCACCCCTCAGCCTCCGACGCTTCAGGGAAAACAGCCCAAGCCTGTTCAGCCTCTCCCTATAGCTCAAATCCTCGAACCCAGGCAACATCCTTGTAAATCTTTTCTGAACCCTTTTAAGTTTCGCAACATCTTTCCGATAGGAAGGAGACCAGAATTGCATGCAATATTCCAACAGTGGCCAAACCAATGTCCTGTACAGCCGCAACATGACCTCCCAACTCCTGTACTCAATACTCTGACTAATAAAGGAAAGTATACCAAACGCCTTCTTCACTATCCTATCTACCTGCGACTCCACTTTCAAGGAGCTATGAACCTGCACTCCAAGGTCTCTTTGTTCAGCAACACTCCCTAGGACCTCACCATTAAGTGTATCAGTCCTGCTAAGATTTGCTTTCCCAAAATGCAGCACCTCACATTTATCTGAATGAATCTCCATCTGCCACTTCTCAGCCCATTGGCCCATCTGGTCCAGATCCTGTTGTAATCTGAGGTAACCCTCTTCGCTGTCCACTACACCTCCAATTTTGGTGTCATCTGCAAACTTACTAACTGTACCTCTTATGCTCACATCCAAATCATTTATGCAAATGACAAAACGTAGAGGGCCCAGCACCGACCCTTGTGGGACTCCACTGGTCACAGGCCTCCAGTCTGAAAATCAAACCTTCACCACCAACCTCTGTCTTCTACCTTTGAGCCAGTTCCGTATCTAATGGCTAGTTCTCCCTGTATTCCATGAGATCTAACCTTGCTAATCAGTCTCCCATGGGGAACCTTGTCGAATGCCTTACTGAAGTCCATACAGATCACATCTACTGATCTGCCCTCATCAATCCTCTTTGTTACTTCTTCTAAAAACTCAATCAAGTTTGTGAGACATGATTTCCCATGCACAAAGCCATGTTGACTATCCCTAATCAGTCCTTGCCTTTCCAAATACATGTACATCCTGTCCCTCAGGATTCCCTCTAACAACTTGCCCACCACCGACATCAGGCTCACTGGTCTATAGTTCCCTGGCTTGTCCTTACCACCCTTCTTAAGCAGTGGCACCACGTTAGCCAACCTCCAGTCTTCCGGCATCTCACCTGTGACTATCGATGATACAAATATCCCAGCAAGAAGCCCAGCAATCACTTCTCTAGCTTCCCACAGAGTTCTAGGGTACACCTGTTCAGGTCAGCGGGATTTATCCACCTTTATGCGTTTCAAGACATCCAACACTTCCTCCTCTGTAATATGGACATCTTGCAAGATGTCACCATCTATTTCCTGACAGTCTATATCGTCCATATCCTTTTCCACAGTAAATACTGATGCAAAATCTCCCCCATTTTCAGCTGCTCCACACAAAGGCCACCTTGCTGATCTTTGAGGAGCCCTATTCTCTCCCTAGTTATCTAAACTTTTGTCCTTAATGTATTAGTAAAAACGCTTTGAATTCTCCTTAATTCTATTTGCCAAAGCTATCTCATGTCCTCTTTTTGCCTCCTGATTTCCCTCTTAAGTATACACCTACTTCCTTTATACTCTTCTAAGGATTCACTTGATCTATCCTGTCTATACCTTACATATGCTTCCATCTTTTTCTTAACCAAACCCTCAATTTCTTTAGTCATCCAGCATTCCCTACACCTACCAGCCTTCCTTTCACCCTGACAGGAATATACTTTATCTGGATTCTCGTTATCTCATTTCTGAACGCTTCCCATTTTCCAGCTGTCCCTTTACCTGCGAACATCTGCCCCCAATCAGCTTTTGAAAGTTCTTGCCTAATACCATCAAAATTGGCCTTTCTCCAATTTAGAACATCAACTTTTAGATCTGGTCTATCCTTTTCAATCATTATTTTAAATCTAATAGAATTATGGTCGCTGGCCCCAAAGTGCTCTCCCACTGACACCTCAGTCACCTGCCCTGCCTTATTTCCCAAGAGTAAGTCAAGTTTTGCACCTTCTCTAGTAGGTACATCCACATATTGAATCAGAAAATTTTCTTGCACACACTTAACAAATTCCTCTCCATCTAAACCGTTAACACTATGGCAGTCCCAGTCTATGTTCGGAAAGTTAAAATCCCCTACCATAACTACCCTATTATTCTTACAGATAGCTGAGATCTCCTTACAAGTTTGTTTCTCAATTTCCCTCTGACTATTAAGGGGTCTATAATACAATCCCAATAAGGTGATCATCCCTTTCTTATTTTTCAGTTCCACCCAAATAACTTCCCTGGATGTAATTCCGGGAATATCCTCCTTCAGCACAGCTGTAATGCTATCCCTCATCAAAAATGCCAACTGACCCTCCTCTCTTGCCTCCCTTTCTATCCTTCTTGTAGCATTTGTATCCTGGATCACTAAGCTGCCAATCCTACCCATCCCTGAACCATGTTTCTGTAATTGCTATGATATCTCAGTCCCATGTTCCTAACCATGCCCTGAGTTCATCTGCCTTCCGTGTTAGGCCCTTTGCATTGAAATAAATGCAGTTTAATTTATTAGTCCTATCTTGTCCCTGCCTGCCCTGCTGTTTGACTCGCTTCTGTGCTCAACCGTACCAGTCTCAGATTGATCTCTTTCCTCACTATCTCCCTGGGTCCCACCTCCCCACCTTACTAGTTTAAATCCTCCAGAGCAGTTCTAGCAAATCTCCCCGCCAGTATATTAGTGCCCCTCCAATTTAAGTGCAATCTGTCCTTCTTGTACAGGTCACTTCTACCCCAAAAGAGATTCCAATGATCCAAAAATGTGAATCCTTCCCCCATACACCAGCTCCTCAGCCATGCATTCATCTGCTCTATTCTCCTATTCCTGTCCTCAGTAGCCCGTAGCACTGGGAGTATTCCAGATATTACTACTCTTGAGGATCTCCTTTTTAAATTTCTGCCTAGCTCTCTGTAATCTCCCTTCAGAATCTCAATCTTTTCCCTTCCTCTGTCGTTGGTTCCAATGTGGACAATGACCTCTTGCTTGCCCCTCTCCCCCGTGAGAACATTCTGCACCCTCTGAGACATCCTTGATCCTGGCACCAGGGAAACAATACACCATTCTGCTTTTTTGCTGCTGGCCACAGAAATGTCTGTCTGTACCTCAAACTAGAGAATCCCCTAACACATTTGATCTCTTGGAAGCCGATGTACCTCTCATTGCATTACAGCCAGTCTCAATACCAGAAATTTGGCCGTTCGTGCTATGCTCAGAGAGAAGAGAGTCTATCATCTGAACCCCAACGGGCAAGTAAAGGGTCAGGCTTCCTGAACATGTTTCTATATTGGAACAAAACAGTTTGATCTTCCAAATGATTCCATGCAAAGGATTTACTATCAGCTGAAGACATGAGCTAACGTTAATGGCATTATATCTGGGGTAGGTTGACGACATAAAGTACAGTATTTAAGAATCCTGAATTCAAAGTAGAAAAATTCTGACAAACTTCTATTTTTAATAACTTTAGCAGGTTGTGAATCACATACATATTTCTGAAGGAAATGTCCACGGATCAACAATACTGTGGTGTAAAAGAACAGAAACCACAAAACTCTGGAAAAGTGGAAGTCAGTATGCTTTCTGAAGTGACTGACATCAACAGTCTGGAGACCAGGCACCAATTTCAAGTGTCGAGCTACTAACATTTGGCAATGAAATTTATTAGATTTCTAAGGAACATAAGGTAGTTGAAGTCAAAGGGGACATTTGTGAGGAAAGCTTGTTAATACAAAATTAATAAAAGACAATTCCCAGCATAATGAGATGAGCGATATATAATATTCAGAAGGATACAGGGATTGCTGCCCACTTCAGGAGACAGGTATACAATGCAGTAACCCTGACTAGCAATGCTGCCTTCTCGGGTACTTCCTCATTTTGAGCATATGTGTTTGAGGATAAACACAAATTTGCAAATATATATGATAATTAATTGTAAATTGTAATTAATTAATTATAAAGCAACTCTCCAATAAATTTTCAATCATTTTAACAAAATGCAATCATTCACATATTTCACAACTTCAGGGTGTTGCAAAGTGCTTTACAATCAATAAACTGTTTCTGAACAGTAATCATTAGTGTAAGGTCGGAACTGCAAAAAGTAATTTCTCAAGCAAGATTCCCAATCTGCAATGTGTTAATCACCAGATTGGGAGGAGGTGGAATTGCACTAAGTTGGATGGTACAGAGGTCATGATGTATGATTATTTGTGCAGAGCAACCCAAGCACCACTGAATTCATATTAACTCCAATGATTACTGCATTTAACTGACTGCAATCATGCTATTCAATATCTGGGGCCTGATATCATTACTTGCCAGCACTATTTAAAGTTAACCTACGCTGTATATCCTGCACCTATCAAGGAAACAGACAATGTAGGCATCGATATAATTCACAGTTACAACAATCAGCATTGGGCACACAGGTTCTCCAACACAGCACTGGAGGTCATGGAGTAGGAGCTAGAGAGGGAGAGGGATCTGCTTTATCTACAGGGAGTTAAGAGGCCCTCCAGTTACAGATAGAAGGCAACACAAACAAATACCAATGTAAGCAAATAGTAGGAGTACAGCTCCGAGGACTTGGATGAGTGCTGCAATAAGTAAACTTACCTCCATGAGTCATTAAGATCAATGAAGGCATCTTCAAATATCACATCCTACTCGCCAACGGAATCACCAGTCTCAATCTGCTCATTGTCCATATTTCCAAAAGTCACCTACCAACAATCTTTGAATGAGAGTTTACATCTAATAGTGATATGCTCTGGCTCAAGCCTCACATCTATATCTCACAGCTTGCACACACTATCAGCAAATCAATCACATCGTTCAATATTATTGCTACACTCATCAACACAATCTGTTTCACTTGCAGAAGATGTGGCAAGAAGAGAAAAAATAGCAAGAACTAACCAGAGTGAAGGCATGCTTGCATGCTATGGCACCTGTAAAAGAGATAATGCTGACTATTATGAGGAGGATTATCACTACCATTTAGCCAGCAGCAGAACTGAATCCAATTATGCTGCTGTATGGTTGTATGCAAGTCCGAAGTGGTGTAGCATGGAAGAGCCAGGAGGGGACGTGAGAAGTCTTTGGCAGGTTGGATCAAGAAATACCCTAAAGCTTTCTATAAGTATGTCAGGAATAAAAGAGTGACGAGAGTAAGATTAGGGCCAGTCAAGGACAGTAGTGGGAAATTGTATGTGGAGTCTGAGGAGATAAGAGAGTTGCTAAATGAACATTTTTTGTCAATATTCACATTGTCTTTCTCCTATGTTGTCCAGGAGAACACTGAGATACAGGCTATTAGACGAGACGGGATTGGGGTTCATAACGATGATAGCAATTCTGGAAAGTGTGAAAATAGATGGACTGCATGAGATTTATCCTAGGATTCTCTGGGAAGCTCGGGAGGAGATTGCAGAACCTTTAGCTTTGATCTTTATGTCATCGTTGTCTACAGAAATAGTGCCAGAAGACTGGAGGATAGCAAATGTTGCCCCTTGTTCATGAAGAGGTGTAGGAACAACCCTGGTAATTATAGATCAGTGAGCCTTACTTCAGTTGTGGGTAAAGTGTTGGAAAGGATTAGAAGAGATAGGATTTATGATCACCTAGAGAGGAATAAGTCACCACGGTTTTGTGAATTGACGTTTTTGAGAAGGTGACCAAACAGGTGGATAGGGAGAAAGCAGTTGATGTGGTGTATATGAATTTCAATAAGGCGTTTGATAAGGTTCCCCATGGTAGCTCTTGCAGAAATTACAGAGGCATGAGATTGACGGTGATTTAGTGGTTTGGTTCAGAAATTGGCTAGTTGTAAGAAGACGGAGGGTGGTGGTTGATGGGAAATGTTCATCTTGGAGTTCAGTTATTAGTGGTGTACCGCAAGGATCTGCTCTGGGGCCCACTGCTGTTTCTCCATTTTTATAAATGACCTGGATGAGGGTGTAGAAGGATGAATTAGTAAATTTGTGACAATAAGGTCAGTGAAGTTGTGAACATGCGGAAGGATGTTGCAGGTTACAGAGGACGTAGATAAGTTGCCGACCTGGGCTGAAAGGTGGCAAATGGAGTTTAATGTGGAAAAGTATGAGGTGATTCACTTTGGAAGGAGTAACAGGAATACAGAGTACTGGGCTAATAGTAAGATTCTTGGTAGTGTGGATGAGCAGAGAGATCTCGGTGTCCATATACATTGATCCCTGAAATTGCTACCGAGGTTCATAGGGTTGCTAAGAAGGCGTACGGTGTGTTAGATTTTATTGGTAGAGCAATTGAGTTTCGGAGCCATGAGGTCATGTTGCAGCTGTACAAATCTCAGGTGCAGCTGCCCTTGGAATATTGTGTACAGTTCTGGTCGCCGCATTATGGGAAGGATGTGGAAGCATTGGAAAGCATGCAGTGGAGATTTACTAGCATGTTGCCTGGTATGGAGGGAAGGTCTTATGAGAAAAAGCTGAGGGACTTGAGGCTATTTTTGTTAGAGAGAAGGTTGAGAGATGACTTAAGAGATATACAAGATGATCAGAGGATGAGATAGGGTGGACAGTGAGAACCTTTTCTCTCAGATAGTGATACAGACATAGCTTTAAATTGAGGGGTGATAGCTATTGGACAGATGTCAGAGATAGGTTCTTTACTCAGAGGGTGTGGAACGTCCTGCCTGCAACAGCAGTAGATTCGCTAACTTTAAATGGTCATTGGATAAACATATGGGTGATAACGGAATAGTGTAGTTTAGATAGGTTTCAGATTGGTTTCACAGGTCAGCGCAACACCAAGGGCTGAAGGTCCTGTACTGCGCTGTAAATATTCTATGTTCTATGAAGCCAACAGATTCAAGCATGCTGTGATTTATTTTCTTTTTACTCAAATCAAAATGACTCTGCAGAAACAGCTCAGTAAAGATTTCAAAGACATAAGGAGTGTAATGCCTTAAATATTGGAAAAAATGTCTTTCATACCTACCATCACATTACTAATGATCAAGACTAGACAGATGGGGTGGTAATTGAATGGGGGGGGGGGAAGTCATTCTCACCTCCCCTCTGGAGTTCAGCTCTTTTGTCCATGTTCGAACTAAGGCTTAAATCAGGTCAGGAACTGAGTGGCCCTGATGAAACCCCACCGAGCATTATTAAGCTGGTTATTAGAGCCACAGATCTTCTAATGCAATCACACCCTTTTGATAGTGTGGAGATTAGAACTGCAGCTCCAGCTATGGTCTAACAAATGTCCTGTACAGTTTCATCATAACTTTCCAGTTCTTGTATTCAATGCCTCAATTAATAAAGTATCAGATATGTGGTGGAGGTAGATTCAATTGAGGGATTCTAAAGGGCATGGGCTAATTATTTAAACAGAAACCCCCTGCAGGCTTATGGGGAAAAGCAGCAGTTCGCCACTCGATCAAAACGTTCAGACAGCTGATGTAAATGAGATGCGCTGAATATACTATAACAATTCTGTGCTTCTCCATTATTCTGCAAGATCTAAGAAAACATAACAATTATAATCAGTCTGTAAAATTCTTGCTGATTTCAATGGAAGGAAGTCTGATTAATTGTCAAGCAACATGATTTAGCACCTACAATAGAGACCAGTCAATTTAATAGTCATCAGAAATACTGATTTGCAATGACATTTATACACTGTTGTTATGTTTTCCGAGATATTACAACCAGTTTAAAATGTAATGTTGGGAGCCTGTTTACTTGTACTGACTGGGAATGAATTTCAGCACAACAGACACTGATATCTTTGTCAAATTCAGTCATAAGAAAATAAGAATTAGAAGCAGGGGTAGACCATGTGATACCTCTAGTCTGCCTCATCATTCTATAATTTTTTTTTCCATCTGCCCCAGGCCTCAATTCCTCTTTTCTGCCAACTCATCATAGCCCTCAATTCTCCAATATTTCAAAAATCTATTTACTTCCTCTTTAAATACATCTTCTCAACATCTACTTGTCAAGCACCCTCAGAATCACATATCTTTCAATCAGACCCTCTTTCCTTGAAATTCCTATGAATAAAGACCTAACCTACTTAAATGTGTTTTATAAATCAATCGTTTCAACCCAGGAATCTCACCAGTGTGTCTCTTTGAACTGGCTCCAAAGCCACTGTATTCTTTCTTAAATACAGGACCAAGACTGTATACAGTACTCCAGGTGTGACCTCATCCACACCCTTTCCTATTGGAACGAGACTTCCCTATTTTTACACTCCAACCCCCAGTAGTAAAGATCAAATTTATTTTGCCTTCTTAATTACTTATTGCACACGCATGCAAATTTTTTTTGTTTCATGCATAAGAATACTCAGATTCCTAAGCGATTCACTTTTTGGAGTCTCTTTCCATTTAATAATCCTTTTGATTCTTCCAACCAATATGCGTGAGCTCACATTTTCGATATTAAACTCCATCTCCATTTGCCCATTCCATCATCCTACCTATTCTTGCTGATTTCTAATATCATCACAAGTTGCTCTTCCACTCATTAATTCGTGCTCCAAGTCATTAATATAAGGACTGCAGTGGAGATTTACCAGGCTGATTCCAGGGATGGCAGGTCTGACATATGAGGAGAGATTGACTAAGTTAGGCTTGTTTTTGCTGGAGTTCAGATGATTGAGGGGGGAATCTCATGGAAACTTATAAAATTCTAATAAGACTAGACAGGGTAGATGCAGGGAGGATGTTCCTGATGGTGGGTGCATCCAGAACCAGGGGCACAGTCTGAGGATTCAGGGCAGACCATTTAGGATGGAGATGATGGGACGTTTCCTCACCCAAAGAGTGGTGAGTCTTTGGAATTTATTACTGCAGGATGTAGTTGATGCCAAAACATTGAATTTATTCAAGAGGCGGTTAGATACAGCACTTGGGGTGAATGGGATCAAAGGTTATGGGGAGAAAGCAGGATTAAGCTATTGAGTCGATCAGCCGTGACCATGATGAATGGCTTGCTCCTGCTCCAATCCTATGTGTTTCTATAAATAATTGAGGCCTTCGGGGTTTGATCATTGTGTCACTCTACTGATTTGTCAAATATGATTTCCCTTTCACAAGACCAAGTTTATTCTGCTTGATTGAATTCAACTTTTCTAAATGCCCCATTAATTCTTCCTTAATAATGGACTCCAGCATTTTCCCAACAATGGATGTTAGGCTAATTAGTCTATAGTTTCTTCTCTATCTCCATCCTTTCTTGAACATTAGTGGTTTTGCAATCCACTGGAACCATTCTGGAATTCAGTGAGTCCTGGAATATTTCAAACAATGCCTCCAGTATCTCTGCAGCCACTTCCTTTCCAGACCCATGGATGCAAATGTTCAGGTCCTGGTGACTTGTCTGCTTTTAATCACATTAATTTATCAAATACTTTTTCCCTCATGACAGAGGCTGTCACAAGATCTTTCTTCCCATCAAGAGTGACTCAGCAGTAGCACTACTGACCGATGTTGAGTCCAAAAGGATGTTGCTGTTAGACTAGGTCTGCAGCAGGTGGCAAGGGAACCAAGAGGGAAGAACATACTTGACCTCATCCTCACTAATACTTTTGGTGCAGATGGATCTAGCCATGACAATATCAATAAGAGGAACCACCACACATATCTTTGGAAATAACATTATGCCTTCACATTGAGAATAGCTTCCATTCAGTTGTGTTGCACTATTACTATGCTAAATAGAAGACTTTGAACAAATCTAGCAACTCAAATCTGGCATCCATGAGATGCTGTGGGTCACCAGCAACAGACAAATTGTACTCCAACACAATTTGCAAACTCATTGCCTGGAATGTGCCCCACTCTGCCATTACCATCAAACCAGGGATCAACACTGGCTCTGTAGTGATCGTAATGAGGTCAGCCAGCTGGACATCATAGAGTTTGAGTTCCCTGATTGGGGTTATTAATCTGGTTAAATCAGGGAGTTCTGGCTGGCATATAAAAAGGGGATTGTCAGAGATACTGACACTCAGAGTGACTCTGAAGGGGCAGTACCAGTTTTAAGGACTGTTCATATGTTAATAAAGGGTGATTTGGTGACAGGATACCAGCCTGTGTGGAGTTATTATTGTTTCAATGAAGACTGCAAAAGAATATGCCAGAAGAGGCACCAGACATACCTAAAAATGATGTGTCAACCTGATGAAGGTACTATGTAGGAATGTCCAATGACATAGCTCTGTCTACCTCTTGCTGCCCAAGATATTTCAAAACCATGGGTGAAATCTAAACTCTGCAGTTCTGCCACATTCAATCATAAATGGCCTTTACCAAATTTATGAATCCTAGTTTTGATTTCCATCATAAACAGGAACAATTTTTCCATTTCTGCCTCATAAGGGCACCACTCCAGTATATCCTATGTAGTTGAGTAACGTTAATCACATGGTTTTGCACTTCTACTACATCTTCAGATAGAGTCATAGAATCATACAAGACTGAAATAGACTCTTTGGTCCAATCAGGTAACCATAATCCCAAAATAAACTAATCCCACCTGCCTGCTCCTGGTCCATATCTCTCAGTTAAGTACATGCATATGAAAGATTCTAAGTGTTGTTGAGCGCGCCCTCATCCACCACTTCCTCAGAAAGCTCATTTCACATGCAAACCAACCTCCATTCAAAAAAATTGACTCTCATACCTTTTTTAAATATCTCTCCTCTCACTCTAAACATATGCCCCTTGGTCTTGAAATACCCCATCCCAGGGAAAAGACAACTACCATTACCCCTATTAATACACCTCATTATTTTATAAACCTTTATAAGGTCATCATACAACATCTTATATTCCTGTGAAAAAAGTCCCAGCCTCTCCAGCCTTTCTTTATAAATAAAACTTTCCATACCTGGCAATATCCTGGTAAATCTCCTCTGAACCCTCTCTAGCTTAATGCTATTATTTTATAACAGGGCAACCAGAACAGGACACGATACTCCAGAAGAGACCTCACCAATGTCCTATACAATCTCAATATGACTCCACAACTCCTATACTCAAAGAACTGAACAACGAAGGCAAGTGTGCTAAACACCTTTTTAACCACCTTGTACATGAACCCCTAGGTCCCTCTGTTCTACCTCTACAACATAGCTCAAATAATTTGGATGGAGCAGTTTTAGTCGGGTGTGTCAAGGAAGGCTCCTGACTCAATATGTAGACAGACTGGTTAGAGGGGAGGCCATGTTGGATTTGGTGCTTGGCAACAAACCATGCCAAGTGTCAGATCTCTCGGTGGGAGATCATTTCGGTGATAGTGATCACAACTCCCTGACCTTTACTGTACTCATGGAGAGGGATAGGAGCAGATGGTATGGGAAAGTATTTAATTGGGGAGGGGGATGTGGAAGATCTAGTCAAGAGGAAGAAGAAAGCTTACTTAAGGTTAAGGAGGCAAGAACCTAGAGAGTCACAAGGTAGCCAGGAAGGAACTGAAGAATGGACTTAGGGCAGCTAGAAGGGGGCATGAGAAAGCTTTAGTGGGTAGGATTAAGGCATTCTACCCTTATGTGAGGAACAAAAGGATAGCCAGAGTGAGGGTAGGGCCCATTAGGGCCTGGGGTCAGACGAGATAGGGGAGCCCCTTAATAAATACTTTGCTTCAGTATTCACTTCTGAGAGGGACTTTGATGTTTTTGAGGACAGCGTGAAAGAGACTGATATGCTCGAACAGGTTGATGTTAAGAAGGACGATATGCTGAAAATTATGAAAAACATAAGGATAGATAAATCCTCTGGATGAGATGGCATCTACCCAAGGTTACTAAAGGAAGTGAGGGAAGGGATTGGTGCACCTTTGGTGATGATATTCGCATCCTCAATGTCCGCTGGAGTATTGCCAGATGATTGGAGGGTGGCAAATGTTATTCCCTTGTTCAATAAAGGGATAGGAATAATCATGGGAAGTATAAACCAGTCAGTCTTACGTGTGTGGCGGTCAAAGCATTGGAGAGGATTTTGAGAGAGAGGATTTATGATTACTTGGTAAACCATAGTTTAACTAGAGAGAGTCAGCATGGCTTTGTGAGAGATAGGGCATACCTCACAAGCCTTACTGAATTCTCTGCGGATTTGACAAAACACATCGCTGTGGATGTGGTGTACATGGATTTTAGCAAGGCACTCGTAAGAATTCCCATGATAGGCTCATTCAGAAAGTAAGGGGGCTTGGGATACAGGGAAATTTGGATATCTGGATACAGAATTGGCTGACCCATAGGAGACAGAGGGTGGTGGTAGATGGAAAGTATTCAGCATGGAGCTTGGTGACCAGTGGGTTCCACAGGGATCAGATCTGGGACCTCTGCTCTTTGTGACTCTTATAAACTACTTGGAGGAGGAAGTGAAAGGGTGAGTTAGTAAGTTTGCCAATGACACAAAGGTTGGTGGTGTTATGGATAGTGTAGAGGGTGCAAAGGAGATTTACCAGGTTGCTTCATAAGACGGCATGTCTTATGAAGAAAGGTTGAGGGAGCTTGGGCTTTTCTTACTGGCGTGAAGAAGGATAAAAGGTGACTTGATAGAGGTAGACAAGATGATGACAGGCATAGATGGAGTGGATAGCCAGAGACTTTCTTCCAGGGAATGTTTATCATGAGGGTGCATCATTTTAAGGTGATTGGAGGAAGACCTATGAGAGAAAATGAGGACTGCAGATGCTGGAGATCAGAGTCGAGAGTGTGGTGCTGGAAAAGCACAGCAGGTCAAGCAGCATACGAGGAGCAGGACAGTCAATGTTTCGGGCATAAGCCCTGATTGAAGAATAAGAATAAGATTGAGAAGTGCATACAATACTCCAAATGTGGCCTAACTAAAGTTTTATAAGTACAACATGACTTGCTAAATTTTATGTTTAATATCCCAACTGATGAAGGCAAGCATGCCGTATGACTTCTTTATCACTTTCAGGGAGCAATGAACTTGCACCCCAAAATCCCTTTATATATCAATGCTCTTAAGGGTCCTGCCATTTACTGTGCACATTCGACCTGCATGAGATCTCCAAAAATGCATCACCTTGCACTTCTCCAGATTAAACTTCA
Source organism: Chiloscyllium plagiosum (assembly GCF_037043375.1). Classification (NCBI taxonomy): domain Eukaryota; kingdom Metazoa; phylum Chordata; class Chondrichthyes; order Orectolobiformes; family Hemiscylliidae; genus Chiloscyllium; species Chiloscyllium plagiosum. The sequence continues at coordinate 47,843,137 of NW_028270159.1, forward strand.
TTTCACCACCCCCCAACTTTCCAACTGATCTAAATCTTGGTGTATCCTTTGACCACCTTCCTCACTATCCACATCTTCCTCAAATTTTCAGTCATCTGCAAACTTACTAATCAGTCCAACTACATTTTCATCCAAATATTTCACATATATTACAAACAATAGAGGTCTGAACACTGATCCTTGTGGAAATCCACTGGTCACTATAATGGACCAGACCAGACCCCCTCAAAAATATATTAAGAAGGTAACCTAGACCCTAGCTTTATCTTATTTTAAAGTTGCTGTGTTCCAGATGCAATTTGATTGGTTAAACTACCAGATTTGAAGCAAACGTACTTTATTCATACACTGTTAAAATACAACAAAAGAAAAAAGAAAAACATTGTCTAAGATGTAACTCTACTAGAAACTTAACAGAATAATAGATTTATTAGCTATTAAACTGTAACTATTCCAATATAGTAACATCTCATAAACACACACTTGGCAAAAGGCAAATTCTAAGAACAGACTGTCTCACATGCAATTCCAGCAGCCCAGGAGGAAAAACATCACAAGGACTTGGACAGAGTGCAGGAGGGAGAGATATACTGCAACAACAGACCCAGCAAAACAACTGCTACTACTGAAAAGCTAAGAAACTAAAAATCCTGTTAGAACTTGATTACACCCTTCCATTGTTCCAATTTTAAAAAACCCGAGGACTCACATGCTGTTCACGAGTTTTCAACCTCTCGGCACCTCGGTCTTAAAAGCTTTTGTTTAAAAAAAAGGACGAAATAACCTAAAGCCATAGTATCGTCACATTACAAACCTCCAGTCAGAAAAACACTCCTCCACAACTAACTTCTGTCTTCTATGACCAGATCAATTTTGATTCCAACTTATCAATTCAGTATGGATCCTATGTGACTTAATCTTCTAGTCCAGCTACCTTGAAAGACCTTGTCAAGTACTTCGTAAAATCCATGTAGGTGGCATTCATTGCGTTACCCTCAATCATCTTCACCACTTCCTCAAAAAACTCAATCAAGTTTGTGAGACAAGATGTCCCCATACAAAGCCATGCTGACTATCCCTATTAAGCCCATGCTTTTCCAAATGCAAATAAATCCTGTCCCTAAGAATCTTCTCCAATAATTTCGCTTCCACTGATATAAGACTTACAGGCCTATAATTTCCAGGATTATCCCTGTTCCTTTCTTAAATAAAGGATCAACATTGGCTATTCTCCAGTCTTTTGGGACTTTGCCTATGGCTAAAGAGGATATAAAGGTCTCTGTCAAGGCCTCAGCAATATCCTCTCTTGCCTCCCTCAATATCCTGGGATAGATCCCATCATGCCCTGGGGACTTACCTATCTTAATTTTTTTCAAGGCACCAACACCTTCTCCTTGTTCATATTGTTACATGCAGAGGAATTTCTTCCCTCCATTGTTAATTGAAGGAATTCTTATCCACAGAGCAGTGGAGGATGTTACTGAAGATATTCAATGCCGAGTTAGATAGATTTTTAATCTATAAGATCTTAGCTGTGGGAGACAGGCAGGAAAGTGGAATTAAGACTTTTTCACATAGAGGGTGGTAAGTGTATGGAATGAGCTGCCAGAGGATGTGGTGGAGGCTGGTACAATTGCAACATTTAAGAGCCATTTGGATGGGTATATGAATAGGAAGGGTTTGGAGGGACATGGGCCGGGTGCTGGCAGGTGGGACTAGATTGGGTTGGGATATCTGGTCGGCATTGACGAGTTGGACTGAAGGGTCTGTTTCCATGCTGTACATCTCTATGACTCTAAGACTACAATCAGAACAGTCAAAATTATATTGAAGAGTACAATAGGTTCAATGGGCTATGTGGTGTACTCATGCTTTGATTTCTTACCATTTATAATCAGATATATTGTTGAAAAGAGCAAGAGAATTCACCATCAACGCCATAGACAATCAGTGTCACCATGAAAAGGTAGTCTTTATTTTCAAGCGATAGAATTCCTGGAAGCCCAAGAGTTATCGACTGCATCTTCAATTTCATAGGCACTTTTGTCCTAAAGCTCACTATGTACACCAACAAGATTTTTTCTACTGGCTCAGTGTCCAGTTTGACTGAGTGCAGTATCTGACAATGCAAGGAATATGTCACTTTTTGAACGAGTGTCACATGGTTTCATTTTAAAGCATGCTACTGTACCCACAATCTATCAACCACAAAGTCAAGTATCCAGGTGAATTCTGAGACCAAGGCTATCCCAGGGCAAAAGGGCTGAATTCTGATAGAATGAAATTTGTTCTGCTACTAAATAAATCATAGAAGAATTGGTGGAATTATCAAAGGATGATTCAGCAGTCTGGGTTATTCTGAGTTGTTCTCCTAACAAGAATCTGAAAAGCAGGGGTCTTGTGTTGGATCCTGCACAACTTTTCTTTACAAAGAATTCTCGCCATGAAGTTCTTGGTGGAGAAAGGTTTACAATGTTTACAAGTGCATCAGAAAGGCAAACAGCGCTGTCACGAAATGCATGAAGAGAACAATTAATTTTCTGTTGTAAAATATGTATCTTCAAATCTGATCTAAGAAAATTTCTCTCGTCTAGCACATGAAAAATCTTGTTTTTTTTGTTCCCACTTCCTACAATTCACCCCAGCTCGGATCTCAAGTGAGCTCAGCATGGAGGAGAGCGAGCCCAGCGCAGACCTCGATCAAGACCAGCGCGGAGGAGAGGGGGCCAGCATGGTCCTCAAATGATTCCTTACTTACCTACCCGGGGTCCTGGCATTGGAATTGGCGGCTGTTACGTCAGTAGAAGCGATGTTGGCAAGGTGGGCCTAGTGAATTGAATGTATACTAATGTGGTAAGTACAGTGGAGAAGCCCATGGGAAACAGCGCTAAAATCAATACACATCATTGCTTATTGCCATTGGTGATAGGTAAGGCATCCACTGACATAGCATTTTTCAACAGACTGGTCATCATGAAATAAGCAAATTAGATTGATCTGTTCAGAACAGCCACATTTATACAGAATATTCCACAGGCTTTTCCTGTTTACTGTATGAAAAGCATTAATCAGGTCACCAAACACCCTATGAAGGTTCTTATTCTGCTTGCAGGACTTTTATTCAACTTGACATGCTGATGTCTACTGTTCTGCATCAGAAGCCACACTGCGCTTCTGAGTTCAATGAGGTGAGTGATTAAAAGTTCTGATTAAAAGTAACCCTTGCAAACTTTTTCCTATTGTGAATAACTGATATTCTATAACAGTGGTCATTGATAGTCTTGCTCCCTCTCTGTTTACAGAAATGAGTTATCCTGATGAAGGGCTTATGCCCAAAATGCTCCTCAGATGCTGCCTGACCTGCTTTTCCAGCACCAAACTCTTCAAACCTGATCTCCAGCATCTGCAGTCCTCCCTTTCTCCTATACAGGCATCCTTACAGTTTTGGAACACAGTGATCTGATTTCGGATCAAGCAGAAGAAATTAATGAGTTTCCTAATCATGTGAATTATTTCTTTTGTTACAACTGGTCAGTAGGTGACTCTCCAAGTTTTAAATTCCAGATGGGACAAGACCAAATGGTTATTCTAATGGGAGAGCAGGAATAAACAGGCTGCCTTTCTTTTCTCAACTCCTCCTTTGTTTGGTCGCAACAAGGTTAACTTAGCAGAAATCCTATCTCTCATGGATACCTATTCTCAGCCCAAATATGTTTGATTTAAAAGGAGGTAATTTAACTATGTTTTTTTTGAGTTAAAGAGTGAATTTATTAGCTATTGAAACATAAGAAAATGTAATAAAATGTGATACCCATACACATGGATTAGAAATGAATGGCAAGTCCAAAAAATAAAGATATAAAAAAGGAATGTATAAATCAACCTTTGGCTTGTCTGTGGCAAATAGACTGTGAAATATTGTGGCTGTTAAGTGGGTGATTCCAGTCGTGCTAGCATTGGCAGTTGAGTAGTTATCGGATATTCTTGATTCTGCAGTTGCCTGAAAGGAGTTTCAGTGTCCTTCAACAGTGGCTTTCCTGTTGACTGGGAAACTCTGTTTCCTTTTTATCTGCACATACAGGCTGTGGAATGGAAGATCCTTCTTGTGCACCTTCACAGGATATGTAAGCATAGTTGAACTTGAATCACATTGGTACACTGAGACACCAGCTCTCTAGCACATAGAAACAACAGCACTTTAACACCTTATCTTGTGTATTCCTGGAAGGATAAAACAGAAACATGTCTTTCAACTAGAACTGCCTTTCTTTTAACCTGTATCATTTTCACAGTTTGCAACACAGCCCACAGATGATCACAAATCAGTTTTTGAATGACATCTCTTTTGATGTGTTGTTATCTGAAGTTCCTCTGATATTCTTCAGTTATGAAATTCCAAAATTCCTTTCAAGATTCAGTGTAGTCCACACAGGGGTTTTAGATAGCCACTACATCCTGAGTCATCATTTGGCTAGCATGCCTTTCTTTTAAAAACCACATACTGTACTGAAAAGTTCAAAATATCTTCAAGCACTTTGAGGCATTGATTTGTTGTTGTTATGTACATTTGAATAATTCAGGTGGGATGCCATCAGCTTGCCCAGAGAAAACAGCTTTTTGGCTTCATGACTTCTGCTGAGAAGGGACAAGAGCACGTTCTTCCATAGTGTGATGGTTTACGAAATTACTGAAGTAGACTACCTACTTGTTAGGATCTGATTGCTATCTGCTGAGAGGATGAATGACATTATTGATTTTGGAGTGATAGCGTTTTCAGGATTTTTTTTTAGCAGCAACTACTTGAAGCGCATCAACCTTGTTTTCCCACCATTGGTTCTTGTCCTCTTAGTTTGGCCTGTATTATAGGTTTTGCATGACAGCATCTCATGATCCTTGCTGATTTATTTTCAGATGTGTAAAATCAATGATCAGTATGCATTTCATTTGGAAAGATGTCTATGTCTTGTTTGTTGTTGTCAAGTCAGTTTAATGTTTCTACTTAATACCCTGTATTGAAGGAAATCTTAATATTTTGTGTTCTGTAATTAATCCTCCAATGTGTGGATATAAAAAGTAACATTTCCTAAATATGAAGTGAATGCATTTTAAAAACAAAAGGACCCACTTACATTTGAAACCTTGGACAATTAACAAATAGACTACAAACAGGGATTAAACTGGAGGCGCACAGGAGCAGAGTCCCAGTTGTTTCATAAATCTAATCTCTGTAGTAATTGCTTTAAAATAAGTTCAAATGCATACCATCTTGTACTAAATTATAGCATCTAATGTGAACACTTTGTACTGTACCTTTTACTTAAGAGATATGCAAGTGTGTGTGTGCTGATTGACAAAGGGCTCCCCAAGTGAATAAGAATTCTTCAGATCAGATGTCAGTACAAAAGCACTGAAAATGGGATATTTAATTATGATTCTTTTAATCACACTAGGACACGCAGTACTCTTACATCTAATACTTTGGCTCCGAGTCAAGCATTTCAGACTCAACTATTAAAATAAAGTGCTTATTCCAGTTGAACCACTTTTCATTGTTAGGGAAAGTGTTGGGAAAATGTGGAGTTACCATGGATTAGTCTGGGCCGTAAACATCACAAGGGCTTATATTCTCAAAGGCAAGCTTATTATCATGATACCAAAGGAGGTCAAAGGCAATTACAACAGAAAGAATACACATATCTGATCAGAAGAAGTGAACATGCAATAAGTCATTGTACGCTCCTGTATTTGCCATTAGTATTGTTGTTATACAACAGCAGCCCAGGACTCAGTTTCTCCATCACACTAACAATCACTTTCACACTGTTCAGCTCTTTGAGGGAAAATGTCATCTACAAAGCACAAGTCAGGTGTCTGGATTACTCTCCACTTGCCTAGATAACTGCAGCTCCACCACTCAAGATTTCAACACCATCAAGGCCAAGGTAGCCCTTGATTGACGCCCCATTGATCATCTTCAACCGTCATTCCTTCTACCATGAAACATTGTAGCACTATGTACTATCTTCAAAGGTTATAGCAGCAATTCACCAAGAAGCTTTTGAAAATGCCTTCCAAACCTACAACCGTCACCATCTAGAAGAATAAAGGCAACATATACCTGAGGAAACCAACATTTGTAATTTTGCTTCAAAGTCACACCCATCCTGATGTGTAGCGTATATCAGCTGTTCCTGCACTGTGGCCAGGCTTAAATCTTAGGGGTCCCTCCTGAACAGCAATGCATCTATCTACACAACATGGATTGCAGCTGTTCAAGGGAGCAGTATACTGCCATCTTCTTAAGGGAAATTCGGATGAGCAATTAAACATTTCAGAACATTGTGAAGAATAGTCACTGGACTCAAAACATTAATTGTGTTTTCTCTCCACAGATGCTAGCAGACCCATTGAGTTTTTCCAGCAATTTTTGTTCCATATCTCCATTCTTTGTTTATATTATTGTAGAACATATGTTATCCATACTTTCATTACCATTAGTTTCAACTGTATTTATATCGCACTTTTAATGTAGCAAAGCACCCCAAAGTACTTCATAGCAATGTTATCAAACAAATAGTCATTGGGTAGTATAGAACTTGAGTATTGCTGAAGATACATTTTGTAACAACCTGCACTCATCAGACAATTCTCAAGAATACCAATTCAAGGGAAGACCAACTGCTGAATGAAGACAGAGCTGATTGATTGGCAAGTAAGGACCACAACAATGCTAACGTAAATATTCTGTCTTCTGAAACCACAAAGAGCACACCATAGATTATGAGGCACTTACGAGAAATTTTAAATAACTGAGATTAGTAAAAGTACAGTAATCCAGAACTGAATGGAATGAAACTACATCAAATCCAGATTAGAGTGGTGCTGGAAAAGCACAGCAGGTCAGGCACATCAGAGGAATCCTGATGAAGGGCTTTTGCCTGCTGTCAATTTTCCTGCTCCTCGGATGCTGCTTAATTTGCTGTGCTTTTCCAGCACCACTCTAATTTTGACTCTAATCTGCAGTATGTGCAGTACCCACTTCTGCCTAGATCAAATCCATCACAGCCTAGGATTTTAAAAGAGATGGTTGCAGCAAATATGGATGCAATCATTTTGAACATCCAGAATTCAAGGACGGTCCCAGTGGATTTGAATATAGAAGTTGGAACCTTAGATAAAACAGAACTATTTGATTTAGCATATTTTAACTTTCAAAAGACATTCAACAGGTGCCACATAATAGGCTGTTACACATGATTTGCACTTCTTGAAATGTGGTGATATATTAGCATGGATTGATGACTGATTAATGAATAGAATTTATAAATTGAGAATAAACAAGTTCTTTTAGTGACGATAGAATGTGATTAGTGGAGTTCTGCAACAATCAGTAGCTTGGGTCTCAGCTATTGCTAACCATATTCATGACTAATGTTATACTCCATTTCCTCATTTATCCAAGTTCACTGATGATGCAGATGGGAATGTGAATTGTGAGAAAGAGGTTGGAAAATGGTTTAAAGAAGTGAAGTGTTTGGGCAAGGGAATAGCAGATGGAGTGTAAAGTGAAAAAATGTGAAATTATCCACTTTGACAGGAAGAGTGGAAAAGCAGATTTTTTAAAAGGTGAAAAGTTAATAATTCTTGGAATTCAAAGTGATTTTGTTGTCCTGGTAAAGGATCACAGAAAATGAACATGCTGGCATAACAAGCAATTTTGGACTCAAATGATGTCTTAGCTTTAACAGTGAGAGGACTGAAGTACGTGTAAGGAAATCTTGCTATAATTAGATAGAATTTTGACCAGACAACAGCTGATATACCTGATGTACAGATTTGGTCTCTTCATTGCTAGAGGGATTGAATTTAAGAGCAGAGAGGTTCTGCTGCAATCGTACGCGGTGTTGGTGAGGCTGCATCTGGAGTATTGTGTGCAATTCTGGTCTCCTTAGTTGAAAAAGGATATACTGGCTTTGGAAATGGTGCAGAGGAGGTTCACCAGGTTGATTCTGGAGATGAGGAGCTTATCCTATGAGGAGAGATTGAGCTGCCTGGGACTGGACTTGCTAGAATTTAGAAGAATGAGAGGGAATCATATAGAAACAGATACAATTATGAAAGAGAAAAATAAGGCGGCAGCCAAATTGTTTCCGCTGGCGGGTGAGATTAGGTCTAGGGGACATGGCCTCAAGATTAGGGGGAGTGGATTTAGGACAGAGATGAGGAGGAACTGCCTTTCCCAGAGAGTAGTGAATCTATGGAATTCTCTGCCCAAGGAAGCAGTAAAGACAGCTTCATTAAACATATTCAAGACACAGTTGGATGGGTTTTTGCATGGTAGGGGAATGAAAGGTTATGGGGATAATGCAGGCAGGAGGAGCTTACTTGATGGACAGATCAGCCATGATCTTAATGAATGGCGGAGCAGGCTTGATAGGCCAAATGGCCTACTCTTGCTTCTATTAATGTGAAATACTATGCAAATACCATAAATTGAGGCACTTTAGATGAAACTCATCCAAAGAAGGACCTTCTTGTCCAAAAGAATGCAACACAGGTTCAATGTTTTGACATAAAAATAAAACAAAGAATGCAGGTGCTGAAGATCCGAAACAAAAACAGAAATTGCCAGAAAAACACAGCAGGTCTGACAGCATCTGTGGAGAGAAAGCAGTCCTTAATGCCTGAAAGGAAGAGAATGTCGAACAAGCTGGAGAATGAAGTGGAATGGGGTGCATGGGGTGGTGCTGATGGAAAAGTCAGGAGTGTGCATATGGCAGCGCATGGCACTGAGTGTGGAACTGAGGATGTGATAAAAGAACAGCTGTCTGAGGAGTGTTGTGATCCTGGTTGGATTCAAAACATGAATGATGAAACTCCAATCGGAATCCACGTATGGTGAGTCTGAGCCAGACAATTCTGAAGGGTCACTGGACTCGAAATGTTAACTCTGCGTTCTCTCCATAAAAATGCTGCCAGAGCAGCAGAGTTTCTCCCACAATTTCTATTTTGGTTTTGCTATTTTGACCTTTGGGATGAATGAGAGAGATTGAGCAGAATAGGACTGTATCCTCCAAAGTCAAAGAGAATAAAAGAAGTTCTAATTGAAAAGTATAACATCTTTATAGGTTTGACAGGGTTGGTGTTGAGAGATTATTTAATCTGGCTGGAGAGCTCAGAACTTTGGAGACAGTCTGAAGTTAAGGAATCAATAATTTAGGGCTGAAGTGAGGATACATTTCTTTACTCAGAGGGTTCTGAATGTTTATTTTTTAAGTACGTTCAAGGCTGAAATCGATAAATGCTTGGCCACTGAGAGAATCAGGGATAAACTGAGAAAGCAAAATTGCCAGAACCTTATCGAATGATGGAGCAGGGTCAAAAGTTCCAATCACCTATTTCTGCTCCTATTATATTCTTATGTTCTCTCGTGAAATAGCAGACAGTGACCAGAATATAATTTTAAAAATTTCTGCCAAGCAAGAATTCCACGCTTGTGGACTTGTCAAATTTGCACCTCCCGGCCAGTGCACTTGATGGAAAGAAAGAAGGCCAGATTTGCATTCATACAGCATCTTTCATCACCACTTGATGTTTCAAGGCATTTTACAGCCAATTAAGAACCACTGATGTGTAGCATGCTTAAAAAGAAATGTACTTAAAACTTGGCAGAAATTAAGTTAGGTGAGGATATTGTTTAAAAAAAATCCTTTCTAATAGATTTTTTAAAAAAAATTCAGTTGGTAGCACTTTTTCTAATCCAAGCCATTGTTTTCGCTGTTAAGTTTTAGCTCCAGTGAGACACACTTCCACTGGTGACCACAAGCAAAGTATTTTTACAGACCACATTATGTGCTTCTGACATGCCTTTAAGGATTTGGAAACATATTTTCCTTCAGAATCTTTGCACTAAATTGTCTGACAGGATTTAGGTGGATTTCTTTGGTGGCTTACTGGTGCATTTAATTTATTTGCTACCACACAGATATAACAGAGTCAGGTTTCTGAAACTCTGTGTCTGCCAAGGCTATAACCCACAGTGAAAATATTTGCAATGTTTAGGGCTATGGCCAAGAAATGCAACCATCACCTAGTACAAAATAAGAGGATCTGCTTCCGAAGAAAACTCGTCAATGTTGTACAGTCCAGCTGGACAGTCTGAGATAAACCTTTAATTTGAGAGTGACAGCCTGGTTTTTGGCAATCAACTACATTGTTCATGTATATCACTGATTTGTCTATGGTGTGAACAGAATTTCATTAAAAAGGAAAACAAACTTTAGTTTAATCAAACAAAAAAAGATTGCACAAGTTGTAAATGTAAAGCATAAATAGGAATTGATGGAGAAACTCAGCAGGTCTGGCAGCGTCAGTGGAGATAAAACATAGTTAAGTCTTAGGTCCAATGACCTTTCTCCTGAAGGGTTCTGAAGAAGGATCACAACCCAAAAAGTTAACTCTTTGCTCTCCACAGATGCTGCTAGACCTGCTGAGTTTCTCCAGAAATTTTGTTTTAGCCTCAGTTTAATCTATGATTCGATCAACGTCATCACCTCCAACCATGTTGCACTGGAATGTCAATTGAGCATCAACTGCCAGCGTGTTGTTCTCAATAGAATAAAAAGGCAGCACAAATAGTAAAACTGCCCTTTTCTCTTATAAACTACAGCTGAACATGACTATCTATGCTGATCATTTGGTATGTCCGATTTATGCCCCTGACACTTGAATGAGTAGAAATTTAAATCCTAAGCATGTGAAGTTTAGTGCACGCTGCTACTCCACACGTGTTCATCACTTAGCAGCACGTCAAAGCTGTTAATTAGACACTCATCTAATTTAGCTACTCATGGTGTCTTGCTATGCTCAATTTGGCTATGGTGCCTGGAGTACTTTGTCCTTACTAATCTTAATTATTTATAAGTTCTTCACTAGTGTTTCACAATTTCTGACAAGCTCTTTGTGCCTTCTGAAGACAGGGTACATGCATAGCCTCTTTGTGGTTGATGCATGGAAAATTACTAGTCACGGTAAAGGTGGAGTATTCACAGATTGCACATGCAATAAGCCTATTTCATCTTTTGAAATCAAGACTACATCAAAAACAAGTTGTCATACATCAGAAATCAAAGAAGAGAAAACAAAATGAAAGGGCTTGCATTTCAATAGAGTCTTTCTTAACTTCTGGACATCTTCAAAGTGCTTCAAGGACAAATACTTCTTGAATTGTCACCACCATTGTCAACAGGGAACTTTATAGTTCCACAGATCCCTGAGCAGTACCTGGCTCAGGGATACTGTGACACTAGTTGTGGCTCAATGTTGCACATCAGTGGTGAGCTCTCATTATCGAGCTAACTTCAAATCTGGAGTGCCTTCAGCCTCAACAGTCAGGCACCGAAATTCTATCTTGCAAAACTCCCCTTGTACTTAAGAATGGGGACACTCAAGTTTCTACACCAAAGACACTAATAATCTTTGTGAGTGCATGGGATCAACACAGTAAAGCAGTAAATCTGGAGATTAAATGAACATTTAACATATTATATTGAATTCAATTTTAAATTATGTATTTAAGTATAAACATTAAGTATGATATTATTAGGTTCAATAGGATTTTTCTAGTATTGCATAGAAATAGAATCTTAGACTGGAGTTATATATGAAATTGACAATACAATCTGACATTTTGTCAGACTCAACTTTCCTTATTATATGTATAATAGCTGTAAATGGAAGTATAAGCCAGTTGATTTCTGAATCCAATCTGCTCACCATTGACATGTTAACAGAAGCAAACTAAATTCCATCTACTTTGACAAATCCCCCAGAACTGCTTCCCATATGCTTCCATTATTCGTTTGTATATAACTTCACTGTATCAAAGCAATTTGATTCATCCGACATACAGAGAGATCTTGGGATCCAAATTCATAGATCCCTGAAAGCGGAAACACAAATAAATAAGGTGGTAAATGAAGTGTATGGCTCCATCGTTTGAGGAATTAAATATAAAAGTTGGCAAATTAGTGGGCGGCACGGTGGCACAGTGGTTAGCACTACTGCCTCACAGCGCTAGAGTCCTGGGTTCAATTCCCACCTCAGGCAATTGACTGTGTGGAGTTTGCACGTTCTCCCCGTGTCTGCGTGGGTTTCCTCCGGGTGCTCCGGTTTCCTCCCACGGTCCAAAGATGTGCAGGTCAGGTGAATTGGTTATGCTAAATTGCCTGTAGTGTTCGGTAAGGGGTAAATGTAGGGGAATGGGTGGGTTGCGCTTCGGCGGGGCGGTGTGGACTTGCTGGGCCGAAGGGCCTGTTTCCACACTAAGTAATCTAAACCTTGAAATTATGTTGCAGCTGTATAAAACTTTAGTTAGGCCACTTTTGGAGTAGTGTGTGCAATTCTCATTCCCACACTATAGGAAGGATGTGGAGGTTTTGGTGAGGATGCAAAAGAGGTTTACCAGGATGTTGCCTGGATTAGAGTTTATTAGCTATAAGGAGAGGTTGATCAAACATGGTTTGTTCTCCCTAGAGTGTCAGAGGCTGAGTGGTGTTCTGACAAAAGTATATAAAATTATGAGAGACATAGAAAGGATGGATGGTCAGATTACTTTTCCTCGGAGTGGAAATGTCAAAATCTAAGAGGCAGAGGATGAAGGTGTGAGGTAGGTTTTTTACAAAGGGGGTGTTAGGTGCCTGGAATGCAGATACTCCTATCTACAAAGCTGAAGATGTGCTCAAATTTGATCTGTACACTTTGAGAACCAGTGTGAATAGTTGCAACTGACAATTCTCAAAGATGAACAACTACAAGGGCTGAAAAAGATAATTATCCAGCGATGTCCTGAGGAGATTTGTTCATTTTATAAATATAGAGATGAAATTAGTAGATCACAATAAGCATCTCTTCAAGGGCAACAATTCATAATAGCAAAAACATCACATCGAAATATCATGTACATGTTACACCAAGGACACATGGGTATTGAATGGACAAGATGGATAGTGAGTCTGTGTACCCAGTAAGGAGGAATTAGAATATTCAATGACATGTGAATGCTTGTGAGGCATGTCAAAAGTACCAAGCCTAGCAGCAGATGGAACCTCTATATTCAATATTCTTTGGACAGAAGTAACAACAGACGTATGCTTGCAGTGCACAGGAAGATTACATCCTTGAGATGGATTACTTCTCCAAATTTTCCATGGTTCAACGATAAAACAAAACATCAAGCCTAACCATTATTGACACAATGAGCACTATTTTCAATTTATTCAGTGTCTCAGATCAGACTGCAGTACACTGGCAAATCATTTCAAGGCATATGCAATAAGTGGGAAGTGACCCATATCACAATCACCCCATTACTGATGGTCAAACAGTCTAGAAGGCCAAAATGGTATGCACTATCAAATCAATTATCATTAAATGCCGAGGAACCAAGCAAGAATTTCACAATGCATTGCTGCATTTTCTTTCCAACATCAATGGAGAAGAGATTATCACCCCCTGCAAAACTTGTGCCCAGAAAGCAAGTGCAAAAGACTGACCATGAACCAACTGTCTAACCATGCTGAGACATTCTTCGTCTTAGACAGAGATGAATAAAAGAGATACATGATGAGCAAACAAGTGGATAACTATCAAAATTGCACACTGAGTAGACAGTACAAGTCTGAAATTCAAATACAAATCCTTGGCTACCAGCAAGGGTTTCTAGAATATGCAACCTAGCTTGGATCAGACACAAAGTCATAACTGATAATGGTGCCACATTGCAGAAGTCAGCTCTGACCAATATACAGTACACCAATCAAGCATGAAGAGTGAGTAAAAATATCCCAACAATGATGATTGTGTAGTGATGTTGAGTCACAGCAACCAGCAGCAAGACAACCAAATTGACAAACAAATACAGCACAGAACAGACAGCTATTCAATCACCAGAGCAAGACAGGCTGTCAAACACTCAAAACGTTAGATTGTATGACTTTGCGATAAAGTTTTATTTTTGAAAAAGGGAACTTGTGCTGTGTCTCATGGTCAGTGTGTTAATATACCTTTAAGAGACATGCTCATGATATCATTATATTGTAGCATGTGAGCTGAGGGTATTAAAATACTCCATCTTATTTGGATCAATAGAAACATGACAATCTACTGGAAGCACACTCCTCTGTTGCAATCTAATAGCTTAATATTAGCATATGTTCATGAGGAGCATAGTGTTTGTATCTAAAGGGTTAGTTGTAGCAGCTGACTGTTTAAATCTTCAATATCTCAATATGCATGCCCAGTTTGCCATATCAAGTAAACCACTATGTTGGAGACAAACCCAGGCCATGTCCCGAGGTGTTCAGTCTACCAAAGACTAGGAACATTGGAACGCTTAGAGTCATAGAGATGTACAGCATGGAAACAGACCCTTCGGTCCAACTTGTCCATGCCGACCAGATATCCCAACCCAATCTAGTCCCACCTGCCAGCACCCGGCCCATATTCCTCCAAACCCTTCCTATTCATATACCTATCCAAATGGCTCTTAAATGTTGCAACTGTACCAGCCTCCACCACATCCTCTGGCAGCTCATTCCATACACGTACCACCCTCTGCATGAAAACGTTGCCCCTTAGGTCTCTTTTATATCTTTCCCCTCTCACCCTAAACCCAAGCCCTCTAGTTCTGGACTCCCCGACCCCAGGGAAAAGACTTTGCCTATTTATCCCCTATACATGCCCTTCATAATTTTGCAAACCTCTGTAAGGTCACCCCTCAGCCTCCAATGCTCCAGGGAAAACAGCCCAAGCCTGTTCAGCCTCTCCCTGTAGCTCAAATTCTCCAACCCTGGCAACATCCTTGTAAATCTTTTCTGAACCCTTTCAAGTTTCACAACATCTTTCCGATAGGAAGGAGACCAGAATTGGACGCAATATGCCAACAGTGGCCTAACCAATGTCCCATACAGCCGCAACATGACCTCCCAACTCCTGTACTCAATACTGTGACCAATAAAGGAAAAGTACTCTGACTAATAAAGGAAAGAAGCCTTGAAAGAAGTCTCATAACTAGCAGACAAATGACAGGCAACGGGTATCTCTAATAATTCCAAATCTAACCATCATTACTTGACATTCAAAGGAATTACCATAGCACAAGTTTGTTTTTACTTATTCATGGGATATGGGCATAACTGGCTAGGCCAATTTTTTTCCCCATCTCTAATTGTAAGAGGACATTTAAGAGTCAACCATATTTGCATCAGTTGTCAGCTACAGATTCCCATTTGTCATGACTGAAATTCACAGTTTTCACATCTATTTTGACAGCATCCTTGAAGAGGTGCTTTGAGCACCCCCACTATTCTCTTGGCACAGGATAGCATTTTCATGGGAATGCAGTAATCTTCCATCCTAATTAAATACACTAGTTAGAAAAATCTTCTTTTCTTGACTAGCACCAGTATACATGCATGTTGCCCTAAAACTGACTGCTTAATTGATCTCTTTACTTTTCTTTGTGCTGCTGAGGATGTGTCACAGGCATTGGCAATGAAAATTATTGAGTCTTTTGCTCTTGGCAAGTGTAAATTGTCCAGGCTTTCCTTCCATAGAGCTGAGGATACTGGCCTACTGACCTAGGATTTCTCTGTTGTCCTGACAGATTACCAGTTCCAGAATTTAATGGTTTGTCTGTCCCATACTTATGTTATGTTCTTCTGCACCATCAGTATCAAAAAGAGTAGAATTGAGACACTAGATGTTGTGTCTCTACCTGTAATCAGACTAAGTAACACACCAATTGAAGTAGGCAATTACCTTGGATCTCCACCAGTAGACAATCTGTCACTTTACAAAGAGCTCAGCACATTCATTATATAGGCAGCCATTGACTTTGCTAAGCAATAAAATAGATATGAAAAAAAAACTGATACCCAGGGCCAAAATGCCAGTGTCCTTAACAGAAATATTGGCCAGGGCACCTTCAAAATAGTCCCACTATGGGATATTTTACATCAGCCTGTGATCAATCACCATATTCTAAAAACTGTAGCAGAAACTCCCTTAGTTCCAGACTCGACTATCAGTCTGGGTTTTGTGCTCAAGTCTCTGAGATGAAAGTTGAATCCAAAAACCTTCTGAGACAAGAATGTTTTGTCAAGAAAACATATATGGCCAGCAAACTATCCCCATCAAAATCATGTTATTGCTACATCAAGGAAGAAGTTTCCTGGATTTGGAAACATCAAACTATAGCATTCAATCCCTGGCTGCAGCATAACTCAATTTCATTTCTACACCCTGGAACCATATTCCTTGCTAACATCACATAACAAAAATCTATCAATCTCAATTCTGGAAGTTTTGACTCACTGAACATCCGGAGTCTTTTTGAGGGAGAGGGTTTCAGATTTTCATTACACTTTGTGAAAAAATGCTTCATGATTTCACACATGAATGACTTAGCTGTGTCTACATACTTGATTTTACAGAACTCATAGATCACCTTGTAGCACATTGTTTTTAGCTTCACTTTTTTTGTGAGTTAGTTTTCACATTCCAAACATCATTCACTTTTCACTAGACAAACACTATTTCCATGGACAGACTACACATTCTGACTGACAGTAATCATTTAAAGTTTTACTGCCTGCTATAACTTAGTTCTGGTTTGCTTCCATAGTCCATACATATTGCATTACAGCCATGTCCAGGCCTGTATTTGAATAAAGCATTTGAAGACAGTGATTCAAAGTTTTTCTGTAATTTGAGAACTGTAACCAAAGCATGCAATTCCATTATTGGAAAACAGACTTGTCCTACCCACAATGCTGGCTTGACATGTTTGAGGAGTGTTCTATTTTTACAAGTTGATTTAATTAAACAATTATGGCTACTGGCATGACTGTCTACTGAGATATGAATATTACTAAACTCCATTTTAACAGACTAACTGACATCACTTTATCAATTTCTCACCATCAAATTGTGCCTATTATTCTGCAGTTCAATTTAATTGTACCTTGTTGGATCACTCCAAAAGGCAATTTAATTACAATTTAATGATAATGGGTTGCAGGTTTTGAACTTTGCTATTAAGGAAAATTAGTGCAGTACATTTCTCACTATTTACGTCTCTCCTTTAACTTCGATGAGAATAAAAATCAGGAGAGATGTGAAACAGGTTGCCTATTCATTATCATGCTTTTTAAAAATCAAAATTACCATCAACTATGTTAATGTGGTTCTCAGATATAGACTGGATGGGTAAAAATGGAAGGCATCTTTCCTTAAAGGAAATGAGTGAATCAACTGAGATTTTTACAACAATCCAAACAACTTCACAGTATAAATGAATCATGAGTGTTCTATGTTTAACATGTTTGGTTAAATTATGAAACAATATATTAGAGCTGATTTAATCACAGTAGTGGAGGAAATGCAGTAGCCAAAGAGCAAACAGTAAAGTTCCAAAAGTGCAAGTAATATTCTGACTTAAGGAGGACCCCTCTGAATCAAGGTTCATGGGACAAACAATTCACTTTTAGTACATACCCTATATTTTATTCATGCACTGCTGAACAATTATTAAACAATTCAATCCACCATAAAGCTTGGAATTGGTGAAAAAAAAACTATGTGGAGTACTCCTAGAAGCAACTGTTTCACAGATTTCTATTTAGTACAAAGCAAAACTACCCCAGTATGAGCTAAAATGATATAAAGTCTTTCAGCAATTCTCGGTTTGATAGTAAGTTAACTACAGTAAGATTGCAGATGGCCCAGCCAAAGATTTGTAGAAAGCAGAGGTACGAGACAGCCAAGGGAGCAGCTCTGTAACCTGACTTGCAAACACTACAAACACAACAGTATTAAAAGCAACAATCTAAAATTCAGAATACTGGTTCAGAGTTAATTTTGGAAAACTCAGTAATTTATTCTGCTTAACGTGCTGTCTTTGGCTAAGAACAATACCAATTGCCTTGTACATGCAGTCAAACATATCTTCCCTGTTGTAATGCTGCAGTGAGGAATTAAGATGCAGCCAAGGAAGCAGCCATGTAAATAAATTTATCGACAACTGTCCTGCATGTAAAGAAAACCAATTAAAAAATAGTAAAACAGTAAATAGGTGAGAAACGCCTTTATTTTCAATTTGTTCACATGTTATGACAGCCTGACCTTGTACAGTAAAACACATTGCAAAATGCCAAGAACTAGCTTTGGAAAACTGTAATCTTTCTCTGCTTAGTGTACTATCTTCAGATGATTACAATACAGTCCACCATTTCAACAATGCAATCAAGAATGTTTTCATGCTGCAGTGTGTAATCCCAGAACAACTCTATGGCATTGGAAATTCAGCCCTTGTTTGCAGGTTTGAAATGGAGATGGGAACATTCTCTGCTCAAGCTGCCTTGAACCATATTAGCAGAAAATCTTTGCTGCGAGGATAGGCAGCCATTCTCATTCTCTTACTACAGGAGAGAATGCCTACTGTTGAACTATTCCAAGATATTAATGTTGTGTTTCAGGATTGACAATTCAATGATAGAATATCCCAATCCTGAGCAAAGTCCATTTTTCACTTCACACTATAGTTTTCTACTTGATGTATTAACATCACTTTGAATCCAATTGACAGCACTTCTAATTTTTTCTCTGGTTTGGCTACACCTGCAGTGTTTGAACATCCTCTCATAGGGATATCTCAATGGTGAATGATTACATACGTGGTGCAGGGATGAAACCCCAGAGGAGGATGTTTCAAATCATGTACACAGACTGCACTTACTGCAGAGGTAGAGAACACAGGATTATGATAAGCATGTCAATGCACAAACATCCCATTTTGATAAAAAAAAACAAAAAAACAATTGCACTGTTATGTTGCAAATTACTCAAGTTACACTATATATATGGTCACAAAGGTCATTCAGGTTCTATAGCTGAGTTATGTGCAAATTGAAGCAGGTAAAAGAAAAATATGTCAAAAAAAGGTCAATGTATGGTTTAATGATTGAGGTGGGAGAAATGAGCTCAGAATCATGGGATACTGGCACCAGTACTGGGGAAAGAGAGATGTTTCATTGGGATGGACTGCATTTAAAACATACCGTGCCCAGAATCCTGGTGAACAGTTGGGTAGGTTTGCAGATAGGGCTTTACATTAATTAGTCCGTAGGAAGGTGCAGTTGAAGGGAAGGTTAAAAAATATCAAAGAAATGACAGAGCAAAGGTGTAGGGTAATGAAGAGGCAAATCAATATTTGAGAGTCTTTGACTTTTCCAGAATAATATCCAAAAAGGAGGTGGAATAGCTGTGGATATAAACAGTTAATCAGTGCCATGGTGAGTAGTGATATCGGTGCAAAAGATGGTGATGTGGAATCAATTTGGGTGGAACTACAGAATAACAAGGGAAAAGGATCATGGGTGAGAGTTGTTTAAAGGCTTCGCTGTATGAAAAGGTAATCAGAAAAAGTTATCAGGAAATAATGGAGATGCCAAAGTTGTAACTGGTGATTTAATCTGCATATTAGATTAGATTAGGTTAGATTCCCTGTAGCATGGAAACAAGCCCCCTTCGGCCCAACAAGTCCACACCAATCGCCACCCAGACCCATTCCTCCTCAGCAACCTTTACCCCTGACTAACAAACCCAACACTATGGACAATTTAGCTTGAGTGAACAAATCAGATAGGCCAAGTTAACATTGAAGATGAATTTGTAAATACTTCAGGGATTTATTCTGAGAGCAGAACCTTGCATAACCTACCTAGGAACCTACTATTTTGGATCAAATGATGTGTAATGAGGCAGGATTAATAAGAGATAGGAATTATAGTTTAGGATCTTCTCGGGATAGCAACCATAACATAGCACAATTTCATTTTGAGGTTAAATAATTTGTTTCTCAAAAGCGCCCTCAACATAACTAATGGTGATAACAGAGGCATGAAGGAAGAGTTGTCTAAAGCAAACTGGGAAAATGGATGAAGGGAAATGTTAGTAGCTGAATATTGGCAGACATTTAAACACAGCAATAATTATTCTGGTCAAAAAGGACACCCATAGTTACCAAAGGCAGTCAAGGCATACAAAGCAGCAAAAATGATTGGCTAGAGGATTGGGAATTTTAGATGAATCAGCAGTAAACAACTAAAAAGCTAAAACAAAGGCAGAAAACTGATTATGGAAGAAATTTGGCAAGAAAGAACAACATGAACGGTAAGCACTTCTGTGAGTATACAATAATAAACAGAGAACAGAGTAGCTAAAATAAATGTGGAACCCTTGGAAGATGTTACTGGGGAATTGAAAAAGAGGAACAGGGAAATGGCAGCTAATTTAAACTATTATTTTGTACTGATCTTCATAAGCATCCCAAAGATAACAGATAAGTAATGTGCTAATGGGAGGAAAGAACTTGTAGTGGTCTCGAAATATTTGACAAACTAATGGGATTAAAGGCATACAAGTTGGAAGGACCTCTTGCCACTGAAGGTTTTAAAGGAAGTGAATGCAGTGATCGCGCAGGCATTATTGAAATTTTCCAGAACTCACTGGATTCTAGGAGGGTTCCAGCAAACTGGAAAACTACTAATGTCTTGTTTAAAAAGGGAGGGAGATTGAAAGCAGCTAAGTATAGGCCATTTCGTCTCACATCTGACAATGGGAATCTGTTGTTGCCAGAGTCCATTACTAAGAAAAAGAATAACAAGACATTTGGACAAGCTTAATGCAATCAAACAGAGTCAACATAGTTTTATAAAAGAGAAATCATATTTGACAAGTTTTACCAAGTTCTCTGAGGATATAAAAAACAGTTGTTCAAGGTGAACTGGTAAATGCAGTGTATTTAGATTTATAAACTGCATTTAATAAAAGGTTACTGCACATAATAGGAGGCTCGTGGTATTGGAAGTAATGTTTCCTTTAAATACTGCTAGGAAGGTGTGTACTAACGAATCAGCATGCTGCACACTGCTTCTGGATGCTGCCATCATTCACTGACCTCGGAGGTCCATGTAATGGCAGGAAAAATTGATCGGAAGTAGTGTATTATCATAGATTGACAATTGCTTAACACATAGAAGATACAGAATCTGGATTACTGGGTATTTCTTAGGTTGAAATGATGTTATTCGTAGAGTACTGCAAGGATCAATTGTAGGACCTCAATTATTTCCTATCTGTATTAATGACTTGGAGGAGGGGACAGAGAGTAACGTGTCCAAATACACTGATGATACAAATATAAGTTGGAGGGCAGGTGGTGATGAAGATGTAAAGAAATGCAAGAGGATATAGATAGGTTGAGTAAGTGTGCAAAACTTGGTAGGTGGAGGTTAACGAGTATTTAAAGAGGAGGCAGATTGATTTTTGAAATATTGGGGAACTTAGGCCTATGAGGAGCTGTCATGGAACAAAGGCTGAGGTCTATATCAGATCAGCCATGCTGTTATCAGATGGGAGGGCAGGTTTGACTGGATTAATGTCATATGCCTGATCCTATTTCTTATATTGTATTATTCTTATTAACAGAAACATGCATTAACTCTAATCAGTTCTATTTCTGTTCTGCATTCTGTTTTGTTATGCATTGAATACAAATTGTGTAGGTCTCCTAATCTTACTCTTGTGCATTGTCAAGTTGTTCATTTGGTATCTGCTCATTGCTGTGATGATCCCTGAAATAACGCCACACAGGCTGGTATCCGGTCACCAAGTCACCCTTTATTTATATGTGCACAGTACACGGACTCTGACCAGCCAGCTCAGAGCCAGTCCCTAGAGTGAGGAGAATCCGTGAGCCTCCAGTCAGGCAGGACTTCCTGATTGGCCAAGGTTAACAGCCCCATCAGGGAACTCATACTCAATTATTTCCATCTAATCAACCTCATTCCAATTGCTACAATCCCCCTCCAAGGATTACTGTTCCTATTGCTAGTGCTGCTGCCATGATAAATGTTCTTGCCAATCTATTTCTGTTGCAGTGGAATGTTGGATCTAAGGAACCAACGGCTGCTCTGTGTATTGTGCAAGTCGGGACATCATATCTTCCTGATCAACAGCATTCTATGAAGGAACAGTTTCTAAAGCTGTAAATAGACGTCCACTATTGTGACAACATAACTGGTCATTCCAATTCACTGCATACAATTAAGGTAACAATTTCTCAATACAGTTGCTATCTGGACCATCTCTTGTTAAGTGAGTCAAATATTTGTACTCTGACTCTCAAGTGCTCTGGCAATAATTTGTTGGTTTTATTAAAGTGAAATTTAGCTTTCTGCTATTTTACCTTCACATCCTGTTACTGCACCTGGCTTCAGTAGTTTTACCATCAAAAAAACAGTCTCAGGTGCATTGTAACATTAGTCTGGATCGAATTACTTTCCATGCCTCCAGCAGAATTACTTTTCAATTCGAGGACTGATGTTCAAATGTGTGTTAGATTTGATTAATTTCTTTATAATCGCTTTTCACGACCATTTCCCTTTGACTGGGCAAAGTGTGGAGATGTTGGAAGTGTTGAATTTCCCATCCATTTTCAACTTTTCACTCATGAATTGAGGGCAAGTGTCACTCATCAGAGTGTATGGAATGTCATATTGACTGAGGTGTGCCTTCAGGCATTCTGCAATCGAACTAGTTGTCATCGAGCTCAGCTGCTCTAACTCCCAGTAGTCAGGATAATAGTGATGGTGATAAAGTAATCAATTCTGGTGAGCACCACTCCAAGTTTCATTCATGTTTTACTATGGTCCAAGTAGCATGCCATGAGCAATGAGAATTTATAGAGTTATAGAGTCATAGAGCTGCAAATAGATCCTTCAGTTCAACTCGTCCATGGCGACCAGATATTCTAAATTAATCTAGTCCCATTTCTCAGCATTTGGACCGTATCCCTTGAAATCTATTGTCTTCACATACCCATCCAGATACCTTTAAAATGGTGCAATTATACCTGCCTCCTCCACCTCTAGCAGCATTCCATACATGCACAACCCTGTGTGAAAAGGTTGCCCCTTAGGTCCATTTTAAATCTTGCCCCTCTTACCTTAAACCCATACTCTCTAGTTTTTGACTCCCCAAACCTGGGAAAAGACCTTGGCTATTCACCTTATCCATGTCCCTCATGACTTTATAAATCTCTATAAGATCACTCCTCAGCCTCCAGCGCTGCAGGGAAAATAGCCTCAGACAATTCAGTCTGTCCCTTTAGCCCAAACTCTCCAACCCTGGCAAACATCTTTGTTAATCTTTTCTGAACCTTTTCAAGTTTCACAACATCCTTCCCATAGCAGGGAGACCATAGTTGAATGCAGTACTCCTAAAGTGGTTGAACCAACATCCTGTATAGCCACAGCATGACCTCCCAACTCCTGTACTCAATACTCTGACCAATAAAGGCAAGCATATCAAATACTTTCTTCACTATCCTACCTACCTGTGACTCTACTTTCAAGGAACAATGAACCTGCACTCCAAGGTCTCTTTGTTTAGCAACACTACCCAAGACCTTACCATCAAATATAAGTCCTGCCCTGATTTGCCTTTCCAAAATGCAGCACCTCACATTTATTTAAACTCCATCTGCCACTCCTCGACCCATTGACCCATCTGATCAAGGTCCATTATATTATGAGGTAACCTTCTTTGCTGTCCATTACACCATCAATTTTGGTGTCATCTGCAAACATATTAGCCATATCTTCTATGTTCACATCCAAATCATTTATGTAAATGTCAAAAAGCAATGGAACCAGCACCAATCCTTGAGGCACATCACTGGTCACAGGCCTCCAGTCTGAAAAGCAACCCTCCACCATCACCCTCTGTCTTCTAACTTCGAACCAGTTCTGTATCTAACTGGCTAGCTCTCCCTGTATTCCATGTGATCTAATCTTGCTAAACAGTCCACCATGAGGAACCTTGTTGAAAACCTTATAGAATTCTATATAGATCACATCCACTGGTCTGCCTTCAACAATCCTCTTTGTTACTTCTTCAAAAAACTCAATCAAGTTAATGAGAAATGATTTCAGATGCATAAAGCCACGTTGACTATCCTCATCAGCTCTTGCCTTTCCAAATACATGCAAATCCTGTCCCTCATGATCTTCCCCACACAACTTGCCACCACTAATGTCAGACTCATGGGTCTATAGTTCCCTGGCTTTTCCTTACTGCCTTTCTTAAACAGTGGCACCACCTTAGCCAAATTCCAGCCTCCTGGCAACTCACCTGTGGCTATCGATGATATAACTATCTTAGCAAGGAGCCCAATAATCACTTCCCTAGCTTCCCAGAGAGTTCTAGGGTACACCTGATCAAGTCCCAGGGATTTATTCATCTTTATGTGTTTTAAGGTGTCCAGCAGCTCCTCCTCTGTAATATGGACATTTTTCAAGATGTTGCTATTTATTTCCCCAAGTTCTCTATTTTCCATAATCTTCACAGTAAACACTGAAGCAAAATACGAGTTTAGTAAATACCCCATTTCCTGCGATTCCACATGCAGACGGCCTTGCTGATCTTGAAAGGGCCCTATTCTCTCCATAGTTACCCTTCTGTCCTTAATGTATTTGTAGAACCCCCATTTTGCCTTCCTGATTTCCTTCTTATGTATATATCTACCGCTTTTATATTCTTCTAGAGTTTCACTCAATCCCTGCTGTCTATACCTGACACGTTTCCTTCTTTTATGTGATAAAAACAATTTCTCTAATCATCCAGCCTTCCCTATACCTACCAGCTTTGCCTTTCACCCTAACAGGAACATACTGTCTCTGGACTCTCGTTATCTCATTTTTGGAGGCTTCCCGTTTTCCACTTGTCTCTTTACCGGTGAGTATCCACCCCCAATCAAGTTTTGAAAGTTCTTGCCTCGTTCCATCAAAATTGGGCTTCCTGCAATTTAGAATTTTAAATTTCAGATCTGGTCTATCCTTTACCATCGCTATTTTAAAACTAATAGAACCTTGGTCACTGGCCCCAAACTGCTGTTCCACTGACACCTCAGTCACTTTCCCTGACTTTATTTCCAAGAGCAGGTCAAGTTTTGCACCTTCTCTACATCCACATACTGAATCAGCAAATTTTCTTGCACATACTTGACATACTGTCCATCCAAGCCCTTAACACTATAGCAGTCCCTGTCTATGTTTGGAAGGCTAAAATCCCCTACCATTAGCAGCCTATTATTCTTACAGATAACTAAGAACTCCTTATAAATTTGTTTCTCAATTTCCGGCTGACTATTTGGGGCGTGTGGAGGGGGTCTCTATTACAATCCCAATAAGGTGATCATCCCTTTCTTATTTCACAGTTCCGCCCAAATAACTTCCCTGAACGTACTCCCAGGAATATCCTCGCTAAGTAGTCTAATGTTATGTCTAATCAAAAGTGCCACTCCCTCTCCTCTCTTACCTTTCTCCCCCCCCCCCCCTTTCTATAGCATCCAAACATTAGAACATTAAGCTGCCAGTCCTGTCCATCCCTGAGCCACATCTGTGTAATCGCTACGATATCCCGGTCCCATGTTTCCAAACATCTGCCTTACCTGTTAGGCCTCTTGCATTTAAATAAGTGCAGTTTAATTTATCAGTCCTACATCCTTCTCTGCCTTGTCCCTGCCTGCCCTGACTGTTTAACTTGCTCCTTTTCCCAAATGAACCAGTCTCTGACTGATCTCTTTTCTCACTATCTCTCTGGGACCCAAAGGCCCCGCCCCCTCCCAACCCTTACTAGTTTAAGTCCTCCCGAGCAGCTCTAGGAAATCTCCCCCAGTATGTCAGTCCCCTTCCAATTTGGGTGCAATCTGTCCTTCTTATACAAGACACTTCTACCCCAGAAGAGATTCCAATGATCCAAAAATGTGAATCCTTCTCCCCTGCACCAGTTCCTCAGCCATGCATTCATCTGCTCTATCCCCCTATTCCTACTTTCACTAGCTCATGGCACCAGGAGTAATCCAGATCTTACTACCTTGAAGGACCTACTTTTAAATTCCTACCTAACTTCGTGTATTCGCTCCTCAGAATCTCATCCTTTTCTCTGCCTATGTCATTGGTTCCGATATGTACAACAACCTCCTGCTGGTCCCTTTTCCCTTCGAGAATATTCTGCACCCTCTCTGAAATGTCCTTGATCCTGGCACCAGGGAGGGAACACACCATTGTGATGTCTCATTGTCAGCTGCAGAAACATCTGTCTATGCCTCTGACAAGATAGTTCCCGATCACAGTTGATTGCTTGGAACCTGATGCATCCCTCGTTACATTACAGCCAGCCTCGATACCAGAAATCTGGCTATCAGTGCTCCAATCCATGAGAGTCACCCCGAACATTTTCCAAAACAGCATACTTGTTTGAGACGGGGATACCCACAGGAGACTTCTGCACTATCTGCTCTGCTCACCTCTCCTACCTTTCCTGTAGGTAATCCATCGACCTAGCTGTATCTTCGGTTTTTCTACTTTCCTACAACTGCCATTCCTCACACTCTAGCTCCCGTAAATTTCGCATTGCCTCCATCTGCCGCTCCAACCGATCCATGTGATACAATACGATTCGCAACTAAACACACTTCCTATAGACATAATCATCATTAACATGGAAACTCTCCTCCATCTCTCACATCTGATAGGAAGAGTACATCATTCTACTAAAGGCTATCTTAGCACCTTAAGAATCTACAGACCCAGAAAATAGCCCGGTCTTACTGCTCTAAAAACACTGCTCCTGGATAAATTAATACCTATGTTTTTTATATTTTTAAAGTTTAATCAAGAGACAGATTACAATAAAATATACAATTTAAAAAACCCACTCTACTCGCTATTGTAGATTTACAAAAAAAACTTTAAATATAGCCACTTAGCTGTTCCCCTGCTGTGAAGGAGCAGCTTTTACACCCACAATTTTTTCCCTGTCCTCTGTCTTGGAGTACCCAGAATCCTTATTCTTCAATTGCTTAGCATGGTAACTGTTACAAGTGTGGTGACTGGAATGAGGTCAGCCAAATTAAACATCACAGAATATGAGTTCCTGCTTGGGGCTGTTAACCTGGGCCAATCAGGGTGTCCTGGCTAACAGAATGAATAAAGATTCGTAATTTTCAGACATTTTTATTACTGTTTAATTTGGCTGTTAAATGTTTAGTATAATTTTTTTTCAGACCTGTATATAGTAATAAACAATAAAGCTGGCCAGTGGTCTGACATTACAAAAAAAAAAGAATAAAGATTCGTTAAATAGGGATTCACACAGCACTGCCCTTTGATGTAAAGGGCAGTGTTTGTCACTGGCCACCCGGGTGTTTTCCTATCTTCCTGGTGGTGGAAATTGAATAAAGATTGGTGCACTTTGTGTCTTCCACTGTGTCTCCCACCTGCACACACACACCATGGGTGCTGGGGATAAAATAAGCACTACCGCACTTAGGTGGTAGTGTGGGGGTTAAATAAAGAAGAAAAAATGAAAAAAGAAAAGAAAAAAAAAAATAAACAGGCGTGTTGCTCCTGGGCCTGGCCAAAAAAAAAAGGTGAATAAAGATTCGTACACCTTGTGTCTCACACCTGCACGCACACACCATGGGTGCTGGCGAAAAAATAGGCACTACCGCACTTAGGTGGTAGTGTGGGGTAAAAAAAAGGAGGAATGTCTGGGGAAAAAATAAGCACTACTGCACTTAGGTGGTAGTGTGGGGGTTAATATAAAAAAGGGAAAAAAAAAGAAAAAAGAAAAAAAAATGAATAAAGATTCGTACACCTTGTGTCTCACACCTGCACACACACACCATGGGTGCTGGGGAAAAAATAGGCACTACCGCACTTAGGTGGTGGAAAAAAAAATTTAAAAAATGAATAAAGATTCGTACACCTTGTGTCTCTCACTGTGTCTCACACCTGCACGCACACACCATGGGTGCTGGGGAAAAAAATAAGCACTACCGCACTTAGGTGATAGTGTGGGGGAAGAAAAAAAGAGAAAAATAAATAAACTGGAGTGTTCTCAGCTGTGTTGCCAGCCCCCACTCAGTTTCAACCTTGGTATGAGACTGATGAGTAAAAAAAAGAAAAAAAAAAAGAATAAAGATTCGTACACCTTGTGTCTCTCACTGTCTCATACCTGCACGCACACACCATGGGTGCTGGGGGAAAAATAAGCACTACCGCACTTAGGCAGTAGTGTGGGGGTTAAAATAAAAAAAAACAGGTGGCTGGTGGAAATTGAATAAAGATTTGTGCACTTTGTGTCTCTCACTGTGTCTCACACCTGCACACACACACCATGGTGCTGGGGGAAAAAATAAGCACTACCGCAGTTAGACGGTAGTGTGGGGGGTAAAAAAAAAAGGAGTGTAAGGGCAAAAAAAAAGAAAGAAAAAAAAGGAGTGTAAGGGCACTGCTTGTCACTGGCCAAAAAAAAAAAACAGGTGGCTGGTGGAAATTGAATAAAGCACGCAGCAGTCCCCTGCAACCGCAGATTGCGGTGGTTCACGGACTCCCAGCCCAACTGCTTGTTCTGTGGCGCTGTGAAGTCCGTGGACCATGTATATATTGGGTGTGGGTGTTTGCACTCCCTTTTTGATTTTCTGAAAAGCCTCCTCCTCTGCTTTTGGTTGCACTTCAGTCCCACGCTCCTGATCTTCGGGCACCCGGTACGGAGGAGGGAGGGCAGGTCTGAAGACCTCCTCGTGGGCCTGCTCCTGGGCCTGGCCAAACTGGCCATCAACAGGTCGAGGGAGCGGGCCGTGGAGGGGGTCGTTAGGGCCGACTGCCTGCCCCTCTTCCGCGGTTACGTTAGGGCTCGGGTGTCCTTGGAGAAGGAGCACGCGGTGTCCAACATTATTTTGTTCAGGGAGAGGTGGGCGCCGCAGGGAGTGGAGTGCATCATTTCTCCCTCCAACTCTATTTTGATTTAGTCCCTACCCTCCCCTTCACTGTTTTGATCACACAGCACTGCCCTTTGATGTGAAGGGCAGTGTTTGTCACTGGCCACTCGGGTGTTTTCCTATCTTCCTGGTGGTGGAATTTGAATAAAGATTCGTGCACTTTGTGTCTTTCACAGTGTCTCACACCTGCACACACACACACCATGGGTGCTGGGGAAAAATAAGCACTACCGCAGTTAGGCGGTAGTGTGGGGGTTAAATAAAGAAAGATTAAAAAAAGAAAGAAAACAAATAAACAGGAGTGTATAACACAGCATTACCTTTTTGGTGAAGCGCAGTGCTTGTCACTGGCCACCCGGGTGTTTGCCTATCTTAGAAAAAAAAAATGAATAAAGATTCGTATACCTTGTGTCTCACACCTGCACGCACACACCATGGGTGCTGGGGAAAAAATAAGCACTACCGCACTTAGGTGGTAGAAATAAAAAGAAAAAAAAATGAATAAAGATTTGTACACCTTGTGTCTCTCACTGTGTCTCACACCTGCACGCACACACCATGGGTGCTGGGGAAAAAAATAAGCACTAGCGCACTTAGGTGGTAGTGTGGGGAAAGAAAAAAGAGAA
This sequence comes from Chiloscyllium plagiosum, assembly GCF_037043375.1. Classification (NCBI taxonomy): domain Eukaryota; kingdom Metazoa; phylum Chordata; class Chondrichthyes; order Orectolobiformes; family Hemiscylliidae; genus Chiloscyllium; species Chiloscyllium plagiosum. Next base: position 47,872,672 of record NW_028270159.1, read on the forward strand.
AAAAAAAATAAAGTGGAGTGTTCTCAGCTGTGTTGCCAGCCCCCACTCAGTTTCAACCTTGGTATGAGACTGATAAGTAAAAATAAAAGAAAAAAAAATGAATAAAGATTCGTATACCTTGTGTCTCACACCTGCACGCGTACACCATGGGTGCTGGGGAAAAAAATAAGCACTACCGCACTTAGGTGGTAGAAAAAAAATGAATAAAGATTCGTACACCTTGTGTCTCTCACTGTGTCTCACACCTGCACACACACACCATGGGTGCTGGGGAAAAAATAAGCACTACCGCAGTTAGGCGGTAGTGTGGGGGGTTTAAAAAAAAGAAAAGAAAATTAAAAAAAAAAACAGGTGATTCGTGCACCTTGTGTCTTTCACTGTCTCACACCCACACACACCATGGGTGCTGGGCATAAAATAAGCACTACCGCAGTTAGGTAGTGCTTATTTTATAAAAGAAAAAAAAATAAACAAGGGATATTGCCTACCCTCCCCTTCACTTTTTTATTCACTTAGGCATTGCCCTTTGATGTGAAGGGCACTGCTTGTCACTGGCCACTTGGGTGCTTGCCTATCTGAGAGTTGGAGCAGTGAGAGAGTGCTTTTGCACGTGCAAGGACTCTCCTCCTTGAAGGGGACTGTCCCTGGACTAGCTGCCCCACATTGAGAGAGAGAGGAAGAAGGAAAGAAGAGGAGGCAGAAGGTGGTGAGAACTTTTGTGTCTGGGGCCTACTTTTGGAGCTGCAGCCTGGGCCTCACCCAGGTCAAGGCAGTGTTGCTGCTGACCTGGGACCCACTCCCACTGCTGGTCTCTGGGACCCCGCCCGGACCTGCCTCAGCTGTTGCTGCTTGGGGCCTGCCTCACTGCTGCTGCCTGGGACTTGCCTTGGGGCCCCTCCGAGGACCTCCACCACTGCTGCTGTTGTTGTTAGAGGCCCACCTCCACTGCTGCTGCCTGGGACTTGCCTTGGGGAACCTCCCCAACAGGTCTGCCCCCCACCGCTGCTGCAACCAAGGGCCTGCCTAGGACTTGCCAGAGACCTGCCTCCACTGCTGCTGTTGTCTGAGGCCTGCCTCCACCACCGCTGCCTGGGACTTGCCTTGGGGCCCCATCCCCACAACCTCCACCACTACTGCTGCCTGGGACTTGCCTTGGGGACCCTCCCCAACAGGCCTGCCCCCACTGCTGCAACCAAGGGAATTGCCTAGTACTTGCCAGAGGCCTTCCTCCACTGCTGCTGTTGCCTGAGGCCTGCCTCCACTACCACTGCCTGGGACTCGCCTTGGGCCCATCTCCACCACTACTGCTGCCTGGGACTCAATTTTGGGGCTGCCTGGGACTTGCCTTGGGGACTCTCCCCAACAGGTCTGCCCCCCCACCGCTGTGACCGAGGGCCTACCTGGGACTCGCCCGAGGCCTGCCTCCACCGCTGCTGTTGCCTGAGGCTGGTCTCCACTGTCGCTGCCTGGGACTCACCTTGGGTCCCTCCCCACAACCTCCACCACTGCTGTTACCAGGGGCCCACCTCCACCGCTGCTGCCTGGGGCACAACAATATCCAGCAGCAGAGTATGGTGAGCCCGAAGGTTGCGGGGCCCAGCCGCACCTACGCCGGGGTAGCCGCTGCCTTAGGCTCGGCTGTCCCAACCCCGGCTGCAACCACGACCCCCTTCAGGCACTTAACCAAACGCCTGGGGGTAAAGGCCTATCCCCACCCCAATATGACCATCGAGGCCTGCAGCAAGGCCATGGCCAGTGTGGTCGGCCCACTGGCCATCGTCGCTGCGGCCTGGATGTACGGGAAGGCCGTCTTTTTTCATAAGACCGAGTAGGCGGTCTACCTCGTCGTGGAGAGGGGGCTCACTGTGGGCGGGACACATTTGCCTGTCAACCCTTTGGAGGTTACGGCCCAGAGGGTCGTGATCTCCAACGTCCCGCCCTTCATTGCAAGTGAGCTCCTTCTTCCCCACCTCAACACCTTGGGGGCGATCCGGTCAGGTGTGCAACCGCTCCTGCTCGGTCTTAAGGACCCCGCCCTCCGACACATCTACCCCTTCCGACGCCAGGTGTTTATTTGTCTGGCCCGGGAGGAGGTCACCGAGGGCTCATTCACCCTCCTCCATGAGGGCGCGGCCTACCGCACCTTCTGGACAGCGGACGGCGTGCGGTGCCACCTGTGCCACGAGGTGGGGCACATAAGAAAAAACTGCCCCACCCAGAAGGCCACCCAGCCCACGCCAACGGCTGACGGTGGTGCCGCCGCACCCACTCCCCCTCCCCCGAAGTCAACACCACAAGCCCCGGCACTGGAGGCTAGGCCGAAGGCATCCAATGCTCCAGCCTTTGGCAGGGAGGGGGGTGAGCATCCGTCAGGCCCGCCCATGGGGAGACCACCCTATCCCCTTCCCCGACCCCCCTATCCCCTTCCCCGACCCCCCTATCCCCTTCCCCGACCCCCCTATCCCCTTCCCCGACCCCCCTATCCCCTTCCCCGACCCCCCTATCCCCTTCCCCGACCCCCCTATCCCCTTCCCCGACCCCTAGCCCACGACCTGCCCCGCCCCGGCACAGCAATGCCCCTGCAGCCGTGCCAGCGTCGCCCCGGCGCGGGAACCCTGACCCCTGAAACCCGTACCTGACCCTGGCCCCACTGACCTCAAATCCACCACCCACCCCGACAGAGAAACCCCTGGGGCTTCAACACCTGGCCCGGGGACCCCCGAGCCCGAGCCCCACCCTGGCACTTACCTGGGGGGAACCACCGCTGCCCCACCTCCTGCAGCGACCGTGTCTCCGGGCCCCGGAGAGGGAACTGGGCCCCTGCCCCACCTGCTGTCACCTGATAAACCTGGGGCGGAGCAGGAAGTGACACGGCTGGCCCTCCACACCCTGGCCACGCCCCCTGTCTTCCCCCAGCCAATCGTATTCCGGGAAAGGCTGGGGGGGGGGGGGGGGACCTCGGGCCCCATGACCACCAAGGTGGGCGGGGAGGGGAAGGCCCATTAATTCCCCCCTGCCCGCCTGGGGAAGAGGCACCGGCCCTTGGAGGAGAGAGAGAGAGACACTCCAGTAGCGCACCTGCGGCACTGCCCCTCTCCAGGGGATGAGTCAATGGTGCCTCTTGACTGTCCCGCACCATGGCCCGACCTCCCAAAATCCCCAGGGGCTACAGCAGGGCCTCCTGCTGCCTCCACTCCTCCGGCCCCTGGGGAGGTCTTTAACAACCACACGGGCCACGGTGTGGGCGACGACGGAGGACCCTCTGCTGGGTCGTCGAGCGGTGGAGGGGAGGAGGGTGTTATCCTTGCTCCTCCCTCCCAGACTGTTTTTCTGGGAGTCTTGGCCTGGGAGATGATCTTTTCCTGGGGGAGGACCTTTTCCCCGAGGAGCTGGGCGTCCCGGTGTCGGGAGAGGAGCGGGGCCCCGAGCCTCTGCCACCCGACGACCCGAACTCTGGGTGTTCTGGGAAGGGGTGTGCCGAGGAAGGTACCTCCGGTGACCCTGGGGGTGGGGTCGCTGGGGGTTTGAGGCCAGTTGGTGGCGCCGGACCAGACCCCATCCTCTCGGTGGGGGAGGGGTCGGGCACCGAGTGCGACCTCCCAGAAGAGGTTTCAGGATCGGTGGCGGACACCGGGGACGACGCAGACTCTGTCTGCAGCGACATTTTCGAGTTCCAGGTGCCCCCCCCACCAATCTCCCCCTCATCCCCCTCTAGGAACTCCGGGAATTTGTCGAGGAAACTCTGAGTCGCTGGGATAGAGCCCAACTGGCGCTCGACCGCTGGAGCTCCTTTGAAAGAGTTTGCTGGTCGGCCCACGCTGCTCGCCAGGCGCCTGGGCTCGATGTCAATGAGCGAAAGCAAGTCAGGAACTTCGTGGGGGCGCTCCTGGTGAGGGCGAGGGACTTCTGTGCCCCTCCCTCGTCCTCCCTGTAAATATGTATATAGATTTTTAACTGTACTGGTGGTGGTTGCACAACGCTTCCGACATGGAGACAACTATTGTACACAGATCTTTGAAAGTTGCCACCCAGGTAAATGGTGCGGTGAAGAAGGCATATGGCGTACTGGCTTTTATTGGTAGAGGAATTGAGTTCCGGAGTACTGAGGTCATGTTGCAGTTGTATAAGACTCTGGTGCGACCGCATCTGGAGTATTGTGTGCAGTTTTGGTCGCCATATTATAGGAAGGATGTGGAGGCACTGGAACGGGTGCAGAGGAGGTTTACCAGGATGTTGCCTGGTATGGTAGAAAGATCGTATGAGGAAAGGCTGAGGCACTTGGGGTTGTTTCATTGGAGAAAGGAAGGTTTAGGGGTGACTTGATAGAGGTGTACAAGATGATTAGGGGTTTAGATAGGGTCGACAGTGAGAATCTTTTTCCACGTATGGAGTCAGCTATTACAAGGGTGCATAGCTTTAAATTAAGGGGGGGGGGTAGGTATAGGACAGATGTTAGGAGTAGGTTCTTTACTCAGCGAGTCGTGAGTTCATGGAATGCCCTGCCAGTAGCAGTGGTGGACTCTCCCTCATTATGGGCATTTAAGCGGGCATTGGATAGGCATATGGAGGATAGTGGGCTAGTGTAGGTTAGGTGGGCTTGGATCGGCGCAACATCGAGGGCCGAAGGGCCTGTACTGCGCTGTATTCTTCTATGTTCTAACTATAGCCAGCCTCAACATCGACGGCAGCAGGGAGTCACAGCGCAGATTCCAGACCCTCTCAGTCCTCCGGGACAGGAGGTATGCGGCGTGCTTCCTGCAAGAAACCTACACTACCCCGGGAGACGAAGCCACCTGGCTCCTGGAGTGGCGAAGGGGGGGGTCGACATGAGTCACCTCATCCGCAGATCTGGCGGGGTGGCTATCCTGTTGGCCCCGCATTTTCAGCCGGAGATCTTGGGGGTCAGGGAGCCTGTGCCAGGCCGTTTGCTTCACCTGACGGTTTGGCTGGGGGGCGCGGTGCTTCACTTGGTGAACGTCTATGCTCCCCTGGCCGGGCCGAGGCAAGCGAGCTTCTTCGAAGAAGTGTCCGCTCATCTCGCTTCCATCGACGAGAACCAGTGCGTCGTCCTCGGGGGGGGGGGGGGGGGGGGGGAGATTTTAACTGCGTCCTCGAGGGCAGGGACCATGGCGGTGCCCGCACTGGCTGGGCGTCGGGGAGGAGGTTGGGGGACTTGGCCAAGTCCTTCGACCTGGTGGACGTCTGGCGGAATCTCCATCCCGACTCCATCGCCTTCACCTTCGTGAGGCCTGGGGTCGGAGCGTCCAGAATCGACCGCCTGTACGTTTCGCGGGCGTATGCCTCCTGTTTTCCGAAGGCCTCCACGCGGCAGGTGTCATGCTCGGACCATCACCTGGTGTGGGCAGGACTCCTTCCGTTCGGTGCCAGGCTCGACTCCGCGTACTGGCACTTTAACAACCTGCTGCTGGAGGACGAGCGGTTCCGGGACTCGTTTTGTCATTTCTGGGACGGCTGGAGAAGGAAGCGGGGAACCTTCCCCTCCCTGAGGCTATGGTGGGACGTGGGCAAGGCTCGCGTCTGCGTCTTCTGTCAGGAGTACGCGAGGGGTTCGACGAAGAGGCGGAAATCCAGGATCGAGGAGTTGGAGAGGGAGATGCTCGACCTGGACTCACGCCTCGGTCAGCCCGACGCGGACCCGGCCCTGCGCGGGGTGTACGAAGAGAAGAAGGCCGCGCTCCGGGACCTGCAGCTCGTCGGGGCTCAGGGCGCGTACGTGAGGTTGCGGATCCAGCTCCTCCAGGACCTGGACCGCGGCTCCCCCTTTTTCTACTCGCTGGAAAAAAAGGCGTGGCACTTGTCAGCAGCTCCTTGTGCTGCTGGCCGACGACCGGTCCCTCGTCTCGAATCCGGAGGGCAGCAGGGCCCACGTCCGAAACTATTACACGGCTCTGTTCTCTCCAGATCCGTCCAGCGAGGATGCTCAGTTCTGTGGGAGGACCTGCCGCAGCTCAGCCCAGAGGACGCTGGAAGGCTCGACGCTCCCGTCACTTTAGAGGAGCTGACCGGCGCCCTCGACCGGCTCTCGAGGGGCAAGAACCCGGGGCTGGACCTGCTCTGGACTCTGCGGGCATTCGGGTTCGGGACACAGTTCGTCGCCCGGATCCGACTTTTGTACGCCGCCGCAGTGTCTGGTTAAAGTTAACAGGTCCCTGACGGTGCCCCTTCGCTTCGGGAGAGGAGTGGGTCAAGGCTGCCCCCTGTCCGGCCAGCTGTATTCCCTGTGCGTGGAGTCTTTCCTGCGCCTCTTGCGGAGGAGGTTGTCGGGGCTGGTTCTGTGTGGCGCGGGGGTGGTCCTCTCGGCCTACGCCGACGACGTGCTCCTCACTTTCACCGACCCGGCTGACCTGGGGAGGATGCGCGAGTGCCAGGCAGTGTACTCTGCAGCGTCCTCCGCCAGGATCAACTGGGCCAAATGTTCCGGACTACTGGTCGGTCTGTGGCGGTTGGACTCTCTGCCGGAGGAGTTACGGGGGTTCAGCTGGAGTACCACTCATCTCCTCCTCTACCTGGGGGTCTACCTCAGCCCGGCTGAGGAATCCTGGCCAGCCAACTGGCAGGAGCTGGAGGCCAAAGTCTCGGCTCGCCTAGGCCGCTGGACAGGACTGCTCCGAGTGCTATCTTGCAGGAGTCGAGTGCTGGTCATAAACCTCCTCCTGGCTTTGTCGCTGACATCCAGAGAATGTTGGTCGACTTCTTCTGGGACAAAAAAGGTGCACTGGGTCACTGTGCAGGTTCTGAGCCTCCCTATTGAGGAGGGTGGTCAGTCGTTGGTGTGCTTTCGGACCCAGGTCGCGACGTTCCGTCTTTGGACCTTGCAGCGATACCTTACGTCGAGCCTCCTCCTAGGTGGTGCGCCCTGGCGACGTATTTTTTCCGCCAGGTGTGTAACCTCAACTAAGACACGCAGCTCCTGTTCGTTGACCGTGACGGTTTGGAGGTCGCCCTAAAGACGCTGCCTGTCTTTTACCAGGACCTGATCACTGTCTGGAACATGGTCGAATCGCGTCGCGCCTACGCTCCGGCAGGAGTAGCGGCTGTCGTCAAGGAGCCGTTGCACAGGAATCCGCACCTCCATACTCGCAGGTTTGAGTGGATGTTGGAGGGGAGGGCCGTGGCGGCGAGGCTGACCAGGGTCGGGGACGTGGTGGGTGCCGGGGGCCTGGGCTAGACGCTGCCTCAGGACATAGCGAGCAGGGCAGCGGTAGATGTCCGGTACTTGGCCACCGCCATCCGACGCCTTAAAACGGCAGTGCTCGGATCTGACGTAGTGCACCAGTTGGAGGACGCTCAGGTGTGCGGTGGGATCCTGTCCGCGTTCGCCCCAGCACGGACAGAATTTCACATTGGCCCCAAGGTCCCATACTTCCCGCGGGAGCCTGTGCCCCACAACCTGAGCCGCCTCCGGAATTTTCATTTTTGTCCCTTTTTAAGGATGTAAAAAGGCAGGCCCTGTATCGACTGCAGCTGCACACCATCCACCTCTTCTCCCTCATCCACCGTCCACACACGCCTTGGCGTGCCCATTTGCCACCGGGCGGTGGGGATCCCCAGTGGAGGGCTCTCTACGTGGGAGTCCTCCCCCTTTCTCTCGGGGATCTGGGGTGGACGGTGCTGCATGCAGCGGTCCCCTGCAACCGCAGATTGCGGTGGTTCACGGGCTCCCAGCCCAACTGATTGTTCTGTTCTGTTCTGTTCTGTTCTGTGGTGCTTTGGAGTCCGTGGACCTCGTGAGTATTGGTTGTGGGTGTTTGCACTCCCTTTTTTGATTTTCTGAAAAACCTCCTCCTCTGCTTTTGGTTGCACTTCAGTCCCACGCTCCTGATCTTCGGGCACCTGGTACGGAGGAGGGAGGGCAGGTCTGAAGACCTCCTCGTGGGTCTGCTCCTGGGTGTGGCCAAACTGGCCATAAACAGGTCCTGGCAGCAGGCCATGGAGGGGGTCGTTAGGGCCGACTGCCTGCGCCTCTTCCGCGGTTACGTTAGGGCCCGGGTGTCCCTGGAGAAGGAGCACGCGGTGTCTACCAACACCCTGGAGTTGTTCAGGGAGAGGTGGGTGCCGCAGGGAGTGGAGTGCATTATTTCCCCCTCCAGGTCTATTTTGATTTAGTCCCTACCCTACCCTCCCCTTCACTGTTTTGATCACACAGCACTACCCTTTGATGTGAAGGGCAGTGCTTGTCACTGGCCACCCAGGTGTTTTCCTATCTTCCTGGTGGTGGAAATTGAATAAAGATTCGTGCACTTTGTGTCTCTCACTGTGTCTCACACCTGCACACACACACCATGGGTGCTGGGGAAAAAATAAGCACTACCGCAGTTAGGCGGTAATGTGGGGGTTAAAAAAAAAATAGGAGTGTCATGGGTTTTGCTCACGCTAGGAGTCAGCTCTGTGCTAGCTGAACCAGTGTCAAGTACTAAGCACGTGTAAATAAAAGATGACTTGGTGACAGGATATTGGTTTTCATGGAACTATCTCAGTGGTGACAAGAGAAAAACACACCTCTGAAAAAATTTGCTTGCAATGGTCACCTTTGAGTTGTGGTAAGCATTTCTGGTAGCATGCCACTATTTGGCAAGCTTGGCTCATTTGATCCTGCTGAATAAAACTAGGCCCGCTATATGGAAAGAGTGTGGTTTTTTTCCAGTCACATGACTTTGGGGCCGATGAAAAGCAATAAGTAATTCTCCTGACAGCTTGGGGACCTGCAGCTTTTCCAGTTAATAGGACCTTAATGTTTCCTGAGGCACCAGATGCTAAAACTTTTCAAGAGTTGATAGATTTGATTAAGGAACATTACAACCCCTCTAATTCTGAGATGTTGTCAGTTTTACTCGGCAGTTCGAGAACCAGTGGAATCTGTATTGGGGTTTATGACTAGGTTAAAATAATTGCCAGTGGCATGTGACTTTGGTTTAACCCTTAATGAGATGCTGAGAGACCATTTGGTATGTGGGATTAATGATGTAACCATGCAAATGTGCCGCCTAGCTGAAGCCCAACTGGACTTCAAACAAGTACAACTAGCTTTGTTACGAGAAAATACAGCAAGTAGACCTTATGAGTTACAGGGTATTCTGATGGAAGTGGAGACCAGTCAGCCAGGCCGACTGAGCTTGGAAGACATCGCTTGAGTAAAGGTAATTGCAAAACCTCACTCAGGACATAGCCTGAACAGTGGGACCCTAGGTCAGCCCAAAGCAAAAGTCCAAAACAAAACCAAGCTTCAGCCAAATGGTTAACATTGAGGATCCAGGCTGGCAAGCCATTATAGTTGCTGCCGGTATTCACATGTGAGACAGCAAAAGAGTCCCACTCGAGTAAGAAAATTCATACGTCAGTATCCAGGAGAATGCACACTGTGAAAGTCACCTAGTTCTAATGAAGAATGCACACCCTGGAAAGTCCACCTACAGCTAGTTTGGAACAGACCTCAGCCAGGCTGAGAACCTAAACTTGGGAACTCCTACAGATTAAGGGTATAACTTCGGTTCTGGTGTCTTATGAGAAGCAGCTGGTTTAATTACCACTGATTATAGTAAAAGGCTTGGGCCCAAACTTGATGGGGTGAAATTGGTTGAGATACATTCACTGGGATTGGCTCAACATTTTTCGATTAGAAAATGGTTGCCCGAGTGAAATCCTAATGAAATACCCAGAACTGTTCCAGAATGGTCTAAGGAATTATCAAAGGGGCCAAGATCACCTTACGTGTTGACCAAGAAACGATTCACGTTTCTGCAAGATCAGCCCAGTGCCATTTGCCTTACGGGCATAAGCAGAGGCAGAAGTTGGGAGGCTGCAAACCAAAGGAATCATCAAACCAGTCCAGTTTATGGAATGGGCAACACCAGTTGTACAATTTGTGATGCATCCGTTTGACTTTGTAGGGATTTCAGATAAATGGGAAAACACTTTTCACAGGTTACCAATCTCTCCAGAGAGGACTTATATGCAAAACTGGCAGGATGGCTGTCCTTCATGAAGCTGGACATAAGCCATGCGTACCTTCAACTGCAACTAAATGAGGATTCCTAGAAGTACACTACAATTAATACCCATAAGAATTTGAACCAATAAATGAAATGGTCTTTTGGGGTAGCATCAGCCTGTGCCAATTTTGGTTGGACCGGCAGATGGAGGCAATGCAAAATTTACAGGAGAACATTTTACAAGGCTTATGCCAGTTTGCTATTTATCTGGATGACCTGCTCATAACCAGAAAGACCAATAAAGAGCAATTACAGAACTAGGATACAGTGCGTAATTTTTCGCCCATGCAGGTGTAGGCCTCGGGAGAGAAAAATGTGTGTTCCAGGCAGCCCAAGTGACCTGTTCTAACCCTAACCCTAACCTGTTTGGACAAGAGTCAACAAGACCAGATTACACCCGTTGCAAGATAAAGTTAGGGCAATCAAAGGTGCTCCCGTTCCCATGTCTGTACTGGAGCTCTGATCTTTCCTTAGGTTGGTAAATTATTATGGAAAATTCATACATAACCTGGCCTCAATCCTGGCACTCTTACATCTGCTTGGAAATGGTCTCGTAGCCAAGATATAGCCTTCAGAGAAATAAAGAAGTAGCTATCATCCTCTGAGCTGTTGGCACACTACAATCCCAAGCAAGATGTGGTGCTGACATCCTCACAATTTATCAGGGTAGTGTTGGCTCACCAGTTGCCCAGTGGACAGGAAAGCCCAGTTAGTTTGTGCTTTCCAGACTCTGGCTGATGCTGAATGAAAATATACCCAGATAGAGAAGGAAGGTTTGGCAGTCATCTTTGCTGTGACAACGTTCCACGAACACCTTTACGGATGTAAATTTGTAATAGTAATGGACCACAAACCCCTGCTCGGGCTACTTAAGGAGGGCAGGGTTTTGGAACCCATAGCTTCAGATCGAATTCAGCGGTGGGCTCTTATTCAGAGTGTACACAATTACAAGATGGAACACATCCGGGAGGCCAAGCAGCAAATGCCAATGTCTTGAGCCACCTCCCACAAGTGGATACACCACACCCTTAGAGTTCGTTCTGGTTTTAAACTTTTCAGTCACCTCTTGACAATATCAGATTGTGGACGCAAAAAGTTCCATCCTGGCAAAACTAAAATAGCTGATGGTGATAAGGGAAACAAAAGAGTTGTCACAACCAGAACTAAAACCTTTCTGGACCCGGCCAGACCAGATCAGCACAGAGAACGACACATTATTATGAGGAGCAAGGATGATTGTCCTGAGCAAAGGTCACTGCTAGATACTGGCTCAAATCCACCAGGGTCATCCAGCAGTTTTGAAAATGAAGTTGTTGCCAAAACGTTCTGTCTTCTGGCCAGCCATGTTCATAGGACAGTTCCACTATGATGAAAAAGATAGAGCACATGAAAGGACGGGCATGTTTGACATGTAACCAACATCAGGGTTTACCCGGCCATTTCCACAAATGTGGGGGAGGTATGGGCAGTAATTTGTATCGCTGCTGGCACTGTGTTGTAACCCTGATTCTTGACTCCCCAAGCAAGGTAATGCCTTACCTGCATCCATCCTGACTACCTCTTTAAGAATGTTGTAAGTTTAAATGAGATGTTCTGTCATTCCTTAATAATTCAAGTAATACAGACTCAGTTTTTCCAACTTCTCCTCTTAAGACAGCCCCACTATCCTGGGAACAAATCCATTGAACCTTCATTGCACTCCTTCGATAGCAATAATATCTTTCCTGAAATAAGGAGACCAAAACTGCACGCTGTTCTCCAGGTGTAGTCTAACCAAGCTCCTATACAACTGAAACAAGACTTCACTAATCCTATACTCAAATCCTTTTGGTGCACCTTCATAAGCCTTTAGTGACTTATTAGTAGAAAGTGAGGACTACAGATATTGGAGATCAGAGTTGAGAGTGTGGTGCTGGAAAAGCAAAGCACAGCACGGCAGGCAACATCCGAGGAGCAGGAGAATCGACCTTTCGGGCATCAGTCCTTCATCAGGAATCTGGCTTATGCCTGAAACATTGATTTTTCTGCTCCTCGCATGCTGCCTGACCTGTTGTGCTTTCCAGCACCACACTCTTGACTTTAGTGATTTATTGACAAGGACACCCAAGTCCCTCTGCAAAGCTACACTTTCCAACCTCACATCTTTTAAAAAGTATTCTTCTTTTGTAGAAGATATGTTCAGATATCACTTCATCTCTGTATGGCCAAAACTCTCACAGCCAACAGGTGTGTCCTTGATGTTTTCAGGCCATACTTTCATCACTGTTTCCAGCAGTACTTGGACAGTTACATCTTGTTATATAGATCACTTGAATTGAGCAAGACACCTATCTTTCAGATTGAATTTCTCCAGTGATTTATGACTTCCAGTGCATGTTAAGCTGTTGTTTCTCGTTGAATCCTGAAGATTTCATGCTCCATCTTATTATCCTCAACTTTTTTCAAATTTCTCTCTTTATGCAGAGTGCTGTCTTTGACAGCATGTCAGTAATATACATAGAGTCCTACAGCAGGGAGTTAGGCCCTTCACCCAAACTGGTCCATGTCGACCAAACTGTCCATCCAGGCTAACCCCATTTCCCTGCACTTGGCCCATATCCTTCTAAACCTTTCCTATCCATGTATTTGTTCAAATGCCTTTTAAATGTGGTTAAATGTACCCGCCTCAACCACTTCCACTGGCAGCTCATTCCATATGCGTACCACCCTCTGTGTTAAAAAAACTGTCCCTCAGGTTGCCTTTTATTCTTTCTCCTCTAACCTTAAACTGATGCCCTCTAGACCTCAATGGTAAAAAGACTGAGTGCATTCACCGTCTCCATGCCTCTCATGATCTTACACACTTCTATAAAAGAACCTACTTCAGTCTCCAATGTACTACAGAAAAAAAGTCCTAGCTTATCCAACCTTTCCCTGTAACTCAGACTGTTGAGTCCTGGCAACATTCTTGTACATTTCTTCTGTACTCTTTCCAGTTTAGTAACATCCTTCCTACAGCAAGATGATCAAAACTAAACACAATACTCCAAGTGCAGGCACATCGACATCCTGTACAACTGCAACATTAATTTCCCAACTTTTATACTAAATGCCCTGACTGACGAAGGCCAGTGTGCCAAAAGCCGCCTTCACTACCCTGTCTACCTGTGACTCCATTTTTAGAGAACCATGCACCTGAACGCCAGGGTCCCTCTGTTCCACTATGCTCAAGGCCCTACCATTCACCATGAAACTCCTACCTTGATTTGACTTTCCAAAATGCAAGACCTCACACTTATCTATATTAAACTCTATTTGCCATTCCTTGGCCCACTTCCCCAATTATTCAAGAACCTACTGCAATTTCTGATAATCTTCCTCACGGTCCACAATACCGTCTATTTTAGTGTCTTCTGTAAACTTACTAATCATACCTCGTACATACTCATCCAAATCATTGATACAGATAACACACAACAATGGACCCAGCACTGACCCCTGAGTCACACCACTAGTCACAGGCCTCCAGTTCGACAAGCATCCTTCCACTATTACCCTCAACTTCCTACCATTAAGCCAATTGTGTATCCAATTTGCCAGCTCCCCCTGGATTCCATGCAATTTAACTTTCCAGAGCAGCCTACCATGTTAAACCTTATCAAAGGCCTAACTGAAATCCATATAGAAAATGTCTACCACCCTGCCCTCATCAACCTTACTGGTCATTTCATTAAAGAACTCTAACAAAATCTGTAAGGCATGATCTCCCCAGCACGAAGCCATGCTGACTTTTTGTAATCAAACCCTGTCGTTTGAAATGTATGTATATCTTATCTCAGAATCTTCTCAAGTAACTTCTGTATCATAGAGGTTAAGCTTGCTGGCCTACAGTTTCCAGGTGTTTCTTTGCCGTCCTTCTTGAATAATGGCACAACATTTGCTACCCTCCAGTTTTCCTGGACCTTAACTGTGGCTAACGATGATGTAAAAATATCAGCCAGGGCCCCTGCAATTTCTTTTCTAGTGTCTTGCAGGGTTCTTGGATATATATGGTGAGGACCAGGAGATTTGTCCACCTTCATACATTTTAATACATCCAACACATCCTCTATTGTGATATGGACTGTCCCCAACAGTGCAGCTATTGCATGATTTTCTTATAACACAAGAACGGAACTATCACTTTATATCAGAACCCACTGTATGACATTTTGTTCTAGATTGCCTCACAAGTGGAAACATCCTCTCTCATCTACTCTGTCAATGTCCTTTACCATCTTATATCTCAATTAGATCTTCTTTAATTCTTCTAAATTTGAGTGAGTAGAGGCCTAAATGGCTCAATAAGATGTCATAAGACAAGCCTTTCATCCCTGGAATTAATCTAATGAATCTTTTCTGAACAGCTTCCAATGCAATTCCAACCTTCCTCAAAGGGATCAAAACTGAATGCAGTTCAGATGTCCAGATATTCTCTGCAAATGAAATAATTTTGCTGTCAAATAGAAATACTTCCAATTCTGTCTTATGTCTCCCTTTAATTTCTACAGCATTGAGGAGTGGAAAATGAAGCGCTATTTTTGACACCCCAAGTAAATTCAAAGTTGAAAACATGTATTTTGTTAATTTTTCTTTGCTGTTTCTTTCAGATGTTTCTGTTACAACTCAGAAAAAAAATACATTTCCAGATGAACATTCCTTGTACAGCAGCTGGTTTTCTTACAGCTCTGAAAATTCACACGTTAAGCTACACCGTTCCGAACACCATGTTTCAAAGGATGTGTATTTATGAACACTTCAGACTGCACATGAAGGCAAATACAGTAGAAGTGAAGATCACATAATTCCAAGAGTCCAGCCATAACCCTAAATATAAGTGCATATTTCCAACTTTGTTTCAATTATTGTAGTCATGTGTACCTAAGTACAGTGAAAAGCTTTCCTTCTGAACAGTACAGGCAGATCATAGTAAGCCTAAGGAGGTACAGAACATAGAGTGCTTAGACAGAGTGAGGGTACAAAGGTTACACTGCAGACGAGGTGGGTGAAGCAAGATGAACATTGACAAGATCGATATTATTTGAAGTTAGAGAGTCCATTAACCCGTCTAATAACGGCAGGGAAGAAGCTGTTCTTGAACCTGTCAGTGCATGTGTTCAAGCTTCTGTACTTCCTGCCTAATGGAAGGAGTTGTAGGAGAGCATTACCAGGGTTGGAGGGGTCTTTGATGATATTGACAGCCTTCACATGGCAAGGAAAAATTATAAATAGAGTCCATGGCTGGAAGAAACAGTCACACCAGATTGCTTCCTCAGCATGGTCCAATCATTAGGATATTTGACCAGCAGTAGGTAGAGGGGCTGCTCAGTCCATGGAGACAGGCAGTCAATTTCACTAGCTAAAGACCAATTAAGAGGTCATTTTGCAGTGCTGTTTTCATTTTACTGATTGTAGAAAGAACCCTTCCCTTCACCCCAGCTAAATGGAACTAGCCTCCCAATGTTGGTCCATGTGGGGAGGATTTACTTGAATAAAGATGACAGGTGTGGAAGGTTACTCTCAATGCCACACCTTTTTTTTAAACAAAGGAACTACCCCTCCAACATTCAACCTTGTTATTTTCAAAAGTTATATGTTATTTAGTAGGCCCCTGCTCTCCTGTATTCTTCAATAGCAACCATCTCTCTGAGTCCTCGGAGATGACAGCCCTCGAAGTGGATGAATAGCTCCAAAAGCTCACCCAACATGGGATCCTCGAGCAGTTTACTATGAGTTAGCCTATGGTAAAACTGACAAGCAAGTCTTGATGTTGGAAAATGATAGCTCAGGACCCGAAAGTTGAAGTTCAAACTTACCTCATAAAATACTGCCCCTACTGTAGCACAGCCAATGCACAGACAGATGCCGAGTACTCTCTATAAAAGGCTAAAGTAACATTATATAAACATGATTCTCAATCCTGTTTGAAACGCGGCCAAGGCCGGATGAAAAATAAACTGCTAGCATGAAGTTCAAGGCCAAAAATATTTTGTTAATAAAGTTTATGATAATAAAATTAGTGAACTGGCCTTCCAATATATCTAAGCCTTGCCATAAGTTTGGTTAATGCTGCTGACATAACTGTTTTGGAATCGTAAAGGTTGCAGTCAATTCATAAAACCTTTCTTTTAAACTTCTCGGGCTTGAAAGGCCCTACTGATGCCAAAACACTTTTTAAAGATGTACTGCCCTGCTTTAATAAAGTTAACAAGGAAAAGTGAGAGTGATTGCCTTGACATCAACGTAACATTTAGTTGAGTGTGGCACCAAGGAGTCCTACTAAAACTGAAATCAATAAAGTTCAGAATCGAAACTCTCCATAAGCCTTCTTCCAACATAACTTTAGAAGTCACGACGTTCGCTGATAATTTTTGTTCATTTTACAATTCATCAGTCTTCTGAAGCAAGAGCTGGAAAACATCCAGGTTTGGGCAATGAATGTTAAGAAAGATCTATGTCATATGAGTGCCAAAAGGTGACCATCACCAATAAGAAAGTCGAAACATTGTGGAGACTTTTGAAAACCATTTGAATTCGGAAATTTTGTAATTTATTTATAAAGTCTGTGGAATCTGCAATTGTAGGTTCTGAAAAGAATTTTGAGAGTTTACATCAAATGTAAAGTGGTCAGTTGTAATTTTCTTGGAAAAAACAAAAACTGGTTCATGTGGCCTGATGATCCTTAATTGTGAAGTAGTATTAACAGGAAGGAAGTTAATACACAAATATAACAATGTGGCCAGAAATAAAGGAGAGCTGCAAAAAGATGCATAAAAGCATTCAGTAAATTTGGTAGTTTTGGTTTACAGTTCGTCCATGGGGGCATAATACATTGTCCATAACTCAACAATATTTTTGAATTTCCAACCATAAAGATCCTATGGGTCACCATCTACTAAATGTTTTTCCAGTCTAGCCACATAAACATAGTGAGTCCAGAGGAGAGCTGAATGATGGATATTCTGCTGTAAGTGACTCACATCCTGATTCTACAATACCTACTTGCCACAAATCATGAAATGCTTACCATGTGCCTGCTCCAACATCATGGAAGAAACTTGTCATCATATAAGAGACACAGTCCACTTGGATTGGAACCCTATCCACCACTTTGAATATTCTCTCCCTCCACCACCTGCGCACTGACAACAGTGTGTGACATTTATCCAGATATACTCCAGTAATACAGTGCTTCAATAGCACTCCCAAAACAGCACCTTCTACCATCTAAAATATCAAGGACAGCAAGCACTTGGATACATCATTCACTTCCAAGTATGTATCCTGAATTGGAAATATTTCCGATTCTAACACCACCACCACCTCAAATGTGGAAGGAAAATGGATGTTGATGTTGTCATTGATTCCCTCAC
Organism: Chiloscyllium plagiosum; assembly: GCF_037043375.1. NCBI lineage: Eukaryota > Metazoa > Chordata > Chondrichthyes > Orectolobiformes > Hemiscylliidae > Chiloscyllium > Chiloscyllium plagiosum. The sequence continues at coordinate 47,890,073 of NW_028270159.1, forward strand.
GGCATGGAATGCAAGTGAAATAGTTGGGGTCATTGGAAGGATGGTGGAGTATAGAGGCTTAAAACTGGGATGTAGAGGGTAGAGGTGACAAAAAAGAATGGGAGCTGTGTTACAATGCTATGGAGCACAACGGAATAATTGATTGTGCTGTGGAGGAAGAATGGGCAGACGAATAGAATAATGGTTGGTGCACCCCATCCCAACCTCCTTCCCCTTACCTTATATCTATGCCCCTTGTTCATTGATCCTTCAACCAAGGTGAAAAGTTCCTTCCTGTCTATCCTATCTGTGCCTCTCTTATATATTTATATATCTCAATCATGTCCCCCTAAGTCTCCCTGCTCCAAGGAAAACAATCCCAGCATACCTAATCTTTTTTCATAGACAAAACTCTGCTGCCCAGGCAACATCCTGATAAATCTCCTCTGCACCCTCTCTAGTGCAATCACATTTCTCCCATAAAGTGGATTCCGGAACTACTCACAATACTCTAGCTTTTGCTTAGGCAAAGTTTTATACAGTTCCAGTATAACCTCCCTGCTCTTAAACTCTATGCTTCAGTTAGTAGTGGTGAAATTCCATCTTAATCATCGGTTATGAGTTAGAAAAACAATGATTTGTTGGTGTTGTGAACCATCATCTTTCCCCAGATTTCATTTCGATAATGGCATTTGGTATGCAGTTGACAATGGCTGCTTGGAAACTTTCTCACTAGACAGATATCCAATCAGCCCCTCAGCATAGACATGTTTCTCTGGACCATCTGTCAGCTCAGCACCGTGTTCCTTGATGAGGTTGAGCAATCTTATGTCAGGCATCACCTAAGCATGTTGCACTGGTTGTGTATGTACTTCTTCTGCTTAAAGAACAATGAGGAGGCATTAGCATAAACATGAACATTTTGCTTGCATTGATAGATAGATAGAACACCAATCCCAGAAGCTTTGACTGTGTGTGCTAAGAGTCAAAAAAATGTGGTATAGGGTAAGTTAGGAGTTAATCTAGATAAATATGAGGTACTACATTTTGGTAGGGCAGGACATATACATTTAATGGTAAGGTCCTGGGGAGTGCTGCCAAACAAAGAAACTTAGTTTCTTGAAAGTGGAGTCATGGGTTGATAGGACATTGAAGAAGGTGTATATTTGCCTTTGTTGGTCAGTGCATTGAGAATAGGAGTTGGATGTTCATGTTGCGGCTGTACAGGACATTGGTTAGGTCACTTTTGGAATACTACGTTTAATTTTGGTCTCCCTGCTGTAGGAAGGGTGTTGTGAAACTTGAAAGGGTTCAGAAAAGATTTATAAGGATGTTGCCAGGGTTGGAGGGTTTGAGCTATAGGAAGAGGCTGAATAGGCGGGGCCATAATCCCTGGACCATCAGAGGCTGAGGGATGACATTACAGAGTTTATAATATCATGAGGGACATGGATAGGGTGAATAGTCAAGATCTTTTCCCCATGGTAGGGGAATCCAAAAGGGCATAGGTTTAACGTGAGAGGAGAGAGATTTAAAGGGACCTGAGAGGCAACTTTTTCATGCAGAGGATGTACGTGTATGGAATGAACTGCCAGAGCAAGCTTTGGAAGTTGGTACAATTACATTTAAAAGGCATTTGAATGGGTTAATGAATAGGAAGGGTTTAGAAAGATATGGGCCAAACGCTGGCAAATAGGACTTGATTAATTTAGGATATCTGGTCAGCATGGATGAGTTGGACCGAAGAGTCCGTTTCCATGCTGTAGACCTCTATGACTGAAAGACAGTTCAGTGTCATCAAAGAGCTAGAGTTGACAGAAATCAATAAAGCGTTGTGTTATATGTACGCATATATACCCAATCTGAAAAACAACCCTCCACCACCACCCTCTGTCTTCTACCTTTGAGCCAGTTCTGTATCCAAATGGCTAGTTGGTCTGGAAGGAAGGCACCCAAAAGGTAGGAATCCTTCTTAAATGGAGAGCAGTAAGGCATTCATTTGTTTATGCCACTAGATTTAGGCACTCTTAAGATATCCAAGGGTGCTGACCTTCACAGCAATCTCTATCCAGGCTACAGTCATCAGATAGGTTGGCTTCTTGTTGCTACCTCTGTATTTCCTTTCTCTCTTGGACAGCCTTCAATAGAATTCCTTGGGAGACACTGCTGAACCGTAGCACCATTTTTTTTTCAGGTCTCTGCTATCTGTACGACCAGGTGTATGCTCCTCTACCACAGGGAGTACAGTGCTGTCTGTGCAGTTTACAGCCCAGGAGGTCAAGATGGGGGCAGAGGTAGCTGAGCAAAATTTGATTCTTTTACCATATCTGAGTATGCAATGTGTGGAGAAAAATGTAATTGCAGAAGAAAACCTTCCCCGCCATCAAGCAAAAGTGCCTCTCACTTTTAGGTCCACATCTACACTTAGCCTCAAAATGATAAGATTCCATCCTTGTTTTCTGCTTCAGCTTTTTCTTGACTACCAGCTTCAAATGAACAATTTCCCAATCTGTTGGGACTGTTTCAGAAGCTCGGTAAGTTTAAAACATTAAAACCAATGCACCTACTCCATCAACAGATCATACATGATTCCCAGTTAGCAATGCTGTTCACACAAATGCACTCAAGACAAGGCTCATAAGCTCACAAAAACCCTTGCAGAGTGATGGTTTTGGTTCTTAAAAGGAATGAGTTTTGCAAATACAATTTTCTCGAATTAGATAAGCACTCCATAATGCCACATGTTGTATAAATAAAATAAATTGAAAATGCTGAGTCAGACCACTGACATTACTCAGTAATTTACTTCTTAAGTGGGCTCAACACTAAGCTATCCTGTTCATGTGTCTTGTGTCACTGCTTCTGTAGTATTTCTACATTTTAAACAAAGAATTCCCGGCAGAATGTTACATAGTGAAACGGAACAATGAAAATTGCATGCTGATGTTTGGCCTGTTTATGCATCCAGATTTAGACTTCCTTTGTCGTTCCTCGTGGTGAAATAAATATTTTATGAGCAAAAATCTTACTTCTTGCCTCTAAACAAGAAAGTCATAGTTTTAAATCCCATTCCAGAAACTTGAGCACGGTAAACTTTGATATTTGCATGTAGTACAAAGGAAGTGTTACATTGTCAAAAGTGCTGTCTCTTAGGTTAGATGTTAAACTGAAGAGTCGTCTGCTATCTCTCCTAGATTTCAAAGTCCCATGGTATTATTTTGACAAAAAGTATAGGAAGTATCCCTGGTGCTCCTAGCTAATATTTATCCCTCAACTAACACCCCGCTGCTGTTGTGGGTTTGTGCCATGTACAAATTGGCTGCCAAACGTCCTCCATCTAAAACTGTGAAATAGGTCTTAAAATTAACATTTCTTTCTCATAATATCATAAGACAACGGTTCATTGGAGATATAGTCATAGACATACAGCATGGAAACAGACCCTTTGATCTGACTAATCCATGCCATCCATGTTCCCAAACTAATCTAGTCCCACATGTCTGCACTTGGCCCATATACCTCCAAACCTTTCCCATTCATGTACTTATTCAAATGTATTTTAAATGGTGAACAATACCTACATCCATCACTTCCTCTGGCAGTTCATTCCACACGCAAACTATTTGCTGTGTAAAAATGTTGCCCCTCATGTTCTTTTTAAAACTTTCTCCTCTTGCCTTAAAAATATGCCCCCTAGTTTTGAACTCCCCCATCGTAGGAAAAAGACCTTTGTTATTCACCTTATCTATGCCACTCATGATTTTATAAACCCCTCCATAAGGTCACCTTCAATTTCCTATGCTCCTGAAAAAAATCTAATTAACTCAAGTCCTCCATTCCCAGCAACATCCTGGTAAATCTTTTCTGAGCCCTCTCCAATTCAGTAATATTTTTACTATAGCAGGGTGATCAGAACTGCACGCAGCATTCCAGAAGAGACACCACCAACATCCTATACAACCTCGATATGATGTCCCAACCTCTATATTCAAAGGTCTGAGCAATGAAGGCAAGTATGCTAAACACCTTCTTAACCACCCTATCTAACCGTGACACAAATTTCAAACAAAAGGATTGAACGCGTGGCACTACATAGATGAAATTTTACTGTCATTTGGGCATTCAAAGATGTGGCAGAATGGAGTTAGAAGGACATTAGAAATTGAAATTCCAGGGCTACTGCAGCAAGTACCAACAGCTTAAGGGAAAAAAAATACCAGTTTCTCTGCAGCTGTGAGGTCAATTCAAGGATTAGGAAGCCTGATCTAGGGTCTTATCAGTACTGAGAGAGAGAGAGAGAGACAGAGAGCTCCAGGCCCTGGGAATTGTAGCATCCAATTTGGTGAGCAAGCCCCAAGAAATTGGAAGTTGACATTGGCAATAATGTGAAACAGGCAGTAATGCTTCAACCACCAGTTATATTGACATCAACTGAATGAAATATGAAGCGGGACAAATAATATGATTTGGCCCATTTTGTGATGGTCCTTCAGATAAATTGGTATTATACACAACCTTGTGATGGAGAGCATGTAAACCAATTGAATGCAAACTACTATTGGCCTATCAAAGTGGCAGATCCTACCCTGTCGTTATCGTTCTGATCATCAATATCTTCCCTTAGATCTAGCCACGCTTCTCAACCACCTCCATCAACATCATCAACCCTATCAACATCATCAACTATTTCTTGTTTTTACATTCTACCCTTAAAATACTTACTTGTTTCAAAAATGAATGGATGAACAAATTAAAAATGTGGATACTTGATTTTCTCTCCCAAGAGCATTTGTTAAAGGGAAAAATTATTTTAACATCAATACATTCCCTTAAAAAATACTGAAACATGAACTCCCAATTACGTGTTGCCTGTTAATATATTTTTTAAAATATCAGCCTTGTCTAAAATAATGCCATTAAGAATTCAGTCTGCCTCAGTCTTGATTGAAGCAAGCAACTGAATTCCTAATTGTCACAGGATGAAGAGATGCACTGAAATAAACCCATTAGAATACAGAGTGAAAGGAGAGAGAAACAAACTGATGCTTCACGACTCTGAATCTTTACCAGACCAATATCACAGCTGTTGTCACACATTATATAAGCTGAAATGTTTTTGTCAAACTTCATAAAATTGGACTTTTATTTCTCTCATCCTTCATATCAAGAAAGGTCTTGTATTTATCACCTATGGCACCCTAAAATACTGATATTCTTTATAATAAGAGAGAGAAATAGGAGAAATTACCAAGGACAAATATTGAAAGGAGGCTTTTAACACTGGATGAGGGGGAGAGCGAGGTTGGGAGATTTAGGAAAATGATTCCAGAATATGGCTGCAGGCTTGGCAGTGAAATGTGTCAGGATGTGCAATGGTCAAGTTTCAGAAGTGTGAGGTCAGCATTGGCACACAGCATTGCAGGAAGTGACAAAGAAGTAAAGGCAAGGTCCATGGAAGGATCTGTCAACATGGTCAAAACGTTAGAGCTCAATGAATTGAGAAACAGGGAACAATGGGGCTGCGAAGGACAAACAGCGGCAGGGAAAATAGGATTGGATACAGAGAGTGTTAATTCAGATTTTAGCTAATAGAGTCAGAGAGAAGTACAGCATGCAAATAGACCCTTTGGTCCAACTCATCCATGTCGATCAGATATCTTAACATAATATTTGCTAGCACTTGGTCCATATTCCTCTAAACCCTTCCAGATTTCCATTTACCCATCCAGATACCTTTTAAATGTTGTAATTGTACTACCTACATCACTTCCTCTAGCAGCTCATTCTATACACGCACCACCCTTTGTGTGAAAAAGTTGCCCCTTAGGTCCCTTTTAAATTTTTCCCCTCTTACCCTAAACCTAGTTGTACTTCAAGAGGTAATTCAAGAGCTTGGACATGGTGCTTCATATGTTTTGAGACGTCCTTAATCCCAGCATCAGGAAAGCAACATACTCTCTGAAATGGAGAAAAAGATACCTTTCTTTGTGGATAAATTTTATTTTCAATCAACTATTCAAATGTGTTATGACATAGCTCCATGGTTTCACATTCTGCAGTGGGACTTCAATCGGAACCTTAGCGAGTTTTGAGAAGATTTGAGTTAGTCTCCATCTACCACCCCCTGAGAAAAGGAACAGAAAGTGACTTCACCACAGGAAATGACATCACCAACCCAAAGAAACCCAAACGTATAGATAGAAAGCAGGAATTTTCAGCATTGCTTTGCATGAGGTCCACTGAAGATGTTGGAAATGTGTTGCTGGAAAAGCGCAGCAGGTCAGGCAGCATCTAGGGAACAGGAGAATCGACGTTTCGGGCATTAGCCCTTCTGCAGACCTCACTTTCTCCCCACTGAAGATGTTACCTAGTAAGGTAATGAAATGTCTGGAAATGAACCTTTCAGCTCTGCAAGCAAACCTGCATTCAATCTGAACCTTCTGGTCTCGAGGTAGGGATATTACCACAGCATTTTTGGATGGAGTTTATAATTTTCATATTCAGAAGTGACCTTGCACATAACTGAACAGTACTTTTCCATCACCAAATCATCTGTGGTACCTTTCGACTATTAACCACTACCAGTAAATCATCAGTGTTTTCTGATTAATTTACATGCGAAACCCATTAAAGACAATATAGTCATCAGAAGTGAGGGAGAGGTTGGGAGAGGGCTAAAACAAACAGAGATTGAAGGGGAGATAAAGCACTCAACCCACTGAGGTGCCCACGTCTCTTCTAAAGGCAACAAGAGTATTGGTGGCCACTGTATGGATGAAATTTATTAACTACTCAGTCCTACAACTCTACAAAACCAATTGCCCCATCTTTTCTTGCTTATTTTTAAGATCCAGAAATTCTCTTGCACACAACTGAAAGGCTTTATTTCTCCATCCACAAATCACCTATGGCATTTTATTTCACTTTTCAACCATCAGTAATAAATCACACATATTTCCGATGAATAATTAATGTGCAAAGACCATTAAAGGCAATGGAAAACATAGAAGGTGAGGGAGAGATAGGAAAATGGGAAGGGAGCTGAATCAAACGGAATTGGAAGGGGAGATAAAGCACTTTACCTGCTGTGGTACCTGTTTCTCTAAAGGCATTGAGAGTATTGGTGGACACTGCATGGATGGAGTTTATTAACAACTCAGTCTTCCAGGTCCTCCACAAAGTAGTTCCTCCCCATTTTCCTATATTTTTCTTCAGCAGTAGTGCTGGTATTCCCCCGCATCCATGTTTGTGTGTGTCGGTGCAAGACACAGTGAAAACATCAAGTGAAAATAACTTGATGTTATTAATTAATATTCTACTACCAGGAATGACACTCCTGTGGTCAAGGAACCAGTGACAAGCAAAGCCCAATGCTTACATGAAAAAAAGTGAAGGGGAGGTTTGGGACTAAATCAAAATAGAATTGGAGGGGGAAATAAAGCATTCCACTCCTGTGGTGCCCATATCTCCCTAAAGAGGTCAATGGTATTGGTAGATACCATGTGCTCCTTCTCCATGGATACCTGGGCCTGAACATATCCTTGGAAGAGGGGCAGGCAGTCACTCGTAACAACCCTCTTCACAGCCTCCTGCTTGTACCTGTTAATGACCAGCCTGGCCAGGCCCAGGAGCAGACTCACAAGGAGATCCTCTGACCTGCCTGCTCCCCTCTGCATCAGGTGGCCAAAGACCAGGGGTGTGGGAAAGAAGTCCAACCAGAAGCAGAGGAGAAGGTTCTTCAGATTCACTAAAAAGGGAGTGCAAATGCCTGCATCTAACATATACATGGTCCACAAACTTCACAGTGCCACAAAACAAACAGTTGGGCTGGAAGTCCATTGAACCTGCAGTTACAAGGGATTGTTGTGCGCAACACCCTCCACCCCAGATCCCCAAGGGAAAAGGGGAGGACCCTCCCTAAAGAGAACCATCCACTGGGGATCTCCACCATCCGATGGTAAATGGGCACTCCAAGGCATGTTTAGATAGTGGATGTCCTCCTTTATATCAACCTAATCAATTAATTAATCAATTAACCCTATTCATCTGAGGTCACTAGTGAGAGGGAAACTGGCAGTGTGCCTCTGAAGGATCATAGGATTTAAGGGTTAGCACAAGCTGAGAACCTCAAAGCAAAATACACCATAGAAATGAGTTAGAGATTGAGATTTGATCCTTGTTGAGTGAAACACTACTGCCATGTCAGATTAAGAAAAATTAAATAGCATTTACAGCATTGCAACATGGCATTAAGTCCAACATGCTGATGTCAGTTATTATACTCCACATGCCTAGAGGGCGAAATATGTACTTGGATGGGCAATTTCAGTGTGGGAGAGGAAGTCAACCTCAATGTTTTAGTCATCACCAGTATGTTGTCTATGTTATTTCACAAAGAAGTAGATATTAGGAAAGGTCATGTGGATATTTCTGTATTTATTCGATAATGTTGATGTTGCCCTTCATCGCTTTGCTAATGGTTGAGAGTAGACTGAGGAGGCAATAATAATTGGCTAGGTTCGATTTTTCCAGTTTTCATGGACATACCTGGGCAAATTTCCATATGGTTGGTTAGATGCTAGTGGTGTAGCTCTAATGGAACAGCTTGGGTAAGGGCATGGAAAATTCTGAAGCACAAGTTTTCATTAACATTGCCAGAATGTTGTCAGGACCAATAGACTTTGCAATGTCCAGTGCCTTCAGCCATCTGTTGATATCATGCAGGGTGTACTAGTATCTATGATGCTGTGGCCCTCAGGAATATATAGAGATGGAGCAACCACTGGCACTTTTGGCCGAAGATGCTTCCAAATTCTTTAGCTTTGTACTTTGCATTGATGTGTTAGGCCCCTCAATCATTAGGGATGGGTATATTTGTAAAGTTTCTAACTCCAATGATTTATTCAATTGTCCATCACCATTAACGATTGGTTGTGAAAGAACAACATAAGTTAGTTCTGACCCATTAGTTGCAGGATTACTTAAATTGCCTATTGCACGCTGCTTATGTTACTTGACATGCAAGTAGTTCAGTATTGTGCTTCACTAAGTTGAACCCTTTGTTGTTATGTATTTCCGATGTCTACATGACCTTGACATGCCCTCCTGCACTCTTCATTAAACAGATAGAAAGAGACTACAGTTGAAATCATACAAGATGGTGAGGGGTGGGAGAGGAGCGTTGAAGAAATGTAAAAGCATGGAGGACCATCAGAAGCTTGTCCCAAAAAAAGGATATAGATTACTGTTGCCCCAGTAGAGGCAAATGAATTAGTGCAGGATGCTACATTGGAAAGTCACCAGTGGGAACGATAGATGACCTCCTACTTAACAACAGAGGTAGGATATGAGGCCTATTAGGCGAGATTCAATTGTATGATAGCAGTCATGAATGTTAGTAGAGTAAGAGAGGGGACAATGTGCAATTTAGAAATTTAAGGTAACTCTGCACTGAGGACACTGTGCACTGTGTCAGACAACATGCAGGATATCTTCAAAGTGATAAATTCGTGAATGCAAACATTATTATCTCAAGACAAATATATAAATGCTACTAAAACAAAACCATGCATCACAGAATTATTATGGTGCAGAGAAGGCCATTCATTCCATCATGTCTGCCCTGGTTGTCTGAGCAAAATGCATCTGAGCAAAATGGTTTGAAGTGCTTCCATTGTTTACAAGTTCTCCTTCCCCACAGTGACCAATTAATATAAACACATAAAACTGGATTGTTAATTTATCATGCACAAAAGAAATCTCATACAGTAACTGGCCGATCTAATGTTATCCTTAGTCTCTGATTCTAATTTTGTCACTGACAGTTTACACAAGGCTGTTTATGAAGAGTTGAAGAACTTCCTTCTTTGACTCCAACAGGTATACTGAATTGATTTGCTGCACTTGTGTTTTACTGACACAACTGTCGAAGATGAAATGCATCATTTCTAAAAATGTAAACTTTGGTGCATTACGGAATTTAGAATTAACTATATCTCTCTTGTCACAAGCCCTTTATTGTTACTTTTAGGTTGGTCAAACGATGTGCCTTAAAAAAAAATCTGATGCTTTCTCAGAAAGTCAACAGAATCGGTTTATGCCAAATCATGGCTAGTTTTATGTTCTTGACAAACATCCACTATGAATTGTGTAGACACTGCCCCAACTCCAGTAGGTAGTGCCTGTTCCACAAAACATTCCCAGAATCTTCTATTTCATTTTAGGTAAGCCCTTAATAGACAGAAAAGTGGGGAGTCTTTAATCCTACCAGTTTGAGTTGGATTGAAACATGATTATGAGAAAGATAAGGGCATTATTAGTCTCTGTCACTAGATCAGCCAGAATGCCAACATCATAAATATTTTGTCTATTGACTTGAGTTCTCACTTAGAATTAGTTTTTTCTTTGTTAGCTGAAGAAATGCTTCTGTGTATCACTTCAATAATTGCAATTCCTTGACTCTCTGACATCCAGATTTAAAATGTTCACTTACTTCTTCAAATTTGTTAGAAGGAGATTAAAAGCAATGTTGCCTATAAAGAAAGAAGTTCTTCCAGCTAATAATAATTTAAAGCTTGTAAAGAAAATTCCAGGAAGAGATGAAAGTGCTGCAATTTGGTACTGAATGAAATGTATAAAATTATACAATAACTGATCTTGAATTCCTGCACTGAATCAAGGCCTAACACTTTGTTGTTTCTTGCACTTGCCAAAATCTATTGATTGCAAAATAACATACTCATTTGTTGATGTCTTCCTTCCTTGGATATTGCTAAGCTAATATCAGGAAATTGCACTCTCTACTCCAGGGTTTCATTATACAACATAGGTATTACGTTTCAGTCCAGCAATGAATAAGTATTGCATTTTTGCTAGTGTTGTTCTTTTGATGATTCATAAAATCAAGACACCATTTACTGGTTCAGGTTAACAATAAAGGCCCCATGTATTATTTAAAGAGTAAAGAGTTCTCCTACTATCATGATCAACATTCCTATGTCAACCCACTATCAACCTCATAAAAACAGATCAACTGGTCATTGAGTTTGCAATTTAGTTTAAAGTAACTGTTTACCTATGATGCATAAAGATATGTGAAATGGTATTAGATTCTTTTTCTATAGATTGGCTACCTTTTTGTCTATTAGATAGTCTTCCCAGATTAGTACTAGTGATTTGGTGAAACTAGTTTGTAAGCTCCAACTTCTCAATGGGAATATCTTAATTCAGTTGCTCCCAAGCAACCCAGTTAAGATCACTGGTTAGGAAGGAATAGTGAGCATTTATTCTGCATCATTCATGTCATAGTATGCTCGATGTGTTTCATCATTTATAACATGCACAAGGTACAAGTCACCAGAGATTCCAATTAGTGATATATTGGCATTCATGCTACTGCAGAAATTCCATTAAATCATAAAATCATACAATGGTCACAATATGAAAGGAAATCATTTTGTCTGTTATGTCTGTGCCAGTTCTCTGGGAGCGTAACTTGGCCAGTTCCGCTCTCCAATCTTTCTCCTTATCCCTATAAATGTTTATTCTTCAGATAACTATTTAAATCAGGATTGAAAATGTCTCCAACAGATTCTCAAGCAGTACCTATCAGTTCCCCACAATTCAATGCATATAAAACAATCGCACATAATCATTAATTTGCCAATTATTTTAATTCAGAGTACACTGGATATCAATGCTTTTACTCATGGGAATAGTTTCTTCCTATCCCCTTTGTTAAGACCGCTCAAGGTTTTGAACATTTCCACGTAATGTCCTCTCAACCTTCTTTTCTCGAAGGAGAACAGTCCCAGTTTCATCAATTTACTCATGTAGCTGAAGTCTCTTATCCCTAGAATAATTCTTGTCAATCAATTCTCCAGCCTCTCCAATGCTTTGAGTTCTGTATATGATGCCTAGAATTGGACACAATACTCAGTTAAAGCCAAACCAGAATTTTATAAAGTTCATCATAACCTCCTTGCTTTTGTACTCTGCCTACATTTCCAAAGCTCAGGAACATAAATGTCTTTGTAAACATTCTCAAACTAATCTACTACCTTCATCTATTTGTGCATATACACATACATACAGCACCATAACAGGCCTGTCTCTCCAATTTCTCCATGCCGAGCAAGTTTCTCAAACTAAACTAGTTTCACTTGCCTGTGTTTGCCCCATACCCCTCCAAACCTTTCCCATTCATGTATCTGTCCAAATGTCTTTTAAATGTTGTAGCTATACCTGCACCTACCATTTCCTCTGCAGTTCATTCCACATATAAACCATCCTCTGTGTGAAAAAGGTGCCCCTCAGGTTCTTTTTAAATCTTTCTACTGTCACCTTAAAAATATGTCCCCTGGTTTTGAATTCCTCCTCCCTAGGGAAAAGACCCTTAGTATTCACCTTATGTACTCCCCTCATGATTTTATAAATCTCATAACGTCACCCCTCAGCCTTGTACGCTTCAATGAAAAAATCTCAGCCTATCCTGCGTCACCTTATCACTCAAACCCTCCAGTCCTGGTAATAATCTAGTAAATCTTTTTGAACCCTCTCCAAATTTAGTAGTATTCTTCCTATAACAGGGTAACTAGAAATGTACATAATGCTGCAAAAGTGGTCTCACCAACATCCTGTACAACCTCAACATGATGTCCCAACTCCTATATTCAATGGTCTGGGCAAAGAAGGTAAGCATGCTAATGCCTTCCTGACCACTCTGTCTACCTGTGATGCAGCTTTCAAAGAAATCTGTACCTGAACCCCTAGGTCTCTCGATTCGACAACACTACCTAGGGCCCTACCCTTAACTGGGTAAGCCCTGTTCTTGTACCTTTACCAAAATGTAATACTTCACATTTATCCAAATGCCACTCCTCAGCCCATTTGCCCAATTGATCAAAATCTCTTTATAATCCTAGACACCCTTTCTCATTCTCAACTATACCACCAATTTTGGTGTCATCCGCAAACTTACTAACCACACCTCCTAAATTCTTATCCGTTTATATAAATGACAAATAACCATGGACGCAGCATCGATATATGTATCAGTTCCTTCAGTTTCTGCATTCCCTTTAGAATTGTGTCTTTTTGGTTATTGTCTTTCCACATTCTTCCACCAAAATGTGTTACTTTGCATTTCTCTGCATCAATGTTCATCTGTCACTTGTCAGCCCATTCCACTAGCTTGTCAATGTCCATGTCTTAGAACTCACAATATCTCCAAGCGAAATCCTCTTCTTCCATGCCCTTTACAATATTAGCTTGATCTACAGTAATGTAATTAAAATCCCAATTATAGATGTTACATAGTTTTTGTACTTCTGTTATTTCCTTGCAAATTTGTTTCTCTATGTCTTTCCCTCTTGTTGATAGCCTCATTGATCCCTCTAGATGTCTTCTCATTTCAGTACTAGAATATTATCCTCAAATTTTACTTTCACCTCCCGACCATCTTTCTTTCATACCTATTTTTCCTGAACAAACAAATAAAAGATTAATGAAAGGAACACTTTCATTTATAAATGCTAAATATGTTGAAGCCTGGTCTGTAATTTTGTAATTTTCCAAACTTTATTTAGATGTAGAATCCAGTATTCCAGTAATGCTACACGTACTGTCTTATCACATTGGATGCATTTAAGAAAATTGATCTGTGAACAGATGAAATGTTGATCCAGACAAAATCTTCATGATGTTCTATAAAAAGCACATTTGTAGATCCAGTTCTTATGATTAATTGGACACTATTAAGGCACAGAAATATTACTGGAACTAATTGGTAGATAATGAACTAAAACAATGTAGATATTCACTCAAACCACTCCAAGTTCAAATACTCCAATTATGATTCATTTTCAAAAGAATCATATTGGCCATATCACAGCATCCTATATGAAATATTCATTTAACAGGAATTATTATTGAATGCACATGAGTAATAGGTTATCACACATCGGCGCCTGCTAAGTTTAGACACATCTGGGTTCTGAATAGTCAGCACATGTTTTAGTGCTAACTCCTCTCGTCACAAGAGAACCTATGGGTGTTTGAAATGACTTAATTGCTTATCCATCTTGGCAAATGGGCTGGTATTTGACAGTGAAACAAGCTGTCTGTGGGATGGTGAGTTTTTGTGTAACAGGAGAACAGCTTGTGTCAATATTACAACCAAGATGCAAGACTGGAATTTGATAACTTGATGATCCCAAAGCTACTTTTAAATGGTATTCAACACACTCTATTTGCAACATCAGGGATAGTGTGTCAGATCATGCTGGGCTCCATGGTTTGATGCTATTGAAGCTGGCTAGTGAGATCATGTGTCAGTGATACCAATGTCTTTAACTGCAATCATGAGAGATTTTGTCAGTGATGTCAGAGCTGGAGATTAACTACAAACACACAAAAAGGTCAAGATAAGACAGGTTACCCGTCAGTAACTACACTCTCTGCCAGGTCTGCAATCTCATGCACTACTCAACTTTTAAAAAGATTAACTCCCAGGAGTCAAGAGAAAATCAACAGTCTACAATTGCAAGAAAAATTCTACAGTGTTCTTCCAATCTACATAAGGAAACCAAAGGCATCACCAAAAATCTTAATTCCGGTACCAACATCATCTTCTATCAACATCTTGTCAAGTTCCTTCCTAAAGGATAGTCGAATATCTATAACTAACCTAAGCAGTAATATCCAGCTTCAGTGGTCTACAATCTTTGGTGACAAAATAAATATTTCCATTAAGATTAACCTTATCCAACATATCATATCTTAACATACTATTATCATTCACTTTAATTATCATTATCAAATTTACTGTATCTGATCCTTCATAATTTCAAAGACACAAACCCTACACTTCACTGATACTGCGAACACTGCAGGGCATTTTTTTAATGAATAGACCCAAGTTTAAGGATCATTCATCGCTTCCTCTGAGTGATCTCTTTCGCCTCAATATTCATTGTCCTTGCCGGAATCAAAAAACCGATACAATAAGCTCAGGCACACCAAAGATTCCCAGTCACACTCAATTCCAAATGAAAAGGCTACAAAACTACATTAATTTGGAAGCAACATGTTACAGCACAAACTTTTAAGTGAGCTAAAATAAAATTCAATAGCCAACCAGACCACTTCCTCTAAACTATTCAAACTTGAAACAAGCACCTAAAAGATTCAAAAATCTAATTCAAAAGATCCTATTGTACCTACAAGCAGAAGAAATAATCCAGCAACTAGATGATAGAAATTCATGGTTCTCATAAAGAGAACTGGTGGAGGATGCTTTTTTATATTTTCTAATTGACCTGTTCAGAGATATTATTACATACCTCTGGAGCAGTTGAGACTTGAACTCGGGCCTCCTGATTTAGTAGTAGATACATAAACCATCATACACATAGATTTTTGGATCTTTTAGGTGCTTGTTTCAAGTTTGAATAGTTTAGAGGAAGTGGCTGATGGGAGAAAGAATCAGATTTAATATTAATTTTTGAAAGGGACTTGAAAAGAAAATTCTGCAGGACAACAGTTAGTGGAACTAATCAGATAGACTTTTCAAAAATTCGGCAAAAGCATGGTAAGAAAAAAGGCTTCCTTCCGTGCTGTGTGATTCTATGATCTTGCAAACTGAAAATTAAACAGCTAAATGTTTCATTGTCTCAAGAAAGGTGAGCTCATAGGAATACATTATTAAGGCTTCAAAAACAAATATAAAGATAATCAAATAAGGCTAACTAATAGAAATATTCACTGCCTGCTACCAATGCCATATATTTGATGTGCAGCTGATGTTCTGTTATAACATAAACACCCAGATATAAATCATATCTTATTTTCAATTGCAAGGATTCACAACCCAAACGTCCTAATTGAAACAGGGTTGATTGTAATTACAAAAAAGAACATTACCTATGTTTCTGAAAGAACAGTTAAATTTCAGAATAACAAGTTTCCTGCTGAAGCACTATTCTGGCATGTGACAGGAATGATACTGAGTTCAAGCCATCTGTGGCTATCTCTTACCTAGCTTTAATCATCATACGATAGCAGAAATCCAAAAGAGCAACTAATGTGTGTCAATTACTACTACTATATTCATTCTCGGCTAACATGTCCCAAATTACAAGGTGGAACTGGGGAGCTTTCAGGGAAGGATCCAGGGACATCCCTGGCCATATGGATGAGCATACGTTAAGGTAGTAAATCTTTCTGAGATACACAGATATATCTATAGATGTAGTAAATTCCCCATTCAGCAGTTTATGCAAGTAGTGTCTACACCCCTTGTAGAAGCATTTTTAAATTCATTCTCAAGATCCAGAGCTTTGTAAATGTGGGTACAGAGTGCAAAGGCTAGGAATTTATGACAAACCTGGATGAAACATTGGTTCTCCCTCAACAGGGATACAGTTTTGAGTTCTGAGCACCATTCTTCAGGAAGAATGTGAAGTCATTAGAGAGGGTTAGTTCCAGGGAAGAGGAACTTTTAACTACATGGATAGATTGGTGAGGGTAGGGTTTGTTCTCCTTGCCAATGAGAAGATCAAGAAAAGGCTTGTGAGAGGAGTTCATAATCATGAGGAATTCTGACAGAAAAGATAGCATGAAGTTGTTCCTCATAGCAGAAAGAAGATTACGGGATCAAGTTCAAGGTGACTGAAAAAAGAAACAAAAAGCTTCCTTTCCTAATGGACTTTATTGAAGCTGTTGTGCTTTTACAATACTCCAATAGCTTCATTTACTGTTTCATCAACTTTTATATACAGATTTGTAAACTGATTTCAAGTTCTGAAACTTCCAAATCACACTTTCTGGAATACCTGCCCAGTAATATAACCACAACATCATCATATCTGACATTTCAGATTGTGAAAGGAGGCATTACTTACTCATGATGTCTCATCTACTCTTTCAACAGATCAACAGACATGAGCTAAGAAGATAACCTGAGAAAGAATTTGCCTCACTGACAGCTTTTAATTCATCCAGTGTCAGTACAAAGACCCACGGAGAATTGCAAAACATGATTCACTAGATGATGGTGTTAGTATGACTAAATCTGAGAAGTGAGATTGTAGGAAAAGCTTCAGATGGTCAAGGAAATTTTGGAAAGAAGTACAGTATGGATGTTATCCTCTGTAACCTAGTGGTGCAAATTTCAGTAAATATTTCAGTTATGAAAGGACTTCAAGGGTAGGTGAGTGTTGATATGTTATTGCCTTCTCAGGTCAGTCTGCCTTTTCAGATCACCTTCTCAAGGTGCAAAGGATTCTTGGATACAGAGGTATACCACATAGGCAAGCTGGCTGCTGTTATCAAGTAACAATAACTTCAACTGCAGCCTACCATAGAGCAAGAGCCAGTGGCTGTGTCAAGTGTCAAGGCACTGGCAGCTTATTGTTGGTCATACTGGTGACATGGATGATTTGGAAATAAACTTTGAAGTGGTCATGAGCAGGATTCAATTATTACACTGAAGAGAAAAGTGAACAGTGAGAAAGGAATGTACAGGACACATTGCTTGATAGTTGACAGTTCCTTAAAACTCAGATAGGGTTAAGCCCAAAGCCACTTACTTGCAATTCTGAATCATTGTAACTACCTTACAACATTTTAAATCTTAGGGCAACAACATCTCAGGGTAACTTTGCACCTAAATTTCCTCATCATTCCTTTACAACTCTGGAAGAGGTTGAGACAAGCCAATGTAAATGGACATGAGAACCAGATGTGTAGCTGGGAGGAAGGACCCAATCAGGTCATCACAATATTTAGAATCCCCAACAAATTCAAATCGTCATTCAATTAACAGAACTATAATTATAGAATTATTATGGTTCGAACACTTATGAGCTGCTAACAAGATGCATTTTCTGGATAAAGCTATTTGTAATGGTTATTTGACAGTATGGAACTTAAATATTGCTGAAAAAAGCAACAAAAAGCTTCTCATCTTGCCAGTCATCAGATCAATTTGCAAGAAATACCAAAATAAATAGAAAAGATAGTTATTTTAAATTTATTTAAGAGATGTGGAAATCATTGGCTAAGCCAGCAGTTGTTGCTCATCCCTAACAGAGGGCAGTTAAAACCACATTGTTATGTATTTGGAGTCGCATGAAGTCACACTGACGTTCTTTAAAATATTATGCAGTATACCATTTCTCTGTTTCTCACCATCTCGAGTCTGTATTGTAAGGTGGCATGGCTCAATCCAAGAACTTGAAGTTTCACCAAAATACCTGTTAATGCTCAAGCATATTATTCTACTTGTACATACATTGCAGGAAATGATGCATGGCTGTCATGAGACATGCTCACGTGACATGCCCTCCAGGTTTCTGTCTCTCTTTCTACACCTATTTTGATCAACCCACAATAAACCATAAGCATCCTGAGCTGGTAAGGCACTGAATCCACTGTTCGAGGATGCCAATATTGTCTTTTGCTGCAGGTTACTGCCTAGTAACTTGTCATCAGCTGCATGATGCGGTGCAGATGGTCACATGCTGCGTGGATGTTAAGGGAACAAAGGTCCTTGTGATTCATGTAGGTGCACACTTATAAGGAAAACAAAGGGTTCAAGACCATGTGCATTTCATCATATTTGATTATTCAATCCCTTGCTCTTTATGTCTTCCATGTGATGATGCTAATATTGATGCTCCTTTCATCATTTCTGCAGTAGAGATTATGCAATGAGATTAGCTAATGCAATGAGATTATGATGTGGAGGAGCCAGTGTTGGATTGGGGTGGACAAAGTTAAAAATTGTACAACACCAGATTATAATCTAAAAGCACTAGTTTTTAGAGCGTTGATTTTCATCAAGGTGGTTGTGGAGCATGAGACCATAAGACACAGCATTTATAGCAAAGGATTACAGTGTCCTACAAGTGAAATGATATATTGAACAAACCTGGATTGTTGTTAAATCTTTCATCTTTTAGAATGGGTTCCAGGTTTTAGTTCATTAATATGTAAATCCCAGAACTTCGTTTAAGCTACCTTCTCGAGATAACTTAAGGTTTTATAACAAAAGGAGACATCTCAGCTTAGATAATGCATTAAAGGTGCAAGTTTAGAGTCTGTCTGTATCCCAATCTTGAGTCAGACTAGTTCTATTTCCAATATGGAATTTACAAAATATTACATGTACATTTTAGCAAAATAGAATGTATCTGAAATACAAATTGACCTGATGGACTTATATGTGTGTGCGCATGCATGAGAGAGACAGAGAGTGAGTGTGTGCATGTGAGTGTGAGTGCATGTGAGAGAGTGCATGTTTGCATGTGTAAAGCTGAGTAAAGTGTGTGTGTGGGTTTGGTGGAGTATAAGCCTGTGAGAGGGTGTGAGCATGGGAGCGAGTGCCAGGGGGTTGGGGGGGGGGGATGTGTATATATGAGAGAGAGCATGTATATGAGAGAGGATCTGTGAGTGTGTGTGTGTGACAGTGTATAATGTAGTGGGGTCACATAGTGTGACAGGAACCCACGTCCGGTTGAGGCCATCCTCATGGGTTCTGAATGTGGCTATCAGCCTCTGCTCTGCCACTTTGCATTGTTGCCTATCCTGAAGTTTGCCTTGTAGGATGGTCACCTGAAGATCCGAGGCCAAATGTCCCTGACCGCTGAAGTGTTCCCCTGCTGGGAGGGAACATCCCTGTCTGGTGATTGTTGTGCGGTATCCATTCATCCGTTGTTATAGCATCTGCTTGGTTTCACAAATGTACCATGCCTCCGGGCACCCCTGCCTGCAGCGTATAAGATAGACAACATTGGCCAAGTCACGTGAGTACCTGCCACGTACACAGTGGGTGGGGTCCCCTTGGATAATGGTGGTATCCGTGTCAACACTCTGGCACGTCTTGCAGTGGTTGACATGATAGGGTTACACAGTGTTGTGGTCGATGTTATCCTGAAGGCTAGGCAGTTTGCTACGAACAATGGTCTGTTTAGGGTTTGGTGGTTGTTTAAAGGCAAGAAGTGGAGGCATAGGAAAGGTCTTGGAGAGATGCTCATCCTCATTGATAATGTGTTGCAGGCTGTGAAGAACAAGGTGTAGTTTTTTGGCTCCTTGGAAGTACTGGACAACGAAGGGTACACTATCGTTTGCAACCCATGTCTGTCTCCTGAGGAGGTAATTGCAGTTTCTTACTGTGGCACGTCAGAACTGGCGATCAATGAGTTGAGCATCGTACCCTGTTCTTATGAGGGCATCCTTGAACACCTTCAGGTGTCCATCACGTTCCTCCTCATCTGAAGAGATCCTGTGTATGCGTAGGGCTTGTCCGTAGGGATGGCTGTTTTAATATGTTTAGGTTGGAAGCTAGAGAAGTGTAGCATTGTGCGATTATCCGTGGGTTTGCAGTAGAGTGAGACACTGAGGTGCTCATCCTTGATGGAGATGCATGTCAAAGAATGAGACAGATACTAAAGAGTAGTCCATGATAAGTTGATGGTGGGATGAAACTCATTGATATCACTGTGTAGTTGTTTCAGTGGCTCACCGTGGGTCCAGATGAAGAAAATGTCATCAATATATCTGGTGTATAGTGTTGGTTGGAGGTCCTGTACAGCAAACAAGTCTTGTTCAAACTTGTGCATGAAAATGTTGGCATTTTGGGGTGCAAATTTGGTCCCCATGACTGTTCCATGTGTATGGATGAAGAACTGGCTGTCAAAGGTGAAAGCATTGTGGTCGAGGATGAAGCGGATGAGTTGTAAGATGTTGCTTGGAGATTGGCAATTGTGTTGAGTACTGAGGCTGTTGCAGCGATGTTGTCATTGTGGGAGATGCTGGTATAGAGTGCTGAAATGAACATTGTGATGAAGAATGTTTCTGGTTCAACTAGTCCATGGGTGCTGAGTTTCTACAAGAAATTCATAGTGTTGCGACAGAAGCTGGGGCTCCCCTGTAAAAAGGTTTCAAGATGCCTTTGACTTAGCCAGAGAGGTTCTCACAAAGAGTCCCATTGCCTGATATGATGGTAAGTCCTGGTGTGTTGGATTTGTGTATCTTCAGAAGGCAGTAGAAGTCCCCTACGCAAGAAGACACATTGCTCCAGCAATTGTGGTTGCAATCAGAGCCCAGGCTCTTTAACGCAATGAAAGGAGAACACTGGTGACAATGTGAAATAGAGGCAAGTTCTGAGAAAAACCACTGAATGTTTGCTATTTTGTACTTTATTCACTTGCAACTCCAAGAATAACTAATAACTTACATTTACACTTTAACATTTTAACAAATCATAAAGGTACATAGGAGCATACTATAACAAAATAGGACAACAAGCCACAGGAGTTGTCAGACTGGATTTCAATTACTGGTGAGGTAGGGAGGGGATGAAGGCAAGATTTGAAAATTGGATTCCTGGAGTCTGTGACAATTTGCAATTTTTCAGAAGGTCTGCTAGAGGCAATGAGGTAAAAACAATGACTGCAGATGCTGGAAACCAGATTCTGGATCAGTGGTGCTGGAAGAGCACAGCAGTTCAGGCAGCATCGAGGACAGGCAAAATCCGAGAACAGGCAAAATCGACGTTTCGGGCAAAAGCCGAAACGTCAATTTTGCCTGTCCTCGGATTTTGCCTGTCCTCGGATGCTGCCTGAACTGCTGTGCTCTTCCAGCACCACTGATCCAGATGCTAGAGGCAATGGTCAACTCACTCATGCCAACTGGTAGACCCTTAGTCATCTTAAGGAAGTTGCTATGCAGATTCTTGACATGTCTGGAACAGAATGGAATTTTTTTTTTCCGGACAATGTTGAGCTGCCCACTGCACGTTTATTTGCAGTTTTTTGCAATCACTACAGTGCAAAAGAATGTTTCGATTTACTCTTTTGTGAAATTTGAAGGATGAACAGCACTGCGCCACATACTCTACCTCAACTTAACATGTGTATCATCTTTAGCCATGTTTACTCTAAAGGCCCTTTTCTGATCTTCTTGGCGAAGAAGATGATTGTTACTTGCCTTGCCACTGGCAACAAGCTAGCAGTTCCTGTCCCTTGGAGAAAAATAGTGTTTCAAATTTGGTACCATTTAAGGGTGGCACGGTGGCTCAGTGGTTAGCACTGCTGCCTGACAGCGTCAGGGCCCCAGGTTCAATTCCAGCCTTGGGCAATTGTCTGTGTGGAGTTTGCACATTCTCCTCATGTCTGTATGGGTTTCCTCCTGTAATCCAAAATTGTGCAGGTTAGGTGAATTGGCCATGCTAAATTGCCCATAGTGTTCACGAATTATATGTTAGGTGCATTAGTCAGAGGTAAATGTAGGGGAATGGGTCTGGGTGGGTTACTTGTCTGAGGGTCGGTGTGGAGTTGTTGGGTCAAATGGCCTGTTTCCACACTGTAGGGATTCTAAGGTATTTTGCCTTCTGCCCAATCAGCCCATTTAGATTTTAAAAAATTGTGAGAATGGCACAGCTCAGGCTGGGGTCAAGATATGGAATTCCTAATCTGGCTTTGAAAATGCAGTCCATCGAGTCCAATGACTAAGAAGTTGATCATAGAGGTAGATTTTAAGAGGTGCCTTAAAGGTGGAAAGAAAGACAGATATTAGGAGAAAATTACAGAATGTATGTCCTCAGACAGAAGGCACAGCCACCAATTGTAAAGCAATTAAAACCAAGAATACACAAGAGACCGCAGATGTCTCAAAGTTTTCTGGCTAGAAGAAGTTACAGAGGTTGGACAAGGAGAGGCCATGGAGAGGTTTGAAAACAAGGATGAGGTTTTAAAAACTCTGAACAGTTGTAAAAATGGCATATGAATTAGGAGCAGATGGGCCCTCGACTCATACCTTTGAGCCTACCCATAGCTCTTCTATTACTCCACACTCCCATCAACAATAAACTGTGTCAAAAAAAAAGAAACATGGTCTTCCTTCATATTGGCAGAACAAGATCACTGGTCACAAAGTGTTGAAACAATCTTGAAAGCACCAGCATGGAGGCTATTATAATCAATGCTCAACTCAATAGGCAGGATATGTTGTTAAGATAGATGGAACTCAGATTAATAAAGCAGATGTTTATGAGATGGTTGAAGAATGCAGGACAACAATAAAAGTGCTAGAAAGATACACTGAATATTCACTTGAAGCACAGAAACATGATCTTTGTCCCTTGAGAAACTAAAGGTCACTGACAAGTGGGAATGAGGTACTAAAATGAGAGGAAAAGTGAAATGTTTTCAGCTACAACATTTTATCAGCAGAATATATTGGAAGGATCAGAGGGATCAACAGAAGAATCTCTCCAAAAACAAGGATGCGTTAAGGCTTGAGATAGACAATATTAGTTAGCATAGTTATCATTATGTCTTATTGTCATCTCTTCTTCCTTTGCACCACCATCCTCGAGCTCAAGATGCCAAACCACTATACAAGAAAAATAATTAATTGACAGTAATGGTAATTGAATCAAATAGTTTTTCTTCCTCCAACCATTGTTGCTACACAAAAGTGACTTATCCAGCTGGATCCATTTGCGTGTCTGAAACCCACTCAACTGTGATCTGCTGGCTAACTGTACCTACTACAAGCTGGGTGCTGTATTTGATAAGTGGATGAACTGAATGCAACATCATAGCTCCTTTCATTTCTTCTACTTAGCGCACAACACAAATCAGAGATTTAAATATGAGAAAAGTTACCGAACATTGTGGTAAATTAAAGAGAAGAAAAGTTCCGCAGGGCTTTTTCAAATGAACTAATCACATCATAAGAACAGAAGTAATAGTCCAATGTATAGGCAAGAAAAGAACTTTTAAATGGAAATTCACTTAATCAGTGTATCAAAAAGACAATAGAGACCTGCAGGGAATTTAAACTTGAAATCCAATCTCACAAATAGCAAGGCTCTGGCACATGTAAATTCTGCAATTACTACTATATAATTCTTTTATAGCTCTTGGTTACAAGATGATATCGGATCAAAACTCAATTATAACTAAATCCACCCAAGTTATTCAGTATTGTATGGGTGTGCAGGATTGAGTTTAATCAACATGTTTTAAGTTCTTTTGAATCTTGGGCCAAGGTGCTTTCTATCTAATTTAACTGTAGAATTTGATCACTTTTATAAATACAATTTGAAAGTTAATGTTACATCGCAATTATATTTTTGGAGTTGGTACATCTTTGACACTTGAACAGCCTGTCTGTCACCACTGATACCATGCAGCAAACATATTAACAGTGACCTATCTTCTATAATCATCTACAAAAATGAAAAAGCACCATCACCACTGTCATAATTTGTCCAAAGTCAAGTTTGTTGAACAGTCAGACATGCCTTTGAGCCTACCTTTAAATTCACCTCATTCATTGCACCTCTCATCAACAATATTGGGGTTAGTTAAGAATATATGAATGACATTACTCAGTCCACCTTGTTCTTTGGATAGCAATAATTTTCATGGAGTTAAAGAAGTGTAATGCCATCCTGTAATCAAGTTACATCATAACAGGATGTGAATAATTTATATCATTGACAAAAAACATAACTAAATATCTGTTGCATAAAACTAATTACTCCACTTAGTGAAAGTTACAGATCACAGGGCCATTAAAAGTCAACTTTATTGTTGTAGGATTGGAATTATATAGGCGTGATAAGGATGTCAGGTTTCCTTACCCAAAGGGCAGTTATTTGTTTGTGAGATATCACATCACTGACCAAGCAAGTATTTATCACATATGCCTAGCTACCTTTGAAAAAGTACTGCTGAGCTGTCTTTTGGAACTGCTGCAGGCCACTTGCTGTAGGTACACCTACTGCACTATGAAATGAGTAGTTCCTGGATTTTAACCTGATGTACTGTAGGAATGGCAATATAACATACAGAATGTTCAGTAACTAGATGGAAACTTGCAAGTGATAGTCTTCCTGTGCATTTGCTTTTCGTGTTCTTTTAAGTGGTACGGATTGTGTATTTGGAAGATGCTGTCAAAGGAGTCTAAGTAAGTTGCTGTATTGGTAAATGGTACACACTGCTGTCACTATGCACTGATGGTGAAAAGAATAAATACTGGCAGCAGTGAAGAAAAACACCATGACCTGAGAAGGAATCTGAATTAGCAAAGATAAATGTGAAGAAAGTGAAAAGGAAGTTCATGAGATAGGATACTAACCAAGCAGACTGTTTCCTCATGGGTGGTGTCAAGCCTCTCAAGTGTTATTTAAACAGCAATCATTCAGGCAACTAGGATTCTGTGGTCGTAATCTTGCTAAACATCAATGTGAATGATTAGGCTTTTTGTACTGTAGGAGTTGGTCATTGCCTGGCTCTTGTGCACCACAAATGTTATTTGTCATTTATCAGCCCAAGCCTGAATGGTGTCCAGGTTTTATTGTACGTGGACATGAACTGCTTCAGTATATGAAGTTACTGAGTAGTACTGAATACCAACAAAGTGTATTCCTAGTTCTAAGCTTAGAACGAGAGAAGAGAGCGCTTGTGGTGAAATAATAGTGTCCCTACCTCTGCTCAGAAGGTCAAGATACAAGTCTCATTTGCCCAAGGCATGTCATAATATGTTGTGGTTCTGTTCACCGAGCTGGAAATTTGTGTTGCAGACGTTTCGTCCCCTGTCTAGGTGACATCCTCAGTGCTTGGGAGCCTCCTGTGAAGTGCTTCTGTGATGTTTCCTCTGGCATTTATAGTGATAACGGCACACAAACCAACAGCCACTCTCAGGCAACAACTCACCAGGATGAAGGACCCGATACCCAGCATGAGCAAAACCAAAGTAGTGTACAAAATCTCATGCAAGGACTGCACAAAACACTACATAGGACAAACAGGAAGACAGCTAACGGTCTGCATCCATGAACACCAACTAGCCACGAAACGACATGATCAGCTATCCTTAGTAGCCACACACTCAGATGACAAGCAACATGAGTTTGACTGGGACAACACGACTATTATAGGACAAGCCAAACAGAGAACAGCCAGGGAATTCCTAGAGGCATGGCACTCATCCACAGATTCAATCAATAAGCACATCGACCTGGACCCAATATACCGACCACTGCAACGGACAGCTGGAACTGACAACCGGAAGCGGCAGATTCATACGTCTACAAATGCCGGAGGAAAGATCACAGAAGCGCTTCACAGGAGGCTCCCAAGCACTGAGGATGTCACCTGGACAGGGGACGAAACATCTGCAACACAAATTCCCAACTCGGCGAACAGAACCACAACAATTATCACATCTTTCTAATGAAGATGGGTAGAAACTTAAGAGAAAATATGGGAGTATCCAGTTTTGGATAAATTATAAATGATGTTCAAGATGTATGTGACATTTGATCAAACATTAGTGCTGCTGGATATTTGGCCTGCAGCTACAAATATTGGGTATCGTTCAAAAACCTAATGTATGAGACCAATTCCTTTGGTGAATCATTTTGTTTTGCATTTAGATGAGTCAATGGAGCCAAGCATTTAACAATGGCTGTGTCTTTTTTTTTAATGAGCATGTTGTGTCTGAAGGGAATTACTGCAAATTCTGGGGAATATGAAGATTTATAATAGGAACTGGGCTGGCAGCAGTGAAGAAAAGCACTTTGACCTGGGAAGGAATCTGACTTAGCAAAGATAAATGCAACGAAATTATTGATACTTTTGTTCGATTGCTGAGCAAGACGGGACTTGGAAACATATTCAAGATGGCATGAGTGACTTGATTAAAATATTACATGAATTTATCTCAGTAAATTCCCCTTCACTTACACCATCCAAGTATCATCAGCAGCTTTGAGAAGAGAAAAATTACATTAACCATGATAGCTTGCTCTCAATTGCAAAGACATCAATTAGTGGGGGGAGGGTGAGTGAAATTTTATAAAATCTGAAATTGCAGGAATGTGGCATCTGGGTTAAATTAATTATTCAGGGTGAAAAATTTCCATCTCCTAGGTGGTTAGCACTGCTGCCTCACAGCACCAGGGTCCAGCCTCAGACAACTGTGTGTGGAGTTTGCACATTCTCCCTGTGTCTGCATGGGTTCCCTCCGGGTGCTCCAGTTTCCTCTCACAGTCCAAAGATGTGCAGGTCAGGTGAAATGGCCACGATAAATTGCCCATAGTGTGAGGTGCATTAGTCAGAGGGAAATGGGTCTGGGTGGGTTACTCTTCAGAGGATCGGTGTGGACTTGTTGGGCCGAAGGGCCTGTTTCCACACTGTAGGGAATCTAATCTAATCTAATGACAAATTGAGATGCAGAGAAAAGGTCAACAACATATTTGTGGCATGTCAAGCCTCATACCACTTTGGGGTAGGTTAACATTTAAAATACTGTTGCACGCTATAGTTAGGCAGTAGCATAAACATTTTCTCAAAACTACATCCCTCTTCCTTTAAGATAAAGTCAGTGGCGCATGGGAATCTTATGGTACCTGCTTCACAGTTGTTTAAAACTGGTGTGCGCCAGTCAGCTTTGTGCAATTGCATATAACGTCTGCAGTTTTCTTTGTTCAACTCATCAGAACAAGGAAAGGGAACAGGTAAGTAGCTCATATACTGACAAGAGTGAGTCCACTGTAATAGGGGAAGGGGAACATACAATGGAATGAAAGGTATGCAGAAGGAGAAGACGGATTCAGAGGAAGATAGACGGTGTGGTTAGGTACATGGATGAAAGAAGTGGGAAGGCCTGGAATCCTAGCTGATGTTTGAGGAGCAGTAGTTGGAACAGTCACTCAAGGTTAGAAGACAAAAGTGCCTAATGGGTACATCAGTACTGTCTAAGAATTTGTCCAACATGGGGTGTTGAGCTGTAAAGGTCCCTATAGC
Source organism: Chiloscyllium plagiosum (assembly GCF_037043375.1). Taxonomy (NCBI): domain Eukaryota; kingdom Metazoa; phylum Chordata; class Chondrichthyes; order Orectolobiformes; family Hemiscylliidae; genus Chiloscyllium; species Chiloscyllium plagiosum. The sequence goes on from NW_028270159.1 coordinate 47,917,876, forward strand.
ATCTTTGAGTTCACATATTTTTCAAATTACCCCACTATGCTCTCAGACAAAGTCCTTTAAAATGCGTGGGAGCTGAGTCTCCAAGTTCATCCGTGTGTCCCATAAAGAGGCAAGCATATCAGCAATAAATGAAGTGCAAGGGATTTTTTTAAAAATTTTTGACTGTAAATTAGAAAATGGAAGTTAGACTGCTTTAGGGTGGAGGTGAAAATCAAAGACTTAAATATTTCCATTGTAATAAAATGGGACACCTTCATTCAGAATGGTAGAAGTTGTGTGGGAAGACCATGCGATTTATTGGGGTTGATTAAAGAGACTCCAAAAATAGGAGTTCACAAGGAAAATGCCATGGATCAAATTGTAGCTTTAACTATAACCAGGAGACCAAAAATGCTGCTGTGTGTGCAACAGAGTTAAAAAGGTAGATGAGTGGCAAGAAACGTTTTGTCAGAAGAAAAGATAATCCTTTTTGCATCAAATGATATTGCTAAACCGATGACTACGATACTGAGCTACTCAATGCTATTTCTGGAGAAAGACAGATATTCCTCTGCAATGAAAATTAAAATGTTAATAAACAGGATAAATGGAAAGTATATCTCCCAGTGTCCTTGTACAAAATTAAATTAGAGTTGTCCTGAAAAGTGGTAACTGGAGTTGTTCACCTATGGGTGGAGTTGACTACTCTTGGGTAATTATTTAGTTTGAGTGAAAAATATAGCTTTGCCAATATTCACAAAAGGTCTGAGTGAGGTTAAAGAGACAAACAGTTACAGGAACAAATTCCATGTAATTTTTGTTTGCATGTGGCAATGGCGAAGCAAAGTCCACCACCAGAGATCAAAACAATATGCCAAAGAGATGTTATTGGAGTGGCTGAAACTTTCTTTATTGGGATGCTACAAAAAAAGTGTTTAGTATATCTTCATTAACAGACACTTAAGAAACAGATCTGGAGTTAAACAAGTTAATAATGTTAATACAAGCAGCTCACTCTGAAGCTGAGACTAACAGGGTTCTTGTGCATTATTGTATTCAAAACTAAGTTAAAATCAGGAAGTGAAGACACCTTCAAGAGTTGAAGATGAGGAACAGACAGTTGTTCATCAGATAGTGGTATGACCAGATATTGTAAGGAAATATTGTGACTAGCACATGAAATTCCGATAGCAGGACATTTAGGACAATGGATAACTCAAGCATTAATAAACAGATATTTCCCCTGGGAGAAAGTGAGGACTGCAGATGCTGGAGATCAGAGCTGAAAATGTGTTGCTGGAAAAGCGCAGCAGGTCAGGCAGCATCCAAGGAACAGGAGAATCGACGTTTCGGGCATAAGCCCTTCTTCAGGAATGAATCTTCTTCCTGAAGAAGATATTTCCCTTGGCCAAGGAAGTGTAATGCACTTCTGTCAAATGTGCCACACAAGTCTGGGAGTGAGAAACCTCAACATCAGTGGTCCCCATAATTTTCCTTCTGGTGCGTGTCTCTGAGGTCTGTGCATGACAGCGACTTCAGGAAGAATAAGTCAATGCTGCAAACCACACGCCAGTGCTGATTGCTATGCATGGAATCTTATTTTACAGGGATTGTTGTTCAATATGTAATCAAATAAAACCCATGCCAATTTTTGAAGAACCATTCAGCAGGGTGTTAGTAGACTGTGTATGGCTGTTGCTGAAAACAAAAGTAGGCCATCTCCTTACAGTTATGGATATGACAACCCAATTTCCAGAAACTGCTCCTTTCAGGACCATTACAGCTAAGGCAGTCATGGAAAAAAAATAACTTTCACTTGTCATGGACTACCATTTGAAATACAGTCAGACTAAAGTACAAACTCTGTCAGAAATATTTCAATTTGAGTCTAAAACAGTTGAGGTTTACCAACTATAATCTACAAACAAAGGGAGTTTAGAGAGATCCCATTAGACTCTCCAAAATAATAATTAAAGCAGGCAAAGTTGAAAGAATGGGCAGACAAACAATGTATAACTACAGTATTTCAAACAGAAGACAAGTTGCTGCTGCTATAACCTTCACAAGGTAGACCCCTAAAACTGAATTTCAATGATGCATACAAGATTGTCAGGAAGGTTTGTAAAGTGACCTGTCTGGTAGCATCTCCAGATCACAATAAGAAGAATTGGTTATGCAAAATTAATACATTAAAGTTATCATAATAAAGAAGAAAGTATTTCGGGGAAAAGAGTAATACAGGATGGCAGAGACAGTAAGGATGAAATAGAAAAAGAGGGAGACAGTTCACAAAACAAACTTCTTACAATCCAACTAACCAATACAGAAAGTTTAGATAGTGAGACAATATATTCTCATACTTAAAAGAGCAACAGAAAAGTTTAATAAGGTTACTTCAGAAATTCAATGAAATCTATGTATACATCCAGATGTACTGAGTTAGGCAGACAGAGTATGGAATCTGTATCGATAAAACAACTCTTCCTGATTAAACCTGGATAAAAGGATATTCAATGCATGCTAGAAGATCGTCTGATCCAACGAAGACAAACCAGTTGGTGTTCATTGGTAGTGTTAGTTCCAATGTGGATGAGTCAACTGGATTCTGCATTGATTTTCAAAAAGCAAGTGCAGTAACAATAGTAGATTAACACCCAGTTCCTTGGTTAGAAGATTACATTGATAGGGTTTGTGGTGTTTCAATAATTTCTAAGATTTACATATTAAAAGACATACAGCCAGAATATCTAAAGAGGTATCAAACATCAATGTTGAGCAGTGGCATTTGGGTTTAAAAATTGCCTTACAACATTTCCAAAAAAACCACTAGCCATTTGGATACAGAACTGGCTCAAAGGTAGAAGACAGAGGATGATGGTGGAGGGTTGTTTTTCAGACTGAAGGCCTGGGACCAGTGGAGTGCCACAAGGATCGGTGCTGGGCTCTCTACTTTTTGTCATTTACATAAATGATTTGGATGCGAGCATAAGAGGTACAGTTAGTAAGTTTGCAATGACACCAAAATTGGAGATGTAGTGGACAGCAAAGAGGGTTACCTCAGATTACAACAGGATCTGGACCAGACGGGCCAATGGGCTGAGAGTAGCAGATGGAGTTTAATTCAGACAAATGCGAGGTGCTGCATTTTGGGAAAGCAAATCTTAGCAGGACTTATACACTTAATGGTAAAGTCCTAGGAAGTGTTGCTGAACAAGGAGACCTTGGAGTGCAGGTTCATAGCTCCTTGAAAGTGGAGTCTCAGGTAGATAGGATAGTGAAGAAGACGTTTGGAATGCTTTCCTTTATTGGTCAGACTATTGAGTACAGAAGTTGGGAGGTCATGTTGCGGCTGTACAGGACATTGGTTAGACCACTGTTGGAATATTGCGTGCAATTCTGGTCTCCTTCCTATCGGAAAGATGTTGTGAAACTTGAAAGGGTTCAGAAAAGACTTACAAGGATGTTGCCAGGGTGGAGGATCTGAGCTACAGGGAGAGGCTGAACAGGCTGGGGCTGTTTTCCCTGGAGGGTCAGAGACTGAGCGGTGACCTTATAGAGGTTTACAAAATTATGAGGGACATGGATAGGATAAATAGGCAAAGTCTTTTTCCTGGGGTCGGGGAGTCCAGAACTTGAGGGCAGATGTTTAGGATGAGAGGGGAAAGATATAAAAGAGACCTAAGGGGCAACTTTTTCACGCAGAGGGTGGTACGTGTATGGAATAAGCTGCCAGAGTTGACGGAGGCTGGTACAATTGCAACATTTAAGAGGCATTTGGATGGGTATATGAATAGGAAGGGTTTGGAGGGATACGGGCCGGGTGCTGGCAGGTGGGACTAGATTGGGTTGGGATATCTGATCGGCATGGACGGGTTGGACCGAAGGGTCTGTTGCCATGCTGTACATCGCTATGATTCTGTGATTCTATGAAGTCCTAGCTAAAATACCTAACTGTACCATTTATTTTCTTTCATATTTCTAATCAACCTGTTCAGAGATGTTATTACATGCATCTGGTGCAGGTGAGACTCAAACTCAGGTCTCCTAGTCTAGAGGTGGAAACCACTACCACTGCACCACACAACTATTAAAAATTGACTTTGGGATTATTATTGATTTTTCAAAAAATGTTTAAGCCTATGTCGATCATGATTGCAAAGAAACACTACTATAGATGTTTTCCAACCTCTCGAGCAGGTGGGACTTGAACCCAGGCATGCTGGCTCAGAAGTAAAGACACTTGCACTGCATCTCAGTAGTCCCTAAATTTAGATCCAAAAAAACCCACCATGGGGCTCGACAAGATTCCAGTTCTCCACTTCTTGGAAGAAGGTGCAACTTCTGACTAGATTCCCTTAGATTGTGTCAAGAAATTTAAGACTTGAAATGTGGAATTATTTCAATGGAGGTTTTTGATTCACCTTTATAATATCAAAATTGTTTACATTGCTGGAAAGGATAATGTAATATTAGATATGTAATGAAGAATATAATTAGGCTGGGACAATTTAAGAATTTGAGAGTGAAAATATTAAGAAATTGTATAAGTTCTGCTTAATGGACGAATAAGGCTGAATGGAAGTAATTTTCTTGTATCTTACTGTATATGTATGTCATGTTTACCTTGCAATGAAACACATTTAAAAATGGCATATTATCTCTTGCAAGGGATACAAAGTAGCATTTTTTTTTTCTTTTTTGGACTATAAACTGGAAAATGGAAGTTGATATGGAAGTAGTAGTTGAAGACCTTTTGCAAGTTGAAGATCAAGTAGAGTATACGGTCATAGAGTCATAGAGGTCTACAGCACTGGAAAAGGCCCTGGAGCCCATCGAGTCTGCAGCAGTTGGAAACAACCACCTAAGTACAGAGGAACCTCGATTATCCAAAGGACACGGGTGGGGAGTATTTTGTTTGGTTAATCGAATACCAGATAACATTATTTAGCCAAGCATCAGGACCTTGCGATCTTGCCAGATAATCCGATGTTTGGATATTCAAATGCCGAATAATCAAGGTTCCTCTGTATTCTAATCCCATTTTCCAGCACTTGGCCAATATCCATAAGTGTGCACCTAAATATTTCTTATATGTTATGAAGGTGTCTACCACTCTTATAGGCAGGGAATTCCAGATTCCTACTAACCTTTGGGTGAACTTTTTACCTTCACATCCCTTCTAAATCTTCTTCCCCTTCTTAGGAGTGGACTAAGGAGAGCTAGGAGAGGGCATGACAAAGCCTTGGCAGGTAGAATTAAGGAAAACTCCAAGGCATTCTACACTTATGTGAGGAACAAGAGAATGGCCAGACTGAGGGTAGAACCGATCAGGGATAGTGGATGCCTGGAGTTGAAGGAGATAGGGGACGTCCTTACTGAATACTTTCCTTCAGTATTCACAGTGAAAGGGACCTTGTGATTTGTGAGGACAATGTGGAACAAACTGATATGCTTGAACAGGTTGATGTTAAGAAGGAGGATTTGATGGAAATTTTGAAAAACATGAGGTTAGATAAGTCTCCTGGGCCAGATGTGATATACCCAAGTCACTATGGGAAGCGAGGGAAGAGATTGCTGTGCCTTTGGCAATGATCTTTGCATCCTCACTGCCCACTGGAGTAGTACCAGATGATTGTAAGGTGTCAAATGTTGTTCTCTTGTTCAAGAAAGGGAATAGGGATAACTCTGGGAATTACATACCAGTCAGTCTTAGATCCAAATTATTAGAGATGATTTAAGAGACAGGATTTATGACTATTTGGAAAAGCATTGCTTGATTAGAGGTAGTCAGCATGGCTTTGTGAGGGGCAGGTCAAGCCTCACAAGCCTTATTGAATTCCTGAGGATGTGACAATACACATTACTCAAGGTAGAGCAGAGGATGTGGTGTTTATGGATTTTAGCAAGGCATTTGATAAGGTTCCCCATGTTAGGCTCATTCAGAAAGTAAGGAGGCTTGGGATACAGGGAATGTTGGCTGTCTGGATACAAAATTGGCTGCCCCACGGAGTACAGAGAGAGGTAGTACATGGAAAGTATTCAGCCTGGAGCTCGGTGACCAGTGATGTTCTGCAGGGATCTGTTCTGGGACCTCTGTTCTTTATGATTTTTATAAATGACTTGGATGAGGAAGTGGAAGAGTAGGTAAGTTTGGCGATGACGCAAAGGTTGGTGGAGTTGTGAATAGTGTGGAGGGCTGTTGTAGGTTGCAACATTGACAGGATGCAGAGCTGTGCTGAAAAATAACAGATAGAGTTCAACCTGGAAAAGTGTGAAGTGATTAATTTTGGAAGGTCAAATTTGAATGCAAAATACAGGGTTAAAGGCAGGATTCTTGGCAGCGTGGAGGAACAGAGGGATCTTTGGGGCCCACGTCCATAGATCCCTCAAAGTTGCCACCCAATTTGCTAGGGTTGTTAAGAAGGAGTATGGTGTTTTGGCTTTCATTAGAAGGAGGATTGAGTTTAAGAGTCATGAGTTACGCTGCAGCTCTATAAAGCCCCAGGTAGACCACACTTGGAATATTATGTACAATTCTGGTCACCTCATTATAGGAAGGATGTGCTGTACTGTTCTACGTTCTCTTGTGTCTATGATCTTACATGCATAATAGGGCAGAAAGGAAGATGATTATAAGTGTCTTGACTGAAGATCTGATATAGCTTTTTAATTTCAAAAACTTACTTTATTCATAAAAATGTCTTTATATACATACACAGTCACTAAGCCAGCTCAGTTTTGTACAGTAGCATAAGAAGAAACAAATAAACACTGGAGTTTGACTATTCAGCAAACAAAAGAACGGCATTTCTTACTTATATAAGATTGCATTTGCCTATATTTGAGGCATTGGGAGAGTATGAAACTGAACAGACTCACATTGTACTTTAGCAGAAAGACTTTAGCTGCCTCAAGTTTCGCTGGATCCCTCAGTATCTCGTCCAGTTCATTGGAATGAGCCAGTCTGCAATTGTTGGTCGGGGTCAACTCCTTGCTCTGGAAGACCATCAAGTTTCGGGCAGACCAAAGAGCTTCTTTCATTGAGTTGATGGTCTTTCAGGCGCAGTCGATGTTTGTCTTGGTATGCGTCCCGGTGAACAGGCCGTACAGCACAGAGTCCTGCGTCATGAAGCTGTTCAGGAGGAACATTGACAAAAATCACAATATCTTTCTCAAGGCTTCCTTTGCAAAGACACATTTCAGCAGGAGATGTGTGACCGTCTCAACTATACCACAGCCACTTTGAGGGCAGCATGCAGTAGTGCACAAAGTCTGGGCATACTTGGTGCTTTTTGGAAAGTTCAGGTGATGAGGCATTTTGCCAAATAACTTTAACAATCTGCTCAAGAAACAACCTGACAGGATCCACTCTCTCCTTTTCCCACAGGGTCTCAAGAATACTATGTGCTGGCCACTTCCTGATGGACTTGTGATCAAAAGTGCTTTTCTTTGCAAATTTCTCCATGAAGGACGGGTGATACGGCTAGGTCCAACTACATTGGAATGGTCCACGGCATTGAGGCCAGACCTATCCTTCACAACACAAGGGATAGGTAGAACCTCAGTACGAAGTGACACTTACTGTTTACATAATGAGGGTCTACACATGGCTTTTTGCAGCCACACACAAAAGTGGCCATCAGGATGAGGGTGATACTGCTTACGTTCTTACCCCCACACCCCCCACCTTATCCATAGTTTTGTATGTGGTCTGCCTGCAGACATAGTCCATCTTAGACCTCCAAATGAAGTGGAAGATGGTTCAGTTAACTGCAACAACAACAAATACAACAACAGAGAGTGCCTCACACTTGATGACCAGGACTTTACATGCAATGGAAATGGACCAGTGTTCCCAAAAGCCCAATATGTACCTCACTTTAGTGATACACACTTCCTAAGATTTTGCACATACCCCAGCTCCTCCGAACCATATTGATTTGCACTATCAGCAGTCTCTCTCCCCAGCACTCAAATACCCCTCTCACTACTGTATAAATGCCACCTCCTCCACTCTTCATGTCAGCTCTGATGAAGAGTCATTTAGATTCAAACCGTTAGTTTGTTCTCTCTCCATGGATGCTGCCTGACCCGCTGTAATTTCCAGCATTTTTTGGTTTTAGTACAGATTCCAGCATCTGTAGTAAGTTGCTCCTTCAGGCAATCTATCCTGATGGTGAAGGGGATAAAGGATCAGTTGGCTCAGTTCCCAAAGAACATGACCTCGTTCTTGTCTTGATTTAACTTGGGTCCTAAGATTTCACATAGCACCAAATATTATCATTGAAATTCAATACAGGTAGTTCTGGTATAATGCACGTTTTGGCAGTGCAATTTAGCTATAACGTCGCTGAAGAATTAGGGAACGGTATTTTAGAACGCTTACCTCTGTTGGCAATAGTGCGATTCCTACAGGGATCAGTTTGCGCACTTCGTTCAGCGCATGTGCGGATGTGCACAATGAAATCTCTGTGCTGTTCTGCACATGCATCGGTATTCTTGTGTTCTGCGCATGCTCCAGTGTCTGCGCATGCATAATGTTGAAATTTGTCTTCATGCCATCCTGCGCATGCGCCAAACTCTCTGTGCTGTCCTGTGCATGCACTTTGTGTGCTCCGGTCTTCATGCCGATCTGCACATTCGCCAAAGTCTCTGTGCCATCCTGCGCATGTGCTTTGTGAGCTCCGGTCTTCGTGCCATCCTGCGCATGCGCCAAAGTCTCTGTGCTGTCCTGCGCATGTGCTTTGTGAGCTCCAGTCTTCATGCTGTTCTGCGCATTCGCCAATGTCAGCTGCCAAGAGAGCAGCTTTCTGTGAGATGTAATACAGGGGTACCTCAATTATCCAAAGGAGATCTTGAGGTCCCGATAGAAACATTACATCAAAGACGTGTTTCCAACAGGGATCACATCTTTTGTTTACAGTGATCAAACAGGCACCATCTCCAAATAACTGACCTCCCGCCCTCTCTCTCTCCCCACACTTACCCTGGAATTCTACAGAGGGGTGTACCCTAACCCGCTTCCCAGGAATGCTCTCTCCGACATTGTCCTGTGCAGGGTAAACATAGAACCTGTCAAACATTTGCAGTAAAAGGTTGTGTGTGGCTGTGGCTCTGTCTGTGTGCTATTTGGAGACTTACCCCACAAAGGCAGCAGCAATCTTGTAGGTGTCCAGTCTGTCGGGGGGGGGGGGAGTTGGGGCAGGGGCTCACGCACTTTGTGCGGTCGGGGTTGGACGGTGTTGGGGGGCGGGGATGGACGGTGTTGAGGGCAGGTTTGGACAGGGTTAGGTGCGGGGTTGGACAGGGGAGGGGGATGGTGTTGGGGGCTGGGTGTCGTGCGTTGTATGCTGCGGCCCATTTCCTGAACAGGGAGCAGACTTTAAAACTCCAAGCCCCAGAGGAAAGGCATTTAATCAATTTTCCAAATAATTGATTTTCAGAACGAAATAGTGCCCACCCATCTCATTCAGATAATCGAGTTTCCACTGTATATAGAGAGCAGCTTTCTTACATTTTTAAATGTATTCTGGTAGATTACTTTTGTATTTTTAATAAATATGGTTTCAACCTTCATTCAGGCTGTGCTTTACTTTGTATTACTCTTTTGGGTGATTTTTGAGTGATCGTGAGTGATATTTTTTGCTGGTCTGCCCCAACCCCATTATTTCTAGTAAGCAATTTTCTATTAAGTGAGGTTTCACTGGAACGCAACTATGGCATAATAGGTAAACTACCTGTACATACTACTTTAGTACATTATCAGGATGGTCACATTGATAATCATACTCTGGATTTGCAGATGCCGGTGTTGGACTGAGGTGTACAAAAGTTAAAAATCACACCAGGTTATAGTCCAACAGGTTTAATTGGAAGCACACTAGCTTTCGGAGTGTCGCTCCTTCATCAGGTGGTAGTGGAGGGCTCAATCCTAACACACAGAATTTACAGCAGAAATTTACAATGTGATGTAACTGAAATTATACATTGAAAAATTGATTGTCTGTTAAGCCTTTCATCTGTTAGAATACCATGGTATTCTAACAGATGTATAATGTCAGTTACATCACACTGTAAATTTCTGCTATAAATTCTGTGTGTTAGGATTGAGCCCTCCACTATCACCTGATGAAGGAGCGGCGCTCCAAAAGCTATTGTGCTTCCAATTAAACCTGTTGGACTATAACCTGGTGTTGTGTGATTTTTAACATAATCTTACTTAGTAGACATGTATCAAAGCCTGCTTACACAGTATCACAACTGGTAACACTGGGAAAGAGTGCAACCTCTTCACAAATGCAGCCCCCACAAGTTCAGCTCAAGGATGATCAGCAACCTTGTAGAAAAGGAAGAATTTCAGATGACACAGCTAACGTGAAATTATTTTGACTTAGCCAGTTCTTAAGGACAGGAAATGCTGCATCCCTCTACTTGAATTATCAGCACATTTGTGAAAGCAATTTCAGTGGTTGCATTTTCACTTCTAGGTCAGATGACTGTAGGATTAAATTCCATTCAGGGACTTCAGCCCATAGACCAGAGGGAGTGCTGCATGTTGGAGATGCAATCTTTCAGATGAAACAGTAAACTGAGGTCAGACTTCACAGAATTAAGGGATCTCGCAGCACAACTTTGAAAAAGGATGGGTGAACTCACCTCAATATTAGGCAAAATACATCCCTCAAGTAATATTATTAAAAACTGATTTACTTACCATTTTTACTTATTATTTTACTTATCATTAATCTGTAGAAGTTTGCTATATGCAAATCAGCTTCTGCATTATTTGTATCATAATCGGCGACTACATTTCCAAATTTCTTAAACGCCATAAGGACATAAAGGACACAAGAATAGGGTCCCTTAAAGATCAACAAGACTGTCCATATGTGGAACGACAGGAGGTAGGTGAGATTCTAAACGAGTACTTTGTGTCAGTATTTACTGTGGAAAAAGACATGGAACCTAGGGAACTTGGGAAAATAAATAGTGATGTCTTGAAAAGTGACTATAATACAGAAGAGGAGCTGGAGGTATTAAAACACATAAAGATAGATAAATTCCTGGCACCTGATCAGATGTATGCCAGATCTTTGTGGGAAACAAGAGAAGAGATTGCTGGGCTCCTTGCTGCAATATTTGTATCATTGACAGCCACAGGTGAGGTGTCGGAAGACTGGAGGTTTGCTAACGTGGTGCCACTATTTAAGAAAAATGGTAAGAAAAAGCCAGGGAACTATAGACCAGCAAGCCTGATGTCTGTGGTGGGTAAATTGTTGGAAGAGATTCTGATGGACAACATTTACATACATTTGAATAGGCAAGGATTGATTACAGATAGTCAACACGGCTTTGTGCATATGAGATTATGTCTCACTAACTTTGATTGAGTTTTTTTCAAGAGGTGACTAAGAAGATTGATGAAGGCTGGCAGTAGACATTGTCAATTTGGTCTTCGACTGGTTAGTTGAAACTTTATTGCTGGAACAGCACAGCAGGTCAGGCAGCATCCAGGGAACAGGAGATTCGACGTTTCGGGCACAGGCCCTTCTCCTGTTCCCTGGATGCTGCCTGACCTGCTGTGCTGTTCCAGCAATAAAGTTTCAACTTTGATCTCCAGCATCTGCAGACCTCACTTTCTCCTCTTCGACTGGTTAGCAAGGTTAGATCATATGGAATCCTGGAGATAGCTAATTGGATACAAAATTGGTTTGAAATTAGAAGACAGAGTATAGTGGTAGAGGGTTGCTTTTCGGACTGGAAACCTGTGACTAGCAGTATGCTGCAAGGATCAATGCTGAATCCACTTTTAGCCATTTACATAAATGATGTAGATGTGAATATAGGAGGAATGGTAAGTAAGTTCACAGATTACACCAGAATTGGTAGCAGACAGTGAAGAAGATTATCTCAGAGGACAATAGGACATTTTCACTGTACTCAGATACATGTGGCTACAATAAATCAAATCAGATGGCCATATGGGGCCAAGGACTGGCAGGTGGGGTTTAATTTAGATAAATGTGAGGTGTTGAAGTTTGGTAAGGCAAACCAGAGCATGACTTACACAGTTAATGGTAAGGCCCTGGAGTGCGTGCTGGACAAACAGACCCAGTGGTGCAGGTGCATAGTTCCTTGAAAGTGGAACTGCAGGTAGACAGTGGTGAAGGTGTTTGGCATGCTTGCCTTCGTTGATCAGTGCACTGAGTATAGAAGTTGGGAGGTCATTTTACAGCTGTACAGAACATTGGTTAAGCCACTTCTGGAATATTGCATTAAAATCTGGTCTCCCTGCTATAGGAAAGATGTTGTGAAACTTGAAAGGTTGCAAGGATATTGCCAACATTGGGGGTGGTTTGAGCTATAGGTAGAGGCTGAATAGGCTGGGGCTATTTTCCCTGGAGCATTCGAGGCTGAGGAGTGACCTTATAGAAAGTTTATAAAATTATGAGGGGCATGGATAGGGGCAATAGCCAAGGTGTTTTACTCAGGGTAGGGGAATCCAAAACTGGAAGGCATAGGTTTAAGATGAGAGGGGAGAGATTTTAAAAAGACCTGAGGGGTAACTTTTTCATGCAGAGTGTGGTACATGTATAGAACGAGCTGCCAGAGGAAGTGGTGGAGATGGGCACAATTACAACATTTACAAATAATCTGGATGGGTATATGAATAGTAAGGCTTAGAGGAATTTGGGCCAAATTCTGGCAAATGGGACTAGATTAGTTTAAGATATCTGGTCGGCATGGATGAGTTGGGCGGCAGGATTTGTTTCCGTGCCATATAATCTATGACTCTATAACACAATGAACATCCTGAGAAATAAATTGTAGTTTCTCCTTTCTTGATGATGTAGGATATGCAATGCTGGAAAATATGAGCCAGTGTGGAAACTTCAGGTAACTTGAAGTATCTTTGATGACTGCATGCGCAGGAAATGTCCCGGCTGTTTGAGCTCAAGCTCAAGATTTCTGAGGGCAATTAGAGTCACTGCACAGGATCATGGAGCATGAGAGTTCCCACACAGGCAACATTCTACAGGCTTCCAAATAATGTGAGACAGATAGACTAAAAATTCTGCAGACTACGGAGTTGTGCACTTGAACTTTAAATTGTCCAGATATCAATTGGGACAGTGTTAGATAGGTTAAAGTGAAAGAAGGTGGAGAAATTTATTTAAAAAGTGACAAAAACATCCTTTATCAGTTTAACTGGAAAGCTGACATTGCTGGATCTGAAGCTGGGGAATGATATAGGCCAAATATATTTTCCCTGCTATTCTCTAATATTACCATATAGCGTGTTTTAGATTAGTAATCAAGAAAACCAAGGAACAGTCTAACTGCAAATAATGAAAGGGAAACAAATTAGAGTAAATTGGAACCAAGGATTGATAGGAATAAGTGCCACTGAACATGGTGATTTTAAAGAGATTTTCAGGCATTGGCTAGATACATTGCTAGTAGGCCAAAATGTCGGGGAACTAAAGTCAGGACTTTTAGATTAGATTCCCTACAGCGTGGAAACAGGCTCTTTGGCCCAACAAGTCCACACTGACCCTCCAAAGAGTAACCCACCCAGTCCCATTTCCCTCTGATTAATACACTTAACGCTATGGGCAATTTAGCATGGCCAATTCACCTGACATGCACACCTTTGGACCGTGGCGGGAAACTGGAGCAAACCCACACAGACACAGGGAGAATGAGCAAACTCCACACAGACAGTGGCCCAAGGCTGGAATTAAACCTGGGAGGAGAAAGTGAGGGCTGCAGATGCTGGAGATCAGAGCTGAAAATGTGTTGCTGGAAAAGCGCAGCAGGTCAGGCAGCATCCAGGGAACAGGATGTTCCTTTGATGCTGCCTGACCTGCTGTGCTTTTCCAATTAAACCTGGGACCCTGGTATTGTGAGGCAGCAGTGCTAACCACTGCGCCACCTGTTGGATGATATGTGATGTACAGAATATGATGGGACAAAAATAGGTGAATTCTTAAACTGAGCACCAAGCCAATTACAACAGTTTATGGGAGAAAGTAAAAACAAAAACAAGAATGGCAAAAAGGAAATAAGAGAACAGAATGACAGTGCCCCTTCAAACCCCTATACATCTTTTACAAAGTTGAATGAGTGTATGGTCACTTTAAGAGAGAGGTGCCTTTTCTGAGCTGAGAGATTGTGGCAGCAGATTGTCTGTGATTAAGTGACAGGAGCAGAGAGTGCTGCAATTGATAAAATGGCCGTGGACCGCCTAAGACCAGCAAGGTACACAAAACAGCACGGGAACGGTATCTGGAGGCACCCAGAAGGAAGGGCAGGCTGTAGCGGAGCAGATGGCAGACAGCGAGGAGATGCAGCAGCCGATCCAAGCTCCTTCAAGACAGATGGAGGAAATGGAAGAGGAGAGTACAAAGGAGGCAGAGGATTGGATTACTGTCAAAAGCAGGAAGAGGATACCTCACCAGGCCCCCAAAGCCACCCAGCAAAGGGGGAAGCAACACCTACACGACGAGGATATAGGCAGCTCTTCCGACGGTGAGGACGGGCGCAAGGAGGGTCGTCACCAGAGGAAGAGACAGAGCGCCGTGGGGAAAACGGAGGGCAGCACCGCCCAAACAGGAAAAGACGATCCCTCTGAGGGGATGGGTAAAGACCTCCCCCCACCTGGTGAGAACCAAGAGGTACCCACCGGCCCACAGCTCCAGGTAACTGGGAGCAGCGGTCCTGTGACAGTCCCGCTGTCAGATGGAGAACTGGACTGTGCAGACCCTGGGCCCAACCCGAAGAGACCAGAGCGGGGAAATGGCTCCAGCGTGGAGCCGGACAGCTACCTCAGCCCTAAGAAGGTCTAGCAGTTTGCCGTCACCAATGGGATGCACACAGCTACCCCAGAGGGGCAAGACCAGCAGCAAACGGACACTGGCAACCTCGTAAACTGTTAAAATGGGGTTAAAAATTACCAGCATCAATGTGCGTAGCATCAAATCGGCTACGCGATGTGTATCTACGATGGCCTTCCTGGCCAATGTTAAAGCCGACGTCCTGTTTCTGCAGGAGTGTGGGATACCGCACCTCAGCAGCTACAGGAGATGGTCGAGCTTGTGGGCCCATGGGCCGTCAGTTTGGTCAGGGGGCAACGATAGCCGCGCCTCCGGCCTGAGTATCCTGTTGCGAGGTTAAGGAGATGGTGGGCGGGCGCCTCCTCGTCACCAATGTCATGTACAGGAATGCTCCCCTGAGACTGATTAATGTGTACGCCCCAGTGGGTAAGATTGAACAGTTGGCCGTCCTGCAGCCACTGTTGCTGGCTACGTCCAGGCCGGTCATTCTGGCTGGAGACTTCAACTGTACTATTGATGCAGATGGACGATCCAGTGGGGAGGAAAGTAAACTGGATGCCACGTCCAGAGCCCTGATGGACACAGTAAAAGATGCCAAGCTGCACGATGTCTTCAGCACCCTTGCAGATGGAGCGAGCATAGATACACCTGGTCACGGGCATACTATCCACTCAAGGATAGATTACGTGTTTGTGTCCCGAACGCTCTTGATCAGATCCACCGACGTCAAGCTGGTGTTCTTCTCTGACCACTGCCTCCTGCTGGCCGACTGTCACCTACAGGACGAGCAGCGGGCTGGTAAGGGAACGTGGAATCTGAATACAAAGCTGTTGACCCTGGGAAACATTGAGGAGTTCAAGAGGGACTACGCAGGTTAGAGAACCATGAAGCCCCTCTTTGAGTCCCCAGCAGACTGGTGGGAAACAGTAAAAGGGAACATCAAGAGGTTCTTCATCCTCAAAGGTGTTCAGGTGAGAGAGAGGCGGGGAAATCTGTCCCAGCTCCAGGAAAGTATGCAGAACCTGCTCCTGCTGCAGACAATGGGGGTCAATGTCACAGAGGACCTCAAGGAGGTGAAGGGCCAGCAAGCCTCGCTCTTTGCCTCGGAGGCCTCCAAGATAATCTTCCAGTCCAGGGTCCGCTCGGTGGAACAGGACGAGGTGTGCTCATGTTTCTTCTTCCAGAAGGTGCACAAAGAGAGCTCCGTGCTCAGCAGCCTGAAGGAAGAAGATGGCTCGATAACGTCATCTCTCGCTGACGTCATGAGGATCAGCAAATCCTTCTATGCCAGTCTGTATGACGCGAAGCCAACCAACAGCGTGGCCTCCCAGTCGTTCCTGTCCTCGATCACGGAGGTCTTAGACGACAGAGCAAGGGAGAGGCTGGACCAGCCGCTATCGCTGGACGAGCTGACCAAGGCCATCGAGTCCTTCGAAAAGAGTAAAACTCCCGGAAGCGACGGCTTACCAGTCGAGCTCTATTCCACTCTGTGGGACTTGATTGGCCAGGACCTGCTGGAGGTGTATGTCAGTATGCTTCGGGCAGGTACCATGAGTGATTCCATGAGAAAAGGCATCATCACCCTCATCTACACGGAAGGGGGAGAGGGAGGAAATCAGAAATTGGAGTCCAATCTCACGATTGAATGCGGATTACAAAATTCTGTCAAAGGTTATCGCCAACCGGGTCAGGTCTCCTCTGGGGTCGGTGATTCACCCTGACCAAACCTGTGCTGTACCGGGCAGGAAGATCGCTGAGAGTCTCACACTCCTCGGGGTACGATCGCCTACGTGCAGGACAGAGGGTTGGACACCTGCCTCATCAGCCTGGACCAAGAGAATGCATTTGACAGGATATCACACACTTATATGAGAGATGTTCTCTCCAAAATCGGCTTTGGGGAGGGAATCTGCAATTGGATCAGACTGCTCTGCATCAACATTGTCAGCGCAGTCTCAATCAATGGGTGGGATTCAGATAGCTTCCCAGGCAGATCTGGAGTCAGGCAGGGCTGCCCTCTCTCTCCTGCCTTGTTTGTGTGTTGCATAGAGCCATTTGCCGAGTCCATCAGGAAGGATGCGAGCCTGAAAGGGGTGACTATTCCTGGCAGCGGGGGCCTGCAGATTAAGGCCTCCCTGTACATGGATGACGCCGCCATTTTCTGCTCAGATCCGCTATCCGTGCACAGACTCATGTGCATATGTGACCAGTTTGAACGGGCCTCAGGGGCCAAGGTAAACTGAGGCAAGAGTGAGGCCATGCTCTTCGGGAACTGAGCCAACCAATCCTCGATCTCCTTCACCATCAGCACCGACCACCTGAAGGTGCTGGGTATTTGGTTCGGGGGGGCTGGGGTGTGGGCCAAGTCTTGGGAGGAGCGTATCAGCAAAGTGAAGCAGAAACTGGGCAGATGGAAGCTACAGTCGCTCTCCTTCATGGGAAAAAACCTGATCATCAGGTGTGAGGCACTGTCATTGCTGTTATACGTGGCACAGGTCTGGCCTATTCCCAGAACCTGTGCTACTGCAGTCACCCGGGCCATCTTCCAATATATATGGAGATCAAAGATGGACCAGGTCCAAAGGGACTCGATGTATAAAGATCTGGGCAACGAGAGAAAAAATACACCCAATGCCACCCTCACCCTGATGGCCACCTTTGTGTGTGGCTGCATCAAGCTGTGCGTGGATCCCCGGTACGCAAACACCAAGTGTCACTACGTACTGAGGTACTACCTGTCCCCGGTGTTGCGAAGGATGGGCCTGGCCTCGCTGCTGCAGAACGCTCCGAGTAGTTGCACCGTTCCATATCACCCATCCTTTGTGGAGAAGTTTATGAAGAAAAACACCTTTGACCACAAGTCCATCAGGAAGTGGTCAGCACATAGTGTCCTTGAGACCCTTCAGGAAAAGGAGAGGGCAGATCCTATTGAACGGTTTTGGTGGGTTGTTCTTTGGAGGGTCGGTCTGGACTTGGGCCAAAAGGCCTGTTTCTACACTGGGGATTCTTTTTTAAAAAAGAGAAATGTAATTGGGGATAGTATAGTTCGGGACATAGACACTGTTCTCTGTGACCTAGATCGTGAGTCCTGAAGGATCTACTGCCTACTAGGTGCTCTGGTTCTGGATATCTGATCAGGGCTGCAGAGGAACCTTGAGTGGGAGGGTAAAGATCCAGTAGTCGTGGTCCATGTAGGTACCAACAACCTAGATAAAACTAGGCAGAGGTTCTGCTAAGGGAGTATGAACAGCTCGGAGCTAAAATTAAAATGTAGAACCAAAAAGGTGGTAGTCTCTTGATTACCACCTGATCCGTGAGCTAATTGGCACAGGGTCACTAAGATTAGTGTGGGAGAAATGGGTTTGAATTCATGAGACACTGGTACCAGTACTGGGGAAGAAGGGACCTGCTCCAATGGGATGGTCTTCATCTGAATCATGCTGGGACCAGAGACCCAACAAATAGCATAACTAGGGCTGTAGGTAAGGATTTAAACTAAGTAGAGGGGGGACGATTCAGTTGTAGGAGAAATTAGAAAACCCAAATTAAAGGAGTCCAAGTTAGATGGATGGTTACCAGACAAAGGTGAGGGACAGAGCAGGTGAAATCTTTATGCACAAAGAATTACAAAAAAGTAGGGAAATCTACCGATACAACAAACTTAAAAGCTTTGTATCTAAATGCACAAAGCATTGAAAACAAAATTAATGAGTTAATGGCACAAATAGAAATAAAAGGGTATAATTTGGTAGCTATTCCTGAGACATGGTTATAACGTGTGGAAATTAAATATCCAAGGGTACTCATATTTCAGCAGGATTAGACTGAAAGGAAAGGAGGTGATGTAGCTTTGGTGGTGAAGGAAGGGATCAATACTGTAATGAGAAATGACATAAGCACAGGAGATCAAGATGTGAAATCTGTCTAGTAGAAATAAGATATAGCAAGTTAGGAAGTGCTTGTACGAGTAAACTATAGGTCCCCAAACACTAATTCTGCACTGGGGCACAGTGTAAACCAGGAAATATTAAAGGCTTGCAAGAAAAGTACAGCAATAAACATGGGTGATTTTGACATGCACGTTGGAAGAATTAAATTGGCAAGGATAGTCTGGAGGCAGAGTGCATTGAATATATTAAAGATTGTTTCTTAGAACAGTATGTTGTGGAACCAACCAGGGAGCAGGCTACTCTGCATTTGGTATTGTAATGGAAAGAGTCATTGATGACATCACAGTTAAGGATCTTCTAGGGAGTAGTGACCATACTATGATAAAATTAAAAATTTAGTTCAGGAGTGAGAAAGTGAATCCCACAGTAGAGTATTGGAATTAAGCAAAGGAAATTACATAGGCACATGGACAGACTTGGTCTCAGGTAGATTGGGCAGGAAGGCGAAAAGTTAAGATGGCAGATGTTTAAGGAGCTACTCAGTCCCTCACTTAAAATACTTCCCAGTGATTTTTAAAAGATGGTAGTGGGTGGGGGAACTTAGTCCCTCACTTAAAATACTTCCCAGTGATTTTTGAAAGATGGTAGTGGGGGGGGGGGGGGGGGGGGGTTAAAAAAAATCCATACCTCAACAATGACATCAAGAAGAATACAAGTCAAAAACTGAGGTATACCATATTGCAAATGCCAATGGCAGGCTGGAAGATTGGGAAACTTTCAAACATAAACCAAGGGATACTAAAAAAAATTGGATAAGGTAAGTTACAAAAGAGAACTAGTGCAAGATATTAAAAAGGATAGCAAAAGCTTCTATTGGTTCATAAAAGGAAAGAGTTGCTAAGGTAATGTTGATCCCTTGGAAGATGAAGCTGGATAGTTAATAGTGGGAATACTGAAATGGCAAAGATGCAAAATCAATACTTCACTTCCATTTTCAGGGTAAAGGAAAACAGTACCATTTCTATTGAATGGGCAAGTCAGAGGCTATGATGGACCAGGCAAGACCGCCTCAAAACATTTTAAGAGGGTAGCCCAGATCCTAATTTTTCCAGTTGTTTTAAGCAAACGTGAGGTAGATATTTCAGGTGTGATACAGCTGGTCACACCACCATTTTAGTTAAAACAGTGAACTTAGTCACAGACTATTAAATGAAACACTAAGAAAGGAAAATAGAATTTAGAATAACTAGTCGAAAACCCAATCAACACAATATTCCCGGCAACCTAAAGACGTGTTCTGATTTCCTGCAAAATCCCATAAGCATGCCCCTTGGCAAAAAAGGTACATTCAAACGTAGGTTATTCCAGAACAGATAGATTGCAAAGAGGATCAGCCAGGGATCATTGGCTGAAACCTGGCTCTTTTTTTTTTCTGAGCAGCTTTTCAGGCTCCCCAGCTAAAACTAAACCAAACCAGAAAAATCCCTGAACTGAACTGGCCACTCCCTTTCATTGTACAGGTGTTTTTTTTTAAATCTAAAAGACTTTTCTTTTACTGATTACTGTGTTAAGCTAGTTTAAGGAGCAGCATTGTTGCACTATAGAAAGGGTAGAACTTAAGAGTAATTAGCATCAAAAGGGAAAAGGTACTCTGCAAGCTACTAGGATTGAGGGCAGACAAGTCCCCCAGACTTGATGGCCTACATCCTAGGGTAAAATCTTCCAAAATTCCCTAGCCACAGGGAAAGTTCCATTGGATTGGAAAAATAGTAACTAGATTAGATTACTTACAGTGTGGAAACAGGCCCTTCAGCCCAACAAGTCCACACCAACCCACAACCCACCCATTCCCCTACATTTACCCCTTTACCTAACACTATGGGCAATTTAACATGGCCAATTCACCTAACCTACACATCTTTGGACTGTGGGAGGAAACCGGAGCACCCGGAGAAAACCCACGCAGACACGGGGAGAATGTGCAAACTCCACACAGTCAGTTGCCTGAGTCGGGAATTGAACCCGGGTCTCTGGGGCTGTGAGGCAGCAGTGCTAACCACTGTGCCACCGTGCCGCCCTTCCTCAAAAAGAAGGGAGGCAATATACAGGGAAACTACAGACCAGTTAGCTTAAGATCTATTGTTAGGAAAGTGTTAGAATCAATTATCAAGGAAGCAATATCAACGCATTTGTAAAGTCAAAACACTATCCATCAGAGTCAGCATAGTTTATGAAAGGCAAATCCTGTTTGACTAATTTGCTAGAGTTCTTCAAAGACGTAACAAGCGAAGTGGATAATGCAGATCTTTTGGATGAAATATATTTGTACTTCCAGAAGGCACTTAAGATGCTGCACAAAAGATTAATTCATAAAGTTGGATCATCTGGATAATTTATTATATTGGCTAGGTGACTGTCTTCTGTCCATCAGTCATAGTTAGGATAAATGGGTTTTTTTCTGGATGGCAAGATGTAACTAGTGGGGTACCATGGAGTTCAGTCCTTAGACCCCACTAGCTACAATCTAAATTAACAACTTGGGTTCAAGGATAGAAAGCTCTATCGCCAAATTTACGGATGACAAAAATGGGCAGGATGGTAAATTGAATGAGGAAATAATAACAAGGTTAGGAGAGTGGACCAAAACGTGGCAGATGGAGTTTAATATGGATAAGTGAGGTCATGCATTTTGGTTGGGGAAAAATAGGAAGGCGACCTATTATCTAAACGGGGAGAGAGTATCTTTGTTCATGAGTCACAGAAAACTAGCATGCAGGTACAACAGATCAAGAAAGCTAATGGAATGTTGGCTTTTATAGCTAAAGAAATAGAATATTGAGTTAAGGACATATTGTTGCAACTATACAAGGCAGTGGTGGGACCACACCTGAAGTATTGGGCAGTTTTGGTCCCCTTGTATGAGGAAAGAAGGAGGCAGTTTAGAGGAGGTTCACTAGATTGATCCCAGAGATGAGGAGTTTGTCATATGAAGAGAGATTGACCAGTTTAGTGCTATACTCTCTGGAATTCAGAGAATGAGGGGAGATCAGGTTGAGGTAATCAAGATGATAAAAGATAGGGATAAAATACATATGGAGTGGAATCTTCCATTTGTGTGGTTTTCTAGGACAAGAGGTCAGTCTCACGGGTAGCAAATTTGGAAGAGTTGAGGAGAAACTACTTCCCCCAGTGGGTTGTGAATTTGTGAAATTTGCTACCCCAAATCAACTGGTCAAAGCTGAAGCAGTGAGTAAATTTAAGGAGGAGTTAGATAGATTTTTAATTGGTTATGGGGAGAAGGCAGGAGAATGGGGATGAGGAGCATATCAACCACGATCAATTGGCAGAGCAGATACAATGGACCAAATGACCTAATTCTGCTCCTATATCCTATGAATTTAGATGCAGGTTGTTCTCCCTTGTGGCAGAGTCTTGGACCACAGGATATAATCTTAGCTAAAGGGTCACCCTTTTAAGACAGATGAGGAGGAATCTTTTCTCCCAAAGGGTAGTGAATTTGTGGAATTTATCATAGCACAGAGCTGGGCAAGATTGGGTCATTAAGGATATTCAAGGCTGAGATAGAAAGTTTTTTTTTACTCAGTAAATATATAAAGAATTATGGGAAAAAGGCAGAAAAGTGAAGCTAAGGATTATCAGATCCTCAACTACGATCACATTCATCCTGATGGGATGAATAGCCTGCTTCTGCTCCTATGTCTTATGGTCTTAAGTCAGAATAGTGTGTGACTTGGAAGACAAACTTGCAAATGGTGACGTTCCCATGAATCTGCTGCATTTGATAGAGATTATAAATTTGGAAGGTGCTTACTGGAGAAGCCTTACAAAGTTGCTACAATGTATCTTGATGATGCTAACATTGCTGGCTACAGCATTTGTACATGGCTTAACACTGTACATTGGTGATAAAGGTGTGAATATTGAACATGGCGAATAAGGGTGCCAATTAAATGAACTGCTTTGACCTGCCTGGTGTCAAGCTTCTTGAATGTTATTGAAGTTTCACTCATGCTGATTATTAAATTTGAGGATCATGGAATAGCTGAATCAAGTGTTGCCTTATATTTTTTTTAAAATTGGTCTTAAGGACATAGACGTGGTAAATGGTTGACTTTTCACACTGAAATATGGTAGGCAGTTATCGTCTTCAAGGTTCATTTCCAGAATCATTGATTTTCACTATATATTAGAATGGATATTGGAATATAAAACAATATTGAAAACATTTCCAAAGACGCTAAACTTGAAAGTAAGGCAGACAGCGAGGATGTCAACTGCAATAGGATACAGAGTCGAACAGTGTGGTGCTGGAAAAGCACAGCCAGTCAGGCAGCAGCCAAGGAGCAGGAGAGTCGATGTTTCAAACGTAAGCTCTTCAACAGGAATGAAGGGGTGGCCAAAGGGGACTGAGATAAACGGGAGGGGTTGGGGCTGGGTGGAAGGTAGCTGAGAATGCAATAGGTAGTTGAAGGTGGGGGTGAAGGTGATAGGTCGGAGAGGAAGGTGGAGCGGATAGGTGGGAAGGAAGATGGACAATTCAAGAAGGAGGTGCCAAGTTGGAAGGCTGGATCTGGGATAAGGTGGGGGGGAGAGGAAGTGAGGAAACTGATGAAATCCACATTGATCCTGTGTGGTTGGAGGGTCCGAAGGCAGAAGATGAGGCATTCTTCCTCCAGGCAATGAGTGGCTAGAGTTTGACGTGGAGGAGGCCCAGGATTTGCATATTCTTTGCATGGAGGGGGAGTTAAAGTATCCAGCCACTGGGTGGTGGGGTCGTTTAATGAAGGCGTCCCAAAGATGTTCTCTGAAACATTCTGCAAGTTGGCGTCATGTCTCCCTAGTGTAGAAGAAACCATATCAGGAGCAAGAGACACAGTAGATGATGTGTGTGGAAGTACAAATAAATTTCTGTTGGAAGGATCCTTTGGGGCCTTGGATGGCGGTGAGGGGGGAGGTGAGGGCGCAGGTTTTAGCCTTCTTGCAGTGGCAGGGGAAAGTGCTGGGAGTGGAGGGTGGATTGGTGGGGGGCATGGACCTAACATGGGAGTCACAGAGGGAATGGTCTCTCTGGAACACAAATAGTGGTGGAGAGGGAAATATATCCCTGCTGATGGGGTCTGTTTGTAGGTGGCTGAAATAGCAGAGTATGATGCGATGTTTCTGGAGATTGGTGGGGTGAAGGTGAGGACTGGGGGAGGGGGGAGGTTCTGTATTTGTTGCGATTGGTGGGGTCCAAGGCGGGGATATGAGAAGTGGAGGAGATGCGCTGGAGGGTATCGTTGACCATGTGGGAGGGCAACTTGCAGTCTTTGAAGAAGGTGTTTGTGAATTTAAAGTCCAACCTCCTCGTGTGAGTATGAGGTGGCGCCGATACAGTCATCAATGTAGCCGAGGAAAAGGTGGTGTATGGTGCCAGTGTAGCTGCAGAAGATGGACTGTTCCACGTACCCAACGAAGAAGCAGGCAAAGCTGGGGCCCATGTGAGTGCCCATGGCTACACCTTTGGTCTGGTCAAAATAAGATACAGATAGGATTCAGAATGGACAAATAATGAATGAGACAGAATTCATTAGAGAAATGTGAAGTGATGCAGTTTGGAGAAGAAAGGAATTTTACACTTGGCAGGAAAAGAAGCACCGAGAGAATTTAATGGATATTGAGAGAATGATTGATTATCAAATGATATGGGATCTTTAGACTTCATAAGCAGAGCTTTGAGGACAAAAACAGGAAGTTACACCAAACCTTTATTGAGCTGTGGTTAGGCCCACTACTATAGAATTGCATCAATTTCCAGTCAACACACTTTTTAGAAAGGAGGGTACTTCACAGGGTATAAAGGAAATAAAACAATGGTTCCAGGAATGAGGAGTTTTAGCTACAAAGTTAGAGAAGCTAGAAACATGGGAGATTGAGGAAAACTGATAGCAGTGCACAAGATTATTAAATATTTGAATAAGATAAAGTTATCTGATAGTACAAAGCTTAAGGTGTAGAGCATGAAGATAAAGGATGAGAAGAGCTATTTTACAAAGTAATGGTAATAACCTGGAATTTGCCACTCAAGGGTGATAAAGCAATGAGAATCAGTGATTTTCTAAAGAAAATTGTATGGAACCTGAAGAAAAGCTGGCATACACTCAATGGGCAAAATTACCTTCTGTGATGTAATGACTATAGTTTGTCTTAATTGAAATATTATAAAATGACATACAAACCACAAAGTGAACACAACATTTCAAACAGGAAACAGTAGTGACTTTCAGATGACCGAGAGATCTGATGAAACTGTGGAAGGATGAGGTTCAGTCTCATTCATGACAATGTTTGTCTTATCATGCTGCTGCCAGGACAAGTTTTTATTTCCACCACCTGGTTAAAATATTACTTTCTTGTTTTAAAGCCCACATTTTTATGAGAAAGCTGGGATTTAAAATGTGATCCAAAAGTTCTCAGCTAAAAACATAGTATAAAAATTAATATCTTGGTATGCTTTAAAAGCCATTAAACTGGTATGTGAGGTGGAAACGAACTGACAATGAGAAAATAACAGGAACCATTTATGTCCTGAGCATGCAATGTTTTAATATTGTGCATTTCATATAGAAAACTGAGTTAGATTTTACTGTACTAGTATATTGTGGTAGTCAAATGATTCACAGTGGTTACAGTAACAGGACACTGTGGGAACAATAGGAGCAAAACACACAGGCAAACTGCTGATTACAGGGATGATAGACTGGGGAAAGAAATGATATAGAGATCCAACAGTATGGAATAGCAGAATATGGGGGAGATATTGGGGGGTTGATGTCTAATCCAGAGTTGGATACTAATGCCTGGTTCATTTTTGGGTCTCAACCCTAGGCTGCATCTGCATTGCTCTCATGCTTTATTCTAATGTAGTTACCCTAATTGGACCACTAGCGAGTTTGGTGCGCAATTAAAATGCTGCCAATGTAAGCACTACTGCTGTTAGGCAGTAGTGTGGGAAAAATTTAAATAAAAAGAGAAAGAAAAGAAAAAAAATATAAAAAATATGCTGGCAGGTGTCACAAACTGATGGCAGAGCACAGGTTGTAAAATCAGACAGCAACCAGGGGCTTGCTACTGATTTGTGGAGTACAGAAGGCAAGACCTGAAGGTGAGGAGCTTCACAGTACAGAGAAATGGCCAACTCAACATTCCAAAGTCACTGGTCAATGCAAACAGCTTTCACCAGGCTCCAAGGAATATTCACTTCTTATAAACTCGGATTCTTTTGTCAGAACACTTAATTCTTAAATGGAATTTTAAAAAGTAAAACTAAATACAGCTTCCCAGTTCAGTAGCTTCAGAGCACTCAGCTTTCTGCCTGAAATCTGAGTCAAAACCAGTTCAATTTTCAATTTATCCTAACATGTCTCAACCTTAAACTTGCAAATCACTTTACCTACTTTAGCTTACTTTCATCTTACTCTTCTATTAACAACAAACTGGTGTTGAGACCACCACTGCTTTTCTTTATTCTTCTCATTTTTGGTTTGGAACTTTGACAGCTTGTTTTGGAAGGAAGGAGAGAGCAAACAAACTAAAGTTAATTTGAATGTTTCCTGTGGGAACAATGGATGAATTGGGTGTCCATTGCCTACTGAAGTCTAGGTGTGTGGATCCTTTACAGGAAATCCAGATACAACCTCCATAAGGCTATTAACAGGCGCCAAGATGCAAGACCAGACTAGGTTAGAGATCTAAACTAATCACATGGACACCTGCCGTTGATGGCAAAGCTTACATGGCATGTTGGCTCAGTGGTTAGCACTATAGCCTCTCAGTACCAGGGCCCTTGGTTTGATTCCACCCTCTGGTGACTGTCAGTTACATATTCTTCCTAATTCTGCGTGAGTTTCCTCTGGGCATTAAGGTTTCTTCCCAGACTCCAAAAATATGCAATTTAAGTGGACTGGCCATGCTAAATTACACATGGTGTTCAGGGATGTGTAGGTCAGGTGCAATTTGCCATGGGAAATGCAGGGTTACACAGATAGAGGCTGGGTAGGATGCTCTTTGGAGGGTCAGTCTGGATTCGTTGTGCTGAATAGCCCGTTTCTACACTGCAGGGAATGTATTTTAAAAATATTGGCTACAAAGTGAAGCTGAACAGAATAACAGACAAGAATAGACCCCTCCCTGATATGCTTAATGTATTCTATGCTCATGTTGAATAGAAGGTCAGTGAAACCATGCACTGTCAGCCTCTCCTTATTTTGATCTGAAGTCCCCACCTGCTTCAAGATGACCACCATCATCCCGGTACCAAGGAATAGTCATGCAATGTGCCTCAATGACTCCCACCTGGTAGCTTGAACTCCATAATTATGAAGTGCTTCAAGAGGTTTTCATGGCTCACGTCAACTCTAGCCTCCCAGGCTGCCTTGGTCCCTTGCAATTCACCTATCCTTGCAACAGATTTACAGCAGGCATTATCTCCCTGGCCTTACATTCATTCCTGGAACATCAAGGATATCTACATCAGCCTCCTACTTACTGACCATAGCTCTGCCTTCAACACCATAATTCAAATGAATTTGTTTCCAAACTCCATGACCTAAGTCTCTGTTCCACCCTCTGCAACTGAATTGACTTCCTCAACTACAAACCACAATCAGTGAGAATAGACAACACCTCTATCACAATACTCAACACTGACATCCCACAAGTTGCATACTCAGCCCCTTACTATACTCCCTGTACACTCATGACTGTGTGGCCAAATGTGATCCTAACTCCATCTACAAGTTCACTGATGACACCACCATTGTAAGTCAGATCTCAAACATTGACAGACAAACAGAGAGTGTGTTTGGTGGCATGGTGTCAAGATAACAATCTCTCCCTCAATGTCAGCAAAACAAAAGAGCTGGTCATTGACTTCAGGAAGCAAGTTGGAGGGTACGCCCCTGTCTTCATCAATGGTACTAAGGTGCAGATGATCAACAGTGTCAAGTATCTAGGAGCGATGACCACCAACAATCTGTCATGGTCCACCCATGATGATGCTACGGTCAAGAAAGCACAATGTTAAACTTTATTTTAAAGTGTTTTCTAAATTTTGGAGTCAACTTAATGTGCAGGCTCAGCTGCCCAAACGGAAAGGCTGGGAGACGAGATGTTCTAAACCATACACGTAACAATTGGCTGTTAAATTTGGCTGTTGTTTTGACAACAATTCAAATTTAACCAATTAATTTAAATGATGCCCAGGATACTAAAACCCAATTGAGTTTGAATTTATTGTATTGACAATATTGGATCAATGCAAGGGAACGATGTTGGAAGTATAAAAACGCAAGCCTTTTGAAAATTGGGCAGAGCAACTGCCACTGATCAGAGCAACTGCTGTACAGCTGGAGAGCTACGTGTCCATCTAATAAGTTGCTCTCAAAGAAATAAGAAGGCACCATCTCCATCAAAAGGTATGTTTTCCTACATAAGCAGTAAAAAGAAAGACAACCAGAGAGATCAGCATATGGAAGATTGAAGACAGCAGATCTGTCAGCCCTCAGAGGAGGCAGAGACAGTGTGAACTTGAGATTAAGTTAATGCAATGTCTAATAATTGTGTTACTGGAACAGCATGTTAATAGGATTGTGTTCACTTCAGGGAATCAATGTTTGGTTTGTTAATAGTGTTTAGTGTTTAGAGTTAGGAAAATAAATTGTTATTTTTCTTTGAATAGTAAAGTTGAGAGTTCTCTGTCACTCACTCACATTTTAACAGATTATGAAGCAAGGCGAGCTTCTGGGTGATTGGTTTAATTAATAGAGGGGTTCGACCTCCATGTCGTAACAACAATGCTTCTACTTTTTCAGGAGACTAAGGAAATTTGTCATATCCATAAAGACTCTTACCAATTTTTTATAGATGTATCATAGAAAACAGTCTATCCGGATGCATCACGGCTTGATATGGCAACTGTTGTGCCCAGTACCGTAAGAAACTACAGAGTCGTGAACACACCCACTTCATCATGCAAACCAACTTTCGATCCATTGACTCCATTTATATTTCTCACTGCCTTGGGAAGGCAACTAACATAATCAAAGACCCCTTCCACCCTGGTTATAATCTCTTCCAAATGCTTTAGTTGGGCAGAAAATACAAATGCTTAAACACATGTACCAAGAGATACAAGAACAGCTTCTTCCCCACTGTCATTAGACTTCTGAATGGACTCTCAAATTTTAAATTGCACACTGATCTCGCTCTTTGTGCACCTTTGTGCAACCATAACATTGTATTCTTTGTCCTGTTCTAATACCCTATTGCACTTTATATGGTATGATCTGTCTGTATTGCACAAAAAAACAAAACTAGGTATGTGATAATAATAAATCAAATTAAAAGGACTGTACGGGGCCCCCATTCAAGCAAATGGGGGCTAAAAGCATAGTCATGTTGTCATGGATATGGCTACCATTTCCCAGAGACTGTTCCCCTGCGAAATTATGTGTCAAAGCCTTCAGCATATCGCAGCAATGCAAGTGAAATGATTGAAGTAACAAACTCCACCAGAGTAAACTAGCATTCTAGGTTTTAAACTTTTCCACAATAGCTAATGGGTTGTGGTCAGTATAGACGATGGCCTTTTGTAGTCTGGTAGAAAGGCATGTACAAGGGATTCTACCTTTGTTACAACCAACTGAAGGCATGCCTGAACAAATAAGGGAGCAAGGTATCCCTCACAGCCTTGGAGGTTAACAGTTTGAAGAAACCCACATAGGCCCGTGATAAATTGGGGAACATCACACAGTAACTGGTCCTAACAGTCTAGGAAGCTCGTTAAAATTTCCTACGGGTTGGTCAATAACAGTTTATTACCAAATCAGTTGTTCTCCTGGTTCTGACTTCTTCTAACCAAGGTATACTTTTAAGCTCAAAAGTGAGAACTATTTATTTTGTATCATTTGTAGATCTTTAACTTTCAAACACTGTGTTGCAGTGTTAGTTAAAGCCTACCTTTAATTTTAGGAATTCCACCTAGACCATGTAGTTTAATCTTTATCAGCTATAACTTCAGTTTCTTCATCAATGATATTTATTTTGAAATTATTGTGACAGGTATTCCTGAAAATTGGCAAGAGTCCATTAACAGAAAAATGGTCTGTGAAAGCCAAGTCAATTAAATCACTATTTTCATTGAAAATGATAATTTGTCCAAGGAATTCCTCTGCAATCTTCTCTAGTATAGCAATATAATCTAATGAGTGTACCTTTATAACGGTAGTGCGAGCTCTGTGGTGAGATTTAGGGTGGCATGGTGGCTCAGTGGTTAGCACCGCTACCTCAGATCATGAGGGTCACTGGTTCGATTCCACTCTTGGGTGACTGTCTGTGTGGAGTTTGCACGTTCTCCCTGTGTCTGCGTGGGTTTCCTCTGGGTGCTCTGGTTTCTTCCCACAGTCCAAAGATATCCAGGTCAGGTAAACTGGCTGTGCTAAATTGCCCAGAGTGTTAGGTGCATTAGTCAGAGGGAAATAGGTTTGGGTGGGTTACTCTTCGGAGGGTCGGTGTGGACTTGTTGGGCTGAAGGGCCTGTTTCCACGCTGTAGAGAATCCAATCTCTTTGCATGTGTGACCACAACTAGGTCCATTATTCAGAAACTGTATCTTACTTCTGAACATTTCTGGAAGTCACTTACAGTTTGACAATTCTAGCATTCCTTTGTCATGACTGACATTGTGCTTATTATCCCACAGTGCTGACATGGATTCTTAGTTTCTATTATTTGACTTACTTTCTATTTGATTGTAATGTACCTGTTTACAGCGTCCATAGATTACAAAGTGAATAGACTCTTTGGTTCTCATGAGCTAAGGTGGCTTTTTCCCTCTTAAGAGCTGGAGTGAGTCTCTCTGGCTTCTGCTTCCAGCATAACTTGAATAGTTTTCTCCAAAGTTAAATTTTCCTTGGACTGTAAGAAATCTGACAATGTTTAATGAAGAATTCCAACTGAATTCAAATAGATTCCTTGAGGGCAAAGCCGAGGCAACATTCCCTGGGCAAAAAGTGAGCTAAAACTGGCATAAAACCATTTTATTCCTGATGTGAAAAATTTCATAGCCAATATCAGTAGCCAAGCAAGGAACTTCCTGATTTTGTGCATTAAAAAAACACACAATTTAAAAACTAAATACTTTATACACTCTGATACATGTTGATTCTTTTGGTGCTCATTTCCTCTGCTAGACATAATAGTCATAACAACTTGAAATAATTATAACTCAGGATGGGTTTAAACGAAAGTGCTTCAATGACTTGTGTTTCAAACAGATCTGTCAGCCCTCAGTAATGTTTCACTCTGAAGTGAACAAACAGAATGACAATCAACATTAGTAAAGACAAGCACTTCTGCAGTGCCTTTAACGTAGAGAAATGTCCCAAACCATTGAAGCATTTAAAAGTAGTACCAGAAAGGAATGAAGCAAAATCAGCATATCAGTTACAATATAAGCCTTCATAATTCAAAAGTTACAATGGAATTTATTTGCTTAGGTCTGATGAACTTTAGAAGCAAAGGGAATGTTAATTGTTAATAATCAGAACCACCACCGCAGACAAAGAACTTTCTTAACACACAGATGTCCTTTAAGCATTAATAATGTGTTTGCATTTTAATGAAAGGGACTGTGAGGAGCTATCTCAAGTTGTCAAGGTCACATGCATTCGTAATCCAGCTCTGCTAAAGTTCTCCAAGGATGGTTTTTAGTAAGGTTTTTTTACAATCTGGAATGCACTGCCTGAAAGCACGGTGGAAGCAGACTTAAAAGTAATTTCCAAAATAGGATTGTATAAAACTTAAAAAGAAAATATTTGTAGGGCTAAAGGAAGGAGCAGGGTGTGGAACCAATTGGTTAGCTTTCAAAGAGCTGATGCAGTCACAATTGGCCATATTGCAATTTCTGTGGTGATTCTAGGAAATTTGTTGGGAAACAAATATCTGCAATGCAGAGAAAACCTTCCTAATCTAACCAAAAACACAAGTATGAATGAAGGCAGCCCTTTAAGTGTCAGAATTAATTTTTGAAAATGTCTTAACCATATTCAAATTAAAAGAACAGGTACATGACAAAAGAAAGATGATTATCCCTGGCAAGGGCACCAGGAATTCTTTAGAACTATACTGGCCAGAATAAAGAACGTTTGAAGTCTTTTTGCTCTCAAATTCTGATATTAAAGATCATTTGTGATCTGTAGCTGAGTATTTTTCTTAATTCACTCATGAGACATGGAAGCAGCTAGCTTGGCTTACATTTATTACCAGTCCGTAGATACCGTTGGACCTTCTTGAGCACTGCAATCCATGTTCTGTAGCTACACCCACAATATGGCTTGGAGGGAAACTTGCAGGTAGTGATGTTCCCATGTATCTGCTGATCTTAACCTTTTAGGTGGAAATGCTTGTGTATTTGAAAGGTGTTGTTTAAGGATCTTCTAAGAATTTCTGAAGTGCAGCTTCTAGATGTTACACACTGCTGCTACTGAGTATCAATAGTGGAGGGATTGGATGTTTGTGGAGATGATGCCAATCAAACCAGCTGTTTGTCCTGGATAGTGTTAACTTTCTTGAGTGTTGGTGGAGTTACAGTCGTGCAGGCAAATGGGGAGTATTCCATCACACTCCTGTGGACAGGTGTTAGGGAATCAGGAGGGGAGTTACCACTATAGTAGTCACAGCCTCTTACCTATTCTTGTAGTCACTGTATTTTTATGGCGGGTCCAGTTCAGTTTCTGGTCAATGGTAACCTCCAAGATGTTGATATTGGGGGAATTCATGATGGTAATGCCATGAAATGTTAAGGGGCGTGATTAGATTGTCTCTTATTGGAGATGGCATTTGTGTGGCTACTTGTGACTTTTCAGTCTAATCCTGAATATTGTCCTGTTCTTGTTGCATTTGAACATGGACTGCTTCAGTTTCTGAGGAATTGTGAATGGAGCTGAACATTGTGTAATCAGCAAACATCCCCACTTCTGACCTTATGATAGAGGGAAGGTCGTTGAAGCAGCTGAAGAACTCCTGAAGAGATGTCCTGGATCTGAGATGGCTGATCTCCAACAACTGCAATCATCTGCTTATCTGTCTGGTTTGACTCCAACCAGCAGAGAGTATTCCCCTTGATTTCCAATGACTCCAGTTTTGCTAGATCTCCTTAATGCCACAGTATTATAGTATTTCTGTGAAACCTTGGAGATATTGCAGGATGACTTCCCTCACAGACACTGGATGAATTTAATTTTCATCCACCCTTCTATCCACCCTCCTACAGTACAGTCCCTATATCCAGTCACATGGCTATGATGCTGTTGCATCTTAGGACTTCTACTTAAAATATTCATAAGGTCACACTTAAGATTGACCCAAAACAACTTAAGGTTGACCACATCCAACGACAATGATATCTCATCATTTCCCAACCTCTCACAACCATCATGGCACTGCTTCAAACATGTGCATGGTGCTCAAAGTACCAACCTTCATCGTAGGGCGACTGGTTATAGCAGACATTCTTTGTGCGCAGGTTACAGGCACCAACTCTTCTGGTCAGTCATGTCTAGGGTTTGATCATCAAAGTCAGTCAAAGTCTGGTGAATGCAGTCTGTCAATTGTTAAGGAGGCTGCAAGTAAGGCCTGAGAGGCAGTAGGGAATTTGTTGCTGAAAGGGGTTGAGGTGTCAAGGGATGAGAAAGTAGAGGGAATGACGAGATGGAAACAAGGACTGTGATAAGGGAACCTCAAGGTGTATTAGAGGTACGCAGAATAGCATTGAAGGGCATGATTGGCAAAGGGAGGTGGGGTTATTGACAGTGACCAATACAATGGCCTCCACAGGGAGTAGAGGAGAAGGGGTGGCATATTTAAGGCATGATGTTGGGGCTCAGAGGGCAAAAAAGATATTTGGAGGCAAAGTTCATAGTAATAAGTTTTTCCCCAGTGGGGTTTGGGGATGGGTAGAAATGGGCTGTTGGTGTGGAATAAGATAAAATAACACATGACAGCTTTGAGGAATGGTACTTGCTGACCATGCAAAGCCTGACAGCATATGCCACAAGCTGTGTTCCCTACCATCACTTGTCATTCTCTGGATGCAAAATGCAACTAGAAAGTCGCTGGGATAACACCCAGGATGGGTGGAGTGTCAGTTTGATGGGTGAAAGTGCAAGATCCAAAACTACTAGAGACTAGGACATCAGAAACACAAATACATGAAACGTCCATTTGCAAAATCCAGTGACATTCAGACTGAACATGGTGATGTGTCAATTGCTGGTCAAAAGCAGATTGACCATGCACTGGTGCTGAGTAAACTGTCATTGTCATCTCAGTGATGCAGAAGATACAGACAATACTTAAAAAGCAAATGCTGGTCAAAATCAATCCAAAACCTGTGAGACTTCCAAGATTGCTATGAGTTGAGGAAACATTATTTCAACATTAAAAATCACACAACACCAGGTTATAATCCAACAGGTTTAATTGGAAGCACTAGCTTTCGGAGCGACACTCCTTCATCGAGGCGGCTGTGGGCCACAACCTCCTGATGAAGGAGCGGTGCTCCGAAAGCTAGTGCTTCCAATTAAACCTGTTGGACTATAATCTGGTGTTGTGTGATTTTTAACTTTGTCCACCCCAGTCCAACACCGGCATCTCCAAATCATTTCAACATGTCATATAAATTTTGACAATGGATTCTAATGAATGCAATGGTAAGTTTCATGGTTGATGTGAGTCAACAGGTGCACCAGTGTGATGTAGTGTGTTGGTTAACTCAACCTGTGCAAACCTTCACCAAGTTGCTGCACATACTGCAACCAGGGACATGGTAGAACAGACATCGAGCTACCGAGATACACTTTCGCAGCTTGGAGAGGTCTTGAGGGGAGAGTCCCCAGCACAGTTAAGACAGAAAACGTCACAATATTCTAGTTTTGGGGTCTCCATACAATATGATAGATGCTGAGGATCCAGGAATAGGAGCAGTCATCCAAAGATAAGAATGAGGACATTAAGTTTGAGGCTTCAACAGGCACTAAAAGCCAAACAGGACTTGCTTGAAACCTGATTCCAGTAATTATTAACAAGGTGCATAAGACCATCATCAACTGTCAAGGTCACCATGGCAGCTTTTGGTTTACTTTGAGGAGCAAGCACTTGTTTTCTTTGTGCACCCTTTGGCTGGTGTCATGTTTGGATTTGTCTGACTGCTTGCCAACATGTAATGTTTCCTTACTGGACAATTACAGGATCCTGGTGTGTAGCAGGCATTGGGGGGAAAAAGTACTGCTGACTTAAAGAGTGTGTTTAGATGAGATGTAGTTAAGAACAGGCAAACTGAGACATGGTGGTTATACAGTGACTGCCATGTGTCACAAGGTGACATATGTTACACAGTGTCAGCCATGCTGACTATGTGCTATGAGCAGCACGGCTTTGTTATTACAGTGTCATTGCATTGTTAGTGAGCAGCAAAACAGGATGCAAATGCTTCAAATGGCCTTTCAAACTTAAAAAAGCCGTTCTCTTGGTGGTCCAACTAATATCTATCCCTCAACTAACATGACAAAAGTAATTATACGGTCACGCTGCTGTTGTGGAACTTTGCATTACAGCAATGACTTGATCTCTAAAAGGTATATGTCGTTAGTGCCAAAGTGTTGTGGGATATCTTTAAATTGTGTAAAGCACCACATAATAGACTATGAATTGTGTCATCTTCACTTTTACTATGTTCAAAATAAGCTGTGTTGTTCATCCAATTGCTGTGCTCCATTGAAGATATAATGAATATATTAAGTGATAATGTTTGTGACTTTAGTTAATGAAATACATCTCTTGAGGAATATCAATCTATCTTGATTGTAAAGTCATTTCTGAATCCTTCAAGATGTATTCATGCTTAGGAACCTTCTTAGCATTCTGAGGTCAGGTTTCTGATATTTGACCTAATGTGATCCTGACCTGAGCTCAAATAGCAACAGAAAAAAGTGGCAAGTACTGTGAGTCTGTGTCTGGAAGATTCTATGCTCTTCTTTTCACTCCTTACATATGTCATACAGCACAGAAGAGGCCTTTCAGCCCATTGAGTCTGTGCCAACCCATCTACATTAATCCTACTTTTCAGTATTTGGTCATAGTGTAAACCATTTCGAGATTTCAAGTGCTCATCTGTGTACTTTTTAAAGATTGTGAAGGTTTTCACCTCTACTACCCTCACCAGCCGTGTAAGCCAGATTCCCACCATCCAAGTGAAAAAACATTTCTTCAAATGCCCATTAAACCTTCTGTCCTTCACCTTAAAATTATATTCTCTCATTATTGACAGTTCAACTAAAGGGAACAGCTGCTTCCTATTTACCCTGTCCATACCCCTCATAATGTTGTTATACACCACAATAAAGGTGCTGCCTCAACATTCTCTACTCTAATGCAAAAAATCCAAGCCATTCAAGCCTCTCTTCGTAACTAATATGCTCCAAAGTAGGCTACATCCTGGTGAATTTCCTCTGCATCCCCTCCAGCGTAACTACATTGTATAGTGCGGTGACCAAACTGCACACAGCACTCTAGCTGTAATCGAACAAAACTTGCGTACAAAGTCAGAAGTCACACAACACCAGGCTATAGTCCAACAGGTTTATTTGAAATCACGAAGGTGCAGCGCTCTGAAAGCTTGTGATTTCAAACAAATATGTTAGCGTGGTGTCGTGTGATATCTGACTTTGTCCAATCCAGTCCAACACCAGCATCTCTACATGAAAGTTTGTACAGCTCCAATATAACCTCTCTGCTCTTATAATCTATGCAACAATGAGTAAGTTGTGCACAGTCAAGAATGAGAGATCACATTGAGAATTAAATACAGCCCAAGTACATAATTTAGGAAATTTGGAGACAGTGTTGGAATTCAGTGCAGAGGAAAGAGTTGTTTTTTAGCTCGCTCTTTTGGTTTCTAGTTTGTAAGGTCTTTTACACAATAAACTGAAGCCCAGGATCACAGCCCAACACACAAGTGACATCACAGGAAAAGCCATAGCCACTAATTTGATTATCTGTTATTGGTTACTTTCAAATTTAAGGTAAAGGGGCAAATATTACAAGTTACAAACTAAAAGACCAATAGGAAATTTTTAAAACTCAAATTAAGAAAATAAGCAAATTAGAAATTCAGGGCCAGACGATGCGTTGTATTTGCCTGTCGTGGGAGTTGGTGGACCCCATTGTGGTTCACAGTTATAACATTTGTAGTAAATGTTAGTTACTTCAGGAACTCCAGCTCAGAGCTGATGAGCTGGAGTATGAGCTTCAAACACTGCACCACATCAGGAAGCAGCAGAGTTACTTGAAGGCTGTGTTTCAGCTGGCAGACACAGCTGAACTTGGATTAACTACACTGAATTCAGTCAGTGGTCAGACAGGAGAGTCTGACTATGAGTGAGGCAGGTAAGGGATCCAGGAGGTCGTGCTGAAAGAGCCTCAGCTCAAGGAGGACGGAGAAAAATGTAGTTGTAATCGGAGGTAGTATAGTCAGGAGAATAGACACTGTACTCTGTGGCCAGGATGGAGAGTCCCAAGGGCTGTGTTGCCTACCTGCTTGATGCCTGGGTTCAGGATATCTCAGTTGAAACTTTATTGCTGGAACAGCACAGCAGGTCAGGCAGCATCCAGGGAACAGGAGATTCGACGTTTCGGGAAGGGCCTGTGCCCGAAACGTCGAATCTCCTGTTCCCTGGATGCTGCCTGACCTGCTGTGCTGTTCCAGCAATAAAGTTTCAACTTTGATCTCCAGCATCTGCAGACCTCACTTTCTCCTTCAGGATATCTCACCTAAGTTTCAGAGGAATTTGGAGTTGGAGGGGAAAGATGCAATCGCCATGGTCCACGCAGATGTCAATTGGGACTGGGACAACACATCCATCCTAGGACAAGCCAAACAAAGACACTCACGAGAATTCCTAGAAGCATGGCATTCCAACCAGAACTCTATCAATCAGCACATCGAGTTAGACCCCATCTACCACCCCCTGAGAAAAGGAACAGGAAGTGACTTCACTACAGGAAATAACATCATAGGAAATTACATCACTAACCAAAAGAAACTCAAACATATAAATAGAAAGCAGGCATTTTCAGCATTGCTTTGCATGAGGCCCACTGAAGATATTACCTAGTAAGGTAACGAAACGTCTGGAAATGAACCTCCAAGCTCAGCGAGCAAACTTACATCCAAAACCTCAACCTGAGCTACAAATCTTCTCAAAACCCATCAATCATATAGTTAGAAAGTGGAAAGAGGTGACAATATAAGTTGCTAGGAACTAAATTTAAAATGTAGTTGAAAAAAAAATTTCAGGAAGACTACAGCCACAAGCTAATTGGCATAGGGTTAACAAGATTAAAGTGGTGAACATGTGGTTTAAACATTGGTGTGGGAGAAATAGGTCCGAATTCATTGGACATTTGTACCATAACTTGGGCTATGGATAGGTCTTTAAACTAAATGGGGGAGGGGAGGGCTCAGCAGAGGTAATAAAGTTTCCAGAACAAGTAATAGGACAGACTATGGAAAGACGAGGAATCTAAGTTCAGGCACAGCAAATAAGGGTACAACTATAAGGAGAGGGCAGTCACAGGACTAAGGGTATTGTACACTATATATGAATTAAGGTAAATAAGCATGTAGTGCAGATTGAAATTGGTAGGTATGATGTTGTGGATGTCAAAGATATGCAGCTGCAAGGGGATCAGGGCTGGGAACTAAACATCCAAAGAGAGGCATCCTATCAAAAGGACAGGCAGATGGGCAGGATTGCTTTTTTCCTTTGCGTTTCCTCAACTCTACCCACACAGATTCTAAGCCTTTCGACTCTATATCACGTTTTGCTATCAATTTTCTTTCATTCTTACTACAAGGCAATCCTGATGGGAATCCTGCACAGGC
Source organism: Chiloscyllium plagiosum (assembly GCF_037043375.1). Lineage (NCBI taxonomy): Eukaryota > Metazoa > Chordata > Chondrichthyes > Orectolobiformes > Hemiscylliidae > Chiloscyllium > Chiloscyllium plagiosum. Next base: position 47,956,583 of record NW_028270159.1, read on the forward strand.
CTCCTAGCAGTAGTCAGAACGTGGAGCAGAAGATAAATCAGGAGATTAAAAAATGCATGTTAGAAAGGCACTATTACAATAATCATGGGGGACTTCAATATGCAGGGAAAATCAGGTTGGTAGTGGATCTCAAGAAAAGGAATTTGTGGAATGTCTACAAGATGGTTTTTTGGAGCAACTTGTGGCAAAGCCCACTAGGGAACAGGCAATTCTGGATTTGGTGATGGGCCAGTGACCATAATATGATAGAATTCACCCTGCAGTTTGAGAGAGAGAAGCTGGAATCAGATGTAATAGTATTACAATTGAGCAAAGGTAACTACAAAGACATGAGCATAAATGGGCTGTTTCATTTCCCTATATAAAAAAGTGATTACAGTTCAAGAGAAGTACTTTGCTGGCTGTAAAACACTCAGACATTCCAAGGTTTTGGAAGGCCAAGAAATTTGAAGATAGGAAAACATGTACAGGTCGTTCTCCGATAACGCGCATTTCGTCAATGCGATTTAGCTGTAACGTGACTGGCAAATTGGGGAATGATTTTTTCTAAATGCAAACTCCTGCTGGCTATTGTGCGATTCCATCCCTGAAACTAGGTGTGGCGGTGCGCAGAGGACTGGACTCCGCATTGGTCAGTTGGCTTGCGCGCTTTATGGTGAAGTGTTTCGTGACAGGTACAGTGCTGCACTCAGTCATTTTCAGTCCTGTTTTTCGCAAATCTCGCTGTGTTTTCCACGAATATGGAAGGACAAAGTTGCAAAAATGTCAACAGGAAGCATCCAGGTAAAAGAATCGCAGGTGGTGACTGCTATACACCAAGGCTATACAGAAGCTAGATGTTATAAAGCATTTTGAGTGTAATGAAAGAACATGTGATATTGTTTGTGCAGCAAGAATAAAGAAGTCCACGCTACGCACCATTAGAGATAATGCTGATCTACAACAACTTGTTGCTGTGGGCGAAATTGAAGCTTAAGATGAAGATGATGAAACCCAGGAAGCAGGACCATGAGAATTTTTGCACTTTTCTTTTGTCTTCTATATTGAGGGAAGTTAAGAAGCAGTTGCAAAAGAATGGCTACAATGCAGAACATAGCAGGATAGCAGTTCATGGCAGAAAATCTTATCTGGCACCCTATGAACAGCTTCTTCATGAAAGAAGAAAGATGGCAAAGCAGCAAAAACTAAATGCCTTTTTTAATCCAAACCTCAAAAAACAGTTTGAGGACAATGAACCACAGCCATCCACTTCTAGACTAAATAACCCTCAACCCGTGTCTTAATACAGTACTGTAACTCAGCAAACTGAGAAACCCCTTAAAGTGTTACATTTATTGTATGATTTCAATAAAATATGTGACTTTAACACTTATTTAGACGAGCTATTTTTTGTGTTAGGCTAACCACTATTTTTGTTTCAATTTTTCGCCCCAACCCTGTTTTTCCATAGGCCCCATTATTTCCATTGCGATTTTCTATAACAAGGTCACACGAGAATGTAACGACCGCATTATAGCAGGACAGAACATAAAAGCAGACTAAAAACAAAGATGAACTAAGACAACCTGAAACTAATTAGAACAAAGCGACATAGAAAGCCATAGGATGGAGCCTAATTTGGAATTTTTGAACAAAATAGCCTTCAGTCTCATGTGTTGAAAAGCAAATTAATTTTAATGTTAATACAATTACATTAGATTCATACATCACTCATTTGTAAACAAAAGCTCAAACGCAAGAAAAAGATATTATGATAGAGGAAAAATGCTTTATTTATTTCTCCGTTTTCATTCTTTCAATCCAGAGCATTAATTAGACTCCTCTAAACACCAATCAAAAGCATATTTTATAACACAATGTAAGAGCATTCAAAGTTTGTGCGAAGATTTGTAGCTTGGGTGCTCGTTGCTGTGGTTCTATTCGCCGAGCTGGAAGTTTTTGTTGCAAACGTTTCGTCCCCTGGCTAGGCAACATCATCAGTGCTTGGGAGCCTCCTGCGAAGCGCTTCTTTGATGTTTCCTCCGGTGTTTATAGTGGTCTGTCCCTGCCGCTTCCGGTTGTCAGTTTCAGCTGTCCGCTGTAGTGGTTGGTATATTGGGTCCAGGTCGATGTGTTTGTTGATGGAGTTTGTGGATGAATGCCATGCCTCTAGGAATTCCCTGGCTGTTCTCTGTCTGGCTTGCCCTATGATAGTAGTGTTGTCCCAGTCGAATTCATGCTGCTTGTTGTCTGTGTGTGTGGCTACTAAGGATAGCTGGTCGTGTCGTTTCGTGGCTAGTTGATGTTCATGTATGCGGATTGTTAGCTGTCTTCCTGTTTGTCCTATATAGTGTTTAGTGCAGTCCTTGCATGGTATTTTGTACACTACATTCGTCTTGCTCATGTTGGGTATCGGGTCCTTCGTTCTGGTGAGTTGTTGTCTGAGCGTGGCTGTTGGTTTGTGTGTCGTTATGAGTCCTAGGGGTCGCAGTAGTCTGGCTGTCAGTTCCGAGATGCTCCTGATGTATGGTAGTGGGGCTAGTCCTTTTGGTTGTGGTATGTCCTCGTTCCGTGGTCTTTCTCTTAGGCATCCTTAGTAGCCACACACACAGACAACAAGCAACATGAATTCGACTGGGACAACACTACTATTATAGGGCAAGCCAGACAGAGAACAGCCAGGGAATTCCTAGAGGCATGGCATTCATCCACAAACTCCATCAACAAACACATCGACCTGAACCCAATATACTAACTACTACAGCGGACAGCTGAAACTGACAACCGGAAGCGGCAGGGACAGACCACTATAAACACCGGAGGAAACATCAAAGAAGCGCTTCGCAGGAGGCTCCCAAGCACTGATGATGTCGCCTAGCCAGGGGACGAAACGTTTGCAACAAAAACTTCCAGCTCGGCGAACAGAACCACAGCAATGTAAGAGCATGTTGGTGTGCAGAAATGCTGGAAATACAACTGATAACATAAAACAAGTCAGATGTCATACTAGTTGTCATTCAGCCACTCAGTCTTTTTAAGGTCAATTGGTTCACCTTTTGGGAAAATCTTGAATTGGTTTGTTTACATTAATAATTCAACTGAAATCCAGAAAAAAAGTATCAACATAATTGCCATATTCTACTGTGTAAAACACAGTAAATGCGTAAATACTAAAACAATAAAGAAAAACTAGTCCCCGAAAACTTTACAACTAGTGGGAAAGGGATCACTTTCTTCCGCTTACTCAAAGTGCAAGTAAAATAACAACATTTTTATTGTAATTCTAAAAACCCCCAACCATGCAAAATGCACAAAGATGATATGGAAATCAAGACAGTTTTAAGCACTCAGGGAAACTAATGGCAATGAATGGAAAAATGGAATATGCAAATAAACACAAACATCTAACAAAGAATTTCCATTAAACATAAGCACAGGACAGCTGCACATGAAATCGTGGTTAGAGATAGGCTGTTACAATTCTCACTTTTTTCCAACAGCTTTTTCCTTTTTTAACAACTTGACAACAGTTTCCGTAGGGGAAGCAGTCTGCCTATGATCTAAAACATGCATTACTTCACACAATATCATTCCTAGCTAAAAATAAATTGTAATCATAATAAATTGCTTACCACATTGTGTGAAAGATTTAATACCTCCTGTCAGTCTGGAATGCAGAACAGATCATAATGTAAGACCATTTTGTGCTACTGACTAAACTTACTTAGGAATAAAAGTTAATATATAAAACAAAATGAATGCTGACAAAAAAAAGTTCACAACACTTGCAAAAAGTAGGATTTATATTTTTATTACACCTTTCGTGACCACAGAATGCCCCAAACCACTTTACACTCAATTAAATATTTTTGAACTGTTCTGAAATAGAAAAAGAGGAAGACAATCTACCCCAGAAAGCAAACACAAACAGCAGAGAAATAAATGAGGTCATGTGTTTTAGGTGTTACTTGAGGGGCAAGCGTTGGCCAGGACATTACAAGACATTGCTAACAGTGTAATCCCCAGCAAAGTTGGAAAAGTTGGATAGCACAATGATTGCTGATTTCTTTTTTACTCTTCTTTCAACAGAATACATTAAAAGGATAATCAGACAAACATTTTTCTTTTCTTTAGTAAAATAGATAGAATCTTAAGGTCCAATATTTCAAAGTGAGATACAGCCACTGTTCTTGACTTGCTTAAAAGCTCCCTTGCCCATGACTTTGTCACTCTTCATGTCCTTCTTTATCTCCCATCCTCACAGTTCCCTGATACTATTCTCTGCAATATAGTTGGCTAGCAATTTATTAACAGATGTATCCTAGTTGTTTAAATATATGTATAAATTCACATTTCTAAACACAATCAGCACCAGTCAGATATGCAGGTAAAGAAAAACAGAAGGGTCTGTGGTTAAAAACATGCTAAAAATGAGATCTGCTCAACTTCTCCAATAACATCACCAAGCATTTTGAAGATCTGGGTGTTTTTTGCAAGAGAAATATTAGATAGAACTTAGTAAGTAATGAAAAGATTAAGAGGAGAGTGCAAGTTGTATCATTTGTACCATAATGGAAAGAAGATGTAATGCAAGAAGAAATTTCCATGAACTATAGCACTCTTTGTTAATTCTCATTGCTTTTACATTTTTAAAGGTAAAATCCAAGAGGGCAGCAAACAACATGTAGTAGACCACATTGCCACTGCTAATTCTGTCCTCTTTTTAGACTTACCTGCCATAATAGTGTCATTTTCATGAGTAAAGGATGTTAGGTGGTGACTAACAAGATAGAAGTAACTCATCTAATCATGTGTGAATTAGCTTGTTAAAAGCAGACAAGAAATGTGGGTGAATTTCTTGGCCTATCAAATCCTCAATAGTAAGATCTAAGATTGCCTAAAAGCTGCCTGACAATCAGAGGCCAGCAGCTTTGATGTGGTCAAAGGCAAGGTGATGGTCAGAGGAAAGGGCAGGGATGTGACTTCCTGAAGCCACCTTTTTGCCACAGTTTATGTTCTGACTACACCCAGATGAAGCAATTGCAGGTTTCCCCCATCCACAAGTAGGCAGGTCTATTCGGTTTTCACTGTTGGGAAACTAGCCATCTTTGCAGGCAATTGGGGAGTCGGTGAATTAAAGCCCGTAAGTGACCAGTAATTGATCAGTTAGGGATCTTAATGGGTCCTCAATGGACCTTCTTCCCAGAATTAATTAGTGAAGTGGTAAGAAGGGGCTTAGTCTCTCAACAGGACCAATTCACACAATTATTTCCCCTTCTTGCTACCATTCTTACCCCCTCCAAGGAGGGGAAACTTCTGCTAATTGAGTTGCACAGCACAGAAGAATTAGACCTACTGAGTCTATATCAATACTTTTGAAGACCAATACAGTAAGCCCGACTTCCCACCAAATTTCCCTGTAGTTTTTTTCTCTAAGTATTATTCAATTTTCTGTTAAATCTGTTCCTACCACTGTGACTTCGGAGACTGTTCAAATCTTACTTTAGCTGTTTGAGGACATGGTTCTGGGTGATGCTGCAAAGCAATACTGAAGGAGGACTGTTTTGTTAAGGCTGTAGCATAGCCTCTCAGGAAAAAAACAAAAAAATCATAAAGCTCCTTTCAAAGAAAGACAGATGAATTTTCAAAGCATCCTAGAAACTATTTATCCCTTGGCCAACATAATTTTTTAAAAAAGTGATCTCATTATTGCTTTGCACAAAGTGGCTCTTGTGTTTTGTGCATTACAACAGTGACTGCACTTCAAACTGGAATGTCCTGAGATGTGAAAGGTGATATTAAAATAGAAGTTTGTTCTTTAATCTTCATGTAGGAGGCACGCACATGTGGCATTCGGCATATATATGGCATCATCTATCCTATTGCTAAAGCAAACCAACACTCCCTTCATTGATCAGTTCATTGAGTATAGAGTTGGGACATCATGTTACGACTATACAGGACATTGGTGAGGCCACTTTTGCAACACTGCATTCAATTCTGGTCTCCCTCCAATAGGAAAGATGTTAAACTCAAAAGGGTTCAGAAAAGATTTACAAGCATGTTGCTGGGATGGAAGGTTCAAGCTATAGGGAGAGGCTGAATAGGCTGGGGCATTGGAGAGGGGGGGGGGGACCTTATAGAGGTTGAAAAATCATGAGGGGCATTTTATAGGATGAATGGCCAAGGTATTTTTCCCAGGGTAGGGGAGTCAAAAACTAGAGGGCCTATGTTTAAGGTGTGTGGGGAAAGATTTAAAAGGAATCTGAGGGGCAACTTTTTCACACAGAAGGTGGTGTGTAGAGAATGAGCTGTTAAAGGAGGTGGTAGAGCTGAGTACCATTACAACATTTCAAAGGCATCTGGATGTGTACATGAATAGGAGAGGTTTAGAGGGATATGGGCCAAATTTTGGCAAATGGGACTAGATCAGTTTAGGATATCTAGTTGGCATATACGAGTTGAACTGAAGGGTCTGTTTCCGTGCTGTATAACTCTATGACTCTACGATGCTGGGTTGTTCAGACACCTAGTGAACACGCTCTCTAACAAAATTCCCATGCAGTATTATATCAGCATTTTATGGAAGAGGAACAAATTGCAATTTTAAAAAAATTACCAGAGATGTCAGAAAACCATCCATTCCCAAATGTGAGCTAGCATTTGTCATGAAAACTCAGAATCTGGGAAATGGCATATTTTTAGGGGTCCATGGAACTATTCACACAGTTATGAATTATATCCGACCACCTGGTTGCAAATGGGTTAGGTAGCAAGTGGATTGTATCAGTTACCACTAAGTTTATGTGAATAAAAGCCCATTTTTAATTTCAGTGGTATTAGATTTATTGCTATCATTTATCTTGTTAGCTATTTATAGATCAAATACTGAAGCACGAAGACAAATGCTTTCCTCAAAGACAATTTCTGGGAACTCAAACATTGTTTATCACATCTTGTTGTATGTTATCACTAAAGAACATTATTAAATGTCATTTAGTTATACACTTCAGTCCTCCCAGGGAAAATTCTTTTTAATGATGCTTAGACTAAATAAATTAGTATACAAGCAGTGCCCAGGTTACAAATGGATTCTATTCTTGACTACCTTTGTGAATTAATTTTAAACAAGTCTTAACACAATACAGTGCAGCATAAAACCACCATTTGTAAATATGAGCAAATATTCACATGTCAGATCATTAAAATGAATATGAATACACCCTGTTTGGAATCTCTTTTGTAAGTCTGAGCATTCGTAAGTTGGACATTCATGAATCAAAAACTGCTGTATTGGCTGGGCTGCAATTAGGATTCTGTGTCCACTTTTGAGCAATACTTAGATTCATAGAGACATAGAGATGTTCTGCATGCATACAGACCCTTCGGTCCAACTCATCCATGCCGACCAGATATCATAACCTAATCCAGTCCCATTTGCTAGCATTTGGCCCATGTCCCTCTAAACCCTTCCTAATCATGGATCCATCCAGATGCCTTTTAAATGCTGCAATTGTACCAGCCTCCACCACTTCCTCTTGCAGCTCGTTCCATACACACACCATCCTCTGCATGAGAAAGTTGCCACTTACATCCCTTTTATATCTTTCCTCTCTCATCCTAAATCTATGCCCTCTAGTTCTGGACTTCTCCACCCCAGGAAAAGACTTAGTCTATTTATCCTATCCATGCTCCTCATGATTTTATAAACCTCTATAAGGTCACCCCTCAGCCTCCGACCCTCCAGGGAAAACAGCCCCAGCGTATCCAGTCTCTCCATTTAGCTTCAAATCTTCCAACCCTAGCAACATCCTTGTAAATCTTTTCTGAACGCTTTCAAGTTTCACAAAATCCTTCTAATAGGAAGGAGACCAGAACTGCACGCAATAATCCAAAAGTGGCCTAACTCATGTTGTGTACAGTTGTCACATGACCTCCCAACTCCTATACAGTGTACTCAATACTCTAACGAATAAAGGAAAGCATATCAAACGCCTTCTTCAATATCCTATCTACCTGTGACTCTACTTTCAAGGAACTATGAACCTGCACTCCAAGGTCTCTTTGTTCAGCATCACTCTCCAGGACCTTACCATTATGTGTATAAATCCTGCTCTGATTTGCTTTCCCAAAACACAAAATTAAACTCCCTTTGCCACTCCTCAGCCCATTGGCCCATCTGATCAAGATCCCGTTATACTCTGAGGTAACCTTCTTCACTGTCCACTATACCTTCAATTTGGTGTCACCTGCAAACTTACTAACATACTTCCTATGTTCACATCCTGGACAGAAAGAATGAGTATAGTTGCATTTATATTACACATTTTATGACATCAATATATACCAAAATATCTTACAGCCAGTTAAGTAATTTTTGAACTGTTATCATAGGATCAGGAATAAATTATTCAGGCTGTTGAAGCTATGCTGGCATTAAACCAGTTCATGTCGGATTCATTTTGTATCTTTATCTATTCACCTTGGCTCCATATGTCCACTCATTCTGGACTCTCCCACCACTGATAATAGTTTCTTTCTATCTATCATTCCAACTCAAATAATCATCTTAAACACATAAAAGAAATCTCCTCTTCGTCTTTTGTACTCAAAGGAATAGAAGCCTATTTTATGACCGATGCACTTATAAGTTAAAACCTTTAGCCCTAGTATAGGCAGTCTCTGGGTTGTGAATGGCTTTCAAACTTGTGTTCGTTCACAAGTTGATTGGTATGCAGCAATGCAAAAACAAGGAGCTAAACTTGTTTTAGCATATATTATGTGGATGAACAAATGTTACCTTGGTGTCAGAAAAACTCCACTACACTTTGTTAAAAAAACGCCAATGGATCTTTTCCACCCACCTGAACAGAAAAAGGGATAAATTTTGGATGTAAATTGTGTCCTTGCATAATCCACCAACTAACTAGAAATTCAATGATCAACTAGCTGACTGAAAAGGTGGCCGCCTGCAACAATATTACACAAAGAATAGTTTTGAGTGAATCAGAATGGGGGGACCTCAATATTCACCTGGGAAGGAGTCCTACCGTGATTTGCCATCAGCCAATAGAATCGTGACCACCACTGGGGCTACTGCCTATCTCAAAGGAAGAAAAGTCAATGGAACCTGGACTCAGGTTAATCCAGTAGTTTGAATGGGCCCAAACTTGAAGACCCCAGTCAGAGGTGTAAGGGGAGTGGTGGAAATTGGTTAGGGATACTGGGGATCAAAGTGTCACACAATTGATGTGATGTATTGAACAAACCTAGATTGCTGTTAAGTCTTTAATCACTTAGAATAGGCTTGCAGATTTCAACTGATTAACAGCAATCTAGGTTTGTTCAATACATCACACCAGTTGTATGATACTTTGACCTTTTACTATAAATTCTGTGTCCTATGATCCTGCCCCACCAGCTATCTGACGAAGCAGCAGCCCTCCAAAAGCTTTACCACCAAATAAATGCATTGGACTATAACCTGGTACTCTTGCGTTGTTATGTTAGTTCTTGCAGTGTGAACATTGAGACTGGGTTCTGACTGAGATGAAAACCCCACTCCAGCCCTTCTTTTTTGAGGAAGGGTGCTCCGTATACTTGAGAGGAGATTCAGCCCAGGATCCCCTCACAAATGCAAATCCATACTTCCCTCCTGAGAGTCATTTTGGCATGCAAAACTGACAGTGGAAGGCAAAGCACGCAACAAATACTGTTACCAATTTCCCACTTTGTCAATATCCCTTTGTACTTTCTTCAGTCCTCTAATAGATGAAAAAAATCTCCTATTTTAGCATCAATTTCAAATGTCAACATCACTTCCTCTATATTTATTGCATATCTAACTCATTTATATACAAAGAGAACAGAAGTGACCTCCCTAATAGTGGTGCATGTCCTCTTGGTGCACTACTATCCAATCCAGACTACACTGAAAAACTTTTGACTTATTTGCCATGTTCACATCTATTGAATCAATGTTTAATTTTCTAATTATCTCTTAATTCATAACCCTTAATTTTCTTTTATAACCTCATGTGTAATCAAGGATTCCCCAAAGTTTTGTACATTAATTCATTCCTCTAACTACCACACCTGCTGCCTCATTGTGCATAAAGTATTGACACTCCAGTGCAATTCTGAGGGACTGCTGTACATTTAGAGATATTATTTTCATATGAAACATTAAATCAAGGCCTAATTTGCCTACTTGGGTTAATTTAAGAGATTCCATTACATTATTTCAAAGAAAGTCAGGAATTACATTCAGTGCTTTGATCAATATTCATTCCTCAGTAAGTATCACAAAAAGACGGTCATTATCATATTGCTGTTTGTAGGAGTTAGCAATATGATCATTAATGCTGCATTTCCTACATTGCAATATACTTCAAAATACTTCATTAGCTGTAAACCACTTTGATTCACCAAGTAGTTGTGAAAAGCGTTTGATAAATGCCTTTGATAAGTTCCTTTTATAAAAAAAAGTTTAGTTTTTTCAACATTGACTGCTTCTATATTCTTTTTATCTAATCATATGATAATTTTATCCTTGATTAAAGACTCTAAAATATTCTCTACAAGACTAGTTAAATTAATTGTTTTGTCTATAATTAGATAGATCACTACTTATTCCCATTCTGAAAATGAGCACTACGTTGGACATGCTCAAATCTTCCGACATACATTCATAACACATATAGCCTTGAAATATAATTTATAGGTCCTCTGGGGTTTCCTGCTTTTTTCTCCTTCAGGGTCAAGAATACATCCTGTCAAGTGCTGGTGCTTTATCTTTCCTTGACCTAACAACTCATTTAATACATTTATTTTATCCAATATTTCAGGATTCTCCTCCTCCAAGTAACTGTTTAAAGAGTTTAAAAACTCAACCATTTTTGATCATCACCTACAAACTGACAACTTTCTCAGAGATCCAATCTCATTTCCCAACTATTACCTTATGGTATATTTTCAAAATACTTTATTATTCTTATTGATGTTTCTTGAATACATTTTCTGCATATTTCCTATAGGCTTTCCTAATTTTGTAGTTTAATCTTTTTTAGTCACGCTATTCTTATTATCCTCTCACTCCTTTAATTTTAATTGATTTGTACCCTCTTTCGCTTATCTATTTCTAAAACTCAATGAGGGAAAGCTGTTCTGGAGCAGTATAGGTAAAAGCAAATCAAAAGCTTATGTAGTCCGTCCTACAGTATAAGGGCGACTACCTTTCAAAGTACTGCTTTGGATGCTAGCCACTTTAAGATGTCCTGAAAGTACTATATAAATGCAACACTTTTTTGACTTTGAGTGTAACATGAACTGAAATTCATGATGATCCATTTTGCGATAGTGCCCAAGATGAATTTCCCACCTAACCACCCCAACTTTTTTTTTTAATACGAATATGTTGAGATAGAACAATATACTCTATTGCAGGAAAAGAATGGTTGCCAAACACTGACGAGTAAAGCATTGTGATTGAATACTTTCTACCTTCCCTGACTTCCCAACGCACATCTAACACTGCAGTCATGTAATGTCCCAGGAAAACCTCAAGGTCAATATGGGAAAATTGCTCTATAAATTTCATCCGGACCCCCTCAGAAGATCAAAACCAGTCCAGATGATGACATTACATTCACAAACCTCTATATGATGAAATTCTTCTGCTGTCAGGAGTTCGTCCTACTCTCTCTTGAACAACACCACCCATCAAAAAACACAGCAACACTTCCAGAACGATCACAATTCTCTAAGAAAAGGAGAAGCTCTCAGCAGCATGCGTATTCCTATTTTTGAATATTTTATGTCACCTCCGCCTTCTCAATTTTTTAAACTGGAATAATTCATCCACAGAGATGCTATCCAGCCCTTAAATATTTTGTAGATCTCTATCAAGTCACCTCTTAAGCTTAGAAATAAAAATAACATCTAAGTATATGAAGTCCTTTAAGCTATAAATAATTTTTGTTGCTATCCTCTGGATCTTCTCCATGGCATCAAGATCATGCACCAGGTAGCAAGGCTGCAACTGGACACAGTGATCCAGATACGATTTGATAGGTGGCCATTATAATGTCAAAATAGATCCTTTGATTTATAACAAACAAAAACAGAAATTACTGGAGAAACACAGTAAGTCTGTTAACATCTGTGGAGAGAAAACAGAGTTAACATTTCAAGTCCAGTGCCCTTCCTCACAACAGACTCTGTGATTTATACCAAGTGGTTCTATTCATAGAAACTGTTGGTTTTAACTAATTTCTCTACATTGGTCATGAATCTTTCATGATTTATACACAATAATAACTAGATAATTCTCTCTTTGGACTTTGCTCAGTATCGTTCCCTGCAAATGATGTTAGTCTGTGTTAGTCTGACCAAAACACATGACTTTATTTTTCTAAATGAAATCACTTGCACTGGTCCCGCAACATTCAAATATTTTGAGACTCAATTGTGCATCTCCATTTACAATCTTAACCTTTGCACAGATTTTGAAGCGATCGGTAGAATGTACTCGCCATACTCCCAATGTTGCTGTCCAAGCCATGAATGGAAATCACAAATAGTTCCATGGAAACACCAACATTAATATTTCTCTGAGCAAATCACTTTTGATAACTACAATTTTTGCATTGCAGGAACCCCAATTCCCAACCTCACTTTTCAAATTTCTACTAACAGCACAAGATTCTATTTTGAGAAACAGACTCGTATGAAGAAGTACTTCATCAAAGTTTCTTTGAAATTCCAGAATGACAATTTCTACCAGAGTTCCCTCATCCTCTAGCCTTGTTTCTCCCTCAATAAATGCTCCCAAATTTGTAACACACAAGCTATTATTTTCAGAAACCCTGGTATGAATTTCTAATAGTTCCACCCCTTTCCTAACAATCATTAAAGAATATCTTACATTTTCAAGCAAATGCTCAACACTGCACTTTAGGCCTGGTGTTGCTGGCTCTGACTTTGTCCTTTTTCTTTTGAAAATCAAACTATCTTATCTTAATATCATACAAAGGGAACTGTCCTGATCCACTGGATTATTGAAAATACAGAGAAGTAACTGACAGATACTTGTGCCATCTCTTCAGTCACGCTTGGACTATTATCTTCGAATGTTTGATTTCTAACATAGATCATAACATAATTTTTAATGTATTTTAATGATAATACTACTTAATATTGAGCATACCTCACCTGGAACATAAAAAGCATCATTAAAAATAGTCTTTTAGGAGCTCTGCATAATCTAACAATCAGTTAGAATCTACTCTGCAGCATCTTTTAATGGCACTATATGACCCTTGACAACCTTCTGACTTCTGACACAGCATAAAAGTCTTTTGCTATTACTGTCATTATTATGCACCATGCTTTTTTTCCAGAGACCTCTTAGCTAATCTCATGTCTATTTCTGTCTTCTTTAATTGCATGCAATACTTCTCTGTTTTCATGTAAGCTAAATGCCTTAAATGTGTGGAATACATCTTTACTTCAATCAAATTTGCCTTTGTAAATTCCTCAGAAAGCACAATTATTTGGTTTATCATTTTAAGCTATGCTTGGTTTTTTTCTTTTTGGGAATGGTTGTAATTAGTACCCAGTTTCCTCTAAGCATTTAATTCTCTATCTAGTATGGTTAAGCAGACAACTCAGCCACTTTTGTACTGCCTGTTCTTTACAAAATCTGGGATCAGCACTAGATTGATTGCAAACTTATCTTGTGCTTATGGAATCTCTTTTCTTTTCAAAATAAAAACATTCTACTGTTACTCTACAGTACTCTCCAACAATTTCACCTTCCTGCTCAGCACAGTAAAGCAGCATATTGCAGAGATATGTTGCAGGCTAGAATCCCTGACAGTGTCGTACAATGTAGATATGAGATACCTTAACATTCTCCATTGCAATCTGAGTAGACAAACTGCCATGGAGAATGTTTACAATCCACTCACATAGGTGTACCAACTATTACCCAACCAAATATCAACTACTCTGCCATTTACACTGGCAATTACAAAAGTCATTGCTACATATAGGCTACCATAAAATAGACCAAATGAGCACATATTTGGAAGGCTGGTGCTGGCTTCTGATATCCATCTATGATGACAAACATCAAACACTCTTTCCTCTGCCCTTCGTCCAACATACCCGGCCTCGCTGACAGAAGGAATACTGACCAAGCATCTGTTTCACTACCAATGACAGCTAAGGACAGCCACTCATCATCTTCCAAAAAAATCGATAATAACATTTCCCATTTATAACAACAACTTAACATTGCCCTTAATCCTCACTTCAAAACGGCATGCACAGAGTAACTGGGAAGGGATTATGTCCATTAGCAGTCCTTTAGCAGATGGATTGAGAACTGGAGTATACTAGTCCCTGGAACTATTCTGAAGCATCCCTTCCTCATCTTTTTCAATGTCTTCAGGCCTTTCCTAAAGTGCAATGTGCAGAACTGAATGGATATTCCAATTGAGACTGAAGCAATGTTTTATACCAACTTCTCAAAACACTTTTCCTTTTTGTAATTCATGCCTCTTTTAATGAAACCCAGGATCCTTGATCTTTTACTAACCCTGTTCTCAGCCTTCACTACCATCTTGAAGATATGCACACATATTTTCCACTGCCCTTTAGAATTTCTATTATATTTCGTCAAGTTTTGTACAAAATAACATCATGTCACACTCCACTATATTAAATTTTGTCTTCCACTTAACCAGCCATTCTACCAACTCGTATATGACCTTTTAAAGTTTATCCTCAGCACAGTTCACAACACTTCCAAGTTTTGTGTGATAAACAACTGTGAAATTGGGCTTTGTACACACATATCTGGGTCAATAATATTTATCAAGAAAAGCAAGAATCCTAACTCGAATGTCCTCAGAAAATTCTCACAACACTGACAGCACATCAATGTCAAGTTCTTCAGCATTTCAAGAAAGCAGCTCACCCTAAATGCATACATCCCATGAGCAAATAACAAAAAAAAGTTTCTCCATTCTAAAAAAACACAAACATTCACCCTTGAATCGCCCAACCAATCTTGTATCCAAATAAAGTTGAAAAATGTGGTGCTGGAAAAACACAGCAGGCCAGGCAGCATTCGAGGAGCAGGAGAATCGACGCTTCGGGCACAAGCCCTTCTTCAGGAATGAGGCTGGTGTGCCAGCCGGGTTGAGATAAAAGGTAGGGAGAGGGAATTTGGGGGAGGGGCGCTGGGAATACGATAGGTGGAAGGAGGTGAGGGTAAGGGTGATAGGCCGGAGAGGGGGTGGGGGCGGAGA
This sequence comes from Chiloscyllium plagiosum, assembly GCF_037043375.1. Lineage (NCBI taxonomy): Eukaryota > Metazoa > Chordata > Chondrichthyes > Orectolobiformes > Hemiscylliidae > Chiloscyllium > Chiloscyllium plagiosum. The sequence goes on from NW_028270159.1 coordinate 47,971,879, forward strand.
GGTCGGGAAGAAGATTGCAGGTCAAGAGGGTTGTGCTGAATTCAGGGTTGGGACTGAGATAAGGTGGGGGGAGCGGAAATAAGGAAGCTGGAGAAATCTACATTCATCTCGTGTAGTTGGAGGGTTCCTAGGCAAAAGATGAGGTGCTCTTCCTCCAGGCGTCGTGCGGTCAGGGTCTGGCGATGGAGGAGGCCAAGGACCTTCATGTCCTTGGCGGAGTGGGAGGGGGAGTTAAAGTGTTCAGCCACGGGGCGGTTAGGTTGGTTGGTGCGGGTGTCCCAGAGGTGTTCGCTGAAGCAAGTAGGCGGCCTGTCTCCCCAATGTAGAGGAGACCACATCGGGTGCAACGGATACAGTAAATGATGTGTGGAGGTGCAGGTGAATTTGCGACGGATATGGAAGGATCCATTGGGGCCTTGGAGGGAGGTGAGGGAGGAGGTGTGGGCGCAAGTTTTGCATTTCTTACGGTTGCAGGGGAAGGTGCAGGGAGTGGAGGTTGGGTTGGTGGGGGGGGGGGGGGGGGGGTGGACCTGACGAGGGAGTTGCAGAGGGAGTGGTCTCTCCGGAACGCTGATAGGGGTGGGGAGGGAAATATATCCCTAGTGGTGGGGTCTGTTTGGAGGTGGCGGAAATGATGGAGGATGATACGATGTATCCGGAGGTTGGTGGGGTGGAAGGTGAGGACCAGTGGGGGTTCTGTCCTGATGGCGATTGGAGGGTCGGGGTTCAAGGGCGAAGGTGCAGGAAGTGGAGGAGATGTGGTGGAGAGCATCGTCGACCATGTCGGAGGGGAAATTGCAGTCTTTGAAGAAGGAGGCCATTTGGGTAGTTCGGTAGTGGAATTGGTCCTCCTGGGAGCAGATGCGGTGGAGGCAAAGGAATTGGGAATATGGGATGGCGCTTTTACAGGGGGCAGGGTGGGAGGAGGTGTAATCTAGGTAGTTGTGGGAGTCGGTCGGTTTGTAGTAAATGTCTGTGTTGAGTCGGTTGCCCGAGATAGAAATGGAGAGGTCTCGGAAGGGGAGGGAGGAGTCTGAGATGGTCCAAGTAAATTTGAGGTAGGGATGGAAGGTGTTAGTAAAGTGGATGAACTGTTCAACCTCCTCGTGGGAGCACGAGGTAGCGCCAATACAATCATCGATGTACTGGAGGAAAAGGGGAGTGGTGCCAGTGTAGCTGCGGAAGATGGACTGTTCCACATATCCTACGAAGAGGCAGGCATAGCTGGGGCCCATGCAGGTGCCCATGGCTACTCCTTTGGTTTGGAGGAAGTGGGAGGATTGGAAGGAGAAGTTGTTAAGAGTGAGGACCAGTTCAGTCAGTCGAAGGAGGGTGTCAGCGGAAGGGTACTGGTTGGGTCGGCGGGAGAGGAAGAAGCGGTGGGCTTGGAGGCCTTCGTGATGGGGAATGGAAGTGTATAGGGACTGAATGTCCATCGTGAAGATAAGACGTTGGGGGCCGGGGAAGCGAAAATCATGGAGGAGGTGGAGGGTGTGGGTGGTGTCCCGAACGTAGGTGGGGAGTTCTTGGACTAAGGGGGACAGGACAGTGTCGAGGTATGCAAATAAACACAGGAACAGGAGAAGGCCAAAAAAAAAACCGAAAGAACTGCACATGATGGGAATCAGAAATTGCTAGAAAAATGTAGCAGGTCAGGCAGCATCTATGGAGAGAAAGCAAAATTAACATTTTAGCACATACTGTAGAGAAGGGGTGGGGAGAGGAGGAAGAATAGAGATCAGAGAGAAGAAAAAAATCAGTTGGTTGGATAAATGAGTGGGTAAAGGGAAGCCTGAGAGAATGAACAGCTGCTAATGGGGTTCGTTACTGGCTGACAGTGGGTTGTTTGTGGTAGCAGCCCGTGCAACGACATGGTCTGATATGTGGGGGTTGGGGTAAGGACATAGGAGAAGGTGCTCAGGCCCTAAAATTATTAACTCAATATTGGGTCCAAGAACTTTCAGGGTTCCCAAGTGGAAAATGGGATGTCATTCTTCCAGTTTGTGCTGAGCTCTAACAGGTTGATGTCAAGAAGGAGAATGTGCTGAAAATTTTGAAGAAGGGTAGATAAGTTCCCTGAGCCAGATGAGATATATTCAAGGTTATGAGAGGAAGCGAGGAAAGAGTTTGCTGTGCCATTAGCCATGATCTTTGCATCCTCACTGTTCACTGGAGTAGTGCCAAATGATTGGAGGATGGCAAATGTTATTCCCTTGCTCAAGAAAGGGAATAGAGATAATCCTGGGAATTACAGACCAATCAGCCTGTGGTGGACAAATTATTGGAGAGGATTCTGAGAGACAGGATTTATGATTACTTGGAAAAGCATAGCTTGATTAGAGATAGTCAGCATGGCTTTGTGAGGGGCAGGTCATGCCTCAAGTGTTACTGAATTCATTGAGGATGTGTCAAAATACACTGAAGAAGGTACAGCAGTGGATGTGGTGTACATGGATTTTAGCAAGGCATCTGATAACGTTCCCCACGGTAGGCTTATTCAGAAAGTAAGAAGGCATGGGATTCAGTGAAATTTGGCTGTCTGGATACAGAATTAGTTGGCCCATAGGAAGACAGAGGTTGGTAGTAGATGGACAGTGTCAATCCTGGATCTCGGTGTCCAGTGGTGATCCATAGGGATCTGTTCCAGGACCTCTGCTCTTTGCGACTTTTATAAATGGCTTGGATGAGGAAGTGGAAGGGAGTGTTACTGCGTTTGCCGATGACATGAAGGTTGGTGGAGTGGTGGATAGTGTGGAGGGCTGTTGTAGGTTGCAACAGAACATTGATACGCTGCAAAACTGGGCTGATAAGTGGCAGATGGGGTTCAACTTGGAAAAGTGATTCAGTTTGAATGCTGAATACAGGTTAAAGGCAGGATTCTTGGCAGTGGGGAGGAACAGAGAATCTTGGGGTTCATAGATCCCTCAAACTAGCCACCCAAAATGATAGCTTTGTTAAGAAGGCGTATGGTGTGTTGGCTTTTATTAACAGGGGGATTGAGTTTAACAGTCACAAGATTTTGCTGCAATTCTCTACAGCCCTAATTAGACCACACTTGGAATATTATGTTCAGTTCTGCTCATCTCCTTATAGGAAAGATGTGGAAGCTTTAAAGAGAATGCATAGGAGATGTACCAGGATGCTGCCTGGACTAGAGGGCATGTCTTATGAAGTAAGGTTGACGGAGCTAGAGCTTTCCTCATTGGAGTGAAGGGTGAAAGGTAATTTGATAGAGGTATACAAGGTGATGAGAGACATAGATAGAGTGAATAGTCAGAGACTTTATTCCCAGGGCAGAAACGGCTATCGCAAGGCTATCATAATTTTAAGGTGATTGGAGTAAGGTTCAGGGGAAATGTCAGTGTTTGGTTCGTTACACAGAGAATGGTGTGTGCATGGAATATACTGCCAGCAGTGGTAGTAGAGTCAGATGCATGAGGGACATTTAAAAGCTCTTAGATAGGCATGTGGATGATAGTACATTGAAGGGTATGTAGGTTATTTTGATCATAGAATAGGATAAAAGGTTGGCACAACATCAAGGGCCAAAGGGCCTGTACCAGGCTCTACTGTCCTGTGTAAACTCCATTGTGAGTAGTGAATACAGTGAGACTAGATTGAGTGGAGTGCAAGTAAATCACTGTTTCAACTATAAGGTGCATATGGGGGCTCAGTTAGTGAGGAGGGACAAAGTAAACCAGGTGTTACACTTTCTGCGATTGCATGGGAAGGTTCTGTGGGGGTGTGGGGATATATTGGGAGTGGAGGAGAAGTGAACCAAGGCTTCTCAGAGGGAAGAGTCCCTGCAGAAAGCTGACAAGGGAGAAGAGGAAAATATGTATCTGGTGGTGACATTCTGCTGGTGGCGGCGGAAGTGGCATCTAATGATCCTTTGGATGTGGATGCTGGTCGGATAGTAGGTGAGGATAGGGGAATTCTCTTGCTGTTGTAGGAGGGAAAAGAGGGGGTGAGGGCTGAAGTGCCATGGGGTGGACACAGCCGAATCCCCTGTCAACCACAGTAGCGGGGAGCCCTTGGTTGAGGAAGAAGATGGACATTTGAGAGGATCCCCGGCGCCTTGTTGAAGTTGGCATCATCGGAACAGATGTGATGGAGATGGAGGAGTGTGCCATTCAGCCCACTGAGCCTGCCCTGTCATTCAATACGATCATGACTGATCAAATCCTTTCACCTATTACAAAGGAACCTCGATTATCCGAATACCAATTATCCGAAAATCGGATTATCCGAAGGAGAGCTCGAGATCCCAATAGGAACATTACATCAAAGACGTGTTTTCAACAGTGATCACATCTTGGTTACAGTGATTAAACAGGCACCGTCTCTAAATGACTGACCTCCTGCCCTCTCTCTCCCCACACCTTCCCTGAAGTTCTACACAGGGGTATACCCTTTCTATCCCTTTAAGTATTTTGTAAGTTTCAATGTGATTATTTCTTATTCTTCAAAACTCTTGAGATTACAGGTCCAGTTTTCCCAACCTCTTTTCACAGGATAGTCCTACTATCCTGGGAACAGGCTAAGCAAACCTTTGTTGTAATCCCTCTCTGGCAATAATAACTCTCCTGAGATAAAGACACCAATCCTGCACACAGTATTCGAGGTGTGGACTAACCAAGTTCTTCTATAATTGAAACAAGACTTCGCTATTCCTACCCACAAGTCCTCTTGTAATAAAGACTAACAGAGTCTCAGAGACATATCGACAAGGACACCTAGGTTCTTTTGTACATTTACTTTCCAATTTTTTCCCGTATGAGATACTCTGCATACTTGATCTTCCGAACAAAGTGGATAATCACACATTTTTTCACTTTAAATTCTATTTGCCATGTCCTTGCCCATTCATTGTCTCTCAATCTTCCTGAAACCGCTTTACATCTTCTCCACCATACACATTCCCTTGGCTTTGCATCATGTGCAAATTTATAAATGTTACATTTAATCTCCAACATAAATTCATTGATATATTTTATGAACATCTGAGCCCAAATACTGATCTTTGTACAGCCTAGGTATTTATTTTATTTATTCTTGCTTTCTGTTTTCTGTCTATAATCTAAATCAGTACATTGCCTTCTATCTGACATGTTTTCATTTTTCTAATCAGCCATTTCTAGAGGATTATATGAAAAGCCTTCTGCCCATCCCTCTCTTTCATCAATTTTGTTATTAACCTCCTCAAAAAGCTTTTCTGAATTTGTTGAGCATGATTTCCTGTTTGCAAATCAACACTAACTATAGCCAATTACATCATTATCATCTAGATGTCAAGTTATCACCTCCTTTATAATAGTCGGTTCTGCTACAACATGGGTTTCTTCAATGTAACTTGGCTTTAACGCAATTGAAGAACTTAGATCATTATTTGTAGAACGTGAACTTTCCTTACCACCATTGATTATAACACGATTCTGACCCTATTAGTTTAAATGGAGCAGCTAGTGTGCAATTTTCTTACAACACAAGATCGCATGAGAACATAACTATCATGTTATATCAGAACTGACTGTTATCTTTACTAATGATGTACAGCTAACAGGTCTGTGATTCCCTGCATTGTCTCTTGCTCCTTCCTTAAATAGTGGGTGGCATTTGCTACCTTTCAATCTGCAGAAATCATTCCAGAATCTATAGAATTTTAGAAAATAATTACCAATACATCGACTATTTTTATACTCAGCTCTTTCAAGAGTCTGGGATTGAAACTGCGGGGAATTATAAAATTTTAGCCCCAATAATTTCTCTAGTGCAATCTTCTGAATAACGCTAATTTCCTGCAACACCTCATTCTCTTTAACCACTTGGATTTCTTGTTTTAAAGAGATTTCTGCTATTTTCCCGAGTGAAAACAGACTCAAAGTAATCATTTAACATCTCTGCCATTTCTCTATTTCCCAGTATAAATTCTCTTGTCTGTCCTATAATGGAACTAAATATTTTTTGACAAATTTTCCTTTTTTACATACCTCAGAAGCCTTTACAGTTCTTTATTTTTTGCTAAATTACTTTCATATTCCATTTCCCTTTCTTATCAGTTTCTGGGTATTCTATAAGCCTCCCAATTCTTAGAATTAATGTTACTTCTAGCAAGAATATCGGCCTTTTTGAATTTTATACAATCCTGAACTTTGTTGCCTGTAGTTGACTAACTTCTTTGAGTTTTGCACCTTCAAAGAACGTATGGTTGCTGTACGCCTTTAAAGACTAATCGAGATTCTGAAGGGAGAATATAGAAAGTTAGGCAGGAATTTAAAAGGAGGCCCTTGAGGGTAATAATATCTGGATTACTCCCGGTGCTACAAGCTAGTGAGAATAGGAATTGATGGATAGAGCAGATGAAGGCGTGGCTGACGAGCTGGTGTAGGGGAGAAGGGTTCACATTTTTGGTTCATTGAAATGAAGTGCGAGGTGCTGCATTTTGGAAAGTAAATCGGGACAGGGCTTCTTCACTTAATGGCAAGGCCCTGGGAGGTTTTGCTGAACCAAGAGACCTTGGAGTGCAGGTTCATAGTTCCTTGAAAGTGGAGTCACAGGTAGATAGGATAGTGAAGAAGTCGTTTGGTATGCTTTCCTTTATTGGTCAGAAATTGCATCTGTACAGGACACTGGTTAGGCCACTTTTGGAATACTGTGTGCAATTCTGGTCTCCCTCCTACTGGAAGGATGTTGTGAAACTTGAAAGGGTTCAGAAAAGATTTACAAACATGCTGCTAGGGTTGGCGGATCTGAGCTATAGGGAAAGGCTGAATAGACCGGGGCTGTTTTCCCTGGAGTGTCGGAGGCTGAGGGGTGACCTTATAAAGGTTTATACAATCATAAGGGACATGGATAGGATATGTAGAAAAAGGTCTTTTCCCTGGGGTGGAGGAGTCCAAAACTAGAGGGCATGGGTGTAGGGTGAGAGGGTAAAAATTTAAAAGGGACTTAAGGGGCAACATTTTCACACAGAGGGTGATGCGTGTACAGAATGAGCTGCCAGAGGAACTGGTGGAGGCTGGTACAATTACAATATTTAAAAGGCATCTGGATGGGTATGTGAATAGGAAGGCAAATGGGACTAGATTCAGTTAGGATATCTGGTCAGCATGAATGAATTGGACCAAAGGGTCTGTTTCCATGCTGTATATTTCTATGACTATCCACTGCCCATGTGCAGTCATACCTTTTCAAGTATTTTCCAAATCCACCTCAGCAATGTGTGCCTCATAACTTTCATAATCTGCCATACTCAAAGTTAATACACTTGCTTCAAGATGCACCACCACACTCTCAAACATAATGTAAAATTCTAACAGGTTGTGCTCACTCATTCTTAAAGGTTATTTTACAACAAGAGTGTTAATTAGCCCTTTGCATTGCATAATACTAGATCTAAAATAACATGTCCTGTAACTGGCTTCTCAACATTCTGTTCTGGAAAAAACATCCCCAACATACTCCAGAAAGTTGTCCTCCACAGCTTTTGTGCTCAACTGAATGCCCAGTCTTTATCCTGCAGCTGTTCCATGGCATCCTTGACTCTGGCATCAGACAGGTGACACCATCCTGGAGTCATGTTTCCTGCCATAGAAATGCCTATTTGATTCCTTGACAATAGAACGGTCTATAACTATTGCTCTTCCATTCTTTTTCCTCCTTTTCTGTAAAGGATAGTCACTCATGGTACCATGGCTTATCTTTGGCTGCACTTCCCTGAAGAACCATTGACCTCACTGGCTTTCAAAATGGAAATCGGATTAACAAACATGATTAGCACAGGGCACTCCTGTACTGTCTGCCTCAGCATTTTAGACTGCCTGGTCGTCAGCCATTCCTTCTCTTCCCAAACATTGCCAATCTGCAATGTGACCACCTTCCTATACATGGTATCCACATAGTCCTTTGCCTCGTGAGTGCACAATGGTAATTCCAGCTGCTCTTCAATTTCTAAAACCTGGAGCTCAGACTTGCGCATGGTCAATCCACCAAACTTGCACATCTTTGTGACTGTGGGAGGAAACCAGAGCACCTGGAGGGGCCTCACACAGACACAGAGAATGTGCAAACTCCACATAGACAATCGCCCAAGGCTAGTATCGAACCCAGATCTCTAGCACTGTGAGGAAGCAATGCTAACTAATGAGCCGCCATACTGCCCCAAATTTGATTTGGTTTATTACTGGCACATGTACCTAAGTACAGTGAAAGTTTTGTTCTGATGTAGTACGTACAAATCATATGATACCAAGATAAAAGGGTGAAAGAACAAAGCGAGGAATACAAAGTTACGGCTGGAAAGAAGGTACACAAAAAGCAACATCAACATTAGATTTGAAATTTGAGATGTCCATTCAGAAGACTGATCGCAGCGGGGAAGAAGCAGTTCTTGAACCTCTTAGTACATGTGTTTATGCTTTTCTTTCTTCTGCCTAACAGAAGAGGTTGAAAGATATTATAGCTGGGGTGGGAGAGGTATTTGATGATGATGATGATGGTTGCCTTTCCAAGGCTTGCATGATGGACTGCATGTATTCACAACTCTCTGTACTTTCTTGTGGCAGAGCAGTTGTGTACCAAGTCGTGCTGCATCTAGATAGAACACTTTCTGCAGTGCATCTGTAAAAACGTTAGTTAGAGTCCTTATTGACATTCCAAATTTCCTTAGCTTCCTGAGGAAGAAAAGGCATTGCTGTGTTTTCTTGACCATCGCATCAACATGGGTGGTCCAGGACAGATTGTTAGTGATCTTCACTCCTGGGAATGTGACACTCTCAACCATTTCCACTTCAGCTCCATTGATGTACACAGAGGCATGCCCTCCTCGTTGCTTCCTTCAGACATGTCATCTTGTAAATCTGAAATCTACCTGTTACCCTTAGAATAAACATGGTTGTATCCAAACTTAATAAGCCATTTCTCAAAAGAAAAGAGAAACCAAGTACAGTTTAACACAAACTAAATACCCAAACTGCACCTTTAAGATTGAAAATACTGACCAAACCTATTCACCAATCAGTTGCTTTCCCTGCACTCTTGACATCACGCACCATTAGTGCAAGTAGGTCTTTCAATCTTTGCCTTATTTCATCTTCCATTCACCTCTTGTCTGCAGACTTTATTTCTTGGATTAACCCTTAACTAAAACAACCATTTGCTTCTTTGCCTCAAATTGCCATTTGAGTCAAATTCCCAGTTTTTTTTTAGATTACATTACAGTGTGGAAACAGGCCCTTCGGCCCAACAAGTCCACACCAACCCGCCGAAGCACAACCCACCCATATCCCTACATTTACCCCTTACCTAACACAACTGGCAATTTAGCATAGCCAATTCACCTGGCCTGCACATCTTTGGACTGTGGGAGGAAACCCACGCAGACACGGGGAGAACGTGCAAACGCCACACAGTCGCCTGAGGCGGGAATTGAACCCGGGTCTCCGGCGCTGTGAGGCAGCAGTGCTAACCACTATGCCACCGTGTTACTCACTCTGTCATAGCCTCACCGCAATGAAATCCCCCTTGCTCTGACCATGTGGCTTACGTTGATCTATCCTGCCATTTACTACTGTCCTTTATATATATATTGAACTTTGACTCTGCTAATAAACCTACAGGTTGTTCTGCCAAAATACGTGTTTCGTCAGTGCAAATTGGCTGTAATGTGATTGACAAATTGTGGACGTTGCTGAAAAAGCACAGCAGGTCAGGCAGCATCGAAGGAGCAGGAGAATTGACGTTTCGGGCATGAGCACTTCTTCAGGAATATTCAGCTCTGATCTCCAGCATCTGCAGACCTCACTTTCTCCTAGAAAATTGTGGACGTTGTTTGGATAATGCAAACTTTCTACTGACCAGGCATAGGGATCTTCTATTAGCAATCTTCTACAGTGTGATTTTTTTTAATAGCAGTTTTCCATAGTGTGATTTTCTATAGTGCAAGGTTGCAGAAGAACACAATTGTTGTATTATGGCAGAATGGCCAATATTAGGTTGTACTATATCAAATAACTTTTTAAGTTCCCTCAAATATCATATTACACCATTAGCTTCACAAAAAAACTCAAGAAAGTTAATCGTAGAATCTGTCCAATGCAGAAAGAGACCATTGGGTCTGCACCGACCCTCCAAAGAGCATCCCACCTAGACCCAAACTCCCATCTATAAGTGGGGGGTTGGTTTAGCTCATTTGGCTGGACAGTTAGCTTGCAAAGTAATATCATGCCAACAGCGTGGGTTCAATTCCCGTGACCAGCTGAGGTTAACATGAAGGATTCTCCTTCTCAACTATTCCCCTAGCCTGAGGTGGGGTGGCCCTCAGCTTAAATCACCACCAGTCACCTCTCTAATGACAGCAACCCTATGTTTCATGTACACTTATTACAAAGACTTCTAACACTGTTTTAAGTAAAACAGGAATAAATATTTATTACAATACTAACAAAAAGTACTTTACAACTTCTAGGAATGGTAAGGATAGATACTGTTAAACTATTAACCACTCTCTGTACTATTAGCCCAAAATTCCCCTTTTACCTCAAGCTGACACCAATCTTAATAGACACAAGGTTAGTAGTAAAGGTTAGTTATTAGGTTTAAGATAGAAAGAGAGTAATGTGGTAAACCAGTATTTAAATCTCAGGCTAACAGTTCTGCCCTTCAAATGTGCTGAACCCCTGAATGAATCATTTATTTATTATCATTTGTATTTTACAGTGAATAATAGTGAAATACAATGAAAAGTTTCAACAGTAGCCACAATCCAGCACCATTTTGAATTGTTTATGAATACAAAGGATAAAAGATATCACTTAAAGAAAGTGTAGCAGCACGGTGGCTCAGTGGTGAGCACTGCTGCCTCACAGCATCAGGGACCCAGGTTCAATTCCAGCTTTGGGTAACTGTGTGTGGAGTTTGCACATTCTCCCAGTGTCTGCATAGGTTTCCTCCCACAGTCCAAAGATGTGCAGGTCAGGTGAATTGGCTATTCTAAATTGCCCATAATGTTAAGTACATTAGTCAGAGAGGGGTGGGTTACTCTTTGGATGGTCAGTGTGGACTTGTTGGGCCGAAAGGCCTGTTTCCACACTGTAGGAAATCTAATCTAAACAGTTTAATAATTTAAAAGATATAACTGAAACAGAGACCCAAACATGCTCACCAATGACACCTGTGCAGCCACACCTCCTTTACTGCCTTGCCACCACCTGTGCTGGACCCACCAATGTAAAGTTGCCTCTCTTTAGGCCCCATCTCTTCACCGCTGGGCCTACCTTGCCAATGCTGTTGCCGATGTCTGGTCCCATACCGAAATCACACTCGCCCTGCAACCAGGAGACCCCAGTCCTACTGCCACCTCAATGATGCCAGGAGTCCTGGCTCTGGGCATACCATGGTGCTGCCCCTACAGCCACCGCCTTACCACTATGAGGAGTTTCCGCACTGGTCCAACTGCAACCAAGAGTCTCTGACTCCGCTATGAGACAAGGACCCTGCTGCCATCTTGCCAAGAGTCCCACTCTGGCCACCCTCCTCCAAGATGCCATCTTACTGACACTGCCAACTTGAAAATTCCACTGCTACCGCTGTTCCAAATCGCTAAAGGAGCTTTACCTCCACTACTGCCACCAGTGCCAATCGCCAGGAGGATATCCCTGCTGCCACTGCCACCACCGCCTCCAGTCGCTGTGAGAAGCTGCATCTGCTACCACCTCTGACCACTGGAAGGAGCAGTCATTCCACGTATGGTTCACTCTAACTACCAACCAATTTCATTGACTAACCCGCTGCTAAAAAGCTCCAAAAGAGAAAAACAAAAGAAAGAAGTGAAAGAAACAGAGCAGAAGTATAAAAGAAAGAAAAGAAAGCATGCGCGAAGGGATGAACCCCATTCAAGCGCCCACACGCAGGTCTGGTGGTGCGCTGCCATCTTGATACACCTTTTGAGCAGTTCTAAGACAGTTTAGTGGGGAAAGAGTTGAAACCTTTGAAAGAGTTACTAACTAAGGTGGGTTCCTTTTCCTGGGCAGTCTCCTCATGGTACCCTGTCGATTGGATACTTAGGACATGGCTCCTCACTGAAAACGGTCTTCTTGTTGACTTTTACTGCTCCAGATGGTTATCTGTTCTTTGCTTCAAGCAGTGTCCTCATGGTTCCCCACCAAGTGGGCACACACAGTATGTCAGTTCTCTGGGAGCAATCCTTTCTCAAATCTCACTGCTGTCGACTCCTCTTACAGGGATGCAGAGTTTGCCTTTACAACTCTGCCCCTCATTTTCCTGGCTGATTTTGTACCGATTGAGGTCATTGGGTTAAATTCCCTTGTAGCTCGATTGGCTTTCTGAAGTGGAGGTCAGCGGCCAGACCCAATCAATACTGACTTCTGCTGTCTGCAAAGTTGATTCCTCAGGTGTTGACTGAATTTTGAAGCTTACAAAGGAATCCCAGTATTTTCTGCTAAATTTCTTTAAAAGTTGATACTCAAAGTTAATTATAGAAGGCAATGTTACAACAAATGAATAGGATTATAACACAATGCATTTTGATTCTGAGAAGAGAAACAAAATTTATACCTTGAAGAGGAAAAATTGCAAATGCACCTATAAGCAGGATGTATAATGGCAGTTTGATCATTTTATACTGTAAAAGTATGAAGCTACAATTTAAGCTACTGCCTAAAATTTCAACAATAGTATCCAATTCATACTGATCTGCAGTACTGATCAGGTACTGCTTACATTACTCTGGACAGAATCATATAGAAGTATGAATGACGCAGGTATTGGTGAGATTTGAGAGCAAAATCAGACAAGAAATCCAGGAAGACCTATCTCAACATCGGAGCCTCATGCTGAATCTTCTGTGCATTTGCTGAGTGGCAAGACAAGATTCTTGCTATAGAGTACAAACAGACTCAAACAAACAGATGGAGGCAAAACAATGAAAGTTGTACAAACATGACAATTCGTATATAATGCAAAGTCACCCCTGCCACCAAAACATCCTCAATAGGTTTTCTCTCCATCCCAATATGAGTGAGTAGTTTCTAGTTTCACGGTTAGGATGGAGCCTGTTATCCCTGGAGGTTTGGTCAGGCGAGCCCACAGGCATTTGTGTCTGGACAGCACAAATATGCTGAGGATCTGCTTGCCAAAAGCAGGTGCACTTTCTAAGGGTCACAAGGAAGCAGGCCCTGTAGGGCCCAGCTGCCTCCTGTGTCCTAAGGAGGTCTGTGAGTGGTCCCTTCTCTGGCTGAAAGCCTCCTGGCACTGTCATCTTCTTAAGAGGAAGGCAATGTTGGGTGCTCCCAAGTCACTGTTGACAAGCCTTTAGTCGTGAGGACCAGTAGCTGGGATAATGCTGTGCAAGTGTCCACACCTCTCCAGCAGACCAGAAGCAGGCAGCTGCTCCACTGCATGAAGTTCTACAAGTTGGAAACTTACAAGCAGGGTTCACAGTGGAAGTCCCTAGCCCTCTATAAATGTCTTAAGAGACTTGAGACTGATTCCTTCTGCTGTCTGGGTGCTAGCTGGTACCACTTTGTCTCTGTGAGGAAGAGACATCTGGAGTGAGGTCAAGACTCCCAATTCCCCTGTCATCTTCAGTCATGAGAATCCATTACTAGAGTGACGGAGTCCAGATTTGTGTATATCCAACAGACTCAGAATGCTGGACCTAGATCTCCACGGCAGATACCAACCTGTCCGTGGAGGCAGCCAGACGATCACACAAATTACTGCACTGCTGCAGTTACTGGGCAATGACCCAGTGACTTACCAGTCTGTCACTCTTGTTCCTCCCTGTGCATTCTGATGAAGTGCCTGGTTGCTAACACCACAGTCTCCTCTCCTGCCTGGGCTTGAGCAAGTACCTGATCTCTGACAGTCCACCATGGGTGGCACGGTGGTTCAGTGGTTACCACTGCTGCCTCACAGCATCAGGGACCTGGGTTTGATTCCAGCCTCAGGTGACTGTCTGTGTGGAGTTTGCACATTCTCCCTGTGTCTGCGTGGGTTTCCTCCGGGTGCTCCAGTTTCCTCCCAAAGTCCAAAGATGTGCAGGTCAGGTGAATTGGCCATGCTAAATTGCCCAAAGTGTTAGATGCATTAGTCAGAGGGAAATTGGTCTGGGTGGGTTACTCTTCGGAGGGTTGGTGTGGACTTGTTGGGCTAAAGGGCCTGTTTCCACACTGTAGGGACTCTAATTTCCCAGCAGTAAGCTGCAGAGGTGTTGCAGTGAGGTTGTCAAAGGTTGTGCTTCCAAAGATTCTAACACCAATATTCTTACTGAGGTGTCAGGAGGGCACAAGAGCCAGTGGGGAAGATGTTGCATTCAATACCAAGAATGGTACAGCGTTGGCAGCTGTCTTACGGGAGGTGGCTGCAATAGCAGAATTAGACTGAGTGTGAGGTACAGAAAGAACAGTATGGCAATTATTTTGGGGGAGTGGAGAAGGTTCTTACAACATTGATGGCTGTTCCTCCACACTGGCCAAGTGCCAACCTCTAACCATGAACTCAGGGTCTGGTGGTGCAGCCTCTCTGCCAGTTCTTTGGGAACAAGGCACCCTTCCTTTGTATCATTCTCTCCATCAGATCTCCAAGTCCCTGCTGGAGAATCATGACGCTGTTTTCCCCTTCTCCAACACATTCAGTTTCTGTCCTTGACCAAGCTGGGTCGATTCAGAATGTCAGTGCTAATCCAGCTGCACAATGGCCCTTTCAATATAATATAGGCGTCAGATATGCTCATCTTTTAGCAAATATCTCATAAGTGGTGAGTTATTCCAGGAATTGCGCATTTCAAAATGGGGATAGAATGAGATGTGACAGATGCCTGGGCATGACAGATTGTTAATGAGGCAAATTATGTAAGAAACTGTCAGAGATATTGCTAGGCTTTCACAACAAGAATTGCTCCAAATAACTCAACATAACTTGCATTAAGCCAATAAAACAGTTTTTGACTTCTTTAACATAATATACTCCAAACAAGCAGATTATAGATTGGCATTGCTAGCAATACAGTCTGGAAGGTGTGAGGTTTTCTTGCCCATGAAGAAAGAAGAGCCCTAGGGTCCCCTGGTTCTATTAACATTGCAGATACATGTCCCTGTCTCAGACAGTTGGTAGTTTCCAACCAGAGGTGCAAAAACCTATACCAGTGTTCAAATCATTGAAGTGACAACTGCTCCAATATCAACACAAGGTTTTTCCTGCACAATATTTTCTTCCTTTCTCTTTGTTCCTTCCGCTGACTAATTTTCCTGTATATTTCCTGTATATATACTCATACCAATACTCTAAGAAAAAATATGGAAATAATGAAACACTTTCCATGCTATTTTATGATTTGTTCTCACTATTGTTTATACAACAGAACCTTCAATCCAAGGTTACATTTAAATATTTAAAATTACTGTTACTATCTCCTCGCAATTATTTTCATTGTTCAATCTCTCCAACTCTGCACTTTCTGTTCTTTTTTAAAAGAAAAATTTGTTAATAAACATTTTCACAATCACTGGATATCTTAAAGCTCGATAGCCAATGAAGTACTTTTGAAGTGCAGTCACTGTTATAATGTAGGAAACACAACTGAATTGCAAAGAGCAAATTCACATTTTGTCAAAATGTGATAATGATCAGTCAATCTGTTTTGTGATATTGATAAAGGGATAAATATTGGCCACCACATGTGCACAGACACATTTTTTGGCTTTCCTTTGAAACAGTGTCATAGGATCTTTTAGCTTCCATAACCAATTAGATAAGGCCTAAGTTTAAAATCTCTTCCAAAGATTATACGTTGACACTGCAGCAGTCCCTCAGTAATGCCTTGCACTGTCAGCCTTAATATCTGTGAGACTGGAGATTCTGAATCTTGTGATTCAGAATCAAGAGTACTACCAACTCAGGGATGACTGACAACCTTTCTAATTCTTCTGATCTGCCAAACATCTTAATGCAACAAGTTATCACATCAGATTCTCTGATCAATCCCACATTTTCAAGAAATGTATTTCACTCTATATTAGTAGTAAGATAGCTTCATTTCAGCTAAGTTTCTATAATACATTGGAATCATCGCAGAAGCCAGAAATATTTGAAAAAATATTTCAATCTACAAAATAGGATGCATTTAAGAGGAAGAGGGAAAGCTAGATAAAAACATTGAAAGAGAAAAGAACAGGAAGGCAATCCACTGATTGTGAATGGTCTTATTCTTGAGTCTACAAGTCGATTAGTTCACAAATCCAAACACAAAGCCGGACAAAAAGGCTACTTTATATTAATGAATGTATGTATGTATACAGTAGCTGTTTGCAAATACACTAAATATTTATCGACTCTTTAAAATTACACACCTGTATGTAATCATATCTGTAAGTACAAACATTCATAAGTCAAACCTTCGTAGATCAAGGCCCCCCTGCAAAGTTACATTCATCAGATTACAGAGGAACCTTGATTAACCGACCGAGATGGGCAGGCAGTATTTCTGTCAGATAACTCAATGCCTATCCTCTGGGATTGTGAAGTTTCCTTTTTCCTCACTCTGCCTGCCTTGCTCCCTCTCTCTGTCTCAGGGTTTGTTTCTGAGCAGACACACACTTGTGTGTAAAGGACCTGCAGCATTGCTGAAGCCCCCCCCTCCAACCATCAGTTCAAAGGGATAGACACAGTGAGCACTTGCTAAATCCGCTCCCTTGTTCAGGACACTAGGCAGCAGCACACCATGTGTCAGTCAACCTCCCCCCCCACGACACCAACAGCAAGACTGCGGCTGCCTTTGGGAGGAGGGGTTGCATTTCAAAGTAGCACGCACACACATTTTTACTGCAACATTTTGATAAGTTCCATCTTTGCCATGTACAGGACAATGTTGGAGAGATTATCTGGGGAAGTGGGGTTTAGGGTACACCAGTGTAGAACTCCTGTGAAAGTGAGAGAGAGAGAGAGAGAGAGAGAGAGAGAGAGAGAGAGAGAGAGAGAGAGAGAGAGAGAGAGAGAGAGAGAGAGAGAGAGAGAGAGAGAGAGAGAGAGGGCTGTCTGTCATTTGGAGACGGTGTCTCCCATTGATGTCCAGGACTGTTCTCGACAGCATTTCAGTAAGCTGAATTCATTTTTAATCATTGTAAACAAAAGACGTGATCAGTGTTGGAAAAACCTCTTTGATGTATTGTTTTTAAATCGGGACCTTGTGATCATCTTTGGATAATCCAAAACTCAGATAATTAATATCCAGATAATCGAGGTTCCTCTGGAGATGAAGAACATGGAATAATTATGGTGTATAATGTTCCACAGCACCACATATTACAGGTCCATGTCACTTCACAGGTTCTTGAATTGCATTTATACTAGGATAAGGTAGAAAGGGAAATTAGTTTACTAAGGACAAGAAAATAAATAAATTTAGACTAACAATCAGACTTGGTTCATTATTTAGTGCTGGTTGGTGCATGTGTGGCAATTTTCAACTGGGATCTTCTTTATAGTTAAATATTTTACTAGTGCTACTTTGGTTTACATGCAAGGAACAGTCACAGGAAATATTAGAGGGCTGTTACAGCTCTTGTGCATAATCTAGGCTGATGTTCCAACAAAAAGTGCTGCACTGTCAGAGATGCCATTTTTCAATGAAACATTAAACTAAGGCCCCATATAGTGACTTGGATGAACATTACAGGCCTTTGTTCAAAGGAAAGTAAAGTTTTCCCTTGCCTTTCCCATATTACATTGACAACTATGCTTTAAAAGTACTTTATTGCAATGCATTTTGAGATGTTCTAAGATGTTAAATAAAGGTGTTATATAATTGTAGGTGTTCCCTCCTTTTCATTTTAAGAGTTAACATCTTCAGAAAAAGGAGAATATTACAGACTTAATATTTAACAGTAAATTATACAGGTTGTTCTTGACAGAACCTTTTTCCTGAAAGATGCAGGCCATGGCAAGAGAGTTGGGAAAATCGTGAGATGATCGGCGAATGCGAAAAGTACCATTTTCCAACCAACTAATGAACGGGAGACAAAATTCTCAGATGAGTAGTGAGAGTACTATCTGCATGCATTAACATCTCATTATCAATTAATGTCACCTCATTAATATGCAGTTTCTTATTCTCTCACCAACCAGATAGAAACTAGGTAACAACTCCTGACGTGAAAGTCAGAGGAGTTACCTGTCAACTCTAGCTTGCTGCATGTCCCTCCAGGCCTCCACCTTGGACACCAGGCAACAAAATTTCAGGGCCCACTCCATGGGCAACCAACGTATACACCTTACATCCACTGACCTTGGCATCTGACACATACCAGCCACACTGCATCATCACAGCATATCCCAGATCCAGTTACTGTATGATTCCGTAATTCATTGCTGCACTATATAGCGCACCAGTGAATGCTACTGCCAGGATACTGCAAAGGGGGATGGGGGTGGGGGCGGCAGTCACCTGCATTGGACTATATGTCAAAGTAGGCATCTCAGAGCTTTTCGCTTGCTCTCTTAGCATTCACTCACTTTGTTCCTTCTTGGATGTTTTGCCTTTTGGACTTTGCTGTCCCAGCCAGAGCTTAAAGGTACTGCTGTCTTGCCCTACTACTTAGTGCAGACAAAGCCAGGCCGTGTCATGGCTTTGAAGGGCAAGACTAAACTATAGGGCTGGAGTTAAGGGGTAGATGATGACAAGTGCAGACATAATTCCAAATGATGTGTGAGAACACGTGGAGGATCATTACTGATGGGGTGGCCAGGGAATGCCAGGAAGAAAGAGACATTAAGGCTGACTACCAGGCTGGGCTTGTGACTCACTGAATCAAACGCGTTCTGTGTTTCCTTCCATTTTCAAATTAAAAACAAATGCATATACTACAAATGAAGTCAGCAGCAACCACACTTGAGTAGGTGAAGTCAAGAGTTTCTTTTTCACCTGAGTACACAGACTCTACTTCTAAGTGATCTGAGGCCCTTCAAATAGCAAATGAATTAATCAGGCACTTTCAAAGTAGAGTAAATAATTCATAATTGGAGCAGGTGTGTGTGGAACACATTGTGTACAACTGTGTGGAGTGAAAATGCTGATCACAAGTAATCTTGACCATGTAATTAGTCATTGTAGAGTGAAGACAGTCATCTTTGTGAATGTGATGCTTTTCATGGGAGAAATGGGGCTCAGAGGACAAGTCTTGAGACTCATACAGAACTTGGAAACTCCTACAGTCTCTGTGACATTTAACAATGATAAGAATTTGGGCTACATTGGACATTAGGAAAACCGTAGCATTGATTGTGAGGCTTGGATCTTAAACAGAGATAGGCGTGAGACTGCACTTACACATACAATCAAGTGTCAGCCATGTCACTTATGTGCCCTGAGGAAGCATTGATATGTGATTGCTCTCCATTACATGTACATTAAAGGGTAACCCCAGACTACCAACACTTGACAGGATGCACAGAAGAGCTTCAAACATGGCATTGGTGATAGGGATCCTGGGAGTTCAAAGTTTGAGGAGAAAATTTGTAGCTCGGGTGCTTGTTGTTGTGGTTCTGTTCGCCAAGCTGGAAATTTGTGTTGCAGACATTTCGTCCCCTGTCTAGGTGGCATCGTCAGTGCTTGGGAGCCTCCTGTGAAGCGCTTCTGCGATGTTTCCTCTGGCATTTATAGTGATTTGTACCTGCCGCTTCCGGTTGTCAGTTCCAGCTGTCCGCTGCCCACAAGCCAGGGACACAGCCAGACAGAACGGATTCAGGATGATCTAGGTAATGATTACAGACGCTCACAACAGGCTACACAAATACAGACAAGAAATTGCGCGCCAAAAATCGTTAATTTCAAAAACCACCAATCAGGAATGGACCCGGACCATAGAACAGGCCATCACCATAGTACAGAACAGGACCACACACCGCAAAAAAAATGACACTAAAAGCAAAAAAAAAATGGCCAAACTAACACACAACAAAGACACCACAACACACTCCTGGATTAGAACCCTCTCCCACAGACAGCTCACAGACACGGAAAGAACAATACTGGCCAAGGGACTCAACTACCAACCACAGGGACGCCAAGACAGCAGACTTCCTAGCAGCACTAGAATGCACACTCAGAAACAATGGACTGACAGAAGAGACACAACAAACAGTGAGACAAAGTATCGTACCCCTGATAACAAGGAAATGACAAACACATAACCTCAACACCAAGGAGAGGGAAGCACTAAAAGCACTAAGAAACGATAAGAACATAATCATACTACCAGCAGACAAAGGCAGAATGACGGTCATCCTGGACAAAGCAGAGTACATCCAAAAAGCACAACAACTACTTGCAGATACCAACACCTACCAAAAGAGGGAGTTTGACCCCACCCCATCCCACAGCTCACCAATAGGATAAACAACACACTGAGGAACCTACAAAAAAAGTGGACAGATAACCAGGTTTGACCTACAGAGAATGCTTATAGACAAAACCCTAGCTAGAGAAAACCCACCTCTATCGACAAAACCCTAGCCAGAGAAACAATAGCCAACCTGCTGGACATAGAGAACAGACAACAAGACGGGGAACCTATCAACAAAGACTGCATACTCAAAGTACTGAACTTGTGCCTCACAACACACTTCACATTCAACAACCAAATATATGAACAAATCAACGGCACACCCATGGGCTCACCCATCTCTGGACTCATAGCAGAAGCGGTAATGCAAAGGTTAGAACAAACAGTCTTGTCGCAAATTCAACCCAATCTCTGGGTCAGCTATGTAGATGATACCTTTGTAATCATTAAAAACACAAAAATAGAGAACACACACCGGATCATCAACGCCACACTCACAGGAATCCGATTCACTAGAGAGGAAGAAAAGGACAACCGACTCCCATTCCCAGACGTGATGGTACAGAGAACACCAAACGGAGAATTCACCACAAAGGTATACAGGAAAGCCACACGCACAGACCAAGTCCTAAACTACGAAAGCAACCACCCCAACACACACAAAAGAAGTTGCATCAAGACACTGTTCAAAAGGGCCACAACACACTGCAGTACACCAGAACTGCAAAAAGACGAAGAGGAACACCTATACAATGTATTCGCCAAAAACAGATACCCCCGCAATTTCATCAACAGATGCCTAAGGGAAAGACAACAGAATGAGGACATGCCATAACCCAAAGGACTAGCCACACTACCATACATCAAAAACATTTCTGAACTGACAGCCAGACTACTGCGACCACTAGGACTCATAACGGCACACAAACCAACAGCCACTCTCAGACAATAATTCACCAGGACAAAGGACCCGATACCCACCATGAGCAAAACCAATGGAGTGTACAAAATCCCATGCAAGGACTGCACAAAACACTACATAGGACAAACAGGAAGACAGCTAACGGTCCGCATCATGAACACCAACTAGCCACAGCCCCACACCAGGTCCTAGCTCCCAGCCCTGCCGTGTTTTCACCATCCCTCCAGAACTACCCCTCTCTGAGGATGAAAGATCAGTCCTCAGCACAGGCCTCACCTTCATTCCCCTACGCTCTCGGATTAATGAGTTCAACACACGGCAAGACATTGAACAATTCTTCTGCTGCCTTCGCCTCTGCGCCTACTTCAACCAGGATTCTCGCTCACCCTCTGATGACCCCTTTTCCTGTCTCCAACACACCCCATTCACCTGGACACCCTGTGCTGGCCTCTTACCTGCACTCAATCTCTTCATAGCCAACTGCCACCGCGACATTAACCACCTCAATCTCTCCACCCTCTAACCCACTCCAACCTCTCACCCTCAGAATGTGCAGCCCTCCATTCCCTCCGTTCCAACCCCAACCTCACTATCAAACCGACAGACAAGGGAGGCGCGGTAGTAGTTTAGCGCACCGACCTTTACACCGCTGAGGCTAAACGCCAGCTCGCGGACACCTCCTACTTCTGCCCCCGTGACCATGACCCCACCTCCCACCACCAAACCATCATCTCGCAGACCATCCATAACCTCATCACCTCAGGGGACCTCCCATCCACCGCCTCCAACCTCATAGTCCCACAACCCTGCAACGCCCGTTTCTACCTCCTGCCCAAAATCCACAACTCCGACTGCCCCGGCTGACCCACTATCTCAGGCTGCTCCTGCATACCTCGACACTGTCTTGCCCCCTTAGTCCAAGAACTCCCCACCTACGTTCGGACACCACCACACCCTCCACCTCCTCCATGATTTTCGCTTCCCCGGTCCCCAACGCCTTATCTTCACCATGGACATCCAGTCCCTGTACACCTCCATCCCCCATCACGAAGGACTCAAAGCCCTCCGCTTCTTCCTTTCCCATCATACCAACCAGTACCCTTCCACTGACACCCTCCTTCGACTGACTGAACTGGTCCTCACTCTTAACAACTTCTCCTTCCAATGCTCCCACTTCCTCCAAACCAAAGGAGTAGCCATGGGCACCCGCATGGGTCCTAGCTATGCCTGCCTCTTCGTAGGAAATGTGGAACAGTCCATCTTCCACAGCGACACTGGAACCACCTCCCACCTTTTCCTCCGCTACATCGATGACTGTATCGGCGCTGCCTCGTGCTCCCACGAGGAGGTTGAACAGTTCATCCACTTTACCAAGACCTTCCACCCCGACCTCAAATTTACCTGGACCGTCTCAGACTCCTCCCTCCTCTTCCTAGACCTCTCGATTTCTATCTCGGGCGACCGAATCAACACGGACATTTACTATAAATCGACCGACTCCCACAGCTACCTAGAATACACCCCTTCCCACCCTGCCCCCTGTAAAAACACCATCCATATTCCCAATTCCTTCGTCTCCACCGCATCTGCTCCCAGAAGGACCAGTTCCAATACCGTACAACCCAGATGGCCTCCTTCTTCAAAGACCGCAATTTCCCCCATATGTGATCGACAATGCTCTCCACCGCATCTCCTCCACTTCCCGCTCCTCCGCCCTTGAGCCCCACCCCTCCAATCGTCACCAGGACAGAACCCCACTGGTCCTCATCTACCGCCCCACCAACCTCCATATACATCGTTGTCATATCCGCCACCTCCAAACAGACCCCACCACCAAGGATATATTTCCCTCCCCTATCAGCGTTCCGAAAAGACCACTCTCTCCGTGACTCCCTCATCAGGTCCACACCCCCCACCAACCCAACCTCCACTCCCGACTCCTTCCCCTGCAACCGCAAGAAATGCAAAACTTGCACTGACACCTCCCCCCTTACTTCCCTCCAAGGCCCCAAAAGATCCTTCCATATCCACCACAAATTCACCTGCACCTCCACATACATCATTTACTGAATCCGCTGCACCCGATGTGGCCTCCTCTATATTGGAGAGACAGGCCGCCTACTTGCGGAACATTTCAGAACACCTCTGGGACACCCGCACCAACCAACCCAACCACCCCGTGGCTCAACATTTCAACTCCCCCTCCCACTCCGCCAAGGACATGCAGGTCCTTGGACTCCTCCATCGCTAGACTATAGCAACACGACGGCTGGAGGAAGAGCGCCTCATCTTCCGCTTAGGAACCCTCCAACTACAAGGGATGAACTCAGATTTCTCCTGTTTCCTCATTTCCCCTCCCCCCACCTTGTCTCAGTCCCAACCCTCGAACTCAGCATCACCTCTCTGCTCCCACCCCCACTCCGGCCTATCACCCTCACCTTAACCTCCTTCCACCTATCGCATTTCCAACACACCTCCCCCAAGTCCCTCCTCTCTACCTTTTATCTTAGCCTGCCTGGCACACATTCCTCATTCCTGAAGAAGGGCTCATGCCCGAAACATCCGTTCTCCTGCTCCTTGGAATCTGCCTGACCTGCTGCGCTTTTCCAGCAACACATTTTCAGCTCTGATCTCCAGCATCTGCAGTCCTCACTTTTTTTAGTAGCCACACACTCAGATGACAAGCAACATGAGTTCGACTGGGACAACACTACTTTTATAGGACAAGCCAAACAGAACAACCAGGGAATTCCTAGAGGCATGGCACTCATCTACAGATTCAATCAATAAGCACATCGACCTGGACCCAATATACCAGCCACTGCAGCAGACAGTTGGAACTGACAACCGGATGCGGCAGGTACAAATCACTATAAATGCCAGAGGAAACATCACAGAAGTGCTTCACAGGAGGCTCCCAAGCACTGAGGATGTCACCTAGACAGGGGACGAAACAGCTGCAACACAAATTTCCAGCTCGGCGAACAGAACCGCAACATCCTGGGAGTCCCAGCCTATGGTGAGTGGGAGAAAAGATAATTGGGGCACGACTGGAACATAATGCACAAGTTATGATGCATATTTGGGCAATAGTACCAGAAACTCACTAGGCCTCATTGAGAATTCACCATGAATTTCGGTGAAAATGACAATTAGCTGATTTCTGGTAAGATTCAGTCCTCTGTCTCTTTAATCATTCGTACAATAAATATACTCATCTTTATACAGAGTTAATCATAGCGCAAGTTCAGACTTAACACAGTAAAAAAAGCTTTACTTATTTTCAATAAATAGACTGTGGTTAAATTGTAATATTGATTCCAGCCTTTGTTGGTTATAAATGGCATGCAACCTCAATGAAAAAATTGGTTTAACTGTGAGTTCTCAACAGAGGAGTACATTGCAAAAATACCTTCACATTAAGCAACGTGAGTATTAGTGAACTGACGGACATGAAATTTGAAATGTAATATCTTCAAAGGGTAAGACCAAGGTGTTAATGTGCCTGCAGGGTGCCTAGTGCAGTTCTCACCCAAAATGCTTTAAACTGCATGTGTGAAAAAATGCACTGACAATCTTGTGATTCTTTCTGACTTCTGCTTTTACAGAGGTATACTACAAAGTACACGGATCTGAGCAGAGTTTAAAGCTTTCAATCTTGGGCCATTGTTCAGAGTCAGAGGTACACTTTCCTACATTTAAAAGGCAAAATCTTGAAACAAAAGACAACAAAGGAGCTCAACTATGTGAAGGTCATAACATCATACGGGACAGTAGATTCCCATTCAACTCAATCCTGCCCTACTACTCTTTGAAACAGCTATCCAAATTACATCTACACCCTGTCCTTTTCCTAGTACTCTATAAATAATTATCTAAAATGACAGCAGTGCTAACACTGACATTGGGATAATATTTATACTTCCTGAAGTTTTAAGCATCATCTTAAAAAATAAGAATTTTATCATAGCTGGAAACTTCAGTCAAAATAGCTGAAGGAAGGGTTGCCAATGGATCTTGGGTTACTGTCACACTACAGGTAACCCCATTACACTATAAACACATTCACACACATCCTCTCTCATACACACGCTCTCTCTCAGACACACTTACATGCACACCCTCTCAGGCATATACGCCAACAAATTCGAGCACATACTCTATCAAGTGTGCACACACACCCTCTCCTTCTATTGCTTGCCTTCCACTGCACACTGTCTCTCCCACCTGTTACCCCCCAAAACACACACACATACGTCTATGGGGTGAATTTGCATTTGCAGATACACTGTTTTAGTCAAAAAGCACACAATTTGTAGACAGTCAGTCTACGTGACATTTTTAAATTCCTATTTTGGAAACAGAACCAATCTGACTCAAGCTTGGGATACAGACAGGCTCGAACCTGACACCTTTAATGCATTGTCTGAGCTGAGATGTCACCTTTTTTAATAAAACCTTAAGTTATCTCAGTCCTATGACTTGAAAGTAGTTCTGGGATTTACATATTAATCAATTGAAATCTGCATTCCCATTCTAAGTGATTAAAGACTTTAGAGTAATCTAGGTTTGTTCAATACATTGCATCAGTTGTATGACAATTTAATTTTTTACTATAAATTCTGTGTCCCATGATCCTGCCTCACTAGCTACCTGACGAAGGAGCAGCACTCCGAAAGCTTGTACTTCCAAATCAACCTGTTGGACTATAACCTGGTGTCGTGTGTTTTTTAAACTTTGTCCAGCCCCTTCCAACACCGCCACCTCCATATCAATGCACATACATGCACTCAAGTTAATTGTCTTTTGCAATTATGAAGGTCAGTTATTGGGCTTTTTTTTAATATATCAGACGATAACAAGAGCTGACGTTTTAGAAATGTAATCTACATTGCCATCTAGTTAAAGTCCAATAGTTGAACAATGAATTTAGCAAGGACCCCAGTGGGATTGCCATATACATGAGAAATATCTAAATGTCTGCAAGAAGCTTATTAGGTTCAAAACATTACCTACGATAAGTTACAGATCAGGATGTGGGAGCAAATTGAAATATCTGAGGATCCACTCACTTTTTTGGTCTTACTTATTTCGCTCAGTGACTTTTGGAACAGATTTCAAAAAATAATGAATGATTTTTATGAAAGAATTTATTATTTTGAAGCAACATATGACTGCCACAAAAAATGTAACAATAAAGGTTTTCAAAAGAGCTGTTTCGAGTAGGTGTCAAGACAGTTGCCAATGCTACAGGCTGTATGCACAAAACCCATTAACGAAGCTGACGCATGATTGTTATTTTATTACTTCAGTGTTTCAATTAACTGGCCCCTTTGAATCGCATGGTATGAGCAATACTAAAGGACAATAATATCACAGTGCACAGCTATTTGACTTATTGGTACTGCCAGTTTAAAAGTGAACAAGACTTTTCCTTCTGTGTTGCATCAGGTGCACTGACATTTGTTAAACAGCAACAGTCTCCCTGTCATAACTATTTCTCAAACTCTATCTACAGAAGGGTAGAAAACCTAATAGGCAATACATTATCAACAAGTGATACAATAGATTTGAACATGTTTAAACCAGAAGATGTGTCCTGAAAAACTAAGTAAAAGGGTCAGTACTTATTCATTAGTGTCATAACACTAAACTTAAAAACATTTTTCAGTATGAGTACTCCTCAAAAGAAGGAGTCCAAAAGTTGGAAATACTTTTTTTCTGTAAATGTCTAGAATTTTTATGCACAAAGGCATGTACAGACACGTATGCTTGCACACCCACATACTCAAATAAAGTGTCTGCTTCAATGTCCAAGGTCAGATAGCCTTTAATTTCTTTTTCACATATCAAATAATACCAGAGCTGGGATTTCAAAAATACACTCTACACTGCCACCTAGTTAAAGGGTCAGCACATGCAGAGCAGCTAAACAATAAAATTACAAGGGTCCAGGACTGAAGTCATGCTTGGCAGTTCTTTATTGGTAGCGCCACAAGAGAGGCAGTAGTTGCTGCTGGTAATGCACTCATCCAAGACACAAGACCCCAGATCACAGATAGAGTTATAGAGTCAGAGATGTACAGCATGGAAACAGACGCTTCGGTCCAATTCATCCATGCCGACCAGATATTCTAAACTAATCTAGTTCCATTTGCCAGCACTTGGCCTATATACCTCTAAACACTTCCGATTCATGTACCCATGCAGATGTCTTTTAGATGTTATAATTGTATCAGCCTCTTCCTCTCGCAGCTCATTCCATACATACACAACCTTTCACTTGAAAAAGATGTCCCTTAGGTCCCTTTAAAATTTTTCCTGTCTCACCCTAAACTTATATGCCCTCTAGTTCTGGATTACCCCATCCCAGAGAAAAGACCTTGTGTATTTACCCTATCCATGCCCCTCATGATTTTATAAACCTCTATAAGGTTACTCTTCAGCCTCCAACGCTCCAGGGAAAACAGCCCCAGCCTATCCGTTTCGCTTAAACCCTCCAACCCTGGCCACATCCTGGTAAATCCTTTCAAGTTTCACAATATCCTTCAGATAGGAGGGATACCAGAATTGCACACAATAAGCATACTAAACACCTTCTTGACAATCCTTTCTACTTGAGACTCCCCTTTCAAGGAACAATGAACCTGCACTCCAAGGTCTTTTTGTTCAGCAACACTCCCTAGGATCTTATCATTAAGTGTACAAGTCCTGCTCTGATTTGCCTTTCCAAAATGCATCACCTCACATTTATCTAGATTAAACTCCATCTGCCACTCCTCGGTCCATTGGCCCATCTGATCACGATCCTGTTATAATCGGAGGTAACCATCGCTGTCCATTACACCTCCAATTTTGGTGTCATCTGCAAACTTACTAACTATACCTCCTCTGTTCACAACCAAAGCATTTATATAAATAATAAAAAGCAGTGGACCCAGTACTGATCCTTGTGCAACACCACTGGTCACAGGCTTCCAGTCTGTAAAGCAAACCTCCACCACCACCCCTTGTCTTCTATCTTCGAGCCAGTTCTGTATCCAAATAGCTAGTTCTCCCTGTATTCCATGAGATCTAACCTTGCTGAGCAGTCTACCATGAGGAATTTGGTTGAATGCCTTACTGAAGTCCATATAGATCACATCCACCACTCTGCCCTCATCAATCCTCCCTGTTACTTCTTCAAAAAACTCAGATTCGTGAGACATGATTCCCCATGCACAAAGCCAAGTTGACTATTCCTAACCACTCCTTGCTTTCCAAATACATGTAAATCCTGTCCCTCAGGATTTCTCCCAACAACTTGCCCACCATTATGTCAGACTCATCAGTCTATAGTTCCCTGGCTTTTCTTTACCAGCTTTCTTAAATAATGGCACCATGTTATTCAACCTCCAGTCTTCAGGCACCTCACCTGTGACTATAGATGATGCAAATATCTCAACAAGGTACCCAGCAATCATTTCCCTAGTTTCCCCACACAGAGTTCTAGTGTACACCTGATCAGGTCCTGGGGATTTATCCACCTTTATGCATTATAAGACATCCAGCACTTCCTCCTCTGTAACATAAAAATTTTTAAGATGCCACCATGTATTTCCCCACATGTCCTTCTCCACAGTAAACACTGATGCAAAATATTTGTTTATTATCTCCCCATCTCCTGGTTCCACATATAGGCTGCCTTGCTGATCTTTGAGGGATCCTATTCTCTCCCGAGTTACCCTTTTGTTCTTAATGTATTTATAAAATATGAGATAATAGGATGACAGTCTGGCTGTGGGTACTATCAGGATTTACTTTTCAGGATTGACAGGCCAGTACCCCATTGCTGGTGGGTGCTGGATGACTAACCGTGAAATTCATATTAATTGCCACTTGATTTGGCAACAGGGCAAGAAAGCCATTGGGATACTGGCGTGAAGATGTCACAGAGTCCATCCATCACCTTCCTGATTTCTCACTACAAACCTGGCTCAGGAGAGAACATTAAAGTCCACATGTAGTGTACTTGGCCCAATCATATCTTCACACCTGATCACCAAGATATTGGGAGATATGCAAGAGTTAGAGTCTGTGCAAGTAAGCATCATAAGTCTGATCCTATGTCCTTAGAGGATTGTGTAAAGAGGAAAGACTGATTTTATATTGATTTCTCATGATATCATACATCTCTATTAGGTCACCCCTCAACCTCCAATGCTCCAGAGAAAAAAGTCCCAGCTTATTCAGCCCCTCCAACCCTGGCAATATCCTTGTAAATCTTTTCTGCACCCCTTACAGTTTAGTAATACACTTCCTATATCAGGGCAACCAGAACTGTATGCAGTATTCCAAAAGTGGCCTCACCAATGTCCTGTACAGCGCAACGTGACCTCCCAACTCCTGTACTCAGTGTTCTGACCAGTGAAGGCAAACATGCCAAATGCCTTCTTCACCATGCTGTCAACCTGTGATGTCACTTTCAAGGAACTATACACCTGAACCCTTAGATATCTCTGTTAACACTCTCCAGGGCCCTACCATTAACTATGTAAGTCCCAACCTGGTTTGTCATACCAAAATGCAATACTTCACACTTATCCAAATTAAACTTCATCTACTATTTCTTGGCCCATTGGCTCAGCTTATCAAGATCCTGTTGTACTCTTAGATAACCTTATCACTGTCCATAATACCACCAGTCTTAGTGCCATCCACAAATTTACTAACCATTTCTGCTATATTCTCATCCAAATCATTTATCTAAATGACAAACAACAGTGGAACCAGCATCGATCTTTGCAGGACACCACTGGTCACAACCTTCCAATCCAAAAAACTTCTAGATTACTGTATACAGTTTTGCTCTCCTTGTTTAAGAATAGACATAATTGTAGTAAAAGCAGATCAAACAAAGGTTTCCTTGACAAAGTTTAAGGATGATATAATAATCTGACAAAGAAAGGTTGGGCTTGTATTTCTTGAAGTTCAGAAAATTGAAAGGCGACCTTCTGGAAGCATGTAAGATGCTGAGAAGACTTGACAGGTTGGTTGTTAATAGGATGTCTCCTCTTATGGGAGAGACAAGAACAAGGGAGCTGTTTAAAAATAAGAGGGTCTCCCAGTTAAACAACATCATTTTTTTTTCTCAGAGGGTTATGAATCTGTGGAATTCATTTCCCCCCCGCTCCCCGAGAAGAGCTGACAAGGTCATTAAATGGTTTTAAGGCAGAAGTAGGTAGATTCTTGACCAACAATGGAGTCAAAGGGAAGAGGCAGGAAAGTGGATCTGAGGCCACAATCAGATCAGCTATGGTCTTATCAAACTTAACATTGGCATGAGGGACCAAAATGCTTATCCCTGTACCTAATTCATATGGTCATATTCCTACAGAATTCAACTTATTTCCCTAGACACAGCAGCTATGCAACATCACAAGGGAGCATTCAATCATCGAAAAATCCCAAGGGAAAGCTAATATTGCTAACTGATTTCTACAACTAGGAGAAAGTGAGGAGCAGCAGAGTCAACGTTTTCCTGATGAAGGGCTCATGCTCAAAACATCGACTCTCCTGCTCCTCGGATGCTGCCTGACCTGCTGTGCTTTTCCAGCACCACCTTTTTTGATCTAACTGATTTCTACATTGATTCTTTGACACAGTTCCAAGGAAAAAGTGATCTACACCTTTAGAAAAAGGAAAACTACAGTACACTTACAGTATTGCAGTAATGGGGAGCACCATCTAGTGGCAACTTCCTCCCTAAAACCTGATGGAAAAAAATAACTGAGGCTGAGATTAAAAAAAACTGAATATATGTGTCACCTTATTCCATCAAGACTCCTCAAAGGACTTCACAGAATACGTTACATTGGAGAAATAATGTCTCACAAAAAGGGAACAGACAAAACCATAGCTGGCTAAAAAATCTTAAAACAAACCAATCAAGATCTAGAAGTACCCTCACAGAAGTTGGCTGTGTTAAATCAATTCGGGAGGGAATTTGGGGGACGGGCGCTGGGAATACAATAGGTGGAAGGAGGTGAGGGTGATAGGCCGGAGAGGGGGTGGGGGCGGAGAGGTCGGAAAGAAGATTGCAGGTCAAGAGGGCAGTGCTGAATCCGGGGGTTGGGACTGAGATTGGGCGGGGGTGGGGGGGAATGAGGAAGCTGGAGAAATTTACATTCATCCTGTGTGTTTGGAGGGTTCCTAGGCGGAAGATGAGGTGCTCTTCCTCCAGGCGTCGTGTGGTCAGGGTCTGGCGATGGAGGAGGCCAAGGACCTGCATGTCCTTGGTGGGGTGGGAGGGGGAGTTAAAGTGTTCAGCCATGGGCCGGTTGGGTTGGTTGGTGTGGGTGTCCCAGAGGTGTTCCCTGAAACGTTCCGCAAGTAGGCGGCCTGTTTCCCCAATGTAGAGGAGACCACATCGGGTGCAGCAGGTACAGTAAATGATGTGTGTGGAGGTGCAGGCGAATTTGCGACAGATATGGAAGGATCCATTGGGGCCTTGGAGGGGGGTGGGCGCAGGTTTTGCGCTTCTTGCAGTTGCAGGGGAAGGTGCCGGAAGTGGAGGTTGGGTTGGTGGGGGGGTGTGGACCTGACAAGGGAGTCACAGAGGGAGTGGTCTCTCCAGAACGCTGATAGGGGTGGGAGGGAAATATATCCCTGCTGGTGGGGTCTGTTTGGAGGTGGCGGAAATGACGGAGGATGATACAATGTATCCGGAGGTTGGTGGGGTGCAAAGTGAGATACCTTTTATCTCAGCCTGCTTGGCACACCAGCCTCATTCCTGAAGAAGGGCTTATGCCTGAAACGTCGATTCTCCTGCTCCTCGGATGCTGCCTGGCCTGCTGTGTTTTTCCAGCACCACATTTTTCAACTCTGGTCTGCAGCATCTGCAGTTCTCACTTTCTCCCTGTGTTAAATCAAGGAAATTTACATAAGAAAGGGAAAGGAGCATTGAACAAAAACAGCTCACAGAGCCCAGGAACATGCCACTAAATGATTAACAATTTATATTTGTATTTATATTTTAGTATAACAAAACAGTGCAAGATGCTTCACCAAAATATTACAAAACAAAGCCTGACACAATACCACATAGGAAATAGTCAGTTCGATTACCAAAAACTTAATCAGAGTTGAGTTTTTAAAAGTCTTTTAGTGATTAGAATCAGGTGAATCTTATTGACTGTGAGATCCTTGATTGGGATTGTTAACCTGGGCCAATCAGAGCTCTCAGTGACAGATATAAACAGGGGAAATCTCACGCACGCACGCAAAAAAATAAACAGGAGTGTGAGAGATGCAAAATAGGGGAAATCTTCAGGCACCTGGTGCGGAGGGGGGAGGGCAGGTCTGAGAACCTCCTTGTGGGTCTACTCCTGGGCCTGGCCAAACTGGCCATAAACAGGTCGAGGCAGCGGGCCATGGAGAGGGTCGTTAGGACTGATTGCCTGCCCCTCTTCCGCAGTTACATTAGAGCCCGTCTGTCTCTGGAAAAGGAGCATGCAGTGTCCACTAACACCCTGGAGTTGTTCAGAGAGAGGTGGGCGCCGCAGGAAGTGGAGTGCATTATTTCCCCATCCAATTCTATTTTGATTTAGTCCCTACCTTCCCCCTCACTGTTTTGATCACACAGCACTGCCCTTTGATGTGAAGGGCAGTGTTTGTCATTGGCCACCCGGGTGTTTTTCTATCTTCCTGGTGGTGGAATTTGAATAAAGATTCGTGCACTTTGTGTCTTTCACTGTGTCTCAAAAAAAGAAAAAAAAAGAAAAAAAATATAAACAGGAGGTTGACTATCAATAATATAAATATCTATTTTGATTTAGTCCCTACCCTCCTCTTCACTGTTTTGATCACACAGCATTGCCCTTTGATGTAAAGGGCAGTGTTTGTCACTGGCCACCCGGGTGTTTTCCTATCTTCCTGGTGGTGGAATTTGAAAAAGAAAAAGAAAAAAATAAATAAACAGGAGTGTGAGAGATGCAAAATAGGGGAAATCTTCAGGCACCTGGTGCGGAGGGGAGGGCAGGTCTGAGAACCTCCTTGTGGGTCTACTCCTGGGCCTGGCCAAACTGGCCATAAACAAGTCCAGGCAGCGGGCCATGGAGAGGGTCGTTAGGACTGATTGCCTGCCCCTCTTCCGCAGTTACGTTAGAGCCCGGCTGTCTCTGGAAAAGGAGCATGCTGTGTCCACCAACACCCTGGAGTTGTTCAGAGAGAAGTGGGTGCCGCAGGAAGTGGAGTGCATTATTTCCCCATCCAATTCTATTTTGATTTAACCCCTGTCCTCCCCTTCACTGTTTGATCACACAGCATTGCCCTTTGATGTCCAGGGCACTGCTGGTCACTGGCTACTTGGGTGTTACTTTTCTTCCTGTGGTGGAAACTGAATAAAGGTTCGTGCACATTGTTTCTTTCACTGTGTCTCACACACAAAATGGGTGCGGGGGAATAAATAAGCACTGCCGCAGTTAGGCGGTAATGTGGAGATAATTTTTTGAAAAAAAAAGAAAAAAAACAGGGGCACTGCTTGTCACTGGTCACTTGGGTGTTTCTTTTCTTCCTGGTGGTGGAAATAGAATAAAGATTTGTACACCTTGTGTCTTTCACTGTGTCTCACACTTGCACACACACGGGTGCGGGGGAAAAATAAGCACTACCGCAGTTAGGCAGTAGTATGTGGGTAATGAAAAAAACAAAAAAAAACCAGGAATGTCAGAGTTTCTGCAAAAAATATAAACAGGGGAATCAGAAAAATAAAAAAAAGTTGGATTCCGTTTCAAATCATACAATCTGGTGGTGGATGCTAGATTGAAGTTCCTCCCAATAGTGGTTGTGCTACAAAGTGATTGCTTCACCTCTTGCATACATTCTAAAATGAGGCTCAATTTGTTTTGATATAAACTGCCATGTACACCTCAAATAAGCTGACAACTAATGCTCATCACGTTCACACCTAATTTTTCACCTTGAGTGAAATTACTCCATTGGATGATCCTAATGATTGGCCAGGAGCATCAGTCTAGAATTTGTGTGTGTGCTGTGAATCTGCATCAAGTTCATCCTAGATCATGCCCTCTGTGGTTATGTCTAGAAAATGTTCCTGGCTTTCTGTCAATTCATACATGCTTGGATGACACACGTTTAACTCTGTCATTATCCCATGCTTGTGACCACATTCCCCCAATTATTAAATTATTGACAAGTATGCTGTTAACAAATAGAAAACCTAGAGTATTCTTCTTTCACACTCATAAGTGTCTATTATCATGTATTCACAGCTTTTGTCAGCCATGAGTACAAAAGTATTTGCAAATAGTTTGCCATTTTGAA
The DNA here is from genome assembly GCF_037043375.1 of Chiloscyllium plagiosum. Classification (NCBI taxonomy): domain Eukaryota; kingdom Metazoa; phylum Chordata; class Chondrichthyes; order Orectolobiformes; family Hemiscylliidae; genus Chiloscyllium; species Chiloscyllium plagiosum. Next base: position 48,006,481 of record NW_028270159.1, read on the forward strand.
TTCTGAAACATAGATAGAATAATTTCTCAATTGCTTGCATGCTCTGCTAACCAGCAAAGTAAATACGCAACATCAGGCATATTCCAAATACTTAGTACCAATGCCTACTTCAGATGTCATCTGTTATGCGGTATTGCTGGAAGGTATTTAAAAAGGTAATTTATGTATTGACAGATGGTGTTAGTCAGCTCCATAATTAAACTGATTGGTGGTCATTTTGCAAATATAATTACATAATAAATTCAGTAATGAATATGAAGGGGAGGAAAAATTAATAAATCAAAGATTCCAGCACAGGGAGTCAAGCATCTATTTCCAATGATGTGCTGATGGGACAGACCCTTTTACGGAAAGATCCTGTTTGACGCATGCATTTTTCATTAACTGTACCAGAAGACAGCTGGTTGAACTGTGCTGCCTGATAGTCTTGGCACAATGGAGGAAGCAATGAGCTCACATTCATTGACAGTTCTTGAGTCAGCTCAGATTGAACAGCCTTGCATTCCTGACTTTTGATTCAATGCCCTTCTAACCCACAGGAGCTTTTGCATTCTCCACTTCTTCAGCATTCAAGTCATACCTGACAATAGATACATTACTTGCAAAAATGGAATGGAATCCCAAGACGTTCCCTTTAACAGAACTGTAGCTAAACCTTTCAAAAAGTGCAGAAACAGAATCAATTCATACCGTAACAAAGATTAAAGGCTTATGAAGAAGGAACTGGCTTGATGTTAACATATGAGGCATGATCCTGTTATGGAGTAAAGAATGCAGAATTAGCATTGAACTTTATAACACAATACACATCAATTTCAAAATAGGTACCCACTGACAATCCATTCTTTTCCATTGTTCAGATATCAGTTGTGGCTCCATTGGTGGCAATCTCAACAACAGGAACGAACTCTAAAAGAAATAAGTCGGGGGTTGTGGAGAAGTGGAGTTGTTAAGATAGAATGCAAGATAGTTGGTGGCATTTGATAACTATCATCTATTCAATAAAATATAAAAATGCTATGCACATGATACTATTTAATGGCCGATGACTGCATCCCCTTAAAGATCACTAGCCATTTTTAAACTGCAGAAGCTTTGCAATGCTTTGAGCAATTTGTGCTGCTGAAGCATGAGAACAAAACAAGCCACACTTTCAAATTACAATGCATAGCTTTTCCTAGTTATAAAGAGCATGTAATGACAAGCTTGATGAACTCAACCCAATCCAGATCAACAAACTACAAATCCTTTGAGGTTTTTGCTTCATTACTGCCAATAAAATGACCATATATTTTCATCACCATAACATTTATGTCAACATCTAACTGCCAGAGCCCTGCATTGAACACACTACTGACAATGTGAGTGAAAAGCAATCAGCTTTGAAAAATTCAGGGCTCTTGTCAGAAAATATTTTGTATGCTAAATGATGAATTCCCAAATTGTCATTGGTATGATCAGCTGATAAGTTGGCACTTGTTGAGAATCCAATCCTTCCTTTTCCAGAGCTATCAAAGCTTGCTTTGCAGCAGTCTCAGTCGATTCAGCTCAATGTTCAGAAACTTTTAACAGTTTGATCACACAGTCATATGTAATAGCGTAGGGTACATCATCTTACTTTCTTGCTCAGAAGTCTCTATTGCAACTAAGAGAGGATATGGCGATACAATAGGTAAGTAAAATGAGACTTACAGACTGGTTGGCTCAGTTGGCTGGATGGTGGTTTGGAACTCAGAGTGACGCCAACACTGTGGGTCCAATTCTACACCAGCTAAGGTTACCATGAGGGACTCTCCTTCTCAACCTCTCCCTGCATCTGAGGTACAGTGACCTTCAAGTTAAACTCATCACTAGTAATCTTTCTCACATGAGACAGCAACCTTCTGACTTTACCTTAGTCTTGTGAGCGAACAGCAACATACAAAATAACTATAAACAAAAGATGGTAAGGGAAGGCACATTACCTGCAGCACTACAGACCAGGGCTTGAGTTCTAGTGCTATCTGATGTCACTAGAACACATATGCTATAATTTCCTCGATTTACTTTTATCATATTTCTTTAACCACTGACATTTAGCCATTTATACTTAATACTTTTCCTCCTTTTGCCCTCATCCCTCCAAGTTTCTTGTGCTTGAGGGACTAATCTTCATCTATATTCCTGGTTCTCTCTTGTCGTTTCTAGTCATTTCCTTGAAACTCCAAAACATTGAAGCAGTAGAATGACAGCTGGTTTTTTGAGTCTCACCCATATGAAAACTTGCATGTAGCATCAGTAAAGAACAACCACAGAGTCATATAGCATGAAAACAGATCCTTTATCCAACCAGTTCATGCGGAACATAGTCCCAAACTAAAGTGGTCCCACTTGTCTACTCTCAACCCATATCCCTCCAAACCTTTTCTATTCATGAATTCATCCAAATGTTTTTAAATATAATTGTACACATATCTACCACTTCCTCAAGAAGTTCATTCCACACGTGAGCTACCTTCTGTGTAAAAAATTTGCCTCAAGTCTTTTTTAAATCTCTCTCCTTTCACCTTAAAATTGTGCCCCTTAGTGTTGAAATTCCCCATCTGAGGAAAAAGACAACTACCATCAACTGAGAAACCTCTAATGCTGTCAGCTTGAAACCTATGTGATGCCTGCCATGCTCAATGCCTACTGTAAAATTTCAGCACAGTTTTTAGACATACTGCACATCACCTGCACTTTAGAGAGGAATTGCTTGTGATGGTGAAACTCCAAAATTTTCATCTTCATACACAGCACATGAAAGCACTGATCTTGTCTGTGTGACAACTTCCACTGCTGACCATTTGCATGAAAAGGCATCACAACTCTACTCAACTACATAATCCATTTAGGTTTCTATGAACAGTTTTGTAGTACCCTATATGACTCAAAAGCCAATCATGCCCTGATAACCTGCAATCAAAGCATCTAACAATATGTATAACCCAGGAAGGTCTAAATCCAATCAAATTGGGCCCGACCACAGCAGGCAAGCAATGAAAGCCTTATTCCAATGCTTTTCAAACTACTTCCTACTGTGAATCCATTCCTAGACTGAAAAATTGCCATCACCCCTCAGTGGCAGTTGCGTGTAATGGGGAGAGTTGTGAGGGAGAGGGCAGTGGGGAAAGCTATGAGAACAGATTTGGGGCAGGAAAGAGCTGAGAGCAGGATCATGCCCACAATTATAAAATGCCAGAATTGAAAGGGTCTTTGCAGCTGTTAACACTTGGTTGGAGATCCATGATAGCCATTATTCACTTGGAGCATATGACCGTAAAATATAATCTTACCATGTCCACTACAGTAGTCAAAAGGTGCCTTATTCCAGCCAAAATTTGTGGTGGATAAAATAAGTCTGGAATAAACAAACAAACAATACATCACCTCTGCAAGCTGCCAATAATTATTTGGTAGACAAACAGGAGGCTGGAAAAACACAGCAAGCCAGGTAGCATCAGGAGGTGGAGAAGCCAACTGTTCAGGTGTAACCATTCTTCAGGACTGGGGACAACTTCTCCACATCCTAACGCTGCTTGGCTTGCTGTGTTCTTTCAGCTTCCTGCTTCTCTACCTTGGATTCTAGCATCTGCAGATTTTTGTCTCTAGCCAACATCTATTTGTCACATAATAATAGAACTATCATAATTGCAAGACACTCAACATCCTGATTTTGAAAAATATCGCCATTCCTTAACTGTTGTTGGATCAAAATCCTGGAACTCCCTCCCCATCAGCATTATGGGTATACCTGTAAATGGATTGCAGTAGTTCAAGAAGGCACCACCATTTTGTTAAGTGCAATTAGGGTTGGGGGCTAAACGCTGGCCCAGTCAACAAAGTCCACTTCCCCTGAGTGAATAAACAAAAACTGCTGTTCATTATAAATAGCCAAAGATAAGATGACAGTATAGTGTCATTTATATCATAGAATCCCTACAGTGTGGAAACAGGCCATTTGGCCCAACAAGTGCACATTGATCCTCTAAAGAGTAACCCACCCAGACCCATTTCCCCACCCTATTACTCTATATTTATCCCTGACTAATGCACATAACCTATACATCCCTATACTACGGGCAATTTGATTAAGAGATTGTAAGTACAGGATAAGGTGATTAACATTACACACTGCCATTGGCAAAACTCACAGCTCTGTTTCTGGTCCCTCACGATGAAACCCATCCACTGTGTTCGAACTCTGCTGCTGAGTTCCTTCTACCCAGGCCTGAAGAAACAAAACTGGTCATAAATATTCAAACTATGCACTCTCTCCCTCAATGCTTTATCTCTGATCACTTCCTCCTTTTCTCTCAAGAAGTCGAATGCATCAACTTATTCCTTGCTTTTCTATGTGGCTCCAGGCCCTATTACTATTTAGATGAGGAACTAGTGCAGATAGGGATATAAGCAGGTCAGCTGTGCTGTGCTCAAAGTGTCTCCCACATAAGCTACATGGTGACTGTGAATGTATTTCAAAAGAATTTAATTGATTGTACAGTGTCTTTTGGACATTTGAGGCTGTGAACTTTGCTATATAATTTTTTTGTTATTTCATATAGGGCAGAATTTTAGAGGCTCCCTCTGTGGGTGTGCAGATGGGAGATGAGTCTTCACATTCTCCATGTGGCCCTCCTGCCAGCCCCCGATAATTGCAGACTGATAGAGTGAGGGTAGGAAAGGCTTAGGGAGATCCAATTGCCCTCAACCAAATGAGGCTCACAAACGGCCAATTCTTATTAGCAATTTAAGGGCTGCGTTCTGCAAGCCTTAATATTCAAGGAAAGGGTATAGCAGCACTTCTGGGCTTCAAGCGGGAAGAGGATGTATGGGGACTGGTTTCTAAATTGGGATTGCCTCCAATATTGGCATTCCCGACTTCAGCTGCTCCCTCCTTAACCTGCCAATTTTTAGCCTCTTCATCAAAACTCTCCGTGATGCTCCTTGAGCCATTGTCTGGCAGCTCTCAAAGAAGGGACTTACACCCAAATGAGAAGCAAAAGAGCCATGTTCAGCCAATCAACAGTCCTTGGAGGATTAAATGGCAGTAGCAATGTCATGATAGGCAGAGATTCCCATGATTCTTCAGCTGGAGAGCAGGAATCTCAGCCATCCAAAAATCATGCCTAAAGTAAATATAAATTAAACAGAAAGCTATGTCCTGATAGATTTCAGTGTGCATTTGATTCACACTGCAATAAATAAAATTGAATGAGAATTGACAAGTTTTAACTTTCAAAATACTAAAATCTGTCCAGAAAGGAAATACAATTCAAAAATACAAAGAAATGCTGAGAATGGAAAGGAACAAAGTGAAAAGGAGAGTAACAGCTGAGGGCAGCACAATAAATGGATAGGATCAAAGAGTAATGCACACGCATGAAATGAGGATGTAACTTTCCAACTTGATACATAAAATTACACACATCTGAAACTCACAATTTTCAAAAAATTAGAACAAATACAAGTTAGCTCATTTGTGTTAATAATTTACAATATTATTACTGTGTACACAAAATTTGGCATACAATTTGTACAAACAAGAATGTAACCATCAATAATTCTGTCAATATTAAATATTACCTTTGCTACTTTTACCTTTTTTTAAAAAACATATAATTCCAATTTAGGCAACAGTCTGAATTTAAAAAGAAAACTTGGTAAAATTTTCAGAGTTCAGAATCATAGTTCATAACATCATTTGTCCTATATATATATATCCAGATGATTTATTCATTTACTAAAACACAATGATTCCTTGGCAACAAGAATCAATGTCTTGACTGAGAAGAAGTCATGGAACAGTACAGGCCCTTCGGCCCATGATGTTGTGCCGACCTTTTATCCTACTCTAAGATCAAACTAACCTACATACCCATCAATTTACTATCATCCATGTGCCTATCCAAGTTGCTTAAATGTCCCTAATGTATCTGACTCTTACTACCACTGTTGGCAGTGCATTCCACGCATCCACCATTCTCTGTGTAAAGAACCTACCTCTGACATCTCCCCTAAACCTTCCTCCAATCACCTCAAAATTATGTTCCCTCGTGATAGCCGTTTCTGCCCTGGGAAAATGTTCTGGCTATCCACTCTATCTATGTCTCTCATCATCTTGTACACCTCTATCAAGTCACCCCTCATCCTTCTTCGCTCCAATGAGAAAAGCCCGAGCTCCATCAACCTTTCTTCATAAGACATGCCCTCCAATCCATGCAGCATCCTGGTTAATCTCCTCTGCACCCTCTCTAAAACATCCACATCCTTCCCATAATGAAGCAGCCAGAAATGAACATGATATTCCAAGTGTGGTCTAACAAGGGCTTTATACACCACACTTAGAATAACATCTCCGGGACACCCGCACCAATCAACCACACCGCCCTGTGGCCCAACATTTCAACTCCCCCTCACACTCTGCCGAGGACATGGAGGTCCTGGGCCTCCTTCACCGCCGCTCCCTCACCACCAGACGCCTGGAGGAAGAACGCCTCATCTTTCGCCTCGGAACACTTCAACCCTAGGGCAGCAATGTGGACTTCAACAGTTTCCTCATTTCCCCTTCCCCCCACCTCACCCTAGTTCTAAACTTCCAGCTCAGCACTGTCCCCATGACTTGTCCGGACTTGTCCTACCTGCCTATCTCCTTTTCCACCTATCCACTCCACCCTCTCCTCCCTGACCTATTACCTTCATCCCCTCCCCCACTCACCCATTGTACTCTATGCTACTTTCTCCCCACCACCACCCTCCTCTGGCTTATCTCTCCACGCTCCAGGCTCACTGCCTTTATTCCTGATTAAGGGTTTTTGCCCGAAACGTCGATTTCGAAGCTCCTTGGATGTTGCCTGAACTGCTGTGCTCTTCCAGCACCACTAATCCAGAAGGGCTTTATACAGCTGCAGCATAACCTCGTGGTTCTTCAACCCACTTCTCCTGCTAATGAAACCCAACACAACATAAACCTTCTTAACAACCATATCAACTTGGATGGCAACTTTGGGGGATCTATGGATGTGCACTTCAAGCTCCTGCTGTTCCTCCACACTGCCAAGAATCCTTCCTTTAACCTGTAAGCTGTCACTTTTCAGCCCAATTCTGCATCCTGTCAATGTCCCGTTGCAACTTACAACAGCCCTCCACACTATCCACAACTCCACCAACCTTTGTGTCATCGGCAAACTTACTAATCCACCCTTCCACTTCCTCATCAAAGTCATTTACAAAAATCACAAAGAGCAGAGGCCCCAGAACAGATACCTGCGGAACACCACTGGTCACCGAGCTCCATGCTGAATACTGTCCAACTACGATTACCCTCTGTCTTCTATGGGTCAGCCAATTCTGGATCCAGACAGCCAAATTTCCCAGTATCCCAAGCCTCCTTACTTTCCGAATGAGCCTACCATGGGGAATCTTAGCAAATGCCCTGCCACAATCCATATGTACCACATCTACTGCTCTATCTTCATCGATATATTTTGTCACATCCTCAAAGAATTCAGTAAGGCTTGTGAGGCATGACCTGCCCCTCACAAAGCCATGCTGACTATTTCTAAGCAAACATTACTTTTCCAAATAATGATAAACCCTGTCTCTCAGAATAACATTTGCCACCCTCCAATCATCTGATACTACTCCAGTGGGTAGTGAGGGCACAAAGATCATCGCCAAAGGTGCAGCAATCTCTTCCCTCATTCCCGTGGTAACTGTGGGTATATTCTGTCTGGCCCAGGATAGTTATCTATCCTCATGTTTTTCAAAATTTCCAGGACATCCTCCTTCTTAACATCAATCTGTCTGAGCATATCAGCCTGTTTCATGCTGTCCTTACAAACAACAAGATCCCTCTCGCTAGTGAATACTGAAGCAAAGTATTCATTAAGGACCTCCCCTACCTCCTCCGACTCTAGGCACAAGTTCCCTTCACTATCCCTGATCAGTCCTACCCTCACTCTGGCCATACTCTTGCTTCTCACATGAACTGGAAGAGTGGATTTCATAGGCTCCCTGGCACGTTAACTAATATTTGGAATTCATGTGTTATAACTCAATCAGGGAGTTTGAGTTTGTGTGAGTACATGCATTTTTACTAACATGTTATTGTCAGATGCTTCAAAATGACAATAATTGCTCAACATTTCGTTCCAGCACATGGCTGATGATAAATCTCTCCCACTTCTATTATTTGCCATTGGTATGATAGGAAGATTTCTATGTTGATAATCAATCTGTTTGGACATACTGTGAACAAACACTTTCCTTGGTCATCAAGTCCTGGTGTGGAATTCAAACCCAGAGCTTCTGACATTGAGGCAGCCATGCTACCAAATGCACCACAACACCTCATATTTACCCATTATCTTACGGGTAGAAATAAACTACTGAAGAACCTTCTGTTACTTACTTTGCAAACCAACAGATGTGTTTTCTTTCCTAGTTCATCAACATAGTGCTGTTTTGAAGAACTCTATCAGATCTATTCTTGGTTTTCTTGTTAAGTTGATGCCAGGACTTGCTGTGAAAATAACAATAAGTTTAATGCACACACCATGATGAAGTTAGTGAAGAACAAAGAATAGCCTGCCACAAGCTGCTAATGCGGCACTCTGCCATTTGTCTTGCAAATAGCGACATCACTCACAAACCTCCCTCTGAGTTTAAAGAAATTGCTGCAGTTGAACTGTTAAGTTTGATGCAGCATGTTAGGACCAAAGTACCTTCTAAATATTTTCAACTTGTATAACCATTTAAGAATACAGGTCCTTTTTTTTGTGCAGCTGCATGTAAATAGTAATTTATAGGGGGAACTTGTGTGTGACCTGTGTGGAACTTCCAAATTGCTGTGCAGCCTTTTAGGAACATTGGTAAGACCTGATGAAAAAAAACCTTAAGATTCTTTTTAATGATGAAATTTCTGAATCACCACTCAATCACTTCGCTCAGGGAGGGAACAAATGGACCTGTTCCTTGCAAGTACTAAATTGTTCCTAGAAATTCTAAAATTTGTTTGTGTTTTTTCTGTTTCTTTGTCAGTCTTTCTCTTAATCCAATCTTTCTTTCCTTTTTTTTAATGCTAACCGAATTCTAATTGACTCCAAACTCTTGTCATTTCTTTGCTTCTTTACAATTAAATCTTAATTGTCATATTGTTCACCAAAATCTACATGTCTTTTTGACCTCACAGCATCATTACCAGTTCGTAATTCCAGCAGTTTGCAGGGCACAAGCATTTCCAGTTGAAAGCTAACAGATATAGCACATTGCACAACCCACCACCCAATTCTCCCTTCTCCCCTACATGGATAGTCTGTACTTCTGTCAGTTTAAAGTTAACCTTTATTAGATTAAATCCATGTTAAAGTTACTTCAGACAAGTGGGAGAACTCTTGCTGATTTTCACCTTCAGTCCAAACTCTCCCCTTGCTCATAAACAAAATTGGTATCTTGGTAACAGCTTGGTAAATCACAACACCATTTTTGGCCTTGATTTTTACTTTAGATTAACACTAGTTATTAAATACACTGCCCAATATTCTTCGACGGTACATCACTTACTTGCTATCATTTTTATTCGATGATTTACCTTGAATGATACACAAAATGTCAGTAAATTCTAAAATGTTGCAATTAGCAAGTACAGTGTATTAAAATGACAAATATACTTTGCTATAAAATATGATGTAAACACTATTTTGCATCAGCATTCAGGAGATAATTAGCTGATAAGTCTTTCTAAAAATTAAGAACATCTGATGCTGAAGATTCTGGTGTATTTATTAAACAAATTCATAACTCATTTGTGAGGAACAGATTTACTGAGCACAGGTGTTTCTCTTACTGTCTCAGATTTTCAGAGTAATTATGGTAAAGATATAATTAGTAATTTGTTTTTGAACAGGTGGATAAATATTGTATATTAAAAATGTCTGAACAGCTGCTGGCCTCCCCTGTGAAGTAGTAATTACTGCTAAGTATTGGATTACCATCAATGGTACCACAGTTCAAACAACACTAATTAGACATTAACCTTCCACATAGGATCATTCTACTGTGTGGCTTTAGAAGCAGCAATGTTAAGACAACAGCAGCCCCTAGTGGTTGCAGTGAGGTTCTCTGATAAGTATTTGTTACAAATCTAACTATCCTCTGCTTCAACCTGAAACATTTCCAGCAGAGATGAAGGATCCAGTGGTTTGTGTGTTTAGATTATGACAGAGTGCCCAAGTTGCATTCTTCTGACATATGGCTTTAAGTGCAAAAGTCTGAATGCCTGTGTTGGACATGCCAACAAAGTTGAAACTTTATTGCTGGAACAGCACAGCAGGTCAGGCAGCATACAGGGAACAGGAGATTCGACGTTTCGGGCACAGGCCCTTCTTCAGGAATGAGCAGAGAGTGTTCAGCAGGAGAAGATAAAAGGTAGGGAGGAGGGACTTGGAGGAGGGGCGTTGGAAATGTGATAGGTGGAAAGAGGTCAAGGTGAGGGTGATAGGTCGGAGTAGGATGGAGGCGGAGAGGTCAAGAAGAAGACTGCAGGTCAGGAAGGCGGTGCCGGGCTGGAGGGATCCGGCTGAGACAAGGTGGGGGGAGGGGGGATGAAGAAACTGGTGAAGTCCAAGTTCATCCCCTGCGGTTGGAGGGTTCCCAGTCGGAAGATAAGACGCTCCTCCTCCGACCGTCGGGTTGTTGTGGTTTGGTGGTGGATGAGTCCAATGACCTGCATATCCTCGGTGGAGTGGGAGGGGGAGTTGAAATGCTGTGCTACAGGTTGGTTGGGTTGGTTCGTCCGGGTGGCCCAGAGGTGCAGACCTCACTTTCTCCATGCCAACAAAGACAATGGGCAGAAACTACTGGTGGCCTAAATGACATGGGCTATGGAACATGGAAATAAAAGCAGCTACCTGGTGACTTCATCTTTCTGCCGACTGCGATGAGCCTCCATGTTGGTCACTATACAACAGCACCTCAGGGCACAATCTATGTATACCAGATGAATACATCCTCAACTATGGATATTGGCATCTGATAACTGCCAACACTTCAGGATTCTCACAGCACCTTTCAGGAGTTGGGAATTCATGTTCAGGTGAGGCCTCTTCTGGAATACACTGAAAGTTTTGGTTGCCAGGTTATAGGGTTCAGAAGACATTTACCAAGATATTGAAAAATGTGGTGCTGGAAAAACACAGCAGGCTAGGCAGCATCCGAGGAGCAGGAGAATCGACGTTTTGGGCATAAGCCCTTCTTCAGGAATGAGGCTGGTGTGCCAAGCGGGCTGAGGTAAAAGGTGGGGGGGGGGGAAATTTTGGGGAGGGGCGCTGGGAATACGTTAGGTGGAAGGAGGTGAGGGTGATAGGCCGGAGAGGGGGTGGGGGTGGAGAGGTCGGGAAGAAGATTGCAGGTCAAGAGGGTGGTGCTGAACCCGGGGGTTGGGGGGTAGGGGGAGGGGAAATGAGGAAGCTGGAGAGACAGGCCGCCTACTTGCGGAACGTTTCAGGGAACACCTCTGGGACACCCGCACCAACCAACCCAACCGCCCCGTGGCTGAACATTTTAACTCCCCCTTCCACTCCGCCAAGAACATGCAGGTCCTTGACCTCCTCCATCGCCAGACCCTGACCACACGATGCCTGGAGGAAGAGCACCTCATCTTCCGCCTAGGAACCCTCCAACCACACAGGATGAATGTAGATTTCTCCAGCTTCCTCATCTCCCCTCCCCCACCTTATCTCAGTCCCAACCCCTGAATTCAGCACCACCCTCTTGACCTGCAATCTTCTTCCCGACCTCTCCGTCCCACCCCCTCTCCGGCCTATCACCCTCACCTCCTTCCACCTATCGTATTCCCAGTGCCCCTCCCCCAAATTCCCTTCCCCCCTACCTTTTACCTCAGCCCGCTTGGCACACCAGCCTCATTCCTGAAGAAGGGTTTATGCCCAAAACGTCGATTCTCCTGTTCCTCTGATGCTGCCTGGCCTGCTGTTTTTCCAGCACCACATTTTTCAACTCTGGTCTTCAGCATCTGCAGTCCTCACTTTCTCCTAATTTACCAGGATCTTGCCAGGAATGGAAGGTTTGAGTTATAAAGAAAAGCTGGAAAGGCTGGGACTTTTTTCACTGGAGCATAGGAGGTTACAAGGCAACCTTATAGAAGTTTATAAAATAATGAGGCGTATAGATAGAATTAATGGTTGTTGTCTTTTCCCAAGGAAGGGGGAATTTCAAAACTAGGGGGCACAATTTTAAGGTGAGAGGAGAGTGATTTAACAAAGATGTGAGGGACAAATTTTTCACACAGAGGGTGGTTCGTATGTGAAATGGACTTCCTGAGGAAGTGGTGGACATGAGTGCAATTACAATTTTTGAAAGACATTTGGATAAGTACACAAATAGGAAGGGTTTGGAGGGATATGGGCCAGGATCAGGCAGGTGGGGCTAGTTTAGTTTGGCATTATATTTGATATGCAGCGGTTGGACCAATGGGTCTGTTTCCATGCTGTATGACTCTCTGGCTATGAGGGGCATGGATAGGATAAATAGACAAAGTATTTTCCCTGGGGTCGGGGATCCAGAACTAGACTAGGTTTAGGGTGAGAGGGGAAAGATATAAAAGAGACCTACAGGGCAACTTTTTCTCACAGAGGGTAGTACGTGCATGGAATGAGCTGCCAGAGGAAGTGGTGAAGGCTAGTATAATTGTAACATTTAAAAAGCATTTGAATGGGTATATGAATAGGAAGGGTTTCGGAGGATATGGGCCAAGTGCTGGCAGGTGCGACTAGTTTGGGTTGGGATATCTGGTTGACTGGACGGGTTGGACCGAAAGGTCTGTTTCCGTGCTGTACATCTCTATGACTGTAGGACTCTCCAAGCCACTTGCTGGCCTTTAGGAAATGTAGCTCAGTAACCAACCTTTTTACGTATTGGTGGCATTGATGACACTGCACTATATATTAGTGTTCAAGTTTCCATAAATGCTAATGATTTTGCACTAAATCTCTTAGTTTGAATCTTTGCATAACCCTAAATGTAACTATGCCATCATGAAGCCTAATATCATATCAATACAGAATTACTCTGGAGTGATATCTGTGTTGAGAGTCTACTACTGCATGTGGTAGCAAGATGAACAAGGCTTATTTAGGACAATATATTCTGCTAGCACCATTTTTCCTCTTAGCCAAACATTCCTTGCCTGGCTTTTGTATGCAAAAGTGCTGTCTTGAATGAAACGGTCAGTAACATCTAGGGCAGGGAAGTGTACAGAACACAGGGAGCCAATACATTAGTATTCCAAGGATTGGGCGCATGCACATCTGTGTCCAAGACAGTGCATCGGTCTGTGTGTAATGTTGTCGCCCTTTAAAGGGACTCACATTGGTGGAACAGTAGCTCTTCCCTCACAGATCAAGATACGTAGCCTGCCCACTCCAGGTTGGCCATTTTCTTTTCCATTGCTCAGTTTTGATTTCCAGCACAATTTGTTTCCGTGCTGTATGACCATATAACACTATGACAGAGAGCATGATTCAACCAGTGGTTTCCAGCCTCTGAGCCCTCAGATATATAGTCCCTTTCTTAATAGCCCTTCCCATGAACCCCCCAGGCTCCGCATCACCCCAGGTCACTACTAAACCGTCTATATGCACCTACCTTTGTCTCTCACTTACACATTTCCCTTTTGTTTTCTGAATAGACCCAACAAACTGACTATGGCCAATCCCTTGAGTGACCGAATCAGTCTTAAATAAGAAGTGCCCAGATCGCTGATTGAAGCCTGTGCATTTCCCTGACTGCAGTAATCCTAATCCTGAGTGACCATGATAGAGCCACAAGACTTAGACTGGCCCACTCCATGGATTGTAGTGACACAGACCCCCGACTGCAAAGACTCCAACCAGAAGTGGATTCTGGGTAATCCAAGATGGAGGATGGGAAGATTTTTTTGGCTGTAACAGATTGCTCCTTTTTTGAGGTATTTTAGGTGTTGAAAGTGATTTCATCGAATTCCAGGAGCAACAATTATTGTTTTATATCCTGTTGCATTGTTTGGAAACTTGGGAGAAAAAAAAAGTCAAAACAACAACACTTTTAAAAGGGAGAGGGACAGACAAAGGCATGACATGGTCAGGTCAGTGCAGGAGAGAGAGAGAGAAAAAACCCACACTGCTAACTGACACAGTAGTGAACCTGCGTAGTTACTGCCTTTGTTGTTGAATTCATGTATCGCTGGATATCGGAGTGCATCTGGGAAAACTAACAAACACAAAATTCACATCTGAGCTTGAAGGAACCTGTTTGGGAGAGGTCACAGCACAGAAATAACTAAGTGAATAGTTTTAAGTGGGGTCTCACTGTAAGTCTGTAATAATGAGTAGAGTGGGTGCTTTCTTGATTATATGTTTTAGAGATATGTCTCTTGATTAAACTTAAAAATATAAGCCTGACGCAGTGTTTTGTCGAGGAATAAGACAGTGCTATTTTCTGGTTCTGCAGATTGGAAGAAGCAAAAATGGCCCTTAGTAGAGTGATATGCTCTTCTTGTTGGATGTGGGAGTTAGGGAGAGTTTACGTGTTACTGAGGATTATATCTGCAATAAATGCCATTGGTTGTGAATCCTATCAGATCAAATGGATTGGTTGGAGTGACAATTAGAGGCAATGAGGAACTTACAAGAGCAAGGGGGTGTGATGGAAGGCATTTATAGGAAGGGAGTAAAGTCGCAGATACAGTCACACAGATGGGTTAATTCCAGGAAAGATAAGAGAGGTAGGCAGGTAGTGCAGGAGTCTTCTGTGGCTATCCCCATTTCAAATAAGTATGCTGTTTTGGAAAATGTAGGGAGTGATGGATTCTCATGGAAATGTAGCATGAACAGCCAAGTTTCTGGTATTGAGACTGGCTCTAATGTAATGAGGGATACGTTGGGTTCCAAGAGATTGATTCTGTTAGGGGACTCTCTAGTCCGAGGCACAGACAGACTCTTCGGTGGCCAGCATAGAAGAATCAGAATGGTGTGTTGCCTCCCTGTTGCCAGGATGAAGATGTCTCAGAGAAGGTGCAGAATGTTCTCAAGTGGAGAGGGCATAGTAGGAAGTCATTGTACACATTGAAACCAATCACGTAGGAAGGGAAAAGGATGAGATTCTTAAGGGAGAATATAGAGAGTTAGGCAGAAATTTAAAAAGGAGGTCCTTGAGAGTAGTGATAGCTGGATTACTCCCAGTGCTACGAGCTAGTGAGGCTAGAAATAGGAAGATAGAGCATATGAATGCATTGCTGAGTAGCTGGAGTATGGAAGAAGGATTCACATTTTTGAAGCATTGGAATCTCTTCTGGAGTAGAAATGACCTGTACAAGAAGGACAGATTGCACCTAAATTGGAAGGGAGATTTGCCAGAGTGGCTCGGGAGGACTAGTAAGGTGGTGGTGGGGGTGGGTGGGCACGAGACACCCAGGGAGATAGTGAGGAAAGAGATCAATCTGAGACTGATACAGTTGAGAAAAAAAGCAATTCAAACTGTCAGGGCAGGCAGGGTCAAAGCAGAGAACAAGGTAAGACAGATAAATGAAACTGCATTTATTTCAATGCAAGAGGCCTAACAGGGAAGGCAGATGAACTCAGGGCATGCATAGGAACATGGGACTGGGATAGCATAGCAATTACAGAAACATGGCTCAGGGATGGACAGGACTGGCACCTTAATGTTCCAGGATACAAATGCTATAGGAAGGACAGAAAGATATGGGATAGCATTCAGCTGTACTGAGGGAGGATATTCCCGGAAGTACATCCAGGGAAGTTATTTGGGTGGAACTGAAAAATAAGAAAGGGATGATCACCTTATTGGGATTGTATTATAGACCCCTAATAGTCAGAGGGAAATTGAGAAATAAATTTGTCAGGACATCTCAGTTATCTATAAGAATAATAGGGTGGTTATGGTAGGGGATTTTAATTTTCCAATCATAGACTGGGGCTGCCATAGTGTTAAGGGTTTAGATGGAGAGGAATTCGTTAAGCATGTATAAGAAAATTTTATGAATCATTATGTGGATGAGAGAAGGTGCAAAACTTGACCGACTCTTGGGAAATAAGGCAGGGCAGGTGACTGAGGTGTCAGTGGGGCCAGCAACTATAATTCTATTAGTTTTAAAATAGTGATGGAAAAGGATAGACCAGATCCAAAAGTTGAAGTTCTAATTTGGAGGAAGGCCAATTTTGACGGTATTAGGCAAAAACTTTCATAAGCTGATTGGGGGTAGATATTCGCAGGTAAAGAGATGGTTAGAAAATGGGAAGCCTTCAGAAATGAGATAACGAGAGTCCAGAAACAGTATGTTCCTGTTAGGGTGAAAGAAAAGGCTGGTAGGTATAGGGAATGCTGGATGACTAAAGAAATTGAGGGTTTGGTTAAGAAAAAGGAAGCATATGTCAGGTATAGACAGGATAGATCGAGAGAATCCTTTCAAGAGCATGAAGGCAGTGGGAGTATATTTAAAAGGGAAATCAGGAAGTAAAAAAAGGGTCATGAGATAGCTTTGGCAAATAGAGTTAAGGAAGTGCCGGAAGACTGGAAGTTGGCTAACGTGGTACTACTGTTTAAGAAAGGTGGTAAGGACAAATCAGGGAACTATAGACCGGTGAGCCTGACGTCAGTGGTGGGCAAGTTGTTGGAAGGAATCCTAAGGGACAGGATGTACACATATTTGGAAAGGCAAGAACTAATTAGGGATAGTCAACATGGCTTTGTGTGTGGGAAATCATGTCTCACAAACTTGATTGAGTTTTTTGAAGAAGTAACGAAGAAGACTGAGAAGGGCAGAGCAGTAGACGTGATCTATATGGACTTCAGTAAGGTGTTCAACAAGGTTCCCCATGGAAGACTGATTAGCAAGGTTAGATCTCACGAAATACAGGGAGAACTAGCCATTTGGAAATGTAGAAGACAGAGGGTGGTGGTTGAGGGTTGTTTTTCAGATTGGAGATCTGTGATCAGTGGAGTGCCGCAAGGATCGTTGCTGGGTCCACTGCTTTTCGTTTGTTATATAAATGATTTGGATGTGTGCGTAAGAGGTATAGTTAGTAAGTTTGCAGATGACACCAAAATTGGAGATGTAGTGGACAGCGAAGAAGGTTACCTCAGATAAAAAAGTATTGATCAGATGAGCCAATGGGCTGAGAAGTGACAGATGGAGTTTAATTTAGATAAATGCGAGGTGTTGCATTTTGGGAAAGCAAATCTTAGCAGGACTTATACACTTAAGGGTAAAGTCCTAGGGAGTGTTGCTGAACAAAGAGACCTTGGATTGTAGGTTCATAGCTCCTTGAAAGTAGAGTCGCAGGTAGATAGGATAGTGAAGAAGACGTATAGTATGCTTATCTTTATTGGTCAGAGTATTGAGTTGGAGGTCATGTTGCAGCTGTACAGGACATTGGTTATGCCACTTTTGGAATATTGCATGCAATTCTGGTCTCCTTCCAACTGGAAGGATGTTGTGAAACTTGAAAGGATTCTGAAAAGACTTTACAAGGATGCTGCCAGGGTTAGAGGATTTGAGCTATTGGGAGAGGTTGAATCGGCTGGGGTTGCTTTCCCTGGAGCTTTGGAGGCTCAGGGGTGACCTTACCGAGGTTTATAAAATCATGAGGGGCATGGATAGGTTTTCTCTGGGGTGGGGGAGTCCAGAACTAGATGGCATTGGTTTAGGTTGAGAGGGGATAGATATAAAAGAGACGTAAGGGGCAACTTTTTCATGCAGAGAGTGTGCGTGTATGGAATGGGCTGCGTGAGGAAGTGGTGGAGGATAGTACAATTGGTACATTTAAAAGGTGTCTGGATGGGTATGTAAACAGGAAGGGCTTGGAGTGATATGGGCCAGGTGCCGGCAGGTGGCACTAGGTTGGGTTGGGATATCTGGTCAGCATGGACGAGTTGGACCGAAGGGTCTGTTTCCATGCTGTACATCTCTATGACTCTAAGTCTGACAGTGGATAACTCCCTGCACTAGCTTCAGAGGATGTCATTGATTTATTTTGCTGTGTTGGTATTATAAAACATTTTCTATTGAAAGGTAAGATCAACAATTAATAAGGTCATTAACAAGCAATAGCTCCCTTAATAAGGAACTCACAGCCACCGAGTGAAAATCTCACCAGTCAGGACCTTGTTAAAAGATGCAGCGAGTTGATCCAAATGACAAGATAGGCTTCGCTGGGCTAGTTGAGCGATTCTTACCACAATCAATGTTGCTCAGCCCCCTGTAAGATTCCACCCATTGTATATTTAGAGGGAACTGAATTGTATCATACAAAAATATAGGTCATAGGATCATCGACATTTACAGCATGAAAGGAAGCAATATAGCCTATCGTACTCATTTGACTGACAAGTAGCCATTTAGCAAATCCCACTGGCAGTTCTTGGTCTGTGGTCTTGTAGAATGCGTCATCTCAAATCTCTGATCAGTTGTACCCTAGAGCTCTGTGGGAAGCTAGGGAAGTGATTGCTGAGATATTTGTATCATTGATAGTCACAAGTGAGGTGCCGGAAGACTGGAGGTTGGCTAACACGGTGCCACTATTTAAGAAAGGTGGTAAGGAAAAGACAGGGAACTATAGACCGGTGAGTCTGACATCGGTGGTGGGTAGGTTGTTGGAGAGAATCCTGAGGGACAAGATTTACACATATTTGGAAAGGGAAGGACTGATTGGGGATAGTCAACATGGCTTTGTGCATGCGAGATCATGCCTCACGAACTTGATTTTGAAGAAGAAACAAAGAGGATTGATGAGAGCAGACCAGTTGACGTGATCTATATGGACTTCAGTAAGGCTTTCGGACAAGGTTCCTCATGGAAAACTGGTTAGCAAGGTTAGATCTCACGGGAGAACTAGCCATTTGGAAATATAGAAGACAGAGGGTGGTGGGGGAGGGTTGCTTTTCAGACTGGAGGCCTGCTGGGTCCACTGCTTTTTGTCAGTGCTAACCACTGTGCCACCGTGCCGCCCCTAACTTTGCTCTCATAAGAGTTTTCACGATATAACACATGACTAGATCGCACCTCCAGTCCAAATTATGATCTCTACCACCTAGAATGGAAACAGCAACAGGTGAACAGGAACATCACTATTTGCAATTTTTCTTCAAGTCATAGGCATCCTGACTTGGAACTAAACAGTGTTTTTTCACTGTCACTAGGTCAAAACCTAGTGTGCCACTACACCCCAAAGACTGAAGCAGTTCAAGAAGGCAGTTCACTATCACCTTCTCCAGGATAGTCAGGGCTGGGTATTATGAATGAATATGGTGCAATTACATCTATTTTACAGTGCAGCAGCCAGCACACCCATAGTACTCCAGGTGAAGCTTAATTAGTGTTTCGTACAGATCTAGCATAAAGCCCCAATTCTTAAATACAAGACCCTAGCTATAAAGACAAGTGACCTTCCTGACCACCTTACCTCCATGTCCACCCATCTTCAGGAATCTTTGGACATGATTTTCAAGGACTATCTGTTCCTCTGCACTTCTCACAATCCTACTGCTTCCTGTTATCTATTGCCTTGTTCACCTTTCTCAAATGCATTAGTACACTCTTCTCCACTTGCCATTGTTCTACACATCTGACTAATCTACTAATATGATCTTGCAGACTTTGAGTCCTTCTTTGTTAACAACTACGTGGCCAATTTGTGTGTCATCTGCAAATTTTCAATGCATACTTCCTACGTTCCAGTCCACATAATTACAATAAGCAAGTGTGACATCAAATGAGTTCTGAAGAAGCCAACTAAAAATAAATACACCCACTGACATTAGTTTTTGCTTTCTGCCTTTGTGCCAAATTTGAATCCAATTTGTCACTGTGTCTTGGGTCCCATGAGGTTTTACTTTGGTTTGCAGTCTGCCATAAGAGGCTTGAAATAGACTACATCAAAACATTACCTGCATCTATTCTCCTTGTTATCTCCTCTTAAAATCCTTTTAAAATCCGTACTACTTTTGATTACCAATCACAAAGAATTCTGGAGAAACTTGGCAGATCTGACTGCATCTGTGGAGAGAAAAACACAGTTAACATTTCCACTGTTATGATTCTTTATTAAAATAATATGTGGGGCTATGCAGATATTTGGACATGATTGGTGCTCCATGGCAGCCATTGGGGGCCATGACCTACAGTTTGGGAAGCCATGTACAAAACTCTTATTTTCTCTCTCACTGAGTACATTTCATTGAACATTATATAGCTCTCCTACCTGACTGCATTGTTTGCTTTGTGAAAATAGAGGCAAATATGCATAAGAACCAGGTCAATTTAGCTTTAACTATGCTCTTGCTCATTCTGGACCTACAAAAAAAATCTTTGAATTTTCTACGATTTTACTTGCCAATATTTTTTCATGTTCTCTCTTTGCTTTCCTGAGTTAATTTTAATTCCACCCATAGACTTTCTATTACTTTTCTAGAATTATTTCATTATTGAGCATTTGGTATTAGTCATAAGCTTCTCAGTTTTCTGTAGCCTCTACATTAAGCCTGTTAACAACCAGAAGTTCTACTTTTTTTAAATCACCCCATTTTCTTTACGGGAACATTTCTGCAATTAATTCTGACTAGTTCTTCCCTGATCTCCCTCACTAATCTAGCACTGAATTCCCTTCAAGCATCTGTTTCCAGTCCACTTTAGCCAAATCTCATCACATCTCAGCAAAACTTTTTTTTCCATTATAAAAACTTTTATATATCATTTTTGTCCATTTCCATAATGTAGTCATGATAATCATTTTGCCAAATTGCTGCCCTACTGATACCCCTTCCACGTGCCCAGCTTCATTCCCAAAAATCTGAGTACAAAACCACTCTCTCCTTTGTTGGGTCTGCTATGCACTGGCCAAAAAAAAAACCTCTTGAATGCATTTTAAGAATTCTCCCCCCTTGAATCATCCACACTAATTCTTCCTAATTACTAACGAAGTATTTGAAATCCCTCAATAATTCTGCTGATTGTTTTTGTACTTCTTAAAGAGATTTCCTGAAATATTTATTCCTCTATTTCCCTCTAATTGTTTGGGAGATCCTAGTACGCTCCCTGTATCATAATTGCCCTTTCCTTGTTCGTCATTTCCAATTATGTAAACTTAACTTGATGATCCTTACTTCATAGTTTTAATTGCTTCCTTAATCAATATTGCAACTTCAACTCCTTTCCATCACCCTTTCTATTTATTCATCTT
Source organism: Chiloscyllium plagiosum (assembly GCF_037043375.1). Taxonomy (NCBI): domain Eukaryota; kingdom Metazoa; phylum Chordata; class Chondrichthyes; order Orectolobiformes; family Hemiscylliidae; genus Chiloscyllium; species Chiloscyllium plagiosum. The sequence continues at coordinate 48,027,750 of NW_028270159.1, forward strand.
CTATCCAACAAGTATCAAGACGTGCTCTTGCACAGAACTGAATGACTTTTTCCCATCACCAAATCACCCTTTGGCCCCCCCTTATCCTTCACCATTAAATCACCTGTGTTTCCACTCAATGAAATGACATGAATGGCAAGGGCAATGCAGACCACCAAAGGTAACAGAGAGGGAGGAAGGAAGGAAAATCAAAGTGGAGTTGGAAGGGAAGATAAATGGTGGTGAATCTGTGGAATTAAATATCTAAGGTGTAGTGGATGCTGGAAAATTGAATTATTTTTAAATTATAATGCTTTGGAGGGTTATGGAGAGGAGACCAGAAACTGGAGTTGAGGCTGGATGAGATCAGCCATGATCATATCAAATGGCAAAGCAGGCTAAAGGGGAGGAATTGCCTACTCCTGTTCCTAGTTCTTATGTTTTAAAATGATTGATTTATTTCATTGATTGATTGATTTGATTTATCTATTGTCACAAAATACAATGAAAAGTGTTGTATTGTGTTGCCATTCTCTGGAACCATCTCAAAACACATCAAAATAAACCAAAACCTAGGCAGAAAAATAAAGAAATAATAAATTTTGTTCAACATTACAGGCCTTTGTGTTATGTGCTCAGCTAAGGACCATGGGCTGGTGACGAGGTATCGCACCAGCCCAAATTTGACTCCACCACTGCCATGAGTCTGTTTTGGCTCACCTCCGCTGCCAATACCTCCAAGTCTCATACTAGGCCCGAACTCGCCTCTGGCGTTGCCTCTGTGTGCCTGTGCTGGATGCAGATGATACCAGGACCCAAACTCTCCTCTGTCACAAAAGCCATGAATTGGCGTTAGGACTATCATGTCAAAAGCGCAGGGAATTAAACTCACCTCCGATGTTATCGCCACAAGTCCAGACTACTGGGCCCACTTGAGTTCACACTCGGCTCACTCGCCAATGATATTGCCGCAACTGAACTCTTCCCAAGAGGTAAATTCTAGAAAAGAGAAAAAAAGAAACAAAGAGAAAAGTGGATACAGCAGACGAGGCTTGGGCTTTGGAGCCCTACACCACCTCCATCTTAGTAAATAAGTTGTAAAGTACTTATAAAGCACTCCTGCAGTGCCAGCACATATCTTAAATATTACGACGTTCAAACAATAATGCCTAAAAATACATTCTCAAAACCCTTCCTCTTAAGCAAACCATCAGGGTTGTGGGTCTCCTGCTTCCGCTTTGGTGCAATGCTTTCTGATAAGACCACATGTGGAGCAGGTGGTGCCTGAAGGGTTGGATTTATCAGATGTTTATAGGTTTGTATACTCCGCCAATGATTTAATGTATCTCTGTACGTTCCTAAAGAAGAAGGTACGTATATCTCTACCCATTCATTGGTTTTCCATTTGTATTAGTTATAAGTAAGAGACTTTGATGAGTGGGTCGAGATGTCTTCAAGAATGCTTTGGAGACATCCCTATCTTGTTTCTCTTGATTTCCTGGAAGCTCTTCTGCCATGATCGAGTTCTGAATAAAGCATGACTACATGCACAACCCAGGAGGGATGGTTTTGAGGGATTCACACTTTGATGCAAGGCAACTAGGTTGGATGCTACTGTTGAATTGTCATTGAATCTTGAGGATCTTGCAAAGATACTTTGGTGGTAATTCTCCAGTGCTTTGAGGTGCCCGATGTATGTTGGACAAGTATATAGGAATGCAGGGACCATTGCTACCCAGACAACAATGACTTCAGTTCTGGATCTGAGATAATAATTTTTTCCTCAAACAGCTAAACATTGAGTTGCCACTTCGGAAGAATTATTCATTGTACACGGTCTGACTTCACTGAAAGGAATTTTCTAAGATAAGAAAATGGTTCATATTTTCTAGGATCTTGCCACTGATCTTAATCATCGATCTGGAAGAACTGGTTGAGGGCATTTGTTTTCTTGTTTGGTAAAAGATTGATTTTCTCATATGGTTTGGAGGATAGTGACAATTTTTTGAGGGTGGCCAAATTTGAGTGTGACACTCCATTAGCCTTTGTAGTTGACAGAGTTAAAGGCTTTCATGAAGTTGGAAAAGGCCATATATAGCACTTGTTGGTGCTCCTTTCATTTTCCTTACATTTGCCATGTTTATGCCTGTTGTACCTATTGATGGATATTGATGTATAAACTATGACTCTGGAAGGAGTTCCTCAGCCAATGGCAGCAGCAAATAGAGCAAGATTCTTGCAATGATCCTCACATTGGCAAACTCCAGTCAGTGACAGCAATTAATCTTGTCACCCTTCTTGAATATAGAATTTTTAATCAACCCTGTACAGGGATGTTATGACTTATGACATCTGGAGCAGGCAGCATTTAAACCTGGCCTCCTAGCCCAGAAGTTCAGACATTACCACTGCCCCATAACAAGCCCAATCACTTCTTGAATATATTTCCTAATCAATCTGTCCAGAGATATTATTACATGCCTCTGAAGCAGAGGCAGCTTGAATCCAGGTCTCCTGATCCAGAGGTAGAGACACTACCACTGCACCACAAGAACTTTCCCTTCTTAAGTACTTCTTTCCTTTGTTTTCTGTTTATATCCAGTCTTTTTTTTTCATCACTCGTGGTATTTTTTCATTTATTTACTACCGCCGTGTTCTCCAATTGATTAATTTGCATGCAAAGCCATAAAGGGCAATACAGACCACAAAGTGAAAGAGAAGGGAAGAGAAATGGGGGATAAATTAAAATGGAGTTTGAAAAAGATAAAGTACTCTACCCCATCCAGTGCCATTTCTCTCTCTCTCTCTCAAGGCGCTGAACTTTATGTTCCCTCTGCAAGTCACCCAAGCATGAACATAGCTATGGAAGTGACACAGACAGTCAGTAGTAACTATAAAGCACCATTAAAATCTTTTTTTAAAATATATTTACTAATCACTCAGTTCAGAGATGGTATTACACAGGAGTATATTGGACTTGGAACTTGGATTTCCTGTCTCAGAGGTAAGAATACTACTACTGTGGCACAAGGATCCTCTCGTCCTGAATTTAGTTACAATCACAGACGTATTTGTGAAACATTACAGTCTCCTTGGCTAGTTGAAACACCCACTTCTTATGTTATTGGTATGCCACAGATGCTATTTGCAGAAATTTGCCAGCATATCTTCAGTAGCACCTCTCAAACCCATAAACTCCATCACCTAGAAGGACTAAAACAACAGTTGCATAGATACACCAACGTGTCCAAACCCTTGAAGTCATACACCAACATGGCTTAAACATATACCACTTGTTTTCTTGTCAGTGGGTCAAATCCTGGGACAGCATTGCTACTACTTTCAGCACAGGTGTTTGAGATGATGGTCTACCATCAAATTCCCAAGGGCAACGAGGGGTGAGCAGTGAATGTCAGTCATGAAAGTTTTAGGAATGTATCAAGAATAATTTATTTTAAACATCCTTGAACAAAAGAAATTCTAATTCCACCAGGCAGAAGGCCTTTAATCCTTCAGGCCTGTTCCAACACTCAGCTAGACAAATAATGATCTGCTTCTTAAGTTCACTACTTTGTTGATTATTTAAGGAGAGTTTCTTTTGATGGGTTTTCTCACTCTATCTTCCCAAATTTGTCTCATTACCTAAACGACCCTACGGTTCCCTGTTTGTTGTATTCTCCACTCGCCACAAGTGAGGAAGAAATCACAGGTTCCTCAGAGGATGCATTGGCAAAATCTACATTCTGCAGCTTCCATCAGTAGCTGATAGGTAATTTTTCAAGATTTGCGTTGGGAACAGCTACTAGTGAGGACATCACTGCCACATTTCTGCAGCTGGTTTCTGGCATTCAAAGGACTGTTCGAGACCTAGCAATTTTTCAGCCCAAGGCAGAAGAGGACTGCATGGTGTCAGCAATTAATAACTTCATTCGAAAGAATAGCCATAGCAGTGAAGGGCTTTTGTGGCATAGGGTAGAACTTGTCACAGGCAGGATATTCAAGGATTCCTGAGAACTACCCTATGCTCTTTTGGCACAGGGTAGTGTTTCTACCTCTGACCCAGGAGGCCCAGGCACAAGTCCCACCTCTTCCAGAGTATGCAATAGTAACTCTCAATAGGTTGATAATAGAATGTATCTACCATAAGATGGAAGAGGTCAACACAGGCAGAAGCACTCGCAGCAATCTTCAGCCAGAAGTGCCAAGTAAATGATCCGTCTTGGCTTCCTCCAGTGGTCTCCAGCATTATAGATAAAGTCTTCAGCCAATTCAGTTATATCAAGAAACATTTGGGAGTACTGGACACTGCAAAGGCTATGGGGGCCCTGATAACATTCCAGCAAACATACTAAAGACTTGAGCTCCAGAACTTGCCGCTCTCCTAGCAAAGCTTTTCCAGTACAATTACAACACTGGAATCTAACCAGCAATACTGAAAATTGCCCAAGTTTATCCTGTGCACAAAAAGCTGGACAAATCCAACCCGACCAATTACTGCTCCATCAGTCTACTCATCAGTAAGGATGTCATTAACAGTGCTAACAGGTAGAACCTGCTCAGCAATAACCTGCTCTCTGATAGAAATGACTGGAAAAGCTCAGCAGATCTGCCAGCACTTGTGGAGAAAATTCAGAGTTAATGTTTCAGATCGAGTGACCCTACCTGCACTTCAGTCCTCATCCTCTCGCTTACTTCCCACAACAGTGATAGGGCCCCCTTGTCAATACCTATCATCCCACCATCATTCACATCCAGAGGACCCTTGCCAAATCCAGCAAGATATCACCACCAGGAACATATTCCCCTCCCTTCCCTTGTTAGCATTCCACATGGACCACTCCTTCCGGGACACCGATCCACTCTTCTTTCAGTCCCAACACCTGCCCACAGCCACACAGCACCTCCTGCCTCAACTGCAGAAGGTGTAACAACTGTCCATTTACTTCCTCTCTCCTCAGTATCCAAGGGCCCAAAACACACCCTCCAAGTGAAGCAACACTTTACCTGCACTTTACACAATCTAGTCTACTGCATTCACTGCTCACAATGTGGCCTTCTCTACATTATGGAAATGAAGCATAGACTTCTGGAGCCACTTCTGGTCCACCTTCTCTCAGCCTAGTATAAACACCTCCCTATTTCTCCCTTTTTTTAGCTTTGACAAAGGGTCAGTTAGACTCGAAACGTCAGCTCTTTTCTCTCCTTACAGATGCTGCCAGACCTGCTGAGATTTTCCAGCATTTTCTCTTTTGGTGAAGCATAGGCTGGGTGACCACTTTGCAGAACACTTGCATTCTTTTGCAAAAAAAGACCCTGAACTTCCAGTTGCCTGCCACTTTAACACACTACCCTGTTCCTGAGCCAACATTTCTGTGTCAGGCTTGCTGTAGTGTTCCAGGGAAGCTCAACGCAAGTTGGAAGAACAACAGCTCATTTTCCGCCTGGGCACCCTGAGCCTTTAAGAGTCAATATCGAGTTCAATAATTTTAGGGCCTGAGCTCTCCCACATCCTTTCCCCATACCCCAAAACCAGGCCTTGTTAGTCTGCTATTACTCACCACCATTGTTGCCACTAACAGTGTCCATTAACAGCTATTCACTCTGTTCGCCCGATTATTATCTACTCCTTTGTCTGTCTAACTGCTCTTCTCTCTGTGTCTCTCTCTCCCTGAGCTCTATCCCCACCTATTGTTTACTCCTTAACCCCTCCCCCAACTCTATCTTCTGCATATAAACCCACATTTTCCTAGCTACCATCAGTTCTGAGAAAGGGTCACTGGATCCAAAACCTTAACTCTGATTTCTTTCCATAGATGCTGCCAGCCCTGCTGTGCTGTTCCAGCAATTTCTATTTTTGTCTTTGATTTACAGCATCTGCAGTTCTTTCAGTTTTTATTTAGTATTTAACTCATCGCCATTTCTCTTCTAAGTATGCCCACCTTGAAGAAGTTCTGCTCCTCTCTTCGATGGGATTTCCATTCCAATCTTTGTTCTTGTCCACTGACATTAATTTCACTGTCGTTCCTGACATTTGACTAGGTATTTGCTGAAACTCGTTTTCACAGCCACATCATAGTCCTCAGTGACTTGGATGCTTTCAGCTCAGACTCACCCCACATGGATTCAAAGTCAAGTTTCATCCTTCGTACTTTGAATCCACCCAGGATCATAGGTATCTCCGCGATGTTCAACGTCCAGACTGCTGCACTTGCCGCATCCTGAGGTCCACATTCAGTGCCATGCGTCGCCATATGGACACTCTCTACCTCTCTTTCCAACTGCATCGCATCATGCTGGCTCAGAGCTGCACAACTCCCCAGTTACACTTCATCCTCCGACTCATTCGACGTGCTAACAAAAAACCTTTTCTTTTCCCTTCAGACATCAAAGCACACAAAATGCAACAACTTCGAGATTCCCACCTCCCTCCGGAACCTTCCATACCTCCCCTTCCCTCTGACTCCATCCCCTCCTCCAACTCCACCTCCTGTCATGTATTCACTGTCTCTCGTGACCTTCTGCTCATCGATGCTGAATTTCCTGTACTCAGCAAAGGTCTCAGTTCTATCCCTCTGCATCCCCACCTAAATGAATTCTGTGCTGCCTCTCTCTCTCATCCAGAATTTGAAACATTTATCAATTTCACTTCCAAGTTTGCAACCTGCTCTCATCTTCATCTGGTCCATCTCTGATTCCCCCCTCCCTTTCCTCGACATTTCTGATTCCATTTTTAAAAACAAAACAGAGTTCTGAGGAATGTCAACTCTGGTTTCTCTTCACAGATACTATCAGACCTGCTGTGCTTTTCCAGCAATTTCTATTTTTGTCTCTGATTTACAGCATCCACAGTTTTTTGAGGTTTTTACCTGCTCTCTGATGCCCAATTTGGCTTTGGCCTGGGCCACTCAGCTCCTGACCTCATTATATCCTTGGTTCAAACATGGACAAAACAACTGGGGCCATTCGCACACTCGCACCACTCAAATGCCAGGCAATGACCATCTCCAATAATAGACACCGAAGAAGGGCTTATGCCCGAAACGTCGATTCTCCTGCTCCTTGGATGCGGCCTGACCTGCTGCGCTTTTCCAGCAACGCATTTTTCAGCTCTGATCTCCAGCATCTGCAGTACTCACTTTCTCAATAGACAACCTAATAACCATCTACTGACATTCAATGGTGTCACCATTTCCACTATCAAAATCTTTGGGGTTACTAATTACAAGAAACAAAACTGGATTTGCCACATAAACACAGTGCCTACAAGAACAGGACAGGCTAAGGATACTGCAGGAAGTAATTTACCTCTTAATTCCCCAAAGCCTATCCACCATCCACAAGGCACAAGTCATTAGTGTGATAGAATACTCCTCACTGGCTTGGATGCAGCTCTAACAACACTCAAGAATCTTGATACAGGAGAAGCAACCCACTTGATTGGAAGCATATCCACAAATATCCATTTCCTCCACACCCAATGCTCAGTAGTAGAATTGTGTACTATCTATATGTTGCACTGCAGAAATTTACCAAAGATCCTTGGACAGCATCTTCTAAACCCACAATCACAAAGGCAGCAGATAAATGGAATAACACCACCTGCACATTCCCCTCCAAGCCAGTCACCATTCTGACTTGAAAATGTATCGCCATTCTTTCACTGCTGCTGAGTCAAGATTCTGGAATTCCTTCCCTCAGGGCATTGTGGGTCAACCTCCAGCATGTGGACTGCAGTGGTTCAAGAAGGAAGTTGACCACCACCTTCTCAAGGACAACTAAAGCTAGTCCACCCACAATGCCAATGTCCCACAAGTGAACAAAAGAGCAGCAGGTAGGTTTGTTGAAGGCACTGAGCAAACTGACTCAAAGGATGCAAGACTGCACCAAAGCTGTTTGCAACATGCTGCCCCTGGCATGGGAGTATCTGGCTGCCTCCATAGACCGGTTACTCGCATTCTGACAATGCAACCAGAACCTGCATTCTCAGTGTCTGCCGACATAAGCACATTGACCTGCATTCCATCACTCCACCAATGGTGCTCAATAACAACAGCAAGGTGGTAGGGGCACCTCACTCCAAGTACAACTTCCTCACAAGAAAACAGGGCGGTGCCATTAAGAACCTGAGAAGGCACCACATAAGGTCCCCCAGAAGTGTCTCCTCAGATCCATGAACAAGGGGTGCAGTCATTGCCACTGAGTGTGCTCTGACATGTTAGTTACTGGTGTCTAGGTGGAGGTCTGGTGAAGCAAGTGGTGAGATGGAGTCACTAGGGAACGACTCTGACTTCCATGTTGGGAATTGTTGCTATTTTCTATCCAGCGGCTGGGCAAAATAGAACTGTATATTAATAAGGTGAGATCAGTTAGTAATGAGATTTAATGCATGAAATATGCGTCTTGCCACTCACCTAACATGCCATTCAAAATCTAGTTGGAAAATGGGATCTTTTGTTCTCCACATCAGAAGGTTCTTCATTACCTATCTCTCCCAATTTCCCCAACTTTCTCACTAATTCTAATATTGTTCACTACCTGGGAAGATTCTGCCCATGGCCAGACTATAATGAGTGTTGTACTGCTTGCAGCAGACAATGTTGCAGTGAATTGGAATAGAACTGCCAAAATTATGAAGGAATTTGAGATGGCAAATAAGGAGAATTCAATTCCACTAGTAGGAAGCACTCATGAGAAAAAATGTTTAGAGGGGAAAGACTGTTTTTCAGTGAATTGTTATGATCAGGAACATAATAGAAACTTGCTGGAAACTGATTCAACAGTAAGCTTAAACAGAGAATTAGATAAATATTTGATGACAACTATGGATAAAATATTGAGGTTGTGACACTAATCAGCTAGTACTTTCAAATGATATGACTGACTAAAGACCTCATTTGATTTTAATATTCAAAGAGTGGCAAAACAAAACTTCTTTATTTCACCTCGTTGAAATGACCAACATGAGAAAGAACATTCAAATAATAGCAAGTTCACTCACTGCAAGGAAGTCATGTTGCAGCTGTACAGAACAATGATTATGCCACTTTTGGAATACCTTATGCAATTCCGAGCTCCCTGCTAATAGGAAGGATGTTGTGAAATAGAAAGGGCTCAGAGAGGATTTACAAGAATGCTATCAGGGTTGGAGAGTTTGAGATACAGGGAAAGGCTGAATACTCTGGAGTTATTTTCCTGGAGCATCAGAGGCTGAGAGGTGACCTTGTAGAGGTTTACAAAATCAGGAGGGGCATGGACAGAGTGAATAGCCAAGGTCTTTTCCTCGAGGGCTGGGGAGTTCCAGAATTACAGAGTAAAGGTTTAAGGTGAGAGGGAAAACATTCAAAAGGGACCTAAGCAACAACTCCTTCATGCAGAGAATGGTGCATGTATGGAAGGAGGACTTGGAGGCATATGGGCCAAATACTGGCAAATGGGACTAGATTCATTTAGGATAATTGATCGGCATGGACGAGTTGGACTGAGGGGTCTGTTTCCGTGTTGTACAGCTCTATGACTTAACGTTAGCCCCTCCCCGCACTGATGTAAATCGGATGAACTGAGGATATGTAAGGTAAACCAGGGTTGGCTGATTAAGATTAAATGATCATTTTGAAAGAACTACTGAGGGACCACCCCCAGGAAGGACCATATACTAAGTTAAACTTTTCTATTGCTGATCGCTCACGATTGTCTTTTCCGACTAACTTGCGCCATGAAAATATTAAAAGGATTCGGTAGTTCTTGAATCAGTTAAGTATAAAAATAAATACGTAAATATTTACTATGAAACTCGAAAACCACATTTTCATTCAGAGGTTTCGATAGCAGCATCCTCGCCTCGTGCTGGATACGTTTCCCTGACATTGCCGCCACCACTTAACTCCGCCCACTCAGGCAACGGTCGCACTGAGGACATCACCTGGTGCGTGACGTAACACGCAGCCACGTGCCCCAGATTCCTGGGACTTCATTGGTCAGCGGGTAAAGAGGGGATGTCAGGCAGGCTATCTGTCTGCGTCCTCCTCGGCCGAAGAAGCGCGCTTCCGGATGGTTTCTGACGTCACTGGCCGCGCTCACGGCGATCCAAAACGTCACTGGCCGCATGTTGCGCCCTCGTCGTCGTGGGCGGCGAGGCGCGATCGTGGCTGTTGCGAAAAGCGTGTTTTGGGGAGGGAGGGGGGGGGCAACGGAATAGTTGGTTGAATACGAGCGGCGGTGGCGGGGTAGGAATACCGTCGACACTAAAACCTCACCTTCTCCAACACTGCTCGGGTGTCGGTAGTTCAATCGTTTGGCCTGAACAGGGTAGCTGAGGTGAGCTTGCTGGAGGGAAGCAGGGCGGCGGCCATGTTCTTTGTGGGTGCTCTGGGACAGTGGGAGTCGGGCAACCCATCAAGGAAACCGGCGTTTGAGAAAATACCTTTAACCGTACAATTATTGCGGGTACAATTGTTGTAGAACGGGAGCTCGCGATTAACTCATTGTCAAATGTTTTTGGCAGCCGTGAGAAATTCATATCTGTCCGCGAGGCTGAAGACACGAGGGGGGGTGAGTGCGCTGGCGTCCTTATGATCCTTCCCGCTCTGGTGGGGGATGGGGGATGGCGAAAGGACTCGACTTACAGATTCGGTGAAATCAGTAAAGTATTGAACGTGTGTCTCTGTGGAACACTTGTTCCTCCAGATAAAGTACCTGTGAAGTTTATCGAGGGTAGATTTTTTTGGTTTTAGCGGCGAACAAAACGAAAGGAAGCACTGCCGATGTTGGAAATCTTTGAAGGTGAAGAGTGAGCGTTTGGGTAAAAACAAAACCTCCATAGAAATGACACAACACCAGGTTATAGTCCAACAGGTTTAATTGGAAGCACACCAGCTTTCGGAGCGCCGCTCCTTCATCCGAAAGCTAGTGTACTTCCAATTAAACCTGTTGCACCATAACCTGGTGTTGTGTGATTTTTAACTTTGTACACCCCAGTCCAACACCGGCATCTCCAAATCATCCATAGAAATGACCCGCGACGTGATTTTCATCGTTTTTTTTAAATTTAAACTGTACTATCATTCCAGAACATGTGAATTCTCCAAAAGTAACAAATATAGGATCAAAATGTCTGCCAACTTTAATTAGATGAATGATTTGATTCATTAATTGAACATGTTGAGCCGATCACTTAGTAATGTGTTCCGAAAAATCTGTGAATTAGTGAAAAACTGGATTTAAATCCATACCGGTGATCAGAGAGAACAAAAATTGCTATTAACAGTGTTGAAACGCGGGTCGACGGAGAGTGTGCAGCAGAATCCTGAAAGTTTTATTTCTCATTCTTAAAATTTGGACAGTGTCCTCGACAGATTTAGTTGGAGGTTGCCTCATTACTGAATTAGGGCTATTGGTGATATCTGTGTGTTTATTCCAAAGTGTTAGGTAAACTTATGAACTTTGATTCTTGATTATTTACCTTTGAACGATTTATCTTAAATACTTCAATTCTACTTAGATTGAAATTTTTTCACATCAGTTCTTGAAAGCAACTAAATTGTTACCACGATAACCTAATTTTCATCAAATAAAGTCAAGCATTTGTTTGCACTTCCCGTTTGAGAAATGCATTAAGATGCTCAATTTCAACAGCATCTATCATACAGGAAGCTTTTAAAGAAGTTATCTGAAAACTGCATGGCTCATTTCGATGCAAAATGTGATTTGTCTCTGCTTTGCCATGATTGTATTTATGAATCATCAGTAACACAACTGTCCAAGGGGGTGTAATTAGCCAAAGAGGGATGTCAACAGAGGTTGTAGAAGGGATGACCAAAAGGTTTGCTAACGAGGGAGATATTAGGGAGAGTCACTTGTTTTGAAAGGAAGGTTGAGGGATTGAAGGAAATTGGCTGTAGGTCCAGCTGTAAATGAAGGGGTGAACTGGAGAAGGGTGCAAACACAAAGAGGCCAGTCAGAAGAACCCTTGGATTCTGGTAGAGGTTGTAGGGCTGAAGGAAAATTAAGAGAATGGAGGAATGAAGTCTTGAAGATAGTTAAATTGGGTCTGTTATTAAATTTTCACAATGCATGCTCCAACATAATTCTGTTGCACTCATATTTAACCTGTTTGTCCTATCCAGCAGTTTCCTTCCTAACCCTTAGCACTCTGGTACCTTTAGGGGTTATATATCCTATACAACTTCACTGTTGTATTGGTGTTTAATTTATTGTCACTTCTGTTCCAGGAACACCCACCTTGGAGATGTTCTGCTCTTCTCGCCTGTTCACCTCTTTTGTCTTCTTCATCTTTATTAGTTTCTGTTTCCCTTCTTAATCAGATTTGTACGAAAGCTAACTTTCACAGCCATATCTCCTTCTACAACTGTCTCCAACTTTGATTCCTCCATCTGGATTCCAAATAAAGTTTAATCCTTCTTGCTTCATGTTCACCCAACATTGCAGAAATCTAGCCAAGATATATAACATTCCTCAAATCACTGGTCTTGCTCCTTTTGACAGTTTACTAGCCTGAAATGTTAGCTCTGTTACTATATTTACAAATGCTGCCAAACCTACTATTTCCAACATGTTTTTCTGCCGTTGAGGCGCATATTTTATTTACTTTCATGGTTTTTCAATATATCAAAAGAAATCAGCAACACCTGCAGCATGATTCATCCTCCGAGGTCAGTTGGGTTTCTTTCTGATTCTTACTCCCACCAAGAAGGTTGGTGGGAGCAGAGATAGGGAGGAAATAGTTTATAACTGTGATCTTTATGGAGCCAGGCTGATGTTTAGCTGTGGGTAGATTGGCAATTGGACAAAGGTAGGAATCAAACAACATCAGGTTATAGTCCAACAGGTTTATTTGGAAGCATTAGCTTTCGGAGCACCACGGTGGCACAGTGGCTAGCACTGCTGCCTCACAACGCCAGAGACCTGGGTTCAATTCCCACCTCAGGTGACTGACTGTGTGGAGTTTGCATATTCTCCCCGTGTCTGCGTGGGTTTCCTCCGGATGCTCCGGTTTCCTCCCACAGTCCAAAGATGTGCAGGTCAGGTCAATTGGCCGTGCTAAATTGTCCGTAGTGTTAGGTAAGGGGTAAATGTAGGGGTATAGGTGGGTTGCGCTTCGGTGGGTCGGTGTGGACTTGTTGGGCCGAAGGGCCTGTTTCCATACTGTAAAGTAATCTAAAAATCTAAATTCTTCAGGTGGTGAAGGAGCAGCGCTCAGAAAGCTAGTGTTTCCAAATAAACGTGTTTGACTATAACCTGGTGTTTTGTGATTTTTAAGTTTGTCCACCCCAGTCCAATACCAGCACCTCCAAGTCAAAGGCAGGAATGTGCAAGTTTGGGCCCCAATAAAATGGTTGCCATTTGACTGAAGGAGTGGATGCTCAGGGCTTCTCAAGAAGAAACATGACTGCCACTAGGGGCAGGGATGTCGCTCCGTACTCCAGAGCTGACCTCAAGGTTTTTCAATGACATGAGAGGACAATGTTCTCTTTAGGGTGATTGAAGAAGAAGCCACTCATCCAAAAACAAACCTGCCAGCATCAGCATTATTTTTGGGAAGTGAGGTGAGTGCCATAAAGGATTTAGTGTGCTTCTTCCCTCTGAAAAGGCAAATGCAATGTCACTGCTTCATGACTGGCCTATGGGTATTCACCATCCAGCTGCTAATGAGTTTGAGGATACTTGTTAATCTTGAACACGTTGGTGATGTGTGCTGAGGATACTTAATGGGCGCTCAGCAAAGCTTAAAACCCTCTATTGAAGGTTTGCCAGCATTGAAATTTACAGCTTCCTTTTTAAAGAGTTTGTAGCTTCTGTTACAGTGCCTTTTTTGTATCTTTCAAGAGAAGAGGCCATAGAGAGTGCCGAAGAAAAGGCTCTGAAAGGAGTATTCCATTTATACACAATCAATCCCATGGAAAAATTGTGGGAATCACAAAACTCGACAGGTGTAAGTAAAAGGAAGTCTCTTGGTCAAAGTGAAAGTAGAAGTACTGCAGTCTGTACATGAAGGAAGTGGAGTGTATTCCTCCCTATTTGATAGCAAGCTGAAAGGTCATCAGTGCTGGGAAGTTTTTATAATTCATTCATAGGAAGTTGGTGTCGCCGGCTTGGCTGCCATTTATCACCCATTCCTGTTTATCCACACAGCAGTTAGGAGTCAGCCATGTTGCTGTGAATCTGCAGTCACATACAGGTCAGACATGAATGGCAGCAGATTTCCTTTTTTAAAGGGCATTAGTGAACCGTATTTTAGAACAATCAACAGTGTTACACAGTCACCATTAGTCTTGCACACTGAATTCAAATTTCACCATGATTTCATAAAATTTTAGACCATGTCCTCAGAACATTAACCTGAATTTCTAGACCACTGCTCCAGAATCATTACTATTGTGCCACTGCCTCTCCAATAATTTGGCATTGGTCAGGCTTCACTTTATATCCATAATGTAGAGCCTTAATGCATAATCTTTACAACAAGGGGTAAGCCATTTAGGACAGAGATGAGGAGAAACTTCTTCAATCAGTGATGCATCTTTAGAATTTGCTACACCATAATGCTGTGGAGTATTGCCATAGTTTCTGATTATCAAAGACATCAAGCGAAATCAAGATAATGCAAGAAAATGATGATTTAGTCAAAGGACAGCCATGATCAAATTGAATAGCAAAGGAGCTCAAGGAGTTGAATAGCCAAATCCTTCCATTTTCTGTACTTCAAAGATATATTCTCATGTTTTTGTCTTGTGTCTCCCACAGGCACTGCTGTGAAGTGGGCGTGTCAGGATCCAGGAATGGCATCAAGGCAGTCATGAAACAGATAGCAGAGCACAATCATACCTTACAAACACACCTTTTAATAACACAGATAACCTCAAATTTATTGGTCTTAGCATGAGATTAAGAAGAAACTGGGTGAATAGTAAGTCCTGAGTAAACAGGAACAGATGAGAGAGGTAGTATTGACAGCAGACACAATTATTTTGAATGCTTAGTTACAAGGAAGCAGGCTTTACCTGGTCAAGTCGCAGCAGGTGTATACCCAAATAATAGAGTTTCCTGAGACAGTGTAAAGTCATGGACTGAAAACGAAGGAGCTCATGTGCCATTGTGGCTCAGTGCTTTGTACATAAGCGCGTGATGGTTTTAGCCTGATCTTCAGCCTACAGTGACTAACAACCAACCCATATTCCATGAAAGTTCTCCAAGCCTTCACCATTTTAGGCACAGGACTTTAGCAGCTTCTCAAATAAAATGTCTGTCTGGCATACAACAACAAATGCTATCTTGAAGAAAGAAAAACAGCTGCTGCATTATATAGTAGCCTATTCTCAACTTCTGGTTCTGTCTTCTGTAGCCTGTCTGTACTGCACAACTGCCAACATTACCTCAGATCTAATGGTGTTCTTGTACTTCTA
Organism: Chiloscyllium plagiosum; assembly: GCF_037043375.1. Classification (NCBI taxonomy): domain Eukaryota; kingdom Metazoa; phylum Chordata; class Chondrichthyes; order Orectolobiformes; family Hemiscylliidae; genus Chiloscyllium; species Chiloscyllium plagiosum. Next base: position 48,043,148 of record NW_028270159.1, read on the forward strand.
ACCAATTTTAATTTTGGTTTCCAATCCTGTTTCAGTCTTGCTTTTCTTCATGAATCAGTTTAATTTCTCAGGTTCACTTTTTAACGTAATACAGTTTCAAAAATACAAGCTTTGAAATTATGGATTCCACCACAGAATACCTTGTAAGTTTGGCAAATGACACCGATGTGTGAGTTTCCATTCTTCAATAGCATGTCTGGAAGAAAGGGGTTGGATGAGGAATGGAAGCAGAGATCTTGAAGGAGGACAGATCTTCTGGACAGTTCTATATCATTCATTGGCGTTAATAGTGAGTCTATTTAAAGCTGCTTCTTTAAGGGAAGTGTTGTTATGTGTTTGCTCAGAGACCATTCTTTCCCCAACCTAGTTGAAATGTACATGGATCAGGTGACTTTGACATCCATAAGACATGGAAGCAAAAGTAAGTCATTTGACCCATTTTGTCTCCTCCATCATTCACTGAGATCATAGCAGACAGGGTAACACTCAACTCTACTTATCTGCCTTCATACCCTTAATTCCCTTACCGATTAAAAATCTGTCAGTTTCAGCCTTGGATGTTCTGAATCCTTCAGTTTCAACAGCTTTCCATAGTGAAGAACTCCACAAGTTCATGACCCTCTGAGAGAAAAAAATTCTTGTTCGTCTGTGTCTTAAATGAGTGATGTCTTACTCTGACACTTTGTCCTTCTCTTCCTAGACTCTCCTAGAAGGGGAAACAGTTACTTCACATTTGCCCTAAAAATCATGTTTGTTCCCATAAGTAGCTTCCCATTCTTCTAAATTCCAGTAGGGTATAGGCTCAACTTATTTAACTTCTTCTCATATGAAAAGACAGCCATTCTTTGCATCAATCTAGTGACCTTCTCTGGACTGCCACTATTTCTTTCCTTAGATAAGGAGACTAACCTAATGTTTTAAGTGTGGCCTGCCTTTTTTAAACGTCACATACTCCTGAATATTTAGTTCCTGCTTTTATTTCCTTGTAACCGTGTGTCCAAATGGCTATAAGATTATATTCATTAACCTCCATTTGTACAGTTCATTAATTAAGTTTGTTCCAAATATTACATGCAGTCAAATAGAGAGCCATTTTACCTCTTTTCTCTCAGACCATATTTGCTGCTTTTTCTTTATGTTTGCATGGAACCCTCTTGTCTGACACTGGATATCATTATCTAAATAGCAGTCCTACAACACTGCTACATTCTTTTGCTTTACAAGCCAATGTATCCCCTCTTTAAAATCCTCTTTTTTAGCTCCCCCTCCATGAGATTAAAGCCCTCTCTAGAACCCTAAGTCTTTCAACAGGGCATTAGTCCTGGCATAGTTTAAGGGAGGCCCATCTCACCAGAGCATATGCCAATGCCATATAAGATAAATCCTTCAACACTAGTCTTTAAGACGTATAATTTAACTGCTTGACTTTATTTTCCTTATTCCAGTTTGCCAATGGCTCAGGTAGTAACCCCAAGATTCCTACTTTGAAATTCTCCTTTGTAATTCAGCTTCTATTTGCTAAAAATCATTCAGCAGAACTTCCTTTTTGCTCCTAACAATGTCAAGATACTGATGGGGACATTACAACTGGATTGCTTCTCTCGCTATCCTCAGCCCTGAGGAAATGTTGTCAATCCTGGTACTGGGCCAGCAGTAAATATGCCTTTGCAGTCATGCACTCAGATACAGAGAACAGTGTCTATCTCGTACCAGTGCTATATTCCTGTTGCTTCCCCCCTTTTAAATTGTTTCCTATACCATGTTGCTGTGGTCTGTTCACTTTTCATTCTGCAATCCCCACTCTCATCGATTTAGCTTGCAAGAACCTTAAAACTGTTGGACTGTTGCGGGCCTCTTTGAGAGCTATCCTTGCAAGTCTATTTCATCTGCAGTCATATACTCCTGTCTCTGACCATAGGATTTATACACCCCCTGCCCAATCCATGTGGTGTAATTCCGACAGCCCAGCACTACAGCTTTTCAACTATGATCCAAAGTTGCTCCAGCAGCAAACACATGTTACAGGTATCCGGGAGCTCTCACAAGTTACAGCAGCAACTCACCACCTTACCTACCATCTTGTCATATTTTACTTAATTTATTCATTAATCACTTAGAGCCCTACTTACTCTTTATTAAAATTATTTGTTAACACCACTATCTGTCTTATTCTTTACAACTTTTTTTTTAAAGAAAATGAATCTAGATTAGAGACCAGTACATAAATCAAACTTCTTTAGGACTGGAAATACTCACCACTCTACTGACCAATCAGTTTGCTTTCTTTTAGACAAAAGCAAAAAAAGCATCTTTTTCCTTACTTTGCTTAAATCCTGAAAATACTCAACTTTGGAGTCAATTACAAGTCATTCTTTCAGGTACTAAGTCACACTAAGTTGGCCACCTATTTATGCAGCCAACAAAAATGTCTGTCTGGTTTAGTGTTTGCACCGCAAGGAACTTAAAATCTGAGTTGCGGAATTGAAATCTGAGTTACAGATAATGTGACATATCAGGGAAAGGGAAAGTTACCTGGACACATTGCTCCAGACAGTAGTAACACTCTCAGACTCAGTAATTCGGAATTGGTCTGTGATAAGGGAAAAATGGATGTGACTAGGTGAGGATATTCGAGGACCCAGGGGTTTGCAAGTGAGGAATGTCTGCACTTGCAGTTGAGTGATAATGTTCTTGTAAACTGTGTGGACAGAGGTGGGGAATGCAGGGAGATTGAGCAAACTGACAATGGTATCTTGGCATCCATTCAAGTGAGGGCGGAAATAGTTTTTTGTAGTATTGGTACAGGACAGTATAATTAGTTGGAAAGATAACTGGTCTCTGTATCCATCAATGGGAGTCCCAAAACCTGTGCTTCCTGCCTGGTGACAGAGTTAAATCTGAAGAAGAACTTTGAGAAGGTGGGTAGGGATCCAGTAGTCATTGTCAACATTGGCACCAGAGACATTGGTAGGACTACAAAGGAGGTGTGCTAAAAGATTTTAAATGGGAGCAAAATTTGAAAGCAGAACTTCCGAGGTAATGGTCTCTGGATTATTATCTGAGCTATGAGCAAACTGAGTAAATAAAGACAAGGATTTAAATGTGTGGCTTAAATATTGCTTTATGTGGAATTGGTTTCAGTTCATGGAATACTGACACCAGTACTAATGTTAAAGGGAGGTGTTTTGGTGGGATGAGCTACACTGGAACTAAGCTGTGGTAGCATGGTACTGATGTAGTTAGTATATTAGCACCAGGAGACAGAGTTGGTATAAGGGAGTCATTTTCAGGATGACAATCTGTAATTACTGGAGTTCTGCAAGAATCAGTGCTGGGTCCACAATTATATACAGTATGTATTCAAGAATTGCATGAGAAAAGTGATCGCCAAGTTTGCAGATTATACAAAAATAGACGGGAAGGCAAGTGGTGAGGATGACAGTGCAGAGAGATACAGACAGATTAGGCGAGTGGCAAAAAGTTGGCAGGTGAAATAAGTGGAAAATGTGGGGTTACACTTTGGCAGCAAGAATAGAGCAGTTGAATATTACTCAAGTAGGGAAAGACTGCAGAGAGCTGCAAAACAAATGGATTTGGGAGTCCTAGTGCTGAAGTCTCAAAAGCAAGCATCCAAGTTCAGCAGGTAATAGGGAAGGCAAATCAAATATAGGCCTTTATTTCAAAGGAAATAGAGTATGGTGAACTGTTTGGGGCCCCTTATTGGAAAGATGTACTGACATTGGTGACAGTCCAAAGAAGGTTCATTATGTTGATTTGGGTATGGAGGGACTGTCGTAGGAGGACAGGTTGAGTAGGTTGTCCCTGTACTTGTGGAGTTTGGAAGAATGAGACACTACCTTATTGAAACATATAAGATTCTTAGGGGACTTGACAGGGAAAATGGGGAAAAGTTGTCTCCCTTTGTGAGAGAGTCCAGGACCAGAGGGCATGATGTTAGAGTGACGCTCGCCAATTAAGACAGCAATAAGTTTAGTCTTCTCCCTGCGGGTCGTGAAGCTGTAGAATTCATCACTGTAGAGAGCTTTTGAGACTTGGTTATTTTAAGTATATTCAAGGCTGAGGTACTGCAAACAGATTTTTAATCAATAAAGAATTGAGTGTTGTGAGAAAATGGCAGGAACGTGAAATTGAGGATTATCAGTTAAACCATAATCTCATAGTATAACGAAAAATACTCAATGGACTAAATAGCATACTACTGCTCCTATATCTTGTGTTTTTTTTAATTTGCTCATGGAATGTGCCATCATTTATTGCCCATCCCTTGCTGCCCTTGAGAAAGTGGAGTTGAGCTCTCTTCTTGAAATGCTGCATTTCATATGCTGTAGGTAGACCTGGTGGCATTGGGGAGGGAAATGCAGGATTTTGACCCAATGACACTGAATGTCTTTCCAAGTAAGGATGGGGAACTTGCAGGTGATGGTATTCTATATATCTGCTGTCCTTCTACTTTTGGGTAGATGTGATCATAGATTTGGAAGGTACTGACTAAGGAATTTCTGAAATGTATCTTGTAGATGATACACACTGATACTATTCAATTCATTCATTAATCAGTGATGGAGGGACAGGATGCTTGTGGATGGATTTCCAGTCAAGTAGGCTACTTTGGATGGAGCCAAGTTTCTTGACTGTTGTTGGAGTTGCAGTCATCCAGGTAATTGGAGACTAAATCTATCACACTCCTGACTTTGCTTTGGAGATGGACAGGCTTTGAGGAGTCATGTGATGAGTTATTGAGGAGTCATGAATAGTTTAGAACATTGTGAAATCATGAGCGAACATCCACGCTTCTGACAGTATGATTGAGGGAAGATCGTTGATGAAACAGCTGAAGATGGTTTTGCCTGGGACATTACCATGAAGAACCCCTGAGCAGAGATATCCTGGAGCTGACCTCCAGCAACTACAACCATCTTCCTATGTGCAGGGTATGACTTAATCAGAGATTTTATCCCCATAATTCTCATTGATTCAAACTTTGCTAAGATTCCTCAGCGCACACTAGGTCAAAAGTGCCTTGATGTCAAGGGCAGGCACTCTCATCTCACCTCTGGAATTCATCTCTTCTGACCATGTTTAAACCAAGGCTGTAATGAGGTAAGGAGCTGAGTAGCCATGCAGAATTTAAACTGAGTGTCACTCAGCAGGTTATTGCTGAGCAGGAGAAGAGGAAAGATTTTGAAACTGGTGAAGTCGATAGAACATTACAGCGTGATACAGGCCCTTTGGACTCGATGTTGTGTCTATCTGTGAAACCAATCCAAAGCCCAACTAACCTACACTATTTCATTTTCGTAAATATATCTGTCCAGTGACGATTTAAATATCCTTAAATTTGGTGAGTCTACTACTGTTGCAGGCACCTACTACTCTCTGAGTAAAAACACTACCTCTGACATTTGTCCTATATCTGTCATCCCTCAATTTAAAGCTATGGCCCCTCGTGCTAGCTTTCACCAGCCGAGGAAAAAGGCTTGCACTGTCCACCCTATCTAACTCTTTGATTATCTTTTATGTCTCAATTAAGTCACCTCTCAACCTTCTTCACTCTAACGAAAACAGCCTCAAGTCCCTCAGCCGTTACTTTGAAGATCTTCCTTTCACACCAAGCAACATCTCAGTAAATCTCCTCTGAACCCTTTCCAACGCTTCCACATCCTTCCTATAATGCGGTGACCACAACTGTACACAGTACGCCAAGTGCGGCTGTACCAGAGTTTTGTACAGCTGCAGCATGACCTCATGGTTCCAAAACTGAATCCCTGTACTAATAAAAGCTAACACACCACATGCCTTCTTAACAACACTATCAACCTGGTGGCAACTTACACGGATCTATATACATTGAAGCCGAGATCTCTCTGCTCATCTACTGTACCAAGAATGGTGAGGCCATTAGGCTGTAAGCTTCTCAGGCAAAATATAAGGTGTTGTTCCTCCAGTTTCTGTTTGGCCTCACTCTTAACAGTGGAGGAGGCCAAGGATGGACATGTCACCAGAGCAGTGGTGGGGGAATTAAAGTGGATATAACCAAAGGTTTGGGTTGGTTAATATATGCAGAGCGCAGATGCTCTGCGAATTGGTCCCTGAGTCTGCATTTGGTCTCCCCCATATAGAGGAGACCACATCGGGAGCAACGGATGCAATAGATGAAGTTGATGACGTGCAGGTGAAACTCTGTTGGATCTGTTAGGATTGTTTAGGGCCTTGTACAGAGGTGAGAGGGAGATGTGGGGGCAGATGTTACACCTCTTGCGGTTGCAGGGAAAGGTACCATGTGTGTTGGAGAAGTTGGTGGGGAGTGTAGAGTGAGCATTACCTTTGAAAAGTAGGCAAGGGTGGGGACGAAGTATCTTTCTGGTGGGGGGTCTGATTCTAGGTGGCGGAAATGTCAGAGGATGATGCGTTGGATTCGGAGATTGGTGGCGTAGTAGGTGAGGACTAATCCTTACTATTGTTGTACGGAGAGGGTTTGAGGGCAGAAGTGCGGGAGATGTGGTTGAGGGCACCTTAATTACTGAGGCGGAGCAACTACAGTCCCTAAAGTAGAAGGACATCTGGAATGTCCTGGAGTGAAACGCATCATCCTGGGAGCGGAGGCAGAGGAATTGGGAGTACAGGATAGCACTTTTTCAGGAGGGTGGGTGAGAGGAGATGTTAAGACTGATTGTAGGAGTCAGTGGTTTTGAAATGGAGCAGGTTCTGCTTGACAGCATTGTTGATATCACTTTACTCATCAAGAGTAGACTGTTGTGGCAATTGGCTAGGATTATAGAATCATAGAGCTGTACAACATGGCAACATGTATCAGTCCAACTCGTCTGTGTCGACCATATATCCTAAATTAACCTAGTTCCATTTGGCCCATATCCATCCAAACCCTTCCTACTCATATACCTATCCAGATGCCTCCTAAATGTTGTAATTATACCTGCCTCCATCACTTCCGCTGGCAGCTCAGTCCATGAATGCAACACCCTCTATCTGAAACAGTTGCCCCATAAGTCTTCTTTTAATCTTTCCCACACACCTTAAGCCTATGCCCTGTAGTTTTGGACTCCCCACCCTGGCGAAATGATCTTGGCTATTCACCCTTTCTGTGCCGCTCATGATTTTATAAATCCCTATAAGGTTACCCCTCAGCCTCCAACCCTTCAGGGAAAATAGCCCCAGCCCGTTCAGCCTCTCCCTGTAGCTCAAATCCTCCAACCCTGGCAACATTCTTGTAAATCTTTTCTGAACCCTTTCAAGTTTCACAACGTCCTTCCTATAGGAAGACTCTAAAAGTGGCTTCACCAATGTCCTGTACAGCCACAACATGACTTCTCAACACCTATACTCAATGCACTGACCAATAAAGGCAAGCATACCAAACGCCTTCCTTATCCTATCTACCTGCAACTCCACTTTCGAGGGACTGTGAACCTGCATTCCAAGGTCTCTTTGTTCAACAATACTCCCCAGGACGTTACGATTAAATGTGTATGGCCTCCTTTTTTTGTTTATAAGACATACCTGAAAATTTTCTACATTGTTGGATAGATGCTAGTGTTGTAGCTGTACTACAACGGCTTCGTTATGGCAAGTTCTGGAGAACACTTTTTCAGTACTATTGCCAAAATGTTGTCAGGGCACATAGTCTTCGTAATCTCCAGTGACTGCAATCATATTTTGATATGACATGGAGTGAATGAATTTTGTGACCACTGGTATGTATGTCACTGGCGGTCTCTGGAGGAGGCTGAGATGCATCATCCACTTGGCATTTCTAGCTGAAAATTGTTGTGAATGCTTTAGTCTTGTCTTAGTACTGATTTGCTGAAGTTGGAGTTATTTGTAGAGCTACCTCCACTAGTGAATTCTTCAATTGTCCTCCATAATTCACAATTGGATGAGGCAAGACTGCAGAGCTTAGATCTGATCTTTTAACTGTAGAATCATTTAGTTCTGTCATTTGCTGCTTATGCTGTTTTGGCATGCAAGTAGTCCTCATTGGTAGCTTCACCAGCTTGACACCACATTTTTAGGTAGGCCTGGTGCTTCCCCTGGCATGACATCCTGCACTCATCATTGAACCAGGATTAATCCTGTAATTTGATAGTAATGGTAAAGTGGTTGATATGCTGCGTTGAGGTTGCAGATTCTATAGGAGCTTGATTCTCTTTCTGCTGATGGCCGACAGTGCCTCATAAATGCCCAATCTTGATTTGCTAGATCTGTTCAAAGTCTGGGAGGTTAGTGTGTGATAATAGTAGGTTGTTTCCACCCATGTTTGACCTTATGTCATGAAATTTCATGGTATCTAGAACCAGTGTTGAGGACTTCTGGGTAACTCTATCCCAACTGTATCTCACTGTGCCGCCACCTCTGATGGGTCTGCCTGCCTGTGGGGCATGATCTATAGAGGGATAGTGATGGTGGTATCTGAGACACTTATTAAGGAATGATTCTGTGAATATGGCTGTGTCAGGGTGTTGCATGACTAGTACATGAGACAGTTCTCCCAATTTTGGCACTAGACTTCCAGATGTTACTAAGGAGGACTTCTCAGATTCGACATGGCTGTTTTTTGCCATTGTCGTTTCCACTGCCTCAAACACTTGCCAGGTAGTCTGTTTGATTTCATTTCTTCTTTGAGACTTTCTGATGATTGTTACAACTGAGTGGCTAGCTAGTCCATTTCAGAGGGCAAATATGAATCAACCACATCCTGTGAATCTGGCATCATGTAGACTAGGCCAGGTAAGGGGGCATTTTCTTCCCTAAAGGACATTAGAGAATCAGATGATGTTTTTTTCTAACACTGATTTCATGGTCATCATTAGACTTTGAACTCCAGCATCTGTCATAGCGAGCTTTTAAGTTGGTTTCCAAAAACATTAGCTGGATTAATAGCCCAGCCATAATGCCAGTCGGCCTCCCCACCCCACCCAATGGTCTTACGGTTCCTTACAATATTTGGGTGGGAAATTGATTATGGAAAACAAAGACATGGAAGATACTTAGAACAAATAATTTGTATCCACCTTAACTGTGGAAAAAGTTAAACATATCCAAAGATTAACATTAGAGGCAAAGGAGATGGAGGGAATAACTTTAAACAATGATCATCCCTAATTTTATCTCTACGTGAAAAGAGTCCTTGTTCAAGTCCCCTTTCAAGAATACACATCTTGTTCTATACAACTTGTTTCTAGCATTTAATATTTTTGCCTCCAGTAGAGTAAAGCTAAATTTGTGTTATGCCTGTTCAAAAAAATGTTAATAAGGTCCTGCACCTGAACTGAAAACAGCATTGCTATTCTATAACACTTAATATGTTGATCTCTTTCCAGCCAATTAATTTTTCTGAGAGAAAGTTGACAATTTTAAACTCTGAACACTGTTTCTTCATTGGCAATTTTCCTAGCTAAGTACAATTTACCATGTCATCTACTATAATATGTTGCAAAATACATAAATTAGTTTCTAAAGAAATGAGATTCTTATTGAAATAGTGATCAGTAAATTTTGATGTCTGTATAGTCGGTGTGAATATCCAAGAACTTAACACCTTCAAAAAGACAGTTGGGTATTACACGTCCGTTACTTACACAAAATTACCAAACTTCCAGTGTTGCTACAGACTTTGTGTAGTGTAACCCAGTTTTTCCTGAAAGTTGAATACTGTCATGTTTTAGGGACAGAGTTTTTAAAATTTGAATATGGTTAGTGATATCACCAATGGATTTCTCTTATAAAACTAAGTATTATATACAGATGTGCGTGTGTACATATAGTTTTGATTAATATTTAAAATGCTTGGCACCTGAAGTGTGAAACTTTAGATAGGCATTCACAGAGAATGGTTGCCTTAAGGGGTACTATAATATTATAAATTTTAAACGTGAACTCTACATTCCTGAAGAAGGGCCTGTGCCCGAAACGTCGAATCTCCTGTTCCCTGGATGCTGCCTGACCTGCTGTGCTGTTCCAGCAATAAAGTTTCAACAACATTCACAGAGAATAACCAAACTTATTATTTTTTTGTCCCTCTCTTATTTTGAACCGGTTTTTATAAATTCTCAGTTTCCTTATGATGAACTAGATTTTCCCACAACAATTTGTATCATTTGGAACGGAACAATTAACGAATAAGAAAAAATTGAACCAAAGTATGCTGATGAATTTTGTTTTATAGGTCCTTAATACACTCTTAATACGAGAGTTCCCAAATAAGAATGTTGTGGGCAGCCATCTATTAACATTGTATTAGTCATGAATCAGTTAGAATGGTATTCAGAATTGATTGCCATCAATGACTATGTTTTTCAATCAATTAAATATCCTATGATTAAATAATAAAATAGCTCTTGTAGGGAAGTATGGAGGCTTTAAAACTACATAGTGCAACATTTCGATGTAGGGAAATAAAAGATTATGGGATGTAACGATAGTAAATAACATTTATAATATCATTTACAATGTTATTTCATTGAAGTTACTGCAAATTTTACTGAATCTTCATGCAAGGGAAAATTGGTCATTTTCTGCAGATGTCTGGGTATTTTGAGGATATTCATCTTCCTGCGAAATCAGTGCCAATTTCAGTGCCAAAAAAGTGAAAGTAGTAGTATGTCCTGATAGTAATCGTGAACTCTTATAATATTATAGTACCCCTTAAGGCAACCATCATTTGAATGAACATTGTTTGCTTAAATATCTTTGATTTAGTCACCATGAAAAGTCACAGCTTCACCTTACCATCAAATATAATGCTGCTCCTTCATGCTAAGATGCTTAACCTCCCTCCAAGTTCAATGATGCAGATAGATTGAAGAAAGTTGGTGTGGCTTTCTTAAATAGAAGAAGCTTGATACAAATACTCTAGAACCAATGAGGGGCCTTGATAAGGTTCGAGATTGAGTAAGTAGGAGAAACTGTACCCACTGGTGGAAGAATCAAGAACAAGAGGGCACAGATTAATGAAGAAACAGTGGAGACAAGACATTTATTCATACAGCAAACGGTTAAGATCCAAAATGTACAGCTTTGAGCGTATGGTCGAGGCAGGTTCAACAAAGGAATTCAAGAAGGATTAGATTAATATCTGAAGTGAAAGAATGTGTATGGAGAAGGCTAGTTTGAATATGAGAAGACAAATGGTGACAGTTATTGGACTCAAAATGATGTTACATGAGTTGCACTTATTGTTGTAAATCCATCAAATTGTTAGCGATGTTAAAATTGTTATAATGTTTTGCTTTTCCCCTGAACAGGAAAATACCAGTATGGCAACATCTGCTGATAAAAGCCACAGTACCATGTGGGCACGATTTCACAGTGAATCATCAAATAAGGTTGTAAAACTGCTGAGAAAAAGTAAAAGTATGGATACATTGCTGGAAACCTCAAATTGGACACTGAAGGATATCCCAGAATATGATACAGTTGGGACCTTACTCCCTACATCTTTACCAACGGTGCCACTTACAAAATGGGAAGCTCTGCTTCATCAGCATGGGGAAGACATTTTCTCATATCCCAAAAGGAACTCCACTGCCAGTAGGAGCTGCCCATCACTTCTGTGCAGGCCAGAATCTGCTGCAGACTTTACAGTACACTGTGTTGTCCAGTCACGCAGTGCAGGTTAGATTCTATCCCTTACAATGAGAGTTTAGAAATACTGAGAAGCTAAAAAACCTAAATATTGTCAGATGCGCCACAAATAGAGAACAATTTGTGCATTACATGCAAATTAAACACATTTATGTACTTCTGCATATAGATTAATATAACACTTCAAATTCTTGGAACCTGCATGACATTAACTTTTAGATCTGCCATTCACATGTAAATTCCTTACTTTGATCAAAGTTTTATCATTTTTAAAAAGTTTATGTTTGTTTTTCTGCTAAATTAACACACGTTTCAGGAAATAAAATATTGGAAGTTGTCTTGAAAAAAAGTATTGCGTTCAGTTTTGGTCACCTTGTTATAGAAAGGATATTATTAAACTGAAAAGAGTGCAGAAGGAATTTTCAAGGATGCTGCCTGCACGCAATGGTCTGAGTTACAGGGAGAGGTTGGACAAGCTAGGACTTTTTTCTTTAGAGCTTAGGAGACTGAAGGGCAACCTTTTAGAGGTGTATAAGATCATGAGAGGCATGGATAGGATAAATGCACTCAATCTTTTTCCCAGAGTTCGGGAATCAAAGACTAGAGGGCATCAGTTTAAGGTTAGAGGGGAAACAATAAAAGGGAGCCTGAGGGACACCGTGGATGATATGCATGTGGAATGAGCTGCCAATGGAAGTGGTTGAGACAGGTGCATTAGCAACATTGAAAAGGCATTTTGATAAATACATGGATAGGAAAGAATTAGAAGGATATGGACGAAGTGCAGGGAATTGGGGTTAGCATGGATGAACATTTTGGATGGCATGGACCAGTTTGGGCCAAAGGTCCTGTTTTATACTGTAGAATTCTATGACTCTAATGACTCTATGACAGTTGGCCCAACTGGTTCACGCTGACCCTTTGATGAGTAACCCACCCAGACCCATTCCCCTACCCTATATTTAAGCCTGATTAATGCACCTAACCTACCCATCCCTGAACTCTATGGGCAACTTAGCATGGCCAATTCATCTAACCTGCACATCTTTGGATTGTGGGAGGAAACCGGAACATCTGGAGGAAACCCACATAGACACGGGGAGAATGTGCAACTCTGCACAGACAGTCGCCTGAGGTTGGAATCGAACCTACCTCCCTTCCGCTGTCAGGCAGCAGTGCTAACCATTGAGCTGCAGATTGGCAAATCTGTATTCTTTCAAAGTACATAAATTTGCATTTCAAAAATTGAACAATATGTAATAATTTTTCAGCTAATTTGTCAGGGTGGGCCAGAAGTCTTAGAGTATCCATTAAGTGTCCATTTATTGTGTTCTGCAGATCAGACCATGATAATATTGATTCCATCTCAGCGCCAGTCTAATATTTTAGCTTTTGGTATGTGTGCCTTGCTTGATAGTGTGTTAAGCCTCCTAAACAAACAGACTAACTTAAGACAGAATAAAAATTGAAACAACTGCCAATACTGTAAATCAGAAACAAAAACAGAAGTTGCTGGAAAAGCTCAGCAGGTCTGGCAGCATCTGTGAAGAGAAATCAAAGTTACAATTTCAGGTCCAGTGACCCTTCCTTGGGACTGGTGGTAGCTGGGATAATGTCAGTTTATGTGCAGAAGATAGGGTGGTTGAGAAAGGGGTAAGGAGTAAATGATACATAAATATAGAGCCTAAAGAGGGAGAAAAACTTGGACAGACAAAGGGGACAATAACGATCTGGCTCGGAGGGTAATAGCTGTTAATGGAGACTGTAAGTGGCTAACAGTAGGTAATGTGTAATGGCAGATTGTGATAACAAAACCGGGTAATTTGTGTGGTAGGGAACTAGGACGTGGAGGAGTTCATTTTATTCAAATTATCGAATTTGATGTCAAGTCCGGAGGTTTGCAGGGTCCCCAAGTGGAAAATGAGATGTTATTCCTCCAGCTTGCGCTGAGCTTTACTGCAGCACTGCAGCAAGCTTGAGACAGAGATGTTGATCAGGGAACAGGGTGGTGTGTTAAAGTGGCAGGCAACTGGAAACTCAGGATCTCCTTTGCGGGCAGAACGTAGATGTTCTGCAAAGCGCTCACCTAGTCTACTCTTCATTTCCCCAAAGTAGAGGAGGCCATCATTGTGAGCAGCAAATGCAATAGACTAGATTGTGAGAAGTGCAGGTAAAGTGCTTCTTTACCTGGAAGTTATGTTTAGGCCCTTGGATACCGAGGAGGTAAATAGGCAAGTGTTACACCTTTGACGGTGCAGGGGAAGGTGCCATGGGTCTGTGGAGGTGGGTGTAGGGAGTGAGAGAAGAGTGGACCAGTGTGTCTCGGAGGGAACAGTCCCTACAGAAGGCAGAGAAGGGGAGGTGGGGAATATGTGTCTGGTGGTGGCATCTTGCTGGAGGTGGTGGATACAGCGGCTGATGATTTCCTAGATGTGGATACTGGTTGGATCGTAGGTAAGGACAAGGGGAACCCTATTGTTCTTGCAGGAGGGAAAAGAGGGGCTGAGGGCAGAAGTGCAGGAGATGGGTCAGACCCAGTTGAGGGCCCTGTCAACAACAGTGCTAGGGAATCCTCGGTTGAGGAAGAGGAAGGACATTTTGGAGGTTCCCTGGGGCCTCATTGGAACATATGTGACAGAGACGGAGGAACTGGGAACGTGGTGCGAGGATGTGTAGTCCAAGTAGCTGTAGAAGTCTGTGGATTTATTGTGGATACTGATGTCCAGTCTATTCCCAGAAATGGAATCAGAGATGTCAAGGAAGGGAAAGGAGAAGTCAGAGATAGAGCAGGTGAAAGTGAGAGCGAGGTGGAAATTGGAAGCAACATTGATTAAATTGTCCAATTCCAGATGAGAGAGGGAAACCGCACTAATGATATCATCTCTATTGCATATGTTCCTATGAAGCCAATTTCAACAAGGGAGCCTCTGAAATGTCCACCTTCTTCCTCAGTGGAGGATTCCCCAACACCGTTGTCGGCCCTCAACCAGGTTCAACCCATCTCCCGGACTTGCATCCACTCTCCGTTTTCCCTCCCACAACAGTGATAATGTTCCCCTTACCTACCATCCCACCAGCATCCACATTCAGAAGATCATCAGCCGCCATTTCCGTCACCTCCAGCGAGATGCCACCTCCAGACACATATTCCTTTCCCCTCCCTTGTCGGCCCTGCGCAGGGACCCTGGTCACAGTGGTCTACTTTTCCTTCACTCTCAACATTCCCTGCCACAGCCCCATGGCACCTTCCCCAGCAACCGCCGAAGATCTAACACCTCCCCATTTACCTCCCTGCCTTTCAGCCTCCAAGGGTCCAAACATACCTTCCAGGTGAAGCAGCACTTTACTTCACAATCTAGTCTACTACACTCACTACTCACAATGTAGCCTCTTCTACTTTGGGGAAATGTAGCATAGACTGGGTGACCGCATCGCAGAACATCTACATTCTGCCTGCAAAAAAGACCCTGAGCTTCCAGCTGCCTGCCACTTTAACATACCACCCCATTCCCAAGCTACCATCTTCATCTCAGGCTTGTTGCAGTGCTCCAGCGTAGCTCAGTGCAAGCTGGCAGAACAACACTTTATTTTCTGCTTGGGGAGCCTGCAGCCCTCCGGATTCAATAATTTTAGAGCTTGAACTCCCCTATGGTCTAGCCCCCTACCACACACACACACCAGGCCTTATTATCACATAGTCTGCCATTGCACACGACCTGTTGTTAACCTGTAATAGTCTCCATTAACAGCTATTCACCCTCCCAGCCAAATCGTTATCGACTCTTTTGTCTGTCCAACAGTTCTTCTCTTGAGCTCTATCCCCACCTATCGTTTACCCCTTACCCTCTCGCCCCAGCCTAACTTCTGCATATGAACTGACATTTTCCAAACCACCATCGGTTTTGAGGAAGAGTCACTGGACCTGAAATGTTAACTTTGATTTCTCTTCACAGATACTGTCAGACCTGCTGAACTTTTCTAGCAACTTCTGTTTTTGTAACTTAAAACAGAGATTTATCCATGCTAATGTTTCTTTCTGTTGAGTTCATTAAAATTTGCATATGACTTTAAATCTGCAAACTGCTTTAAGAAGATAATATTGGAAATACACCCATGCAATTTAACCTATTATTTGTATTTCATAGGCATTCCAGGTATTTCCATTCAAGCTGACAGTGTTTCTAGTGAGGAAACAAATCGGTAAGTAGAATCTGTGCCATTGCTAATTTGAGATGGAAAATGCATTTTCTTGTAGCATGTCATTAATTCAAGAAGACAAATGATTACAATAATATGAAACCCGTAAATCAGTAGTATTTTTCTTTCCCTTTGTCTCTATATTTAGTTTTCATTCCATAACGGTTCTTAATGATGAGAATATGCATCAATTTGTTTTCAAGATATATCTGTCAAAGCTCACTACTGGTTAGCAACAATTGATAGGAATCCAAATACAAAGAGAGCAGTCATGAGCTTTGTTAACACTGTGGGACAATGCCAGGTTTTGATGGAATTGGTTTGGGTGTATTCAGGTTTGGCAGTATTGTGAGTTTGGTGGAATGCAAAGTTCATTTCATGTTTAATGTCAGAATATAGACATTGCTAAAAGCCTGCATTTATTACCAATCCCGAAGTGCTTTAAGAAGGATCGCCTCCTTAAACCAGTATTGTAAATTTGATTAAAGTATTCCCTGATATTCTCATCCACTATTCAGTGTAGAGTTAAAGAGTTTATTCTTAAATAATGCAGGAACAGCAACATCCCAACAAGCTGGGATGGTCTTTAACTCAGAGGTGATGGTGCTGGTATACATCTTCTGCGCTTGTCTTTCCTCATGGCGAAGGTCTCGTGATTGGAAATGCTGCTGAAAACACCATGACAACCTGCACAGTGCAGACATAGTGCACCAAATTGACAACTGACTGTTTAAACTGCTGGGTAAGAGCATGCCTGACAATCTGTGGATGGCAGAGACTTGATATTTGCCATATGAGGCTGAATGTGTACAAAACATGGCCAGGTGTCAGTTTCAGGCAGTTTTGTGATGGGAGCTTTAGTGAGTGTTCTCTTGCAATTTTCAAACTGGTCACCTCATTAATTACACGCCACAGCACCAATGTCACACTAGCTTGCGCTTACCAGCAGCAGAAGCACTGCCAATACTCTCGCTAATGTCTTTTTGATGCATAGTGATTTCCGCTGGGCATGTGCAGAACCTTGGATTTGGAATGCAGCTTAGAAGGATCACTGCTCGCTACAGCCAGAACCTTGCAAGATTCCTGCCATCAACACCTTAGTTCAAATCCAGCTGTATACCAGTTCAAATGCTGCAATCCAGGAATTGCCTTTGACAGTTGCAGTTTATCAAGAGTTGTCCCAGAGATGGCCAACTGAGATGAAACCCCTAATTTCCTAACAAAGACTAGATGGACTGGTAGTTGAGCGGAAGATCATCCTCTTCCCTCAGGATCAACGAAGGAGACCATGGTATGGTTCTGTCGGTATGTTGCACCAGGTAGGTGCAGTGTCCATGGTCTAGTGGAATGCCCAAAAATGCAGGAACAAAGACCTTTTGCAGTCCAGAAACGTAAGCACCACCATCTTCTCTCTGCTACCTCATACTATTCTAACTCTGCTGCTGCGTACATCTCCCACCAAGGCTCTGAGCCAAGCACTTTTATTATTACTTGCAACATCTCTCTGTGACTATAATCTATGCTATTTCTCCAAACTCCTCTGTCACTCCCTGAGGACATCTCGCCATATTTCCTTCACCTACACAAGCACTAATACTGGACGGCACGATGGCTCAGTGCTGCCTTGCAGCGCCAGGGACCTGAGTTCGATTCCAGCCTTGGGCGACTCTGTGTGGAGTTTGCACATTCTCACCATGTCTGTGTGGGTGTCCTCCGGGTGCTCCAGTTTCCTCCTATAATCCAAAAGATGCGCAGGTTAGGTGAATTAGCCATGCTAAATTGCCTATGGTGTTCAGGGATGTGCAGGTTAGGTGTATTAGTCAGAGGTAAATATAGGATAACAGGGTAGGGGAATGGGTCTGGGTGAGTTACTCTTTGGAGGAACGTGTAGACCTGTTGGGCCGAGAGGCCTGTTTCCACACAAGGGATTCAATAATAGCTGTGCCAGCTGCTTTGACTTTACTCAGTTCCTCACAGTTCTTTCCAAGGGAGCACCAGAAAGCCTGTCTCCTGCACTCTCCATCAGCTCAAGTACTGATAAGTCAGTGAGTAATTTAGCTAGATCAACTTAAGAACACATCAAAGGCATGCCTCATGGCTGGCCAAGTAAGAAATGCTCCATGTCTCTTTGATTTGGAGGACAGCTGGAGACCACATAGCTGCTCAGCCATAGGGAAAAGGAGACCTCATGATCTCAGCCATTAGCATCAAAATGCTCAAGCTGAAAAAGGAATAGCAGGCAGATTTGTTGAAGAAATTTAAGAAACAATCAAAGTTTGGAAAAGACCATTATGCCATCTATGCTGTGTTGGCTCCAGCATACACGTGTCTGGCTGCCATGGACAGTTTGGTGGTTGCCATGGAGAGTCTGATCCTCTGTCTCCCAGATGTGCACACAGTCATGCACTTCGCTGCTGTAGCCATTGGTGCTCAGCACCAACATCAAGGCACCAGGCAGTCATCCACACTTTGAATCACAGGCTACCCATCCTCCACTAAAAAGTGTCCTCTCAGCACACTCCAGAGGTGTCCTGCCCCTCCAGTTCCATCCTGCCTGTAATTCAAATCCTGCAGAAGTGCAGTCTGAGAAAGGAGAACTTGCAACTGACCAGGGCACTTTGCGTATGCTTGGGCTGTCTAGCCACGGAAGTCCCCAAGGTCACCCACTCAAAACTCCAAAGTCAACAGGCTCCATTATAGTCAAACAGAAAGTGCTGGAAAACTCACCAGATCTGGCAGCATCTATAGAGAAGGAAGCAAAAATAACGTTTTGAGTCCAACAACGCTTCAGAACTGAAAATTGATGGGCAAGTGTGGCAGATGGGGTTGGGAGGTGGTAGAGAATGGAATACTGGAGCTAGTGCCCAGAGAGAGAGGAAGAAAAAGGATAAGTGAACAGAGATTGCAGGTGGTAAGCCAATAAAGAGAGAAATGCTCAGAAGGTATTAACGAGAAATATAAATGGTAGAAAATGTACAACTGGAGTTTGGGTTTGGAGAAGGTACTGAACAAGGAAGAGGGCACTCACATTCTGAAACTGTCAAACTCAGTGTCCTGATGATTGTAGGGTACCTAGGTGGAAAATATGATGTTATTCCTCTCGCTTACACTGAGCCTCACAGAAGCATTGCAGTAGGCCTGAGACAAATGTTGACATGGGAACATGGTGGTGTGTCAAAATGACAGGCAACTGGAAGCTTTTTTTACAGACAGAACATAGGTGTTCCACAAGCAGTCACTCCGTTTGCGTCTGATTTCCCCAGGCTTCGTTAAAGTGCAGACTCTGTCTATCCCTGTGAATCCTGGTACGGCACCTAGATCTAGTGGGAGGGAAAAGGCACATAATACACAGGTGAAACTTTATTGTAAGTCAATTTTGACATTGGCAAATCGCGGGAACCGTGGTTTATTAAGGAAGTTGAATCTCTTGTCAAGAGGAAGAAGAAGGCTTATGTTAGGATGATGGCTTAGTTACAGTGCTTGAGAGTTACAAGTCAGTCAGAAAGGACTTAATGAGAGACATAAGAGCCAGGAGGGGACATAAGAAGTTGTTGCTGTATAGAGTCATAGAGATGTACAGCATGGAAACAGACCCTTCGGTCCAACCCGTCCATGCCGACCAGATATCCCAACCCAATCTAGTCCCACCTGCCAGCACCCGGCCCATATCCCTCCAAACCCTTCCTATTCATATACCCATCCAAATGCCTCTTAAATGTTGCAATTGTACCAGCCTCCACCACATCCTCTGGCAGCTCATTCCATACACATACCACCCTCTGCGTGAAAAAGTTGCCCCTTAGGTCTCTTTTATATCTTTCCCCTCTCACCCTAAACTTATGCCCTCTAGTTCTGGACTCCTCGACCCCAGGGAAAAGACTTTGTCTATTTATCCTATCCATGCCCCTCAATTTTGTAAAGGATCAAGGAAAGCCCTAAGGCTTTCTATAGGTATATCAGGAATAAAAGAATGATTGGAGTAAGATTAGGGCCAATCGAGGATAGTAGTGGGACGTTGTGTGTGGAGTCAGAGGAGATAGGGGAAGTGCGAAATGAATACTTTTTGTCACTATTCACACTTGAGAAAGACAGTGTTGTCGGGGAGAATACTAGGATACAGGCTACTAGACTAGATGGGATTGATGTTCACAAGGAGGAGGTGTTAGCAATTCTGGAGAGTGTGAAAATAGATAAGTCCCCTGGGCCAGATGGGATTTATCCTAGGAATCTATGGGAAGCCAGGGAGGAGATTGCTGAGCCTTTAGCTTTGATCTTTATGTCATCATTGTCTACAGGAGTAGTGCCAGAAGATTGGCGGATAGCAAATGTTCCCTTGTTCAAGAAGAGGAGTAGAGGCAACCCTGGTAATTATAGAACAGTGAGCCTTACTTCGGTTGTGGCTAAAGTGTTGGAAAGGGTTTTAAGAGATAGGATTTATAATTATCTAGAAAGGAATAAGTTGATTAGGGATAATCAACATGGTTTTGTGAAGGATAGGTCATGCCTCACAAACCTTATTGAGTTCTTTGAGAAGGTGACCAAACAGGTGGATGAGAGTAAAATAGTTGATGTGGTATATATGGATTTCAGTAAGGCGTTTGATAAGTTTTCCCATGGTAGGCTATTGCACAAAATATGGAGGCATGGGATTGAGGGTGATTTAGTGGTTTGGATCAGAAATTGGCTCGCTGAAAGAAGACAGAGGGTGGTGGTTAATGGGAAATGTTCATCCTGGAGTTCAGTTACTAGTGGTATCCTGCAAAGATCTGTAACGGGTCCACTGCTGTTTGTCATTTTTATAACTGACCTGGATGAGGGCATAGAAGGATAGGTTAGTAAATTTGCGGATGACACTAAGGTCGGTAGAGTTGTGGGATAGTGCCGAAGGATGTTGTAGGTTATAGCGAGACGTGGATAAGCTGCAGATGGCAAATTGATTTTAATGCGGAAAAGCATGAGGTGACACTTTGGAAGGAGTAACAGGAATGCATAGTACTGGGCTAATGGTAAGATTCTTGGTGGTGTAGATGGGCAGAGAGATCTCGGTATCCAGGTGCGTAGATCCTTGAAAATTGCCTTCCAGGTTGATAGAGTTGTTAAGAAGGCATGCGGTGTGTTAGCGTTTATTGGTAGAGGGATTGAGTTTCGGAACCATGAGGTCATGCTGCAGCTGTACAAAACTCTAGTGCGACCACATTTAGAGTATTGTGTACAGTCTGGTCACCGCATTATAAGAAGGATGTGGAAGCTTTGGAAAGGGTTCAGAGGAGATTTACTAGAATGTTGCCTGGTATGGAGGGAAGGTTTTATGAGGAAAGGCTGAGGGACTGGAGGCTGTTTTCGTTAGAAGAAGGTTGAGAGGTGATTTAATTGAGACATATAAGATAATCAGAGGGTTAGTTAGGTTGGATAGTGAGCCTTTTTCCTTGGATGGTGATGGCTAGCACGAGGGGGCATAGTTTTAAATTGAGAGGTAATAGATACAGGACAGATGTCAAAGGTTTAGGGTGTAGGTTTGCTCACTGTGCTGTAGATTTGATATCCAGACGTTTCATTACCTGGCTAGGTAACATCATCAGTGGCGACCTCCAAGTGAAGCGAAGCTATTATGTCCTGCTTTCTATTTATATCTTTCTCCTGGATTGGGTTCCTGGGGTTTGTGGTGATGTCATTTCCTGTTCATTTTCTGTGGGGTTGATAGATAGCATCTAGATCTATGTGTTTGTTTATGGCGTTGTGGTTGGAGTGCCAGGCCTCTAGGAATTCTCTGGCATGTCTTTGCTTAGCCTGTCCCAGGATAGATGTGTTGTCCCAGTCGAAATGGTGGTTTTTTTCCTCATTGTGTAGGGCTACGAGGGAGAGAGGGTCGTCGTGTCTTTTTGTGGCTAGCTGGTGTTCGTGTATCCTGGTGGCTAACTTTCTTCCTGTTTGTCCTACGTAGTGTTTGTGGCAGTCCTTGCATGGAATTTTGTAGATGACGTTGGTTTTGTCCATGGGTTGTACTGGGTCTTTTAAGTTTGTTAGGTTTTTTTCCCAACACACACAAACAAAGCTGTATCAGAACACTATTCCAACGAGGCACCACACACTGCAGCACAGACGAACTTGGGAAAACAGAGGAGAACTACCTATACAACTTATTCAAGAAGAATGGATACTCAAAAAATACAGTGCGCAGATTCCTCAAGAACAAACCATGACAAGCAGACCAAACACAGCCAGAAACCCTAACCACCTTACCATACATCAAAGAAGTTTCAGAAATGACAGCCAGACTACTAAGACCCCTCAGAATCCTAGTAGCACACAAACCCACCAACACACTCAAACAAAAACTAACAAACTTAAAAGACCCAGTACAACCCATGGATAAAACCAACGTCATCTACAAAATTCCATGCAAGGACTGCCACAAACACTACGTAGGACAAACAGGAAGAATGTTAGCCACCAGGATACACGAACACCAGCTAGCCACAAAAAGACACTACCCTCTCTCCCTCGTAGCCCGACACACGGAGGAAAAAAACCATTTCAACTGGGACAACACATCTATCCTGGGACAGGCTAAGCAAAGACATGCCAGAGAATTCCTAGAGGCCTGGCACTCCAACCTCAACGCCATAAACAAACACATAGATCTAGATGCCATCTATCAACTCCTCAGAAAATGAACAGGAAATGACATCACCACAAACCCCAGGAACCCCATCCAGGAGAAAGATATAAATAGAAAGCAGGAGACAACAGCTTCGCTTCAGTTGGAGGTCGCCACTGATGATGTTACCTAGCCAGGTAATGAAACGACTAGATATCAAACCTACAGCTCAGTGAGCAAACCTACACCCTAAACCTCAACCTGAGCTACAAACCTTCACAAACCTTCCAAAAAGATGTCAAAGGTAGTTTCTTTACTCAGAGTAGTAGGGGCTTGGAATGCATTGCCTGCAACACAACTAGACTTGCCAACTTTAAGGGCATTTAAATGGTCATTCGATCAACATAGGGACATGAATGGAATAATGTAGGTTAGATGAGCTTCAGATTGGTTTCACAGGTCGGCGCAACATCAAGGGCCAAAGAATATGTACTACAATGTAATGTTCTTTGTTCTATATTCGCTTCAGCAATAGCTGCGTCAGTGGCTATCACTTACTGCAGCAACAAGGGTAAAAGTAGTGAAGCTAGTTATCCTAAATGCCAAATTATATTCTGATGATATCTGAAGAATATTCTTTGTGTAGTGCTGGTAGTAATATTATGATAATTGATTAAAGGAATATCAGATGTTGTGAAGATGTTGTAACCTTAACTTTTGTTAAACAACAACAAAAGCGAAGTAAGAACAAACTTGTAATCTGCATAATTTGGATTAGCCAGGACATGCTGGCCTCAAAACATTCCGTCAGTGAAAACTGATTTCACACAACTCAGTTTCATTTGAAGTGGTTGCCAAAGAGATCTTAGCTTGTTTGCTACAACTGATGCTGCTACACTGTAGGATAGTTCTGCTGATGGATGCTCTTATTTTCCTGTGGTGGCATGTGTGGCAGAATCAGGCAACAAGTAAGCAAGGCAACACGGAATCCCATATTGTCACCCACCCATTCAACTGGGCCTGCAGGACTCTGCCCACAAAGCAGGGTGCTTTTTCTGGGGCAAACATTAGCATCTCTGCAGCACAACTCTGATTAATGGTACTTGTCCAGTTACATATTGGGCATTTAAAGATGCAGGAACACAATGGATGCCAGTGATTTCCAGGATATCTAAAGTGTAGCGAGTTGTTCCAGGAACAGTGTATCGCAAGATGGGGAGGAAATTGACTTGTGTGATACTATATGGTGTGGTAATCATTAATAGGGCAAGTTTGGTCAGCTATGCCAAGAAAACTTTCTAGGCTTATTCAACTAACCCTGCAAAAATCTCAATGCAACTTGAAGTTAGCCAGCAAAGAGTGAGATTCAGTATCTGCCTTGGTTCAAACTTGGACAAATGAGCTGAACACCAATGAAGTGGTTAGACTGACTGCCTTTGACACCAGTCAAGGCACATTTGACCGAGTAGAGCATCAAGAAGCTCTAGCAAAACTAAGAGATCAGTGCAAATTTGAGAGAAAAATGACTGCTGTTTGGACCATAAGACAATGCAGTATGGGAGCAGAATTAGGCCATTTAGCACATTGAGTCTGTTTGCCATTTGATCGTGGCTGACATGTTTCTCAATCCCCATTCTGTTGCCTTCTCCCTGTGAGCCTTGATCCCTTTACTAGCCATATAAATACTATGACTTGCAGAACAACTTAGAGGCTAGGCATTCTTCAGTGAGTAACTCACACCCTGACTTCCTTTCCACCATCCTCAAGACACAAGTCAGGAATGTGATAGCATTCTCAGAACTTATTTGGCGACTGCAGCTTCAGCAACAGTCAGGAAGCTTGATACTGTCAAAGCAGCTTGCTTGATTGATGTCACATCTACAAAATATTCTTCCTCCACTGACACATAGCAGTTTACCATTTACAAGATGCAATGCAGAAATTCACCAAGAGTTCTTAGACAACGCCTTCCAAACCCATTATCACTACCATCTAGAAGGAAAAGGGTAAAGATAAGGGATCGCTATCAGCCACAAGTTCCCTTCCAAGCCACTCACCATCTCCTAACTTGGATCTATGTCACTGTTTTGTCTGTGTTGCTGAGTCCACACCTTGGAACTCCCTCCCGAACAGCTATGTGGGTATAGCTACAGTAAATGAACTACAGGACTTCAAGACAGCTACTTACGACCTCCTTCTCAAGACCAATTTGAGTTGGTTAATAAATACTGGCCTACCAGTGACACACACATCCATAAATGAATAAATAAAAGGACCTAACTGATATCTGTGCAGCTGCCTTAATAGCTTACTGCTACTTCCCTGACTGGTTGTATTGGAACCACAGAATTAACTGTGGCCCACACCACAAGTGTAAGGCTGTGGAATCATGACCCTGATTGTTGTTGATTTTGGGGGGGTTTGTAAACAGAGTTACCTAATGTAGACAGTGTGTAATGTAAGCAATGTGTAAGTCTCAATAAAACTGAGAAGGCAGCATCCTGCTTTCTTGCCAAAGTGTTAGCAAACTCTTCCTTGAATCTTCCTCACCCTTTTCTGGTCCATCATCCATCTGGCGAAAACAGCTCCCTGACAAGGACTGCAGAGATGACAGCTGCCATCTGCCTCTGAGTACTTATTGATATACCCAATTTCTAGAGATTGGTAGCAAATGCTGTGCCAGTCAATTGTCTGAATGTTTTTGATCAATGACCATGGGGCTGGTAACTGTTGTCGCCTTGCCCGCCTCCCTTTTGAAGATTAGTTTTTGTTCCTTCCTGGGAAAAAGACTTCTTATTTTCCCAGGCTTTGCATTTATAATCAGAGTAATGTGGTACCCAATAGATCTTTTCCTTTGTAGGCAGATATTTACTACTGTAGTGCAGTTAAATGAGGTCTCATTCCACAAAGGCGATACAAAATATGGAATTTTAAAGTGACCCCAATTTTCCAACATTAGCTCAAGTTCCCAACTATGTTCAGTGCTCCAAACTGGTATCAATTAATGCCCTTGACAGAGTGCTAGATCCCCTGACTGATGATGGTACCCCCTTAAACTGAGGATGACTCCCTTTAGACGTTAGACATTGATTATGTTTTGAAGCATATTCGCTGATGAAATGAACTGCAGGTGTCGATATAGCACTGATACCATACAACAACATGCCCATCCTTTGACTGCTCATTGCAGTGCTAAAAGGCAAGGCAAGACAGAAGTAATGTGAGCTAGTAAGTTCTGAATAATGCAACAATGTACATAAAGGCAAGGCAGGAATGGTCTAGCATTGAAGTATGCAGGAGGTGAGTGAATGCGAAGAAAATCACCTGAAATCCCTGAGATGTCGCCTGTTCCTGTTGTTATGATGATGTAGGGATATTGTATCTTTAAGAGAGTTGAAAAGCTAACAATTACCTGATACCACACCAAGTGTTCTGAACAAGGTAACAATGTAACATTTAGTTGAATAGCTAGTTTGGCTGGGTTGCCTGGATACAAAAAAAAATTCAAATTTGACAAATCAGTTTATATTATGCCCCAAGATACCAAACTCCAATCAAGTTTGAATTTAGTATTTTGACAATATTAAAACCAATGAAATGATCCGATATTTTGGGGTATACATATCAGGCATTTTTAAACAGTTAGGCAGAGCAGCAAATAGAACTGCTAAGCACCAACAACTATAGACAGACTGCTTGCAGAAATACCTCTTAAAGGTACCTTTATCTATCAACAACTTGTGAAACAGAATCTCTAAGAAGAAGAAAAGAAGACAGAGGAAAATCTACAGAGGATAGATTAGATTAGATTACAGTGTGGAAACAGGCCCTTCGGCCCAACAAGTCCACACCGCCCCGTCGAAGCGCAACCCACCCATATCCCTACATTTACCCCTTACCTAACACTATGGGCAATTTAGCATGGCCAATTTACCTGACCTGCACATCTTTGGACTGTGGGAGGAAACCGGAGCACCCAGAGGAAACCCACGCAGACACGGGGAGAACGTGCAAACTCCACACAGTCAGTCGCCTAAGGCAGGAATTGAACCCGGGTCTCTGGTGCTGTGAGGCAGCAGTGCTAACCACTGTGCCACCATGCTGATACTCGGCAAGCTGACTGGTTTTGAAACATGGTTATATTTTTTGTAAATCGTAATCGGGATTTTTATCGGACCAGTATTGTAGGGGGGGGAGGTAAAAGATAGGGTTAGAGAAAGGAGTTGTAAATAGTTGTTAGTTAATATTCTCTGTTAGACTTAAAGAATAAAGTTTTTAAATTTTTTTGTATTTTAAATAGTGACTTTGGGATAGCTCTTTGCCTCTTGAATTTTCACAATTCAGCACGAGATGAATCTAGGCTGTGTTGCTGGTTTAAATTAGCAGAGGGGTTCAACCCGTGTCGTAACAATTTGGGGGCTCATACATTTAGTATGTCTTCTTAAGTTTATTAAATAAATTATCATTTCAACATCTAAAGCTCCAACATATATAACCAGCAGAATCTGTCACTTTTGTTTGATTACCAAAAATTGACTTTGTGAAAATCTTTGCTCTGGAACAGTAACTCCAGGCAGCATACCAATTCAAATTGGATATGTTGCACCCTAATCAGAGTTTAGGCATAAGAATGTTTTTAACACTGCATGAACCAGAAAAATAACCAATGTCATCAAAGAAATCAAGCTCCTCATACACTTCTGACAGATGTTTTTAGTCTTTCATAATGCACCACATTTATCAAAATTATTTTTAAAATCAGAAATGTCCTATTAACAAGATAGGAAGTAATGCTATTTGGTCTCCTGCATTTCTATAATTGGATCTGCTGCATCTTTAGTATAGTGCTTGGTGTAGAAGTTATATGTCTTTTCTACATTTCAGATTTGGTGATGAAGAGGAGGGCCATTCTCTGCAAACCACCAGATGTACAGAAGATAACAGTAAAACACAAATGGATGTAAATCAGAAAGATGAATTCTTCTCTTGGGCTTTGGAACGGTAATGGCATATTTCTGCAAATGTATGGGTGTGGATGCTCTCATATTTCATCAGAACTTAAATATTGGACTGTTTTGGCTATAATGACACTATTGCTGCATAAATATCCACTTTGTGGTGAATAAGTTCGAGTATTTTGAATTAATTACTTGAAGTATAAGTAACTTACAAATAAAAAGTTAAGCCTTGTAAAGCAAAACTGTAAACACAGGTTTTATTGTATCAGAACTGAACTTTTTTTAAACTTAATTATTTCTCTAGAGGTTCAGTAAGTATATTTGTGGTCCACCTTTGAGCTATTTAGAATATAAAAATCCATTTTTTATTAGTTATTCTGATTTCACTAGAAAGACAATTAAAGCATTTCAGCTGGAATATCTGGAGTAAAAACAGGAAAATTAATCATTATTCTTCTCCAGATTGTAATAACTTAGAACCAGTAATCACATGGTAAATCATACGGCCTGACCTTGGGTGAAGAAAGGAATCAGCAATTGAGATGGCACAAGCTGTCACATTGGACTGAATTTCCACTTCACAGTCAATAATTGAGAAAATTTCCAACTTCACAAACTCAGTTCAGGAGAAAGTGCTCCAGATGGTCTGATTTTTATTCCAGGAGGACAGGTGTTAACAGGAGTCAAGCCCACCCCATCCTTGAAACTGTTCTGATGCAACCACTATGTTAAGCACTTTTATGGAAAAGTATATAAAAAAAACACTCACATCCTTCTACCAAACCCTCATCACCTCTCTTAGCCCTTATACCTCTGTGTCTACTCACAGAATCCATACATGTTTGGAGCAAAAGTTCTGAAATTACACTACATTTTGTGCAAAAAGGAGATTTCTGATTTAGTTTTTAGGTAGTCTAGTCCTAATTTTAAGAATGTCTCCTTGTTTTTGATCTCCTATCAGAGGAAATATTTTCTCAATATTACCCTTTTTTACTTTGTATAAACTTTGATCAGATTTCCTCTCACACTCTACTCAAGGGAAGTAATAATCAAGGGAGTTAAGCAACCATTCTTTATCATTTAAACTTTTAAGTATAATATAATTCTGGTGAACCTGTGCTACACTCACATCAAGGCCAGTATACCCTTCCTGAACTGCAGTTTTCAAAAATGAATACAAAACTAGATGAATAGTTGCTTAGACAAGGGTTGCGTGTTCCTGTGATGGTTTCAATACTGTTGCGAGGAGAGAGAAAAATTGTATCAGAGAATTAACAAGCAACTAGAACAGGTCTGTGTGTTATTGCAGTTTGGTCTATAATTTATGAACGACGTAAAATTTGTTAATAGCCAGAAATAGTTTAAATTTATATATATATTTCTATTTCTAGAGCTGAAAGTTCAAATATTAAAGATCAAATCTTTGAAGAATTTTCAATGGAAGAAAAGGAAGGTTTGATTTTGGAAAATGACTACTTGAGCCCACCAATGACTGTTAATCAACCGGTGAGAAGATTTTTTCACTTACACCCACCAGTCAACCAATGCACCCCCACCCCAATGCTCATCGCTCACAATATTTTTTCTCCCAACTGGACTGTGGTGGTGCCTTATATGCATAGGGTATAGAACACAGAAGCTGGGCATTTGGCCCAAGTAACCCTTGACATAATTATGCTTCAAACCTTCTCTCATCTCTCCCCATCTAAATCCTTCAGTGTAATCCATTACTCCCTTCAAACTCATATGTTTGTCTCCACGTTATTGTACCTGTAGAGTGTGTTGTACCTCAACTTCCAAAATACATTTCACAGAGTTCTACATGAAACATTATTAAATTCAAAACTGCAAACCTAATAACCAGTTGAAGATTAGAAAACAGTGTATATTCATTAGAGGACTGGATCAGTGAGAGGGGAAAATACCGTATAAGATGTTTAAGAGCTCAATACATGGATTGTTCCTAATTTTCATAAATGACTCATTCAGAAACTCAGTACACAGTGGTGAAGTTTGCCAATGATGCCAATCTAACTGGACCAGTACAATATTAATGTATAAATAAATGCAAGGAGGAGAAAGTGAGGTCTGCAGATGCTGGAGATCAGAGCTGGAAATGTGTTGCTGGAAAAGCGCAGCAGGTCAGGCAGCATCCAGGGAACAGGAGAATCGACGTTTCGGGCATAAGCCTTCCTGAAGAAGGGCTTATGCCCGAAACGTCGATTCTCCTGTTCCCTGGATGCTGCCTGACCTGCTGCGCTTTTCCAGCAACACATTTCCAGCAAATAAATGCAAGGAGCCAAGTCTACAAAGGATTATAAGTATCTCTTTCCATATTAGAGAGACATGTGGCCTCATATAGTTTAAGGATAATCACTCCATCA
This sequence comes from Chiloscyllium plagiosum, assembly GCF_037043375.1. Classification (NCBI taxonomy): domain Eukaryota; kingdom Metazoa; phylum Chordata; class Chondrichthyes; order Orectolobiformes; family Hemiscylliidae; genus Chiloscyllium; species Chiloscyllium plagiosum. The sequence goes on from NW_028270159.1 coordinate 48,072,907, forward strand.
CCATGCAATGAGGTGGATAGGCAGGCATTCCTGAGCTTCCACAGACAGTCCTGGAAGTAATATTACGAGGGAACTGATGATAGAATGGGTTGCTCAAAATGTTTAAGCAGACAGAACAACGACGGATGAGTTTATTACAAACCCATGAGGATGAATAATAGATGGGCCTATATACTCCATGAATACGCTCATCAGATCGCACCATGAACACGGCATCCAGTTCTGGTTGCCAAGAAACAAGAAAAGTTCTTGCACTGAAGTCTGCAAAAATGAACCACAAAACTCATTTCCAAAGTAATGAGCATTAATTATTGAAAAAGCTTGCAGGAGCTCTGATTGTAGGTTCAAGAAAGGAAGCTAAGAAATAACTTTGTGCAGCCTCATGCAATACTAAGAGTAAAGAAAATGTTAACCCAGGCTTTTTTTTTTTGGGAATAGAGTAAGGGATACAGACTAGTAAAGAAAATATCTTAGAATAGAAATTGAAAACTGCTATTTCAGACAAAGAATTATCAAATGTGGAATAAGCTTCCATCAAGAGTGGAGATTGCATTAACCCCTGAGACACATCACCCAGTAGATCTATACCAAATAATTGATTGCTATCTCAGTCATGCTGCCCCACGCAGGCACAACCGTGAACAGTAGAATAAAAGATGCAGTTGACCATGTGAATCCTGATACCAAATTTAATTATTTTTTATGACACTAACTGGTCCAAAAAGAACAAAATCAGGTTTAACTACTTTGATTTATTAATCCAAATGATATTAAGTTGCTTCAGTTCTTTTGTAATTATTGTACAGTTTTGAAGATGACATTTAGTTGGATTGGAAAAGGAATTACGGATAGAAATAGTACCATGCTGTACCATAATTGGGATATAGGACAAGGTTCAATGTTCTCTTTCCTCTTATGAAGTTTTTACAAGTCACAAATTATCTCTGAGAAATTAAATTCAAGAAAGATCAGATGAACCTTTCTTAGTTATGTTACTGTATACTAAATATATAAATGGTAAATGATGCTATTTCTACAAATCAGGTGAATCAAAGACCTAAAGGAGGAGCTGAAGATTTGAAGGAAACTATGGCAAGTGTTTGCATCGTCTGTAATTATTATATTTCTTCGATCAGAGTCTCACAAAATTATTGAATATGATAAAATGTTACATACAACATTCAGCTGAAAGAGAAACAATGAGCTACTGGTTTTTAAACAAGACAGAGTTTGCTAAGAAAACTAATTTATGTTTATCATCTGAACCAAAATGTGTTTTTATGAACTTCAGTTTAAATGGGCAAGGATGAAAGAAGTGAAAAAAAAAGCCTTAGCAGCTTTACGTTTCCCAAATCCAAGATTGCAGCATTTATAAAATCAATGGGACCTTGCATGCGCAGATTATTGGTCAGTCAAAATAAAGCTGCTGAGTCAAGTTTTTTAATGAGAGAAAGTCTCCTTAGGTCAGATCAATGAATTTACAAAAGAATAGTTAGAAAACACATCAGATCTCTCAATGACCATTCTAAGTTAACAATTGTGCTAGTTAAAATTCTGATTTTCTCTATTTCTAATATAGAAATAATTTGAAAATACGAATGTGTTTTATGAGAAAGTTGTTTTTACTTGCAGGCAGGGAAAAGCATCATCCATTCAGAGTATTTTGACAACAAGGAAAAGGTTGGAAAGGAGATTTACTTGATCTTTCTGAAAATATGATGATTTTCTTTAAGTTGTGTGAGTTATTCATAGTTTGCCAGCTTTGAAATTCTGTTGTGTAGACAGTACTGGTGGTCACTAGACTGTGAATTCTGTAGCACCATGTAAGTGGATATAGAAATACAGTAATGTGTATCTGTAAGCTGCAGGAGACTGTGAACTGTCATGCAATATTGTTATAATTACTGAAGATAACTTTATATGCAAAGATTATAGTTTCCCATCCTAATTTGAAATGATATATATTCTGGTGAGGTTGCCTGCCTTAACTGCCATCTTTTTGGTTTGGAAGGTTTGAGCTTCTCTAACCTTCAGAATTTGTCCCACTTAGATTCACGGTGAATCTAATTCCTGTTCTGAAATCTGCAGTACATAATTTAGTGTCCTCTTGCTATTAAATTTTTTTAGCTTTCAGAAACTAAAATGAATGTGAGGTGTATCTGAATGTGAGGTATATTGTGGACAGTCAATAATGTCACCTTGCTGAAAGGTTTTTGGATGATGCTCAGATGCAGTATCCTCTTTGGTCTATCAACATGCATCTATCATTACCTAACCTAGACTGAAAAGAGTTCACGTGGAGACTTGGGGCTGAATTTTACCAAACGTTGGCAATGTCAATTTTGTGCTGTTTCATGGGGGTTTCTCTCCATGACATCTCTCCCACAACTCTCGACTGCTCACCTCTTTATGTATTCATTGCACCAATGTAATGTTGGTCTCACACCACCCTGCGCTCACTGCATGCCCTAGGAGAAAGTGAGGACTACAGATGCTGGAGATCAGAGTCTAAAAGTGTGGCACTAGAAAAGTACAGCAGGTCAGACAGCATCCAAGGAGCAGAAAAATCAACGTTTCCTTGTGAAGGGCTTATGTTTGAAATGTCGATTCTCCTGCTCCTTGGATTCTCCCTGACCTATTGTGCTTTTCCAGTGCCATACTTTTAGACTCTGATCTCCAGCATCTGCAGTCCTCACTTTCTCCTAGACCATGTTTTGACCAGGACATTCCCTGGCCATTATCATATTTAAAACCCATCTATGTATCAGTCATGAATAGCTTTCATATTACATGTGCAAAGATCTGCAGGTTAAGTGGATTGGCAATGCCAAATTGCCCTGTAAGTGTCCAGGGATGTGTAGGTTTGGTGGCTTAGTAATGGTAGATGCGAGGTTATGGGTATTTTCATTTATAGCACATGCAGCTGGGGGCAGCTAGTTATGCTGGCAAAACTTACTGATGTGGTTCTATGAGGAAAGGAGATAAATGTCACATATTGTATCGGTAACAGTCTTGATACATTTGTAGGTTGAGGATTGAGAAATCTCACACAGATCCTAGTGGAAGCACAGTTACATAGAAGTTTAGCACAGCTATCTCCTTGATGGCCACTAAGATAGGATGGCCACCCCATCACTTCAGGTCACAACTCATACTCCAGCAGGTGACACGGTTTTGTGACAGTATCCTGAGAAATCCTCAGTGTATGGCAGCAATTGGATCTTACTCATCTGGGGGAAATGGCATCGAGGATAATAGACTCTGAACCTCCTGGACATCCTCCACACCTCAGAGGACCTTCAGCTGCAACTACTTCATAGGGAGAGAGCTTCTGGAGGTTGCAGCTGGGCCTGAGTTTCCTGGTGTATTTGTTCTTCCTCATTTTGTCTGCACTTTTGTTGCACCACAGCTTCAGTGATGATAACCCTGCTGTGGCTGGATCCATTGGAGCTTGTTCTGATAATCCTATGTGAGGAACAACAGAAACAGGACAGGTGCTTAGTAATGAGAGCAGTCAATATTCGTATCACACACTAGTGATCGTTTATGGAGAAAGTTTGCATTTAGATATGCTACCAGCTGATCAGAGTAGCACTTGAATTCAGATCTCAGAGCAGCAAAGTTTTAGCTGATTTATGAGTGTGAAAACTGGAAAGGTAAGGAAAGAATGAAACAGTGAATGTAGAAATTAACTCCAGGTTCATTGAATGAAATGCACAACAACTTCACCCTGCTTCCTTATTATAAAAATTCCTGCATGCATTTGGGAATTATAAATTTGATTAACTCTGGATTAACTTGCCTCAATATAGTGGCAACCATTAAAATATCAAGTTATTATAAAAACTTAACTAAGTCCCCAATATCCTTCAGGAAAGGAAATCTATTGTCTTTTACCCCGTTTGGCCTCCAGATTCTCTGACATGCCATTTGAAGTGGTCTAGTAAATCACTCAGTTGTATCAACTGCTGGAATAGACTTCAACACACAAGAAGGTAACTCATCACTATCTTCTCCAGGGCAAATAGGATTGGGCAATAAAGAATTGGGCTTGTTGGGAGTTGGTTAACTCAGCTGTATGACTGATTTGAAATGCAGGGACACCAACAGTGTGTGTTCACTTCCTAGCGAGTCTCTTTCTCAACTTCTCCTCTCACCTGAGACATGTGATCCTCATGTTAAACCACCACCAGTCATTGCCCTCTAAGAGAGAGTAGCCCCACGGTGACTTTGCCTTTACTGAGATTGCCGATGATATCCAAATCCTGTGAATGACTCCCCACCTCGTCCTCCGCTACATTGATGACTGCATTGGCGCCACCTCGTGCTCCCGCAAGGAGGTTGAGCAATTCATCAACTTCACCAACACATTCCACCCTGACCTTAAATTTACCTGGACCATCTCTGACACCTCCCTCCCCTTCCTGGACCTCTCCATCTCCATTAATGACGACCGACTTGACACCGACATTTTTTCCAAACCTACCGACTCCCACAGCTACCTGGATTACACCTCTTCCCACCCTACTCCTGCAAAAATGCCATCCCATATTCCCAATTCCTCCGCCTCTGCCGTATCTGCTCCCAGGAGGACCAGTTCCACCACAGAACACACCAGATGGCCTCCTTCTTTAGAGACCGCAATTTCCCTTCCCACATGGTTAAAGATGCCCTCCAACGCATCTTGTCCACATCACACACCTCCGTTCTCAGACCCCACCCGTCCAACCGTAACAAGGACAGAATGCCCTGGTGCTCACCTTCCACCCTACCAACCTTCGCATAAACCAAATCATCCGACGACATTTCCGCCACCTCCAAACGGAGCCCACCACCAGGGATATATTTCCCTTCCCACCCCATTCCGCCTTCTGCAAAGATAGTTCCCTTCGTGACTACCTGGTCAGGTCCACGCCCCTCTACAACCCACCTTCCCGTCCTGGCACCTTCCCTGCCCCCACAGGAATTGCAAAACCTGCACCCACACCTCCTCCATCCAAGGCCCTAAAGGAGCCTTCCACATCTATCAAAGTTTTACCTGCACATCCACCAATATCATTTATTGTATCTGTTGTTCCCTCTACACTGGGGAGCCTGGACGTCTCCTCGCAGAGCGCTTTAGGGAACATCTCTGGGACACCCGCACCAATCAACCACACCGCCCTGTAGCCCAACATTTCAACTCCCCCTCCCACTCTGCCGAGGACATGGAGATCCTGGGCCTCCTTCACCGCCGCTCCCTCACCACCCGATGCCTGGAAGAAGAACGCCCCATCTTCCGCCTCGGAACACTTCAACCCCAGGGCATCAATGTGGACTTCAACAGTTTCCTCATTTCCCCTTCCCCCACCTCACCCTAGTACCAAGCTTCCAGCTCAGCACTGTCCCCATGACTTGTCCTACCTGCCTATCTTCTTTTCCACCTATCCACTCCACCCTCCTCCCTGACCTATCACCTTCATCCCCTCCCCAACTCACCTATTGTACTCCATGCTACTTTCTCCCCACCCCCAGCCTCCTCTCATTTATCTCTCCACCCTTCAGGCACTCTACCTGTATTCCTGATGAAGGGGTTTTGCCCGAAATGTCGATTTTACTGCTCCTTGGATGCTGCCTGAACTGCTGTGGTTTTCCAGCACCACTAATCCAGAATCTGGTTTCCAGCATCTGCAGTCATTGTTTTTACCTAATGGAAAAAGAATGTAATGCACAGCAGAAGGCCCAGAATATTAACTTCCTAGCATCACTAGAAGCTGTAGTCTGTAGTATTTAAAACTGCATGTTTGAAATGGGAGATTTGTATTTATACCAAGGTTATAGTATGTTCTGGAATCAAGGGCTCCAAGTCAAAGCTTGTCCTGCATTTTGTGGACAGGACATTGTTACGAAGTCAAAAGACTTGAATGGTCACTTTAAGATAGAAAGCATTTTCTGCATTTAAAGTACAGCCGCAGCTGCCAGTACACAGAACAGCTAGGAGGCAGGCTGTTCCAAAACAGATATATGTGGCATTTAGATGTTAAATGGATACCTGAGTTTTGGTTGCTTTTTTGGCAACAATTCAAAGTTAACCAATTTATTTAAGTTGTGCCCAGGATACTAAACCCCAATTGAGTTTGAGTTTATTGTTTTGACGACATTGGAACAATGAGAGGGAACGATGTTGGGGTTATAAAATTCGGGCATTTTGAAAACTGGTCAGAGCAACTGCCATCCGAAAAAATAAATGTGCTGCTCTCAAAAAAAATCTTTTCAAAAGATACCTTTTCCAGTAAAAGCAATAAAAATAACAAGACAACCCAGGGAGAAGACAACAGAATCGGAAAGACGGAAGGAGGATAGCAGAAGAGACTATATGGACCTTGAGAAGTTAAATTAATATAATGTTTAAGAATTGTATTATTGGAGCAGCATTTTATAAGATCATAAGACATAGGAGTGGAAGTAAGGCCATTCGGCCCATCGAGTCCATTCTGCCATTTAATCATGGACACAGTATGCTAAATGGGGCCTAACCAGAGCTTTATAAAGTCTCAGTAGCACGTCACTGCTTTTACATTCCAACCCTCTTGAGATAAATGACAACATTACATTTGCTTTCTTAATCATGGACTCAACCTGCAAGTCAACCTTTAGAGAATCCTGAATTGCACTCCCAGATCCCTTTGTACTTTGGCTTTATGAATTTTCTCACCATTCAGAAAATAGTCCATGCCTGTATTCCTTTTTCCAAAGTGCAAGACCTCACATTTGATCACTTTGAATTTCATCGGCCGTTTCTTGGTCCACTCTCCTAAACTGTCTAAATCTTTCTGCAGCCTCCCAACCTCCTCAGAACTACCTGCCTGTCTGCCTAACTTGGTATCATCGGCAAACCTCACCAAAATACCCCCGTCCCTTTATCCAGATCATTAATATATAAAGTGAACAGCTGCGGCCCCAAAACTGAACCCTGCAGGACACCACTTGTCACTCGCTGCCATTCCGAAAAAGAACCTTTTAACCCAACTCTCTGCCTTCTGTCAGACAGCCAATCCTCAATCCATGCCAGTAACTCACCTCAAACACCATGGGCCCTCACCTTATTCAGCAGCCTCTAGTGAGGCACCTTATCAAATGCTTTTAGAAATTTAAGTAGATAACATCCATTGGATTTCCCTGGTCCTAACCTACTTGTTACCTCTTCAAAGAGTTCTAACAGGTTTGTCAGGCAAGACCTCCCCTTACTAAATCCATGCTGACTTGTTCTAATCCGACCCTGCACTTCCAAGAATATAGCAATCTCATCCTTAACAATGGATTCTAGAATTTTACCTACAACCGAGGTTAGGCTAATTGGCCTATAATTTTCCAACTTTTATCTTGATCCTTTCTTGAACAAGGGGGTTACAACAGCGATTTTCCAATCATTTGGGACTTCCCCTGACTCCAATGATTTTTTAAAGATTACACCCAATGCCTCTGCTCTTTCTTCAGCCACCTCCCTCAGAACTCTAGGATGTAGCCCATCAGGGCCAGGAGATTTATCAAATTTTAGACCTTTTAATTTTTCTAGCACTTCTTCTTTTGTAATGGTTGGAGTTGGAGTCATAGTATTTTGTTATGAAAAAGGGGGCTTTGATTTGTTAATAGTTTATGTTTAGTTGTTCGCTGTTAAAGTTAGGAAAATAAATTGTTATTTTTCTTTGAACAGTGAAAATTAAGAGTTCTCTTTCACTCACTCACACTTTTATCAGATTACAAGGCGAGGCAAGCTTTTCTACATGTTTGATTTTAATTAACAGAGGGGTTCGGCCTCTGCGTCATAACAACATAACTTGAAATTTTCCACTGAAATCAGATTGATGTCAGTATTGTAGCTGTACTGGAACTGGTTCGCTAGAGCGTGGCTAATTCTGGACCACAGGTCTTGATACAACAGCCATGTTGCCTAGGCCCTTAGCCAGTGCACTCGACCATTTCTTGAACACTTATGGAATGAATTGAATAATTTGAAGACTGACATATGATCCACAAACCTCAAGAACAATTTCATATGGATGATCTATTGGCATTCTTGGCTGAAGGTAGCTCCAAATATATCAGCTTTATCCTCTGCACTGACATACTGGGCACCACTACAGAATGTTTATTGAGACGTCTCCTCAACTTGTTCAGTTGCCCTCTGTCATTCATGGAATGGATGTGGCAGAACTGCAAAACTTCGGTCTGATCCATTGGTCCTGGGACTGTCTCTATTGCTCGCTGCATTCTCTTCCTAGTGTGCATGTGCTGTGGCTTCACTGATTAGCATCTCATTTTAGTTAGGAATGCAAGATGCTGCTCCTGGCATGCTCCCTATTGCAGTACTCATTGAGCCATGGTTGTTCTCTTGCCAGCGCAGTAGTGGTAGACTGAGAGTTATGTTAAATCACGAGGTTACAAATTGTGGTGGACTTCAATTCTGCTGCTGCTGTCCGCAGTGCCTCCTGGGTGCCCAGTTTTGAATCTGTTCTGAATCTATCCTATTAAGCAAGGCGGAAGTGCCATGTAACAGTGAGTGGTGTCCTTAGTGTGAAGATAGGATTGCATTTCTAAAAGGACTGCAGTTATTACACTTGTCAGGTAAATAGATACATATCTGTGAGAGGTAGGTTGGTAGGGAAAGGTTGACTAGCTTTTCATCTAGTATCAACATGACCCAGAGGCTCAATCTAGTAGAGATATCATTCAAATTTTAGACAATTGTTTTGCTAATACAGCTGAGTGTCAGCCACTGAAATCCTTGCTATTCTCAATAATTTTTCCACGGGATACATGAGACCTCCAGAATCAATCTTGAGTACAGAACTGTTAATCATTGTGACATCACTTCTGGCATCTTAGCCATATGCTATAAGTTATGAAGCTGAGCATACTGTGTCAAAGTGCTGCTCAATTAGTCTGAGGGACAACTTTTGGCACAACTCCAAAAATATTCACAAGAATGTCTTTGCAGGATATGGCTTTTTTTTGTCCAGTGTCTAAGTCAAGAAACCAATTAGCTAACCTATATGTAGCTTATGATATCCTTGCTGCACACTCAGTTATGAAAATTTCTTCAGGTCCTGCTTGCACTTACTCAGACAAGGAGTCATGGAGTCAGACAGCTGTCATGGTATGCCATGCTCATTTGCCTTGCACATCCTCACATTCATTACAGCTTATCTGCAATCTCTTTGTGAAATCCAACTTTCAACCACACCTAGGTCAATCTGTCTTTCTGCTGCCCTTAACTCAAGGTTACCAACTCTGGGTGGCGGTGGGTAAGAGATTAGAGATATTATGGAATGCAAGAAAAAAGGTGACTAAATGGTCAGTGCTGGTGAAACAACAGAGGTAGGTCATGGAGCAGCAGTTATGCTTTCTGTAAATAAATTCAAATTCTATATAAAACCAGGAAATTTGCAACAATCCATATTTTGTTTATTTACAATACATGTTTTATTGACCTCTGTCTCCTCTCTCCGACACTCCAATAAGTAACTGCTTTGAACAAAAAAAAGAGTCACCAACAATCTCCAAGTTGCTATCTTAGGAATGTTGGGCAAAGGTATTCCAGCAGCAAATAACCAAACACATAAGACCGTTGTCCCAAATTATGTGATGGTCACTCTGCCCTCCAGAAGAGAGCTTTTCTTTGATTAAATGACCGAATTATTGACATTTTCTTTGCTGTATGTTCCTTTTTAGTTTTTGGTCTTGCAGTTTCAAGCACTCTTTCATTTCTGTTATGGTTTGTTCATGAAATTTAAACAGATGTCTTAATATCCTGTTTCAAAGGGTTTTTTTTTCTTCCACAGGTCTTTATTTATTGTCCAGGTTTCTGAGGTATTAAGAAAATTGGGAACTACGTAGCATCTCATAACCTTTTCTTTGTTTCAAGTTCAAGTATTCATTGTTAACACATCTTTCAACTTCACAAAATTATTTTAAGCTATTTCTATTCTTCTGACCTCAGCATCACATGCACAGTTATCATTTGTCCTAAGATACAAACATACCTGCTTGTTACAATGTGACAACAATCACTTCAATCTTAACTTGAGTTTCTTCTAATACCATTTTCATGGCTGAATTTCTTCACAGAAAGTTTTCTCTTTTCTCACATTGGTCTCTGATTAAAATACTGAAGCAAGAATACTTTTATCATTTAAATCATTTATCCAACTCTTGAACGATTTAGATCTTTTGATCAAGATAGTTGTTGGGACATGGGTAGTCTTCTTAACATGAGGATGCAAATTACTTTTCAAGTGAAAGCAAGCAAACAATTGAAAAAGTTTTAAATGTTTGAGGGAATGGAATATGGTTTATGACTAAATATGTAGCACTTTCAGAAACCTGACACAATTATAAGGCAAATGGATCATTTCTGTGTAAAAGTTTCAGATATGAAACAGACTGTATAAAATATCTGCTTCCCAAATGTTTCTTTTGTGGATGTTGTGTTTTGCTCTGAAACTCTTTTTGTTCTATTGAGATTGTTACTGCTGTGTGTGATATGAATCTCAGTGCACTTTCTCTTCAATGCTTTAGTTGTAGCTTGTTCAAAATAGTGTGAGATGGTTGGGCTCTGCCATGATACTTTGTATTGTCAAACTAATACTCAGTACACAGCAATTTGAAAGATGAAGTATTGGAGTACCCCATAGTCATACATCGAAATGTGATTTTATAGATGAAGTAATGAGAAGTTAACACTCTGATAGAAATGTAGATTGTATGGAATTATTTTATGTTTATATAATGAACATAAATCAAAACCTTTTCTCCAAAAGTAGAAATCAGGTTACACTGCCTTATTTACTAATAAATATATCTAATAATCCAGTGTGAAGATCAGATATGGATATTTCTGCATAAATATTAATTATACCAGACCAAAATTTCCCAGTTCTGAAATATTGGAGTTTTTTTCTAGAAGGATCAAACGTGCCAACAGATGGATATAATTGTAAAACCCGAACATCTTGAACAGGTAAAAGCAACAGTAGTAGAAAGCAGTTGGACCTGTTGTGCTTTATTTACTTGTAATTTTGAATGGTTGTGATTGTGAGTTATTCATCTTCTGTGGAACCATTTAGCAAATGGCATGTCATGAAAAGACCTACAATTCTCTTCAGGGCTGCAAGCCATGGAGTATTTCAGTTTTTAAAAGTATCTATATTATAAACTTCTGTAGCTCTAAATTTGGCCTGGATCAATACTAAGACCATGACCCCATGATGAGAGAAAAGGGACAATATAGCAAAGGAATAAAAAAAGTTGAAGTTTTAACATTTTAATTTCAACGGTCAGATAAGTAGGAGGTTGAAAGATCTTTAAAGAAACAAAATGATATTTAATAAGTATACATTTAAAGAAGCTAATATTAATGCAAAAACTTTAAACATAGGTTTCTTTCAGAGGATTCCAGTATTGTGAATAAGGATCTAAGATTTCTGGAAATGGTCTGTGAACATTTCAGGCAGAGCACAAATCTAAATTGTGTGATTAAAGTACAAGTTATGTGGAAAAATATTTGCTAGCTGTCTAATGTGTAACATGTCTCCCACAAGAAGAACTTCCTCTAGGTCAAAGACCTCAAATTTCTTCTCAGATGACTCCTCCCATTCTCAGGGGTTTCTCAGCATCAATCATGTGGAGAAATAAATAGCAACATCTTAAAAATTATCCATATTGCAGAGGAGGAAGTACTGGATGTCTTAAAAAGTATCATGGTGGATAAATCCTCAGGACCTGATCAGGTGTACCCTAAAACTCTGCGAGAGGCAAGGGAAGAGATTGCTGAGCCACGTGCTGAGATATTTTCATCAATAGCCACAGATGAGGTGCCGGAAGACTGGAGGTTGGCTAATGTTGTGCTACTATTTTAAAAAGATGGTAAGGAAAAGCCAGGGAACTATAGACTGGTGAGCCTGACATTGGTGGTGGAGAAGTTGTTGGATGGAATCCTGAGGGACACGATGTGCATGTATTTGGAAAGGCAAGGACTGATTAAGGATAGATTAGAGTGGGGCTGGAAAAGCACAGCAGATCAGGCAGCATTCAAGGAGCAGGAAAATCCACGTTTCGGACAAAAGCCCTTCATCAGGAAAGTATAGTCAACACAGAAATCATGTCTCACTCGCTTAATTGAGTTTCTTGAAGAAGCAATGAAGAAAGATTGATGAGGGCAGAGCGGTGGACATGATCTGTATGGAGTTCAGTAAGGCGCTTGACAAAGTTCGCATGGTAGACTGGTAAAGCAAGATTGGATTACACAATACAGGGAGAACTAGCTATTTGGATACAGAACTGGCTCAAAGGTAGAAGACAGAAGGTGGTGGTGGAGGGTTGTTTTTCAGACTGGACACCTGTGACCAGCAGCGTGCCAAAGGATTGGTGGTGGGTACAATGCATTTTGTCATTTTATATAAATGATTTGGATGTGATCATAGGAGATATGGTTAGCAAGTTTACAGATGACACTAAAATTGGAGGTGTAGTGGACAGTGAAGAAGGATACCTCAGAGTGGATCTTCAATAGTTAAGTAAGTGGACCAAGGAGTGACACATGGAGTTTAATTTAGATAAATACGAGGTACTACATTTTGGATAGGCAAATCAGGCAGGACTTATACACTTAATGGTCAGGTCCTGGGGGGTGTTCCTGAACAAAGAGTCCTTGGAGTGCAGATTCATAGCTCCTTGAAAGTGGAGTTGCAGGTGGATAGGATAGTGAAGAAGGCATTTGGTATGCTTTCCTTTAATGGTCATTGCATTGAATATAGGAGGTGGGAGGTCATGACACGGCTGTACAGGACATTAGTTCATATTGTGTGTAATTCTGTTCTCCCTCCTGTCGGAAGGATTTTGTGAAACTTTAAAAGGTTCAGAAAAGATTTACGAGGATGTTGCGAGGGTCAGAAGGTTTGAGCTATAGGGAGAGGCTGAATAGGCTGGGGCTAATATTCCTGGAGTGTCAGAGGCTGAGGGGTGACCTTATAGAGGTTTATAAAATCATGAGGGGCATGGATAGGATAAATTGGCAAGATCTTTTCCCTAGGGTGGGGGAGTCCAAAACTAGAGGGTATAGGATTAAGGCAAGATGGGAAAGATATGAAAGGTACCAAAGGGGTAACTTTTTCACACAGGGTGGCGCATGTATGGAATGAGCTGCCAGAGAAGGTGGTGGAGCCTAGTATAATTACAACATTTACAAGGCATCTAATGGATATATGAGTAGGATGGGTTTAGAGGGATATGGACCAGATGTTGGCAAGTGGAACTAGGTTTTTACAGGATATCTGGTCAGCATGGACGAGTTGGACTTCAAGGGTCTGTTTCTATGACTCTGTGACTTCACCTTGGTGCCTACTGCAGTTGTACAGTCCAGGGTGGTATAGCACACTCTGTCTGGACTATACTGAAGGTCCACTCCAGACTGCTTCAGAGCAAACCTTCAGAGGCTGTTTCATAATGACTTTGGTCACAGAACATGCACCAACCTGGTGAAGGTGTCATACCAGGGTCAAGATTAGAGTGGAGCTGGAGAAGCACAGCAGGTTAGGCAGCACCTGAGGAGCAGGAAAATCAGTGTTTTGGGCAAAAGCCCTTCATTATCATTCCTGATGAAAGGCTTTTGCCCCAAACGTCTATTTTCCTGCTCCTCGGATACTGCCTGACCTGCTCCACTCCACTCCACTCTAATCTTGACTCTGATCTCCAGCATCTGCAGTCTTCACTTTCGCCTCAGGAGTCATACCAGCTGAGTGATCAACACATTATATCCAAAAGGGAGTGCCTGCTGTAGTCTGACCCTGTTCCTATCCCAGACGTACTTCAACCCTATATGTCTTATGATATAGCAATGTTCAGCTTGTCCTTCATTGCCCTTAGATATTTCACAAATGACCAGTATTCGCTTCTTCTTAAATTATTGTTCCTAATGTCTGTACCATTAAGATGACAACATTACTTTTGCTAACACCAGTGGGATGGTGCAGTCTGCCTATGACCAACGTTTGACACATAGCATGTTCACTTTTTATGGGTTTGTACATGTGTGAAGAAACCTTTGTGAACAGATTGTAGCTGGACTTTGCTATCCCATGCTTTATGTATTTGTCCTAATTTCTAACAAGCATAAATCCCACGCTTTGCCCGAAGTGATATTAACTCTCCCCAACATGGACATCGTCAAAGCTATTTTTCAGTTTCATTGTGTGCCTAGAAAAGAGCAACTGATGGCAGGGGGTGCAGTTTGCTGTGGATACCATCAGCACTGGGCTCTGTGTAGTCGCCAGGTATCCGCGATGCTTCACTCTACTCCAACAGCCCGTTTCCACCCATTACCCCAATCTGGACACCCATCACATTGAACTTCACCTCCTACTGTCCTGCCTAGCCCCGAACCCTGACAGTTCACCTTAAGGATACCAACTCTACTCTCAATGCTCCCTGTGGTCCATGGTTATGGTCACTGCCAATAACCGCCTATTCCCCCCCGCCCCCCCACAGTCTTTGATGCTGTTCCACATATTCTGTATATGCCTTGAGCTTTACCCATTACTATTCTTGTTCCACAAATGCCTATTCTCCTCACCATAGCCTTGACGTAGCTACCCCTTTTGTCAGTAATCCACCCATCTAACTGAACAGGCCCTCCCCACATCTTGCAATCTCCTTAACAATTAATAAATGGAAACCCCGGGTATTCATCCCAGACCAACTTCAAAGAGCAGTACCTAAACATCTCTGCAGCTCCCCAACTGATGGCATGCAATCTCCCAGACTACTACTGCTGGCCCTACAGGATAACTGTTGACCACTCCCCGAGCCGCAGTCGGGTAGAGTCCCTCACAGTGTGCATCCCAAGCTGACTGTGACTGGGCTTGTAGGCTATGTAGACTGTGCCCCTGATTAATGGTGTTTGGATCCCTGATGGACTCCCCATAGGAGGTGCAGCAGTGTGTTTGCTGTGTAAGCAGCTGCCACTTGCTGTATATGGTAGAGGACAAGGTAGTGAATGTGGTAATTAAGAGAGAGGAAGGTGAGACAGATGAAAACCTACCATGATTTTAGAATAGATGGGGAAAAGGGTAAACAGCAGAATTTCAGTAGACAGAGTATATATGGCCAGTTTCCTCCCATAGTCTGAAAATTTGCATGTTAGGTGGATTGGCCATTCTAAATTGCCCTGTAATGTCCAGGAATGTGCAGGTCATGTGGATCAGCCACAGTAAATACGGGTTTACGAGGATAGGTTGGGGCTGGGTGAGATGCTCTTTAAAAAGACCTGATGAGTGAAATGACCTTTTACCATATTGTAGGGATTCTATGATCCTGACTTCATCAATAGGTTGACTGGACTAAACCCTGGGACTGATATCAGATGCTGCCATTGACTTACTGTACTGAGGTAGCCTTTCTTAATGTTACCAAGACCAAGTCCCTTTAGACTTGGAAACATGACCATTTGGTTGAAGTACATCGTGTACTGGCCGCATAAGTTGCTGTCACGTGGTACATGACACAATGCCGTCCAACATCCTGTTCGGCCTCTTGATGGATCACAGTTGACACCCATGATAAACTGCTAAACTGGTTTTGTTGCTAAGCTAAACAGGAAGACAAGGTAGAAGTATTGACCTTTAAATTATGAATGAGGCGGCATAGCGCAAACAGACAAGGCAGCAATGTTTCGAGCGTCCGAACAGACACAAAGTGAGTGGATGCTAAAAGAGCAAATGAGGAGTCTTCAGATGCATCCTGGTGAAATCTATGAGATGGGTGCTTGTCTCTGCAAAGTGTCCTAGCAGCTGTATCAAGGTGAAAGGCGCTAGTGTGTTCCAAAGTGCATCATTGAAGTGAGTTTGTGATGTACCAAGATGACACAGAGAGGCTGATAAGTGCCTTGTGTACAGTTGCTCTGCATGGAGTATGTTTTGAGCTACCTGTCCAACATGGCTGCCTGGAGTATCAAGTGATGAGCTGCAGTCACTAGGTACCTAAGGTACTTTTCATGTTGGACTTGTTCCTGTCTAGTTTTTCTTAGGCCTCATGGGATAATAAGAAAATGTATATCAGTGAGGTGAGATTATATAGTAATGACATGGTAATTCATGCAAATTCGCTTCTCAATGAGCAGGAGTCTCATTTCTGCCATATCACCATGTTTGCAAACTGACTTGCCATTTCTTATGTCACTCAGGTCTGTGGAGATTCTGTTCAAAGTTACTATGAATGCTGGAGGACTGTGACTATCGTTGTAGTCCCACTGCCCCACAAGTTGCAACACAGCATAAAAATACTTTTTCTTGTTGCCAAGATGACCATTTAAATACTTTATCTTTATCTGATTTTAAACAAAAAGTAAATCAACCAGGTTCCTTAATATATGTAATTATGGATTTATTATCAAACAAACCTTAACTCAATGAAGATGCGTAATTGGTTCACGTACACATTCAGTCATATAGAAGTTTAAATACTTCTTCCCCTAGGTATCCCCAACACACACACACAAACACACATACATTTCTAGAAAAGAAAATTATGTGGAGAAATTGGCTTTCTGAGAAAAAACACTGACCAATGGGTTATTTTTGGCATCACAAGCATAATGCGTGGAATGTTCTAGAGTCTGTTGCTCTGATGTTCTGGCATGAGTTCAAGTTATTAATCACATGTTTGACTCTGACATCTTGCAGTCATAGCCATCTTGAGAAATACACTCTTGACATGTTCCTTCAATCATTCTTCCAAAACAGCGAACAACTCTCACATTGAACATGAAATAATTGTAATTTTCCATCATCCTTCAGAATTAAATCTTCCATGCATTATTGTATATAAAGCTCTTTGTAACAACGAAGTTTTAGATACAAAGTTTATGAACAAACATTTTTGGAAGGTTAAACTATTTTAAATTAAAATCAACTTTTATCTAATTTTGTAATGAGAAATGAAAACATTTTTTGCAGATTGGAAGCATGGAAACATTTGAATATTCGTTCGCTAAATCTAAAGGAAAGGTAACAATTTGGGCTTAGTGTCACTTAAGTAATGTTTCATTTCATACTAGTTTCAGCTTTCTTGGGGTTTTTACCCTTTCGTGTAGATGTGTTAAATTAAGTAAAATATTAAGTGATGAAAGGCTAGTTCATGTGTGAATTGACTTGATTGGCTGCTTGTACTGTGAATAGGGAGTGCTTTGGGCTTTGAATATATATTTTCAACTGTGCAGCCTATTAGTATATGACCCACATGGCGTCACAGGAGAGCTAGGAAATTAGCTTAGTTTCAGTCAGTGCAGGTATCTTTAAATAGTTATATAGCCTGATAAAGACTGAATCAGTTAGTGCCCTGCTTTTTTTTCTGCTACATCCACCCAGATCTCTCATTCTTTTGAGTTTAACTGTAAACCCTTAGCATGCATATGTATAAAATGGTAATTTACTCATTCTTAACTTCTCTATTTATATAGTCTTACTGTACAGAGGAAGAAATGAAACTTGTGGTGAAGGATAAATCTCAGGTATCTATAATTCCTATAGATTTTGATTTTATGGGGAAGAGACAAATGAAAAAGATTGTTGCAAATAATTCAGACTAGCGTGTTAGCAAGCAGGATTGGTTGGATTATTAAATCACTTATTCTAGAATAGTTCCATAACTTCAAGGCTACAGTGCAGTGGTGAAGACTACCAAGAAATGCTGGCATATATAGGGATTTTTTCAGAGTTCTTTGATCTATAAGTGCACTCTGTAAATAAAAAGATTTAGAGTCATACAACATGGAAACAAACCCTCTGGCCCAACTTGTCCGGACGGGCCAGACATCCCAATCTGACCTAGTCCCATTTGCCAGTATTTGGTCCATATTCTTCTAAACCCTTCCTATTCATATACCCATCCAGATGCCTTTTAAAGATTGTAATTGTACACACCTCCACCACTTCTTCTGACTCGTTCCATACATGCACCATCGCCTGTGTGAAAACATTACCTCTTCGTTCCTTTTAAAATCTTTTCCCTCTCATCTTAAACCTATGCCTTCTAGATTTGGACTCCCCCACCATTGGAAAAATGCCTTAGTTATTCACCTTATCTATCCCCCTCAAGAATTTATAAGCCTCTAAGTTTCTTGTGGTGGGGTTGCTGCAATTTCTTTGGACATTTATTGCAGGTCATGAAGGTACTCCCTAATTGTTATGTAGAGATA
Organism: Chiloscyllium plagiosum; assembly: GCF_037043375.1. Taxonomy (NCBI): domain Eukaryota; kingdom Metazoa; phylum Chordata; class Chondrichthyes; order Orectolobiformes; family Hemiscylliidae; genus Chiloscyllium; species Chiloscyllium plagiosum. Next base: position 48,091,136 of record NW_028270159.1, read on the forward strand.
TCCAGGATTATGACCAAGTGACAATTAAGGAACCATGACAAGTATCCAAGTTAGAACAATCTGTCATTTTGAGGTGACCATGACCCTGTGCACCTACTGCCTACTCTCTCTCGAGGTGATAGAGATCACTCGTTTGAGAGGTGCTGTTAAAGAAACCTTAAGAAGTTATTGCAGTGCAGACTGTTTGTAATACACACTGCAGCCATGTTCTCAAAGTGGAGCAAGGAATGGATATTATTGATGATGGATGGAGAGCTGGCCAACTGCACTGTTTTGTCCAGGATGTTGTCCAGTTTCTTGATGTTGGAACTGCACTCATCCAAGAAATTTGGAGGGTATTTCATCACATTTCTAAATTTGGGCAGTTGGGAAATGAGCCACTCACCATAAAATACTTGACCTCTGATCCACTGTAATAGCCATATTTGTGTCTGGTCTGATTCAGTTTCCAGTCAGTGGTGACCAACAAAATGATGATGGTGAAGCAACCAGTCAACACATTGTTACAGGGTTCTCCTTCACTTAATTTCAATTTCCAGGAGAAGCAGCCAGGTCCATGTCATTCCCATGAGATATTTTCTTTAACCATTCTTTTTGTATTTAGCCAATGATCATATTTATACATCCTCATCAAGTGTTCATTCTGTGTTGAATGCATTTTAAACTCGAATCTGCATGGTCAAACATTTAATAAAAACATTTTAAACTGTGACTTTTTTTCTTATACAGATTGACAACAAGAATACACAATCTACGTTTACTCTAGAACACTATCAGGTAAATTCTACAACTTGAGATCTTGCCAATAAAAGTGCCATTATCTGGGAAGTCATTTAATCAATGGACTATGTCGAACTGACTGCTAATTTATTTTGGACTTTTGAAGAGCTGTTCATCCCATGGATTCCAGACTTAGTCTACTAGCTTCTTAATTTTTAAGCCAGCTCCATGTTACTAAAAGGAAGTGGTACAGATAAACAAAGGTTCTAAAGAAGGGTCACTGGATTCAATATATTAACTTTGTTTTCTCCACAGATGCTGCCACGCCTGTTGGGTTTCTCCATCAATTTCTGTTTTTGTTTGCTGATAGGAAATGCAGGCTACTCTTATTATAGTAAAACTGTTCACATATCAAGATGTCAGGCTTTACTCCTGTAAGATTTAACTGCAAATCACTTGGCTTACATGAGTGGATTTGTAAGCCTGGAACTGGTGAGAGAGGAAAGGCCACTACTGAGTTGTTTTATGATATAAATTGAAATGTTGGAAAGGAACACAGGGATTGAAGAATGCTATTTAGCTCCTCAAGGCTGTCGACTCCGACTGATTTGCAATCTTTGCCCCCTTTAGTTATAAAAAAAATCTGCTGGTCTTCAGTTTAAAAATAAAGGTGGGCTAATTAGGATTGAAGTAAAAATACATTTCTTCACTCTAAAGGTGGTGAAGCTTTGGAATCCTCTACCCAGAGGCCTGTGGAGGCTCAGTCATTGAGTATATTCAATGAAAAGATCGATCATATATGAAAGATATCAAGGTAAATGGGGATCATAGAAACGGTATGGAACAGGCCCTTCAGCCCAACAAGTCCACACTGACCCTCCGAAGAATAACCCACCCTGATGCATTCCTCTACCCTTTTACTCTATATTTACGCCTGACTAATGCACCTAACCTACACATCCCTGAACACTATGGACAATTTAGTTTGGCCAATTCACCTAACCTGCACATCTTTGGACTGTGGGAGGAAACCGAAGTACCTGGAGGAAACCCACGAGACACAGGGAGAATGTGCAAATTCCACTCAGACGGTTACCCAAGGCTGGAATCAAACCCTAGCACTGTGAGGCAGCAGTGCTAACCAGTGAGCCACCGTGCCATTCAATGGAAAATGGTGTTCAGATAGAAGATAGCAAAGCATTCTCGGAAGACCAAATGGCCCAATTCCACTCTATTTCCAATGTTCCTTTGACAACATAAATGAATGGGCAAAACAATATCGATGGAATATTTCCTCCTTAAAGTGGAGTGGAGTAGACAACAAGGTATAGATTAGTCCCTCAAAAGGAAATAACATTAACCAAGAATGATCTAAACTAATAAAAGGCACAGACAAAACTTTAAAATTACCATGGATTTCCAAAATGCAGACTTAAATCAAAAATTCCTGGATCTTTAGTTCAGGGGGACAAAAAAGCAAAGATTACATGAGACAACATGTAACCACCAACGAATAAAAGTACATTCAAAACTGATCACAAAGAGTAAATACTTAGATCAGTGAGAGTAGCCTGTGTGACTTTTATTCTCTCTTCTTTCTCTCTCTCACTCTCTGTTTCCTTCGTTCGAAGTTTTAAAAATTGCTGCCAATTGTTTTATGCAATCACAATGAAATGTGCCATCAGGTGGAAATGGCTTCTCAGTTCTTTGTGTCCATCTCACTCATTTGTAGAAAAAGTCATATTTTTGGAATCAGTTCCCCATCCTATTGACAGCTGTCTCTCTCACACACACGTTATCACAATCATTCAACAATTCAAACTGGACGTCCTTTAATTTGTATATAAAAATTTACCAAATTGCCCAATTAACACAAAGAATTTACCAAAATGTCCAGTTTATCTGAAGAGCCTCTAAACACTATATATCATTTTCCTGATCAGATATTCTCTCACACATAGTTGGAGTATCCTTTCCAACTACATTGAGGGACTGTCCCATTGTACCTTATGACTCCTTGCTCTACACTAAACAAATTTCAATCGGAAATATCAATAAAACGGAGTGAGAAATTTACCAAGCCTGTCCTCCTTTTTCTATAATTTCATATGTTAAACCGGCCATTTCAAAACTACAGAGTGAGAAATTTCCCGAGACTGCTCCTCCTTTTTCTCTAATCTTATGAGTTCAACCGGCCATATCCGAAGGAGTCAGCTCTCTAAACCAAATCCGTCAGGTAGTGGGGAACACTTCCTTGACCGGGGTCCCCAGTCCCAATTCTTTATTTCAGGAACAAGACAGAATAGCCAATGTCACCCCGCAACAACCTCGGGGGAAAAAAAAGCTTCGCACCTTATTCTTTCGGTCCAAGCAGTTCAGTCGATCCCTTCAAAGTGCAAGTCTCACTAGGCGAGGAGCAGATCGTCTGTTCAGACACAAGGAATACCTAAGGGGCCCCCACCGCTGCGTTGTGTCTGATTCAAACCTTTGACCACTTACTCAGTCTGGAGAAACGTTCCCTTTGTTGGGAGAGCAGAGTCACAGCATCAAAATGTTAACACAGAAATTCTCGGACCCATGTAAGTTACAAAAAACACACTTTATTGTAATTAAGCCGCCGAGAGATCAATAGTCAATAATTTAGAGTATCAATCATAGGTATCCCTGAATAAGTTAATAATAGATATCTAATTCTTAGTAATACTTAGTAAAGTAAATAGATATCTAATTCTTAGTCATTTATACACTTAATGTGCGTAATTATCTCATTTTTGTCCAGTTCCCACCATATAGTGTTTCTTGTTTTAATTAAGTTCCCATTAGATAATTAATACATTTAGTGCTGTTTCACATAAGTTAAACAAAGCCATTAATGTGGTGTCATTTATGTCACTGCAGATAATACCTAGGTTACAATCAGTATTGTAGTCATTATATTATAGCAACTGCTTGGGAAACAGACAGATACTTGATTATACCAAGATTCATGCATTCCCTTACTCCATTCTTATGGTCACTGTGCTTAGCCATTTTAAAAGGCAAGTTATTATTACAAAATAGAGACTTACAAAATGGAGAATTTTAGCTATTATTTCCCCAATACTTTATCAAAGAAAAGTTTTCCTCCATGATCTATAAATGCGACTTCAAAATCTCACTAATGGTCAAAGACTACCTTCCACTCATTGCATTATTTCAACCATAAAGCACATCATGTCTATCCCACTTCCAATTCTCCACTCCTCTCCTCCAAGAAACGAGATGGTACAAATTCTCACTTGTAAATATGAATAGATACCTGATACTTATAATCACCAAATGTTTGTTCTGGCCTTCATCTAACTCTTGTCTTCACCTCAATGTCGTGTATGCTCCATAGACACCATCCTCCTCCACCTTTTGTCCATACAGGTTAGCATGGTAAACCACCAGGATATTCACATGATCTTCCCTGCTCTGGGTCCAACTCTCACAGCATTTCAAGACTTTGGAGCTCAGGGTCAGCTAGGGCTTGCATGTTTATGCTAAGCTACTTTGTACACAGGGACACATGCACACCATGCTTTTAAGGAAGCATCTTATGGTCCTTAGATTGATTTCTTAGCGTCAGTTGCAGACTTGGTTCATGCTTACTTGAAAGCCACTATCCTGTGTGGTTTACACTGCTTTTTAGCACAGACGGTAAGATAGGCAACTTGTCACAATGGGGAACATTGAATATTCAAAGGGTTGGACATGTCAGTGTTCTACATAAGCAACCTACATCATTTGCCAACAATTTACATGAAAAACGCATTGCATGTGCTTCAACTAAAAGTCAAAAGGGAGCAATCCTTAGCGAAGTCAGTCGGAGTGCCACCAGAGCTAGTCAAAAGGTTCATCTGATTTCCAAGCTGGGAAGTTGGTTAGAGCAATTCAGACACTTGTTCTTACTAGAGTCTGAGGAATTATGTCCTTGCAAAACAAGGATTGGACGATAATCAGTCTGACAGATCAAGTGCGAGGAATTATAAATGCATTAGTCAAGATGCAATGGAGACATCAATCCAGGGCTGAGCAATTCTTGTGTCATAGAGACATACAGCATGGAAACAGACCCTTCAGTCCAACCAGTCAATGCTGAACATAATCTCAAACAAATCTAGTGGGCCATGATCCTGGCTGTTTGCTAAATAATGGGCAGGGGCTTATCTGGGAGAAGTCTGTGGAGTCCAGGAAAGTGAGCATCTCAGTTCTGGGGATGGGATTCAATCAGCTGAGCAGCTAAGGAAATGACTACAGTGAAAGAGGGCAATTTGATATAGACTAATGGCACATCTTGGACTATAGGAGGGGGCAGACAACTTCAAGAGAGGTTTCTCATGGAGCATTATGGCTCTGGAGATGGTGTAGGCCTAAAGGGCAGTTCACAAGGCCGTAGGCTCTGGGGGTAAATTGGTAACAGTAGTTGTGTAAAGGGGCTAAATGGAAATTAACAGGAGGCTGAAATGTCAAAGAGGCCACAAGGACAGCAGCACAGAAGGAAACATTTTGTGGATGGGGGAGTCATCTTGCATTTCATACCAAGCCTGCAAGTCACTCACAAGCATAGACTTGAAATTTTTGCCATCCTCCATCTAACGTTAACTACATAATCATGAGACAAAGTAGTTAGCATCACATTAAAAGTGAACAGAGTAAGTTATTTTTTCTTCGGGGCAGAGTAAAATTGTTTGAATTTGAATACCTGTTTGGGAAAATTGGAGTTATCATACATTCATTGATCAAATAGTGTCACCCATTTTCAAATTGCCCTTCTTCAAGAAATAACTTATTGTCGAAGAATGCAACATGACTAATTATAGTCTAAAGCAATAACAACCTTTATAGTGTACACGCAAGTTGCTTTCATGTCATACTGGCTAAAGTAATGTAATCAAACAAGATAACTTAGAAGTGTCAACTGAGCATCACATTTGTGACACTAATTCCATAAATTTTACTGGAAAAGAACACAGATGCCACATTTACATTCTAAATTGTAGATGTGCAAGGACATGGTCTGTGAGGTACAGGGATGCCTTTTACTGGGGAGGGGTCTGTCATGACTTGCTATCTATGCGGAGGCAGAGAAGTGGCATACTTCTGTAAACATATATTTACTTGCATTCTTAGAAGTCTGCTGTTGCACCTTTGTTGCTGTAAGACCTGGAAAAGTCACAACTATTTAAGAGATGAGCAACCTGTTCAGACAACCCAAAGATGAAAGTAGTTGAGGTAGCAAAGAATCACGAGCAATTGATTCCTTAACTGCAGATAGCCATAAATGTCAGGAATTCTTGAACCATAGCATTGACAACTTAAGTCTATGGCACTGGTCATTAATCCCTCAGTCAGAGGAAATGTTTCTTCCTGTCTACCTCATTTCTGCCTTTCATAATTTGATACATCTCAATCGTGCCTCCTCTCAATTTCCAATGGTGTAAGGAAAGCAACCCCAGTCAGTTCAATCTCTCTTCATAACTGAAATTCTCCAGCCTGTTAATATCCTGATAAATCTCCTCTGCACCTTCTCCAGTGCTATCACAATCTTCCTATATTGTAGATTCCAGAACTGTAAACAATAATTGTATCCTAACCAATGTTTATACAGCTCCAACATAAAATTCCTGCTTTTAAACTTTATGCCTCAGCCAATTATGGTAAGTATTAGGGAGGAGGAGAACTTCTTCAACGCAGGCATCCTTGCAAGAGGATTCACAGTAAGGTTGAAATCAACTAGGTAAAAACGAGGACTGCAGTTGCTGGAAACCCGAGTCTGGGTTAGAGTGGCGCTGGAAAAGCACAGCAGGTCAGGCAGCATCCAAGCAGCAGGAAAATAAACGTTTCGGGTAAAAGCCCTTCATCAGGAATACAGGCCTATTCCTTTATATATAGCATCCATAATTCGCTGGGGTAAATAATATAAAGAATTAAAATTCCAGGAGAAGACATTTTTTGCTGTTCAATTTTGAATGATGGACCCCTTATCCTCAGGTCCTGCCCCATGTTTCTCCATTCATCAGGCAGGAGAAGCAATCTGTCAGTGTTTTCATGTCAGGCCCCTTTTTTATGGAATCACTTCTCATAACTGAAGAAGGAGTGATATAAAAGAGACCTAAGGGGCAACGTTTTCACGCAGAGGGTGGTACGTGTATGGAATGAGCTGCCAGAGGATGTGGTGGAGGCAGGTACAATCGCAACATTTAAGAGGCATTTGGATGGGTATATGAATAGGAAGGGTTTGGAGGGATATGGGCTGGGTGCTGGCAGGTGGGACTAGATTGGGTTGGGATATCTGGTCAGCATGGACGGGTTGGACCAAAGGGTCTGTTTCCATGCTGTACATCTCTATGACTCTATATAACATGTTCCAGTGGGCAGTTGAACATATGGATGTAATAATTTATAAGAAACATGGAAGGAAGACATGGATGGAATGCATTTCATCTGCATGCCAGTAATCTTACTGTGCTTATGCAAAAACTGGGCCAGTACATTTGTACATGTGAACTAACTATTCACTGAGTTGATACACCCTATGTGGTGTCCATAGTGCTGTAAAGCGCAGCTGCTGTTTGCAGCTCCACATCTTCATCATAGTTAAATGGTAGCCCTTTGCTACTAACTATCAAAACCAAAGATAACATAGGGTCTGTCTAGATGCCTTCAAGTGATATGCCCAGAGGCCTGTTTACAGAGTACAGGTTTCTGTCTGATAGTGCATTGAGAGGTGGAAAGGATTCCTGGTGGGCGGCACGGTGGCACAGTGGTTAGCACTGCTGCCTCACAGCGCCAGAGACCCGGGTTCAATTCCCACCTCAGGCGACTGACTGTGTGGCGTTTGGACATTCTCCCCGTGTCTGCGTGGGTTTCCTCCGGGTGCTCCGGTTTCCTCCCACAGTCCAAAGATGTGCAGGTCAGGTGAATTGGCCATGCTAAATTGCCCGTAGTGTTAGGTAAGGGGTAAATGTAGGGATATGGGTGGGTTGCGCTTCGGCGGGTCGGTGTGGACTTGTTGGGCCGAAGGGCCTGTTTCCACACTGTAAGTAATCTAATCTAATCTAAAGGAGGAAGGGATAGAAATGATGTATTGAATCTTTCAAATGTGAACTCTTATTCATATAGGGATTGGATGTAGACCTTAAGTATTCTGAGGAGCTGTTTGATGAAATTGATGATGATGAAGATGAAGAAAGTACTGAAATGTAAGTACTGAAATTTCATGTACAATGTGTAAATGGACAAGTGCAATTCAAGAGCATCACTCATGATCCAACATGCAGGTGCTAAATGTTCAATATTTTTACTGAATTCCTTCAAAGAGTTATCTACTTTTAAAAAATAATTGGAGAAGGAAAAAGGAAGAAAATGATTGCAGAACACACCATAGTATTTGCATTAGTTTAGCAAGTAAATAGTGACCTGTTCCCTCTAAATAGGGTCCATTTGTCCCTGTAAGCAGAGATATTTTGCTGTTTCACAATTCTAGCTTTCAGGAGGTCATTTTGAGAATTTTTTGAAAATAGAGTTTATTTGCAGTCACCATATTTCAGCTATACCATTCTCCTCACTTTTGTTTCTTTTTAGGGAGACACAAACAATATTATGCCTACCGTTTTTGTGTTGGAAAAGAAGAAATAAACATGAGCAAGAAGAAGAGAAGGTATGTTGAAGGTAATAATTTTTGTGGATTGTAAATTTTTGTAAATATTTTTACCAAAACAATTTGTCATTTGTTTGATGTACAGGTCGTTCTCCTATAATACCTTAGTTGCGTTCCAGTGAAACCTTGCTGAATAGAAAATCACTTAACAGAAATAGTGGAGCCTATGGGAAAAGATTGGGGCAGACCGGCAAAAGATATTACTCATGATTGCTCAAAAATCACCCAAAAGTCTAACGCAAAATATAGCATAATCTGAATGCAGGTTCAAATCATATTTATTAATTAAACAAAAGTAAATTTAACACAGCACATTTTAGAAAATGTAAGGAAGCTGCTCTCTGTACAGTACCTGTCACAGAAAGCTGCTGTATCAGCAGCTGATATTGGTGCATGCGCAGAACAACATGAAGATTGGCGCTAACCCACACATGCTCAGAATGGCGCAGAGACTTTGGCATGGACATCGCACATGTGCAGAACCATGCAGAAACTTCAAAGCGTGTGCAGAATGGCACAGAAACAGACACAAATGTTGCGCATGCACAGACACAGGTGTATGAGCAGGATGGTAAGAACATTGGCACGTGCACAAAAACGACTTTAGCACATGCGCAGAACGAAGTGCGCGAACTGATTCCCACTGGAATTTTGCTATTGCCAATAGAGGTAAGCGTTCTCCAAATACCATTCCCTAACTCGGCAGCGACTTTATAGCCAAATCGCACTGCCGAAACACGTGTTATACCAGAACTAGTTGTATGAGTTTTTTGAACAGATATAATTTCAGATATGAGAATTATAGGAACTTGTGAGTTTTGTTTATGATGAGATGTTCACTATGAGCTTCTCAGAAAGTTGCTGAGCATTGCTGAGAAGTGGTGCATGATGAGTAAGGAAGGTCAGGATCTTCAAATATGCCCTTGATATTTGCTCACTGTACGAAACAGCTGATGAAAATCTTGAAGCCTGTTTTCTGCTCCCCCAGCTGCAAACTGGGATTTTTTGTATTTGAATGGATGATGTATAAGATTTTTATTTTGATCCATTTTTCGCTATTTTTGAAAAATCATACAGTGAAAATATATGGGCTGAAATTGAAATAAAAATGAAATGATCAGCTTGATGGGATTGTATATTGACCCCCAATAGTCAGAGAGAACTTGAGGAACAAATATGTAGAGAGATCTCAGACATGTGTACAAATAATAAGGTTGTAATAGTATGTGATTTTAATTTTCCAAACATTGACTGGGACTACCATAATGTTAAAGGTTTGGATGGTGAAAAATTGGTTCAAGAAAAATTTCTTTATCAATATGTTCCCACTAGAAAAGGAGCAAAGTTTGACCTTCTCTTGGGTAATAAGGCTGGGCAAGTGACTGAAGTGATAACAGGGGAACACTTAGGGTACAGTGATCATAAATCTGTGTGTTTTAAAATAGTCATGGAAAAGGATAAGCCTTCCATAAACATTAAAGTTTTAAATTGGACTAAGGCACATTTTAAGGGTATGAGACAAGAACTTTCAAAAGTTGATTGGAGTAGACTGTTTGCAGGTATCGGGACATCTGATGTGTGGGAGGCTTTCAGAGAGTTCAGAGTCATTATGTTGCTGTTAAAGTGAAAGGTAAGGCTGGTGGGATTAGAGTTTAGATTAGTGGTGCTGGAAATGCACAGGTCAGGCTGCATCCGAGGAGCAGGAAAATCGATGTTTTGGACAAAAGCCCTTCAGGTTTCCTGATGAAGGGCTTTTGCCCGAAACGTCGATTTTCCTGCTCCTCGGATGCTGCCTGACCTGCTGTGCTTTTCCAGCACCACTCTAATCTAAACTCTGGTTTCCAGCATCTGCAGTCCTCACTTTTGCCTGGTGGGATAAGAGAACAATGGATGAATAAAGATATTGAAGTTCTTGTCAAGAATGTTTGATGTAGACAACTGCTTACAAATGAATCTTGAACAGCATAAAGAGTGTAGGGGCATTCTTAAGAGGGGATCAGGAAGATAGAGCAGATCCACACTTCAGGCTCTCAGCCTTTATTCCTGATGAAGGGCTTTTGCCCGAAACGTCGATTTTGCTGAAGCTCCTCGGATGATGCCTGAACTGCTGTGCTCTTCCAGCACCATTGATCCAGAGATATGAGATAGTCTTGGCAGATAAGATAATCAAAAGAGATTCTTCAGGTACATTAAAACCAAGAGAGCAACTAGAGAGAGAGAGTAGGGCCTCTTAAAGGTGAACAAGGTCATCTTTATGTTAAACCTCAGGAGATGGGAAGGAGATTAAATGAATATTTCATGTCACTTTTTTTACTGTGGAGAAAGAAATGGAGGCTAGAGAACTCAGAAATATTGATGTTTTGAAAACAGTTCACATTATAGAATAGGAAGTACTGGAGGTCTTAGAAAATATAAAGATGGATAAATCTCTGGGACCTGATCATGTGTATCCCAGGGTGTTGTGGGAGATTAGAGAGGAAATTGCGGGGCCCATTGCAGAAATATTTATAACTATGAGTAAGGTGTGGGAGACTGGACAGTGGCTAATGTTGTACTTTTTAAGGAGGGATGTAAGGAGAAGCCAGGGAACAACAGACCTGTGAGACTGACATCGATGGTGGATACGTTGCTGGAGATGATTCTGAAAGATAGAATTTATGTGCATTTGAAGAGGCAAAGAATGATTAGGGATAATCAGCATGGTTTTGTGCGAGAGCAATCATGTCTTACAAACTTGATTGACTTTTTTGTAGAGGTAACCAAGAAAATTGATGAGGGCACAGCAGTAGACATTGTTTACTTAGACTTTAGTAAAACCTTTGACAAAGTTTCGCATGGTAGACTAATTACTTAAATTAGATCACATGAGATTCAGGGTGAGCTTGCCAATTGAATAGAAAATTAGCTTAATTGCAGGATACAAAGTGTGATCGTGGAGGGTTGTTTTTCGGACTGGAGGCCTGTTACCAGCGGTATTCCACAGGGATCGGTGCTGAGTCCACATTTGTTTGTCATTTATATAAATAATGGAGATAACAATATAGAAGACATGGTTTCTAAGTTTGCGGATGACATCAATATTGGTGGGAGAGTGAAAAATGAAGAAGATTATCTAAGATTACAAAGAGATCTTGATCATTTGGTCAATGGGTTGACGAGTGGCAGATATAGTTTAGTTTGGATAAATGCAAGGTATTCCATTTTGGTAAAACAAACAAAGGCAGGACTTATACAATTAAAAGTAGTGTATTGGGTAGTGTTGTAGAACAGAGGGACCCAGGGATTCAGGTACATAATTCTTTGAAGTTTGCATCTCAGGTAGGTAGGGCGGTTAAGAAGCACACTTGCCTTCATAGCTCACACCTTTTTAGTATTGGAGTTGAGACGTATGTTGAGGTTATACAGAACATTGGTGAGGCCTCTTCTGGAGTGCTGTGTACAGTTCTGTTGTCCTATAGTAGGAGGATATTATTAGGTTGAAGAGGGTTCAGAAAAGATTTGCAAAGGATGTTGCTGGAGGATTTGAGTTTTAAGGAGAGGCTGGATAGGCTGGGACTTTTTTCACTGGAGCATAGGAGTTTAAGAGGTGACCCTACAACGGCTTATAAAATCAAGAGGGGTACAAATACGGTGAATGGATTTTCCAACGGATGGTGTGATTTCAAGACTAGGGGTATATATTTAAGGTGAGAGAAGAGAGATTTAAAAAAGACTTTTGAGAGTGGTGCATGTGTGGAATGAACTTCCAGAGGAAGTGGTGAATGTGGGTAGAGTTACAATGTTTAAAAGACATTTGGATAAGTACATCAAAAGAAATGTTTGGTGGGATGTGGGCCAACGCAGACTAGTTTAGTTTGGGATTATGGTTGGCACGGACTAGTTGGACCGAAAGATGTTTCTGTACTGTACCACTATGATATGAATGGAACATGCTTTCTATACAGTGGAAAACTGAGCTCATTATTGTTTATTGCCTTTGCATATTGAGCATAAAATCAATATGAACGCAACAGGGCAAAAGGGCAACTGTAAATGCACATAGCACTGGTCTTGTACTCCCTGAGAACTTAGATCTGCAACCTACGTTCATTTTTAAGTTGAGTTTAACCTATTATTGTCAATCGAAGCTTCAGTCCAGAGTCATTTTGCAAATATACTTTAACCTCAGATCATAATATTGTTCATTTTTGCACATTGGATCTAGGTGCTTTTTGATGAAAGATTAGAAAAACAGGTTTACCTTCATTTTATTTAGTGGGACAAAGTTGTCAGTAAATGGGTAGTCATCCCAGTGCTGGGCTTCTGTTCCCCTGTTCTTTGCAATCTGACTTCTGTGCATTTGAACACTGCAAAATTATGGAAGCAATACAAGTTTTTTTTTACTTTTATCTGTACATACAGAACAGATGTCAGCTTTAAATTAAAGGTTATTGTCCATGTAGTTTTCAGTGATGTGGTGCTCTCTACTTTAGTCTAACACGCAGCAGGCCACAGATCCCAAATTTTCTTGCTTGTTTTTATCTTTGTTGCGTGTATACGCAGGAGTAAGCCATTCAGACCCTCAAGCTCCAGCATTGTAGATCATGGTTGATCATCTGCTTCAATGCCATACTATCCCCATATTCCTTAATGTAATTATTAACTGGGAATCAATCAACCTCTTGAGCTTTCAGTCTGTGAGCTTTTAGTCTCCTGTGATAGAGAATTCCAAACATTGCCTTCTGACTGAAGAGATTCCTCTACGTGAAGAAGATTGATGAGGGCAGAGCAGTGGATGTGATCTATATGGACTTCAGTAAGGCATTCAACAAGGTTCCCCTTGGGAGACTGGTTAGCAAGGTTAGATCTCATGAAATACAGGGAGAACTAGCCATTTGGATACAAACTGGCTCAAAGATAGAAACAGAGGGTGGTGGTGGAAGGTTGTTTTTCAGACTGGAGGCCTATGACCAGTGGAGTTCCACAAGGATCAGTGCTGGGTCCACTACTTTTCATCATTTATATAAATGATTTGGATGCGAGCGTAAGAGATATAGTTAGTAAGTTTGCAGATGACACCAAAATTGGAGACATAGTGGACAGCGAAGAAGGTTACCTCAGATTACAACTGGATTTGTTCAGATGGGCCAATGGGCTGAGAAGTGGCAGATGGGAGTTTAATTTAGATAAATGCAAGGTGTTGCATTTTGGGAAAGCAAATCTTGGCAGGATTTATACATTTAATGGTAAGGGCCTGGGAAATATTGCTGAACAAAGAGACCTTGGAGCGCAAGTTCATAGCACCTTGAAAGTAAAGTCGAGGTAGATAGGATAGTGAAGATGGTGTTTAGTATGCTTTCCTTTATTGGTCAGAGTGTTGAGTACAGGAATTGGGAGGTCATGTTGTGGCTGTACAGGATATTTGTTTGGCATCTTTTGGAAAATCGCATGCAGTTCTGGTCTCCTTCCTATCGGGAGGATGTTGTGAAACTTGAAAGGGTTCAAAAAAGATTTATAAGGATGTTGACAGAGTTGGAGGATTTGAGCTATAGGGAGAAGTTGTATAGGTTAGGGTTGTTTCCCTAGAGCGTCGGAGGCTGAGGGGGGTGACCTTATAGAGGTTTACAAAATCATGAGGAGCATGGATAGGATAAATAGACAAAGTCTCTTCCCTGGGGTGGAGGAGTCCAGAACTAGAGGGCATAGGTTTAGGTTGAGAGGGGCAAGATATAAAAGAGACCTAAGGGGCAACTTTTTCATGCAGAGGTGGTGCGTGTGTGGAATGGGCTGCCAGAGGTGTGGTGGAGGCAACATTTAAAAGGTATCTGGATGGGTAAATGAATAGGAAGGGTTTGGAGGGATATGGGCCGGGTGCTGGCAGGTGGAACTGGATTGGTATGGGATATCTGGTTGGCATGGACGAGTTAGACCGAAGGGTCTGTTTCTGTGCTGTACATCTCTATGAGTCTACCTCAGTCCTAAATGTGTTGCCTTTTATCTTGAGACTATTTCTCCTAGTTGTCGACACCACAATCGGGAGAAACTTCATTTCTGCACCTATTCTGTCAATCCCTTTAAGAATTTTGTAAGTTCCACATTCTTCTAAACTGCAGAAAACGAATGAATAGAATGAGTATTCTTTACTGTCACTATTCAGTGAAAAGTGTATACTATCGCCATGCCTAGTCTATACCATGTCGCCGAGAGTGACCCACTCCGGGTTTCCCAGCCACGGCATGATGCTGGGAAGCCCAGAGCAGGACACTCTCAAAAGTGATGGCCTAATGGTGTTATCACTAGACCATTAATCCAGAAACTCAGCTAATTCTGTCAAATTATGTCATAAAACCATAGAAATGATAACAGCACAGAACAGGGGCATTTGGCCCATATGTCCATGCCAATCCAAAGAAAGATGCTCTTTCTAATTCCATCTTCCTGCACATAGTCCCTAGTTCTGCAGCTTACAGTACCTAAGATTCAGATCCAGGTACTTTTTAAAAGCGTTTAGGGTCTTTGCCTCCCTAGTTTGGTTCAGGTACCAAATTCATGGCAGATGATGAAATTTGAATTCAATAAAAATATCTGTAATTTATCATTTACTAATGACCATGTTGATTTTTGGAAAAACCCATCTGTTTCATTAATAACCTTCAGGATGCCATTCTCACCTGGTCTGGCCTACATGTGATTCCACATCCAAAGTAATGTGGTTGACTCTTAACTGCCCTCTGGAATGGCCTAGTAGCCACTCAGTTGGAACAATCACTATTAAGTTCAACAAAGAAATGAAATTGGACTGACCACTTGGCATTGACCTAGGCACCAGGAACGACAATGACAAAAACAGCCCTGTCAACCTCGCAAAGTCCTCATTACTAACATCTGGGGGCTAATGCCAAAATTGGGAGAGCTATCTCACGGGCTAGTTAAGCAAAAGCTTGACATAATCATACTCACAACATCATGTCTTACAGACAATTCTGCAGGCACCATCATCACCATTCTTCGATATGTCCTGTCCCACCGCTACAACAGGCCCAACCTAGGACTATAATGATATACTGTAAGGAAGGAGTTGTCCTATGAGACTTCAACATTGACCGCATGAAGTCTCATGGCATCAGGTTAAACATGCGCAAGGAAACCTCCTGCTGATTACAATGTACTGTCCTCCCTTGCCCAATGAATCAATGCTCCTTCCTATTGAACAACACTTGGGGGAAGCACTGAGATGGCATGGGCACAAAATGTAATTTGATGGGGATTTCAATGTGTGGCTCGGCAGCAGTACTATTAATCGAGCTGGTTGGGTCCTAAAGGACTTGGCTCCTAGACTGGGTCTTTGGCAGATGGTGAGGGAACTAACAAGAGGGAAAAACATACTTGATCTCATCCTTACCAATCTGCCAGCTGCAGTTGGATCTGTCCATGATATGTGTCGATAAGAGTGACCACTGCACAGCCCTTGTGGAGACAAAATTCCCCCCTTCACATTGAGAATACTCTCCATTGTGATCTGTGGCATTATCACTGTACTAAATGGGACAAACTTCAAACATTTAGCAACTCATGGTTGGGCATCCATGAGGCACTGTAGGCTATCAACAGCAGCAGAATTGTACATAACACAATCTGCAGCCACATAGCCCGGCATATCCACCACTGTAACATTACCATTTGTCAGGGGATCGATGTTGGATCAATGGGAAGTTCAGGAGGGTATGCCAGGAGCAGAACCAGGCATGCCTAAAAGTGAGGTGTCAATCTGGTGAAGCTACCAGACAGGACTACTTCGGCGCCAAACAGCATAAGCAGCAAGTGATAGACAGAGCTAAGTAATTTCACAACAAATAGATCTGATCTAAACTCTCCAGTCCTGCCACATCCAGTCATGAATGATAGCAGTCAAATAAATAACTCACTGGAGGAGGAGGCTCTACAAATATCCCCATCTTCAATGATGGAAGAGCCCAGCAGAGCTGTGCAAGAGACAAGGCTGCAGCATTTGCAGCAATCTTCAGCCAGAAGTGCCAAGTAGATAACTTCAGCCTCCTCCAGTGGTCCCATACCTCACACTTGCCAGTCTCCAGCCAATTTGGTTCATCTCATGTGATATCAAGAAATGGTTAGAGAGGGCAGTCAGTCGGGGCACTGAAAATAGATGTTGGGAAGTTATGTTGCAATTATACAGGACATTGGTGTGGCTGCACTTGGAGGATTGTGTTTGGATTCGGTTACCTTGTTTTTAAGCTGGAAAGTGTGCAGAGGAAATTTACGAGGATGTTGCCTTCACCCAATGGTGTAAGTTATAGAGAGCGGTTGGACAAACTAGGACTTTTTTTTTTTAAAGTTTAGGAGACTGAGGGGGTGACCTTACAGAGGCATGAATAGGGTGAATGCACTCAGTCTTTTTCCCAGAGTTGGGGAATTGAGGACCAGAGGGCATCGGTTTTAGGTTAGAAGTGAAAGAATAAAAGGGTGATACGCATATGGAATGAGCTCCCAGCGGAAGCGGCTGAGGCAAGTACATTAACACGGTGGCACAGTGGTTAGCACTGCTGCCTCACAGCGCCAGAGACCTGGGTTCAATTCCTGCCTCGGGCGACTGACTGTGTGGAGTTTGCACATTCTCCCCGTGTCTGCGTGGGTTTCCTCCGGGTACTCCGGTTTCCTCCCACAGTCCAAAAATGTGCAGGTCAGGTGAATTGGCCACACTAAATTGCCCGTAGTGTTAGGTGCAGGGGTAAATTAGGGGAATGGGTCTGGGTGGGTTGCGCTTCGGCTGGTCGGTGTGGACTTGTTGGGCCGAAGGGCCTGTTTCTACACTGTAAGTAATCTAATCTAATTTAAAAGGCATTTGGACAAATACATGGATAGGAAAGGATTAAAAGGATACGCACCAAGTGCAGGGAAATGGGGTTCGCCTGAACAGACATTTTGGCTCGCATGGTCCAGTTTGGGCCAAAGGGCCTGTCTCTCTACTGTAGGACTGTATGACCTTGGATACTCAAAGGCTACTGGGCTCTGACAGCATTCCAACAATAGTACAGAAGATTAGAGCTCCAGATCTTATCACTCCCATAACTAAGCTTTTCCAGTACAGTTACAATACTGGCATTTATCTGACAATATGGAAAATTGCCCAGGAATATCCTGTACATAAAAAGCAGGACAAGTTTAATCCGTCCAATTACCATCCTATCTACTCAATCATTAGTAAAGTGGTGGAAGGTGGGCGATGGCTCTGTGGTTAGCATTGCTGCCTCACAATAAAATACAATATACTTTTACTTTCACATGTACCCCACTGTAGGAGGACAGAGAAAAAACTTTTACAATGTATACCATTTTGTGGTGACATCTTAGGTACAGGTACCTTGGTACAATTCTTGGATGCAGCAGAGAAATAAAACTAATTGCATTACTTACAGAGTTGAAAAATAAGTTAAAAATAGGATACCATTAAAGGTTTGACATTGCAGTAAGGTAAGAAATTTCAAATAGACATTACAGTGTAACATCTGAGTACAAGGCGTCTTAACATGGTCTGACCGCCCGCGCCAGACCCCAGTCCAACAACCTTCCCCACCCTTCACCAAGCCCTGGACTGCTCTGTACCGGCAATCAGCTGCTGCAAGGTGAGTGTCAGGAATGTCTCCCCGCGCTGGTCTCTGCCCAAGACTCCCTGCCCTGTATCAGGGCTCACTGCCTGCGCTGTTATGAGGTTCACAGCAAACACACTGTTGTAGGGCTCACTGCTCGATGTGTTCCAGGGCTCACAGCTCATGTACTGCTCTGGGGACTTGCTTCCAATGTCAGCTACTGCACCAGTATTCACCTCCAGTGCTGAGGGGAGAGCAGAATTAAAAAAGAGAAAATAAAGGAAAAAGAACAGGCAGAGCACAGGAGCTCCAGCGGGAGCATCCTACTCTGCCACATTTTGCTAGGTCAGCACCAGGGACCCCGGTTGTATTCCAGCCATGGGCAACTGTCTGTGTGGAGTTTGCATATTGTCCCCATGTCTACATGGGTTTTCTCCAGGTGCTCCAGTTTCCTCCCAAAGATGTGCTGGTTAGGTGGATTAGCAATGCTAAATTGCTCAGTAGTGTCGGTGGGATTCTCTTTGGTGGGTCTATGCAGACACGATTGGCCAAATGGACTCTTTATGCATTCTAGGGATTCAATGAATAGTGCTATCAAGCAGTACCCACTCAACAATACCAGCTTACTGATGCCAAGCTTACAAGATACATTGCAAAAAATAACCAAATATCCTTAGAGAGCATCTTCCAAACCTGTGATCACTTCCATCTAGAAGGACAAGGGCAACAGATACATGGGGATACCACCACCTGCAAATTCCTCTCCAAGTTACACACCATCCTGACTTGGAAATATAGCAATGTTCCTTCACTGTTGCTCGGTCAAAATCTTCAAATTCTCTCCTTAACAGTATCCGTCGGTTCTGATATAATGCGATTAGTCTGTTCTTGTGCGATTTCATATTATCAGAAAATTGCACAATAGCAGAATCATTTAAACTAATGGGGCCAGATTCGAGTTAGAACCAATACAGGGAAGGAAAATTCGCATTCTATGAATAACAGTCTAAATTTCTGAATCACATTAAAGTCGAACAGACTGTAGTCCATCTACCTACAGCACATTAACTGCAGTGGTTCAAGAAGGCAGCTTACCACCACCTTCTCAAGACCACCTAAGGACAGGCAATAAATGTCGGCCAGCCAGGGATGCCCACATTAAGTGAATAAAAAATCAGACCAGTCTCCTCAATCTCAAATCATAGGTCAGTCTCACTAACCCAAGAATCCCTCTTTGGCAAGTATGTCCTTCATCAGGCAAAGGGATGAGCACTGTCCATAAAATTTTAGGTCAATCACCAGTGTTCTATACAACTGAAGCAAGATTTCTTTGTTCCTGCACTCAAATACTCTGGAAAATGTGAATTGCTGATTGCACCTGTACCATAAAAATCAGATGGCACAAGTGTTATCAATTACTTTAAAGTATAAGTTAGCCCTTCCCATCTGATATATCCTCCAATACAGGAAGTCCCTTGGTTATGAACGCCTGGCTTACGAATGTCCTGTACTTAAGAACCGACCTCCGGCTTCTCATTTTTAAAAATTATTTTTTAAAATCCAAGTTATGTACGATGTTTCGTCCTAACAAACGGGTAGACTAATTAGCCCATATCTGTTCTGACTTGCACACAAATTCAGTTTACGAACAGCAAAAAAAACAAAACTTGTTTGTAACCTGGGGACTTCTTGTATGTCACTCAGAATAGGTAATTAGAAGAATATATTGCACAATGAAAAATAAACAGTGACTAGCACTACACTGCATTCATGTGTTATTATCATAACCTGATGAACAGCAAGTACACTGAACTGACTCAGATGAGCCAATTTAGGAATAATCTCACTGGGTATTAAATTGCATGGTTTCGATACATCTTAATCTGCCTTACTTGAAAGAATAAATGTTAAGGGTTGGAAATTCTTAACATGTTCATTTGTCGCACATTGGGAAAATTTTAAAATAAGCTTATTATATGCAATAAATTCAGAACTTTGATTGTTTTTTTTATTTTGCAGAAGGGCACAAGCTGCTTTGGGAGATAACTTCATGCCTGTAGAGACATTTTGTTAGAATGGAACTAATCAACCTGTTTTATAATAAGTGGAGTTCTACAAAATCTGTTGTAAATTGTTCTGCCTGTTGATATGTTTAGCTGCATTGTTTTGACTTTTAAGCTAACTTTAATAAAGATATTATTTCCATAATACAGTTATTGTATTTCCTGGCCCCTCTTAGGCGTGTATTAGTAGCAAACTCATTTCTACGGTGCTACATTGCTGGTCTGTTGGCTCAGACTCTGGTGTCAAAGAGACATATATTTAAAACTATTTGATAAGTTCATCAGGTCTGCAGCGTCTGAAAGTTTACCTTCCATATGTTTGTAAAAAGCTAACCATAATGGCATTGCTGTCATACAGGATATGGGCTGAACAAGGATTGGGAAGGAACTGGAATGACAAGGCAACTAACCTATCTTATTTCAAGATTTGGAGGAGCCAGTGTTCGACTGAGGTGGACAAAGTTAAAAATCACACAACACCAGGTTATAGTCCAACAGATTTATTTGAAAGCTAGTGCTTACAAATAAACCTGTTGGACTATAACCTGGTGTAGTGTGATTTTTAGCTTTATCATATTTCACTACTAAGCAATTATCCAATCATAAATTACTGATTGTCTATAATGTTCTCAAATTATGGAAGGATGAAGGCAGTAAATAAACTAGGAAAGTTCCCACCACAACTATGCATGTAAGATTCTGTACCTTTTACTGCTTTTTCTTCCATGACCACTTATGCACAACCTTTTCTGACATAATGCAATAGTTCCATTCCCATGCAATCCCCCATTATAAAAAAATCTCATAATATCAGCACTGTTTAACTAGTGGGGCCAGAATTGTGTGGTAGCCAATTGTAAGGAAAGTTTGTGATCTACAAATAATGGTCTAAATTCTTCAATCGTGTTATAGCCAATTTGCATTTTATAAACACACGTTAAAGCAGAACCAACTGTATTCCACCAAAGAACATAATCTCAATCCCAATTCCTATGTCACACCATGTTGATGTTCTTGCATATCCTGTGAATGGGCATTGGCATTATTGTTGAAGATTTGTGAATGCTGCTGAATATGGTACAATCATTGGCGAACATCCTCACTTCCAAACTCATGATTGAGGGAAGGTCATTAACAAGGCAACTGAAGATGATGGGCCGAGGATACTCCCCTGAGGAACTCCTGCAGACCTGTCCTGGAGATGCCTAATCTCCAACAACTCAACAATTGAGTAAAAGAGTTGGGAAATTATGCTAAACAATTATAACCTTTGAAGGAATTTACTTTGCAGGCTTGTATGGATAGAGTGAGGTTATGGAACTAACTCTATGGGATTGCTCTATCAGGAGTTGGCATTCAAGCGGCTGATAATATGTTGAGAGAGATGGTGCAGTGGACTATATTAAGAAAAGGATTAGGCTATTCCCAAACATGCTCATCTGTACTCTGTTGAGATACCCATCACATTGATTACAATCTTGAAAGCTCCAACTGTTCCAGAATTCACAGCCCTGTATGGGACAGAATGCCAGATTTCCATTACCGTTTAGGTGAAAAAATGCTTCCTGATTTCTGTTCTAACTCTAATTTCATAATTCATCGCTGAACTTGTTCCTAATTAGAGAAATTAAGCTCCCTCTGAGGAATCATTTAGGGAGATCAAAATAACGTACTTGCCAGAAAATGTGTTATTTGTAACTGACCCAAGGCATGGTAGTACTATGCTAGAAAGATTGATGCCTGACTGCAGGAACCAGAAAAAGATTTTGGCTAAGGCGGGCAATAAGGTGACTAAAATTCTGAAAATAGATGGCTTGAAGATAGAATTTTTCATAGAATCCTTTCAGTGTGAAAGCAGTCCATTCAGCCCATTGAGTCTTCGCTGACCCTCCGAAGAGCATACCAACCCCTACACTATAACACTGCAAATGTCCCTTTTTGAAGGCCTGGGGACAATAACCATTCAAAATAACAATTATATCAATGGATCACTTAGTTGAGTAATCAGGAGATCAAGTGAGCTAAAGAATATCACTAAATTAAATTGAATTGGGCAACTGGGAGAGAAACTGTGGAGTGTGAAGCAGTCTTGCATTTCCACTTGAAAGAGCTAAATGGAGCCTCAATTTAACATAGTAAATAGGAGCAGGAGTAGGCTGTTCGGCCCTTTGTGCCTGCCATTCAATATAGTCATGCTTGATCATCCAACTCAATAGCCTGAGCCCACTTTCTTTCCACATCAGTTAATCTCTTTAGCCCTGGAAACCATATCTAACTCCTTGAAAACATTCAATGCTTTGGCCTCAACAATTGCAGAGAATTCTCCAAGCTGGCTGGCTGAAAGGTTGGATTTGTGACCAATCAGCACTCTCTCAGGACTGCACAGATATGTTAGCCTAGATGTTTCTGCATAAGTAACGAGTAGGATCTGAAGGTACAACCTTGCTGGCTGAGAGGTGTGTGCCAACCCCGCCAAGGTTGAGACTACTGTAATGGAATTGAAAGGGTTACAGCACAGAGAGAGGCCGTAGGGCAACAATGCACGGCTGAGAGATTGAGTAATGTATTGTGAGGTGACTGCCCTTACTGCCTCAGTGAGGGGATTCTCGATTGTCTCTCGTGTTTTTTTTTGCCTGTTTTCTGTGTTTGGACAAAAAAGTTTTCACAATGAAAGGTGCAAGTTCTGAACTCGAGAGCGCGTCCTCCGTTCCTAAGCAACCGCGCCTGTAACAGAGGAGGTAGCGCGTGTCTCAGAGAGAGTCCCAATAGCCTCCAGGGTCACTACAGGGCACTGTACCAGGTAAAGTCATTTCAATCTGTTGACTGTATAGACTAACCATGGCGGTTGAGCTTATTGCTCGGTTGGTTTCATTTCGGGGCGGTAAAGTTGTTCCACTGAAGGACTGGCAAAGTTTCCCGGCGGGAAGAGTCTTTCGGGGTAAAAACAATGACTGCAGAGGCTGGTCTTCCAGCACCACTGATCCGGGAAGAGTTTCTGTTCGTTGACCCAAAGACTTTTTTGTTCTATGCTTTCAATTTTGAATATTGACACATTACCGGCATTCAAAAAGAAATTCCACTTGTTAAAAAGCCACTCGTCTAACAAAAATATGTAAAGGAATTCTAACAAAATTTGGTTTCAAGTTTGGGGTTAAAAAACATTCCAGATCCCAGTGCCCTCGGCTAGCTGCGGATACGTGTGCTCCCAGCTCCAAGTTCGATTACATAACCCACTGCGGTGTCTGAAGGAAGCAGCATTGCCCGTGCTTACTCAGAACTCTTCACTCCAAAAGATCATAGAGGTCCATTTTTGGGGGGTCAGCCCTTTTGACTGCCCAGTGGCTATATCCTATTCCAACTTGCCAACATACAAAAGAGTGAACAAAGAATCCCTATGGTGTGGAAGCAGGGCCACTCAGCCCATCATGTCCACACTGATCCTCCAAAGGACATCCCACTTCCCCACAGTGTATTTCACATGGATAATCCATCTATTTTACACATACTTGGGCATTATAGGCAATTGCATATCCACCTAACCTGCACATCTCTGTGACTGTGGGAGGTAGCTAGAACACCCAGAGGAAACCCACGCAGACATGGAAAGAACATGCAAACTCCACACAGACAGTTGCCCAAGGGTGGAATCAAAACCAGATCCCTACTGTTGTGAGGCAGCAATGCTAACTACTGAGCCACCGTGCCACCCAACAGAAGGTAACATGGCCAGTGACGATTAATAAATGTCACTGATAGTGGAGTTAATATGAAGGTTGCAATGGAATGAGGACTGGTATTTACTCAGTTGGTGAGATACAGATGTATTGGCATCCCCATTGGAGTTGTCGCAATGCTCTCCTGTGAGAACCAGGGTTCTTTCTTCACAGGAGATGATGATCTAAATGTCAGGCATTCCACTGTCCATCTTTCTACCTTATTATGGGCCATTTTCTCCTCCTGTGACAAAAAAGGAGGGATTCAGTGAGATGGAATTGGATGCAATAGCTGATGTCTTTGCTGGTCCTGATCAGTGAATAGCAGTGTGGTTTCTCAAGTGAGTAAGTAGGCAGCAGAGAGGACACGCAGGGTCAGTAGTTGCTAGATCTCATATTTTCAGATGAGGGTCTGCGTCTGGTGGTAGATTCAGGTACAACTTTATTTTGGTACAACTCATTACAACTTCAGATTTTCTTAGCAGTATGGCACACACAAAGCTTCGAAATGTCTTAACTTATACACTTTAAACTTAGTGTGTGCACACAACCCCTCACCCCCCACCCTGATTACTATTGGTCAGCGAAACTAAATTATCCCTTTGTAATTTGCTGTCTGGTACAGTATTTTATACAATTCAAGCTTGCCTCGTCCTTCAGCCCCCACCCCCCTGGTCCTTCATGATGTTTTCCAGACTCTTATTTCCCTTCTTGAGGCTTTTAACAATGGATACTGTATTCAAGTAATATTTGCCAGCTGCACCATGTTAACTGCCAAATAATTCGAACTTGCTGATCACTTCATGACTTTATTCATTTCTCCCAGCAATGATATCAGGGACTACTTTTACTGCCTGAACTGATTTGAAACTTTTCCTTTAATGCTTTTAGTAATCTTTTGAATATATGTGGATCTATAATTAATTTGGAAATTATAGTTATTGATTAAACAACTATCTAGTGGGAGATATTCTTCTTATGCGTACAACATTAATCAAGTCTTAAATGTTATTATCTGTGTCTTATACGTAGCTGCTAATGTTCTATTTGTGAAGACTATATTAATCAAATGCTAAATGTTATTATCTAACTTGATTGAGATTTTTGAAGAAGTAATAAAGAGGATTGATGAGGGTAGAGCAATAGATGTGATCTATGTGAACTTCAATAAGGCGTTCAACAAGGTTCCCCATGGGAGACTGGTTAGCAAGGTCAGATCTCACGGAATACAGGGAGAACTAGCCATTTGGATACAGAACTAGCCATTTGGATGGTAGAAGACAGAGGGTGGTGGTGGAGAGTTTTCAGACTGGAGGCCTATGACCAGTGGTGTGCCACAAGGATCGGTGCTGGGTCCATTACTTTTCGTCCTTTTTGTGAACATAGGAGGTGTAGTTAGTAAGTTTACTGATGACACCAAAATTGGAGGTGTCATGGACAGCGAAGAAGTTTACCTCAGAGCACAACTGGATCTTGATCAAATGGGCTGAGTGGCAGATGGAATTTAATTTAGATAAATGCGAGGTGCTGCATTTGGAAAAGTAAATCGGAGCAGGACTTATACACTTAATGGTAAGGTCCGAGGAAGTGTTGTTGAACAAAGAGACCTTGGAGTGCAGGTTCATACCTCCTTGAAAGTAGAGTCACAGCTAGATAGCATAGTGAAGAAGGCATTTGGAATGCTTTCCTTTATTAGTCAGTGCATTGGGTATAGGAGTTGGCTGGTCATGCTGCAGCTGTACAGGACATTGGTTAGGCCACTTTTGGAATATTGGTCTCCTTCCTAATGGAAGGGTGTTGTGAAATTTGAAAGGGTTCAGAAAAGATTTACAAGGGTGTTGCCAAGGTTGGAGGATCTGAGCTATAGGGAGAGGCTGAATAGGATGGGGCTGTTTTCCCAGGAGTGTGGAAGACCTTATTGAGGTTTATAAAATTATGAGGGGCATGGATAGGATAAATAGACAAAGTCTTTTCCCTGGGTGGGGGAGTCTAGAACTAGAGGGCACAGGTTTAGGATAACAGGGGAAAGGTATAAAAGAGACCTACGGAGTAATTTTTTCACGCAGAGGGTGGTGTCTGTATGGAACGAGCTGCCATTGTTACCTCAGAGTACAATGGGATCTTGAGGCTGGTACAATTATAACATTTAAAAGGCATCTGGATGGGTATATGAATAGGAAGGGTTTGGAGGGATATGGGCCAGGTGCTGGCAGGTGGGACTGGATTGGGTTAGGATATCTGGTCGGCGTGGATGGGTTGGACCGAAGGGTCTGTTTCCATGCTGTACATCTCTATGACTCTATGGCGGATGTTGTTTTAAGATAGTGATGGAAAAGGATAGACCAGATCTAATAGTTAAAGTTCTAAATCAAAGGAAGGCCAATTTTGATGGTATTAGGCAAGAATTTTCAAAAGTTGATTGGGGGCAGATGTTCGCAGGTAAAGGGACGGCTGGAAAATGGGAAGCCTTCAGAAATGAGATAACGAGAATCCAGAGAAAGTATATTCCTGTTAGGGTGAAAGGAAAGGCTGGTAGGTATAGGGAATGCTGGATGACTAAAGAAATTGAGGGTTTGGTTAAGAAAAAGAAAGAAGCATATGTAAGGTAAGGACAATAGAGGTCTAGTGAATCCTTAGAAGAGTATAAAGGCAGTAGGAGAATACTTAAGAGGGAATTCAAGAGGGCAAAAAGTGGACATGAGATAGCTTTGGCAAATAGAGTTAAGGAGAATCCAAAGGGATTTTACAAATACATTAAGGACAAAAGGGTAACTAGGGAGAGAATAGGGGCTCTGGATTAGTGGTGCTGGAAGAGCACAGCAGTTCAGGCAGCATCCGAGGAGCAGTAAAATCTTTTGCTGGAAACCAGATTCTGGATTAGTGGTGCTGGAAGAGCACAGCAGTTTAGGCAGCATCCGAGGAGCAGTAAAATCATTATTTTTACCTAGAGAATAGGGGCTGTCAAAGATCAACAACGCAGCTTATGTATGGAGCCACAGGAGATGGGGGGGATACTAAACGAGTATTTTGCAACAGTATTTATTGTGGAGAAGGACATAGATGATATAGAATGTGGGGAAATAGATGGTGACATCTTGAAAAATGTCCATATTACAGAGGAGGAGATGCTGGATGTCTGAAAATGCATCAAGGTGGATAAATCCCCAGGACCTGATCAGGTATACCCCTCTGTGGGAAGCTACAGAAGTGATTGCTGGGCCCCTTGCTGAGAACTTTGAATTATCAAATAGCCACAGGTGAGGTGCCGGAAGACTGGAGATTGGCGAACATGGTGCCACTATTTTTAAAAACTGGTAAGGAAAAGCCAAGGAACTATAGACCAGTGAGTCTGACATCAATGGTGGGCAAGTTGTTGGAAGGAATCCTGAGGGATAGGATTTACATGTATTTGGAAAGGCAAGGACTGATTAGGGATAGTCAACGTGGCTTTATGTGTTGAGGATCATGTCTCAATAACTTAATTGAGTTTCTTGAAGATGTAACAAAGAGAATTGATGAGGGCAGAGTGGTGGACATGATCTGTATGGACTTCAGTAAGTCTTTCGACAGGTTCCTCTTGGTAGACTGGTTAGCAAGTTCAGATCTCATGGAATACAGGGAGAACTAGCCATTTGGATACAGAACTGGCACGAAGGAAGAAGACAGAGGGTGGAGTTGGAAGGTTGCTTTTCATACTGGAGGGCTGTGACCAGTGTGTGCCACAAGGATTGATGCTGGGTCCACTGTTTTTTGTCATTTATATAAATGATTTGGATGTGAACATAGGAAGTATAGTTAGTAAGTTTGCTGATGATGCCAAAATTGGAGGTGTCGTGGACAGCGAAGAAAGTTACCTCAGAGTACAATGGGATCTTGATCAGATGGGCCAATGGGCTGAGGAGTGGCAGATGAAGTTTAATTTAGATAAATGTGAGGTGCTGCATTTTGGAAACACAAACCAGGACAGGACTTGTACATTTAATAGTAAGGTCCTAGGGAGTATTGCTGAACAAAAAGACCTTGGAATGCAGGTTCATAGTACCTTGAAAGTGAAGTCGCAGGTAGATAGGATAGTGAAGAAGGCAATTGTTATGCTTTCCTTTATTGGTCAGTGCATTGAGTATAAGAGTTGGGAGGTCATGTTGCGGCTGTACAGGACATTGGTTAGACCACTGTTGGAATACTATCTTCGATGCTGGTCTCCCTCCTATAGGAAGAATGTTGTGAAACTTGAAAAGATTCAGAAAAGATTTACAAGGATATTGCCAGGGTTGGAGGGCTTGACCTGTAGGGAGAGGTTGAATAGGCTGGACCTGTTTTCCCTGGAGCATAAGAGGCTGAGGGGTGACCTTATGCAGTTTGATAAAATCATGAGGGGCATAAATAGAGTAAATAGACAAAGTCTCTTCCCTGAGATGGGGGGAGTCAGAACTAGAGTGCACAGGTTTAGGGTGAGAGGGAAAAGATATAAAAGGAACCTAAGGGGCAACCTTTTCACGCTGAGGGTAGTGCATGTATGAAATGAGCAGATGAAGTGATGGAGGTTGGTACAATTACAACATTTAAAAGTCATCTGGATGGGTATATGAATAGGAAGGGTTTAGACAGATGTGGGACAAATGCTGGCAAATCAGATTAGATTAATTTGGGATATCTGGTCAGCATGGATGAGTTGGATTTAAGAGTCTCTTTCTGTGTTGTACATCTGTATGACTCTTATTCTGGTGGCAGAGAAGATCACTGACTTTCCTGCACTGCTGGGCATCCTTTTGGATAATGAAAACCACACTGACCCTTACAGAGTCATACTTCACAGAAACAGACCCTTCGATCCAACCAGTCTGTGCTGACCATAATCCCAAACTAAACTAGCCCCACCTCCCTGCGTTTGGCCCATATCCCTCCAAACATTTCTTATTCAAGTACTTACCTAAATGTCTTTTAAATGTTGTAACTGTACCCGCATCTATAACTTCCTCTGGAAGTTAATTCCACACATGAACTCTTTGAAAATAATTGCCCCTCAAGTCTTTTTTAAATCTATCTCCTCTCACCTTAAAAATAGCCCCCTAGTCTTGAAATCCCACACCATGGGAAAGACACACCTGCCATTCACCTTATCTATACGCCTCATGATTTTATAAACCTCTTTAAGGTCACTTCTCAACCTCCTATAATCCAGTGAAAGGAGTTCCAGCCTATCCAGCCTCTCCTAACTCCAATCCTCCATTCCCGGAAACATGCCAGTAAATCTTTTCTGAAACCTATTCGTCATAATAATATCCTTGTGGCAACCTCGGCGCAAGTTGATAGAATCTGGTATTGTATTTCCTCTGCTGGTTTTCCGGGAAGGGGACATCACTCCTCTGCATGACCCCGTCCACGAGAACCTCCAGGTCCCTGTCGAAGAATTGTGGCACCAGTTTCTCTTTGTCCAACAAACTTCCATTAGACTGGAACTGAACAAGGCAGCTTTGGAATGCTAGTGTTATTCTTGTGCACAATGGCCTTCCATGTATGGTGTGGGTGCCAAAGATGCCAGTCTATACCAGAATATAGAGATTAGCAAGCTCCTCTCGGTAAGGCAAGTGGTAGAATCATCAGACGACAGGGGTAAAATGGTAGCTAATGAGGTGAGTTTAGGATTACAGCAAGAAGTTTTGCTAGATCTCATGAAGAGAATATCTCCACGAAACTTGACATAATTGACACTCAGGGTCGAGGGTGTGGTACTGGAAAAGTACAGCAGGTCAGGCAGCATCCAAGGAGCAGGAGAATCGATGTTTTGGGGATTAAGATTCCTGATGAAGGGCTTATGCCCAAAACGTTGATTCTGCTGCTCCTCAGGTGCTGCCTGACCTGCTGTGTTTTTCCAGCACTACACTCTCCACTCTGATCTCCAAGATATGCATCCTCACTTTCTCATAATTGACACAGCCAAAATATTGTAAGATTCAGTCCAGTGAATTTCAAACAATATGCAAAATTGAGGATCGTGAAATCAAGCATTTAACTATCAACATCAATGCTACCAGTAACTTCTACTGTAATAGCTGTAATATTCAACAATTTGCTCTTCACAATCAATTCAGAAATTGATCCATAAGACCATAAGACATAGGAGCAGAAACTAAGCCATTCAGTCCATCAAGTCTGTTCTATCATTCAATCATGGATGATAAGTTTCTCAACCCCATTCTCCCGCATTCTCCCTGTAACCAGGCAAAAGTGAGGACTGAAGATGCTGGAAACCAGAGTCTAGATTAGAGTGGTGCTGGAAAAGCACAGCAGGTCAGGCAGCATCCAAGGAGCTGGAAAATTGACATTTCGGGCAAAAGCCCTTCATCAGGAATAGAGGCAGGAAGCCTCCAGGGTGGAGAGATAAATTGGGAGGGGGAGAGGAGGTGCTGGGAAGAAGGTAGCAAAGGGTACAATCGGTGAATGGGGGTGGGGATGGAGGTGATAGGTCAGAGAGGAGGCCGGGTGAAGGTAGCAAAGAAGGTAGAAAGGGAGGGTGGAGCGGATTGGTGGGAAGGGAGATTGGCAGGTAGGACAGGTCATGAGGACGGTGCTGAGCTGGAAGTTTTGAACTGGGGTAAGGTAGGGGGAGGAGAAATGAGGAAACTGGTGAAGTCCACATTGATGCCCTGGGGTTGAAGTGTTCCGAGGTGGAAGATGAGACGTTCTTCCTTCAGGCATCGGGTGGTGAGGGAGCGGCGGTGGAGGACCCCCAGGACCTGCATGTCCTTGGCAGAGTGGGAGGGGGAGTTGAAATATTAGGCCACAGGGCAGTGGAGTTGATTGGTGCAGGTGTCCCAGAGACGTTCCTAAAGTGCTCTACGAGGAGGCGTCCAGTCTCCCCAGTGTAGAGGAGACCGCATCAGCAGCAACAGATACAATAAATGACATTGGTGGATGTGGAAGGCTCCTTTGGGGCCTTGGATGGAGGTGAGGGAGGAGGTGTGGGTGCAGGTTTTGCAATTCCTACAGTGGCAGGGGAAGGTGCCAGGGCGGGAGGATGGATTGTTGGGGGCTGTGGACCTGGTCCCTGTAACCGTTGATCCCCTTGATATTCAAGAACCTATCTATCTCAATGACCTGGCCTCCACTGCCTTCTGTGGTAATGGATTCCATAGATTCACCACTCTCTGGCTGAAGAAGTTTCTCCTTATCTCTGTTCTAAAAGAGTCTTCCCTTTACTCTAAGGCTGTGCCCTCGGGTCCTAGTCTCTCCTTCCAATGGAAACATCTTCACAACACCTACTCTGTCCAGGGCATTCAGTATTCTGTATGTTTCAATTAGATCCGCCATCTTCCTTCTAAATTCCATTGAGTTATAGACCCAGAGTCCTGAAGCATTTCTCAAATGTTAAGCTTTTCGTTCCTGGGACAGTTCTCGTGAACCTCCTGTGAACACGCTCCAAGGCCATTACATCCTTCCTGATATATGGGGGCCAGAACAGCACACAATATTCTAAAGGTGGTCTGACCAGAGCATCATAATACCTCAGAAGCACATCCCTGCTTTTATATTCAAGTCCTCTCAAAATAAATGCCATCATTGCATTTACCTTACTAACTACTGAATCAACCCGATAGTTTATCTTGAGAGTATTCTGGACTAGAACTCTCAAGTCGCTTTGCACTTCAGACTTCTGAATTTTCTCCCTATTTAGAAAATAATCCATGCCTCTATTCCTGCTACCAAAGTGAATGACTTCACACTTTCCCACGTTGTACTCCACTTCTTTGCCCACTCTCCTAACCTGTCCAAATCTTCTGCAGCCTCCCTGCCCCCTCAATGCTACCTGTCCCTCTACCTATCTTTGTATCATCTGAAAACTTAGCCAGATTGTCTCTGTTCCTAACCAAGGATTCAGAATGGGAACCAGTTCAGCCCCCTTAACTCGGGAGCTTAACAGTTTGTGGTGTCTTACTCTGAAACTGTAACAAATTGTGGGACCTTGTCTGGGGTCTGGTCATACTCCGATTCACAATTAACAATTCCTGTTGTATCGTCTTGCCAACCATAAATTGTTGGCTCCTTTCCAAAATTTGTTTCCTTACATTTCAGTCCTGATGTCCACAGGATAGAAAGCTTCAACTTCATGTCTCTTTTTAGCCATGTTTAAACTTTACACTATCAAACATTTACTGTAGATGTTAACTGTTCACACATTCAGAGGGATTCCCTGCAAATATTGTCATACTTTTAGCAATCCTCTGTCCACCCTCACTTCCCAAAGGAAAACAGAGCAACAAATATGGAACATGTAGTTTATTGGCATTTAGCCACTGGAATAACCTGTTAATTACGTGATGTATATAAAAATGATGGACATGAAAATCCAATGCCACGATCCTTCAATCTGTTGAGACAAACCACAAAGGACATGACCCGCTTCGTAGCTTCACAGGGAAGGCTCCAGTCAACATCGGTTCTGCAAAGTGATTGGGTGAGGTGACTTTTTTAAATTTCTCCTTTTCCCCAAGGAGCATGGCGACCATCCGAGAAGCCCTGAAAAATGTGGATGAGACCCTGTGTGAAGATGCACTCTGCCCACACCCGCTGTGCTGGGAGACCCTGAGGCGGCTGCAGCGTGGGCTTCCTCGCAAGAGACTAGAGTCCATTCACAAAGTCCCTCCGGAAACTGAAGGTGAATGTTGTGATGGATTGTGATTGGTTGGGAGGAATCCTCGGGAGGAATCAAGTGATACACTTTTGGCACCAACTGGGTCATTTGGCTTTGATGCCTAGTTGAATCGAATTAACCTCAATAGAGATAGAGCTTGATGCTGAGGGTGGGGTGTTTGTTACTAAACAGTTAATTAATAAGAGCAAAGTGAAAATGACAGGAAGTGGAGTGGATAAAAAATACTCTTTATATACTATATTCTGATGCTTCAATGCATTTTCAAATTCTAGAATTACATCCTTAGTAAGGCACCCCTCCCCCCCCAGCATTCTACAGTTTCCAGCTCCTCAGTACACCATAGCTGAATAGCCTCAGACTGCAACATTTTCATATTGGCCATCTGCAGTGGATGACAAGCTTTAAAATATCCCTCAATGCACAGTCCTAGATCTTGGGATGTGCCAGTCCACAACACTTGGTCAAGGACAGCTACTTGAATTGGAAAACCAACAAGTTTCAGGCAGACCATGCGGCACCTTTCCCTGTATTTCTTTATGGGTCTCAATCTCACATTTCGTCTGATTGGTTTTGAGCAAAGTACTTTAGGGTGTTAAAGCAGCAGATTAGAAAATAACCAACGAGATGGTGTGGAGTTTTCTATTTAACCAGAGGCTTACTGTGATTGTAAACTCCCTGAAAGGATGGGCACAAACGAATCCAATAGTTAAGCAAATACTTGAAAAAGAAAATTGACAGGCCACAATGAAAGATCAATAGGACAACTCTTCCAAAGAGCCAGTACTGGCTACTGGGCCGAATAGAGTCCTATGATGTAGGTAAATGGAAGTCGGAGAACAGACTGACCCTTTGTTAATGATTGCTTACTTTTCATTTTGCAGATGAGTTGCCATCACTGAGTTTACTGGCGCTCCCCCAGTGGAGTGCGGATCGGATGTTTGGTGCATTGGATCTACCCATAACATCAGCAACAACCAGTGTCAGTTGTCAGTCTCATGAAGCAGCCAGACCTGGTAGCCCACAGACTATGATGGGGTACAACTTAGAAGACAGGTGGGGACAGAAAAAGTCTGGGAGAAACGCCACCAGCCACTGAGGGGGCTGAATTAGAATAAAGAATCTGATGAGAGATTTGTATAACTTTTGAAATTTAAAGAGACAGTGTTACAACACGGGGTAAACCTCTGTGCTAATTTAAACCAGCCAACAACTATTTACAATTCCTTTCTCTTAAACTTATTTTTTACCTCCCACTCTACAATACTAGTCCGATTAAAAAAATCCCAATTTAAGATTTCCAAAAAAAACCATGTTCCAAACCCAGTCAGCTTTGCCAATTCTCCTTTGTAGATTTTTCTCGGTAGATTTTCTCTGCACAAACGTAGAGACAGGTACCTTTCAGAAAGCTGTTCTGCTGGCCATCTGTACTTGGAGATGGCTTAGCAGTTCTCCCTCTAACTGTTCAAAATATCTGGTTTTATACCCCAAAACATTGAATCATTTCATTGGTTTTATTATTATCAAAATACTAAATTCAAATTTGATAGGATTTTGGTATCTTGGGGCATAATTTAAACTGATTGACCGATTTTAAGTTTGTTTTTTTGTTTCATGGCAACGCAACTTCAGCTATTTGTTTCCTAAATGTTATATTCTAATGCTCTTAAAGGTAAAGTATGCCACTACACCTTCATGACAATGGAAAAATGTCAAAGAAAATTGTCAAACCTCAAATGTGTATGTCCCACACCTCAATTCACTGCACTGGGGTCATGCATATCAATAAGCAATATTAGTTCTTGCAAACCTGCACACTCTCACATATACAACCTCACACATGTACAGCAACTCACAAGTACAATCTCACACAAAAGCATCATTGCACTGGTTCACACATCAGAGTCTCATCCAATAATCAGTGTCCCATTTTTACAGTCTCATACTTATTCAGTTGGAGTTGTTGGTCTGTTCGCCAAGCCAGTGTATTTTTTTGCAAACGTTTAATCTTCAATGTGGTGTAGCCTCTAGTTGAAGCACTGTTGTTGTGATCTGCCTAGACTTTATATAGTTCTATCTGCCATGACCAATGGGTCTATTTCTGATTTTGCACTGTCGTGCTCTGTTGATGGGGTCTATTTCAACATGTTTGTTTATAGCACTAGTAGATAAATACCAGGCCTCCAGGAATTCCTGAGCTTGTCTTTCTTTTGCCTGTCCCTGTATTAAACATTGTCCCAGTTGAATTGGTGTCTGCCATTGTCAGTGTGTATTGACATGAGAGAGGACTTGTCATGTTGTTTTGTTGCAAGCTGATGCTCATGTATTCTGCTGGTGAGTTTCCTGCCCATTTCCCCTTTGTACTGTTTCTCTCGGTTGCTGCATGGTATTTCTAGACAAATCGACAACACAGACCGCCAATGAAACTATCGGTAAAGATAATAGCCGGTACGTACTGCACCCATGACTGACCACACACTTTGTATTTAATTACCAGGTGCACAAACAAATTAATGGGACACCCATCTCTGGGCTCACCCAACTCAGGGCTCATTGCTGAAGCAGTAATGCAAAGACAAGAAAACACAACCCAAACAATGGATCAGATACGTGGACAATACCTTTGTTATCATTAAACAGTCCAAGTTAGAAAGCACACGTCACCTAATTAATAGCATATTCACTGGGATCAAGTTCACCAGAGAAGAAGAGAATGACAATCGACTACCATTCTGGTAGAACAAATGAACAACAGTGAATTCCTTTCCAGAGTTTAAAGAAAGTTTACACATACAGACCAGATTCTTAATTACAACAGTAACCAACCCAACATCCACAAACTGAGCTGTGTCAAGACTCTATTTAAATGAGCTCTAATACACTGCAAAATCCCAGAGCTCCACAAAAAAGAAGAGGAACACTTACACAAAGTCTTTGCTAATAATGGGTACCCTAGCAACTTCATCTGCCAATGCCTAGCAAACAAACAACACCAAGAAAACATTGTGCACGCCAACACACTGACCACCCTATCCTGTATTAGAAATATCTCCGAACTGACTACAAGACTCCTACATCCTCTGGGTCTAATGACAGCACACAAACTCACAGTCACACTTCGCCAGTTACTATCCAAGACAAACACACAACATGCAGGACAACTGTGATATACAAAATACCATGCAGCTACTGCAAGAAACATTACAAAGGACAAACGGGCAGGAAACTGACCACCAGAATATATGAGTAACAGCTTGCAACAAAACAACATGATCAGTTCTCTCTCATGTCAATACACACTGACAATGAAGGACACCAATTCAACTGGGACAACATTACGATACTGGGACAGACAAAATAAAGACAAGCTTAAATTCCTGGAGGCCTGGTATTCTTCCACTGGTACTATAAACAAACATGTTGAAATAGATCCCATCTACAGACCGCGACAATGCAAAACCGGAAATAGAAGCACCCGCCATGACAAACAGAACCATATAAATTCTGGGCAGATCACAACAACAGTGTTTCAACCAGAAGCTACACAGCACTGAGGGTGTCATCAGTCGTGAGGTGAAACGTTTACAAAAAATCAATTGGCTCAGCGAACCAACCAACAACTCCAACCACAGTCCGAGCTACACAAAAACCTTATCCATATGATCACAGTCACAGACATTCTCCTTGGAATAGATACAGAGAGGTAGGCTAATGCTCTGTACTCATGGCATGAGATTGAATCTCATGATTGGAGATGGCGAAAATTGAACTCAATAAAAATCTGGAATTAAAATGAGTTTAATAATGAACATGAATCCATTATCGTTTGTCATAAAACCTCTCTGGTTCACTAATGCCCTTTAGGAAGGGCTTCGGCCCCCTTATCGGCTCTGGCCTACATGTGACTTCAGACCCACAAGATGTGGTTGACTCTTAACTGCCCTCTGAAATAGTCTACCATTTGTAATGATTGCTAGAAAGTCTCAAGACATTTGACACTATCCAGAACAAAGCAGCACATTTGAGTAACAATGTCAACTTTCACTCCCTTCACCATCCAGGCGCAGTAGCAGCAGTGTGTACTATCTGGAAGATGTATTGCAGGAATTCACCAAGGCTCCTTCATCAGCACTTTCCAAACCTGTGAACTCTATCATGAAAAGGAGAAAGGCAGGAGATATATGGGAATACTACCACCAGGAAGACCCCTAGCCACTTACCATTCTGGCTCGCAACTACATTTACTATTCCTTCATTGTCACTGGTTCAAAATTATGGAACTCCTTTCACAAAAGCACTGTGTACCACACAAACTGTTCCTCAACATCACCTTCTTAAGGGCAATGAGGGATGGACAATGAACATAGTCCCATTAATAATTTTTTTTAATGAGTCATACAGAATGGTTACAGTGAAAAAGAAGCCCATTCATCCTTGTGATTGCACCAACTCTTCAAATGAACACTTCACCCAGTGTCATTGCCTAGTTTTCTCCCTGAAACCCCCTCACATTGCTCCTTTGAGGATAATAGTCTAATTCCCTTTCAAACACTTCAGTTGAACGTGCTTCCACCAATCCTGAATTGCAGACCTTAACCACTCACCGAGTGAAAAAGTTTCTCATGTCAACTTTGCCAGTTACTTTAAATCAGTGCCCTGTCATTCTTTACCTTTTCACAAGTGGAAACAGTTTCTCCTTGTCTATTCTGTCAATACCCCTCATTATTTTCAACACCTTGGACAAAATCCCTCTTCTCCAAAAAAAAAGTTCCAATTTCTCCAATCAACTTTTGTAATTATTGATTCTTAACCCTGGAACCATTCTTGTTAATCTTTTCTGCACCTCTAATACTTTCACATCTTTCCTAAAATACGGCACTCAGAACTAGACACAATACTCCAGCTAACTAGTGTGTGATTTAAGTTGAACATTGCCTCCTCCCTCTTCTACTCTATGCCCCTAAGAGATACTGAATATTTTATTACCACATTCTCACACTGCCCTGCAACCCTTTTGGATATTACCATTATTTTATATTATCTCTCTACATTCTTCTTAACAAAATGAATCACTTAATATTTCTCCACACTGAACTTCATCTGTCACGAACCAATTTTGAGTTTTTGGTCGCAGACTCTTAATGGCCAGTGTCTTTATGGTCACCTTTTTTGGGGAGAGAATTGTCCCAGAGAACCTCAGTGGTGTTACAATGCAGAAGGAGATCTTTCTATAGCCAATGCCTGCATTGGCATCATTACCTAGTGACAATCACTCCTTTCCCATACCCTTGCATGTTATTTTTATCTAAATAAGCACATAGCAACCTCTTGAATGCCACAATTGAACCTGCCACCATCTCATTTTCAGGCAGTGAATTCCAGATCCTAACTACTGGCCCAGAGAAAAGGTTTCCTTGCTTCACTGTTGCTTCTTTTGCACAGCCTCTTGATCTTTTGACTTTTATAAGCACGAGATCATCTCCCTGTCTACTCTATCCAGTACCTTCTATCAGCTCGCCTCTCGGCCTGCTTCTCTCCAAAGAGAACAGTCCCAACTTCTTCATTCCTTCCTTATACTAAAGATTATCATTCCTCAAACTACTCTTGGAAATTACTTATGCACTCTCTCAATACATTCATATCCATCCTATAACAGCTAAGGTCTAACAAGTGTCTTGCACAAGTTCAACATAACCTTCTGAGGACATTAACCTAGAGTTCTGTATTACGAGTCAAATGAAATTACCACTGCACCACTGCCTCCCCTGAATCTCTACTCTCTTTAGACTTGTAGCCCCTAGTTTATAATGTCTTTCAATACTCTTCCTACCGATGTTCATCAACTCACATTTCTCTGCGTTGAACCTCATCTGTCACCCATTCACCCACTCCATCAACAGGCCAATGTCCTTTCATAAGTCCACATTGTCCGAACAATTTACATTTCTCCTAAGTTTTGTATCATCTGCAAACTTTGAAATTGTCCCCTGCCCAACAAGATCCAGATTATTAAAGTATATCAAGAAAAGCAAGGGTCCCAGTACTGAACCCTGGGGAACCCCACTTCAAGCCTTCCTCCAGGCTGAAAAATATTCATTGACCATTACACTCCATTTCCTATCACTCAGCCAATTTTGTATTCACATTGCTACTATCCCTTTTATGTCAGGACTTCTAACTTCCTTTTAAACCACTTATGCACTTTCTCTGATGTGTTCATATCCTTCCTGTACAGGGTACCCATAACAGTACATAATACGCTGAGTGTGGTCTAACAAGTATTGTACAAGTTCAACAACTCTTGTCCCCTATGCCCCTCTGCAGTGCAGAGGAAGGCCATTCAGTCCATTAAATCCATGTCTCGTGAAGACTATGGCAAATGCCAGCATTGCATCACAAAGCAGGATGGGACTAGGTCAAGGCACAGTGTCCAGCACCACAAAGGAAGTTAGAAAGTGTCACTGAAACAATTATTCATTTCCTGACTGTTTGCTTACTTTGATAAAGAGCTCAGGAGCTGGTTTAGAGCTCCTTTCCCCAGTGGCTGGAATCTATAACTGGGAGGATTTGCTTTGAGCAATTTTTATTGTCTATGTTACTCCAAATGTAATTGATTTTCAGATGCTCTAAAACCGCAGAGATCACTCTGATAAAGAATCATTAGACTTGAAATGTTAGCTTGCTCTCTCTCCATGGATGCTGCCTGACCTGCTGTGATTTCCAGCATTTATTGTTTTCAGTACAGATTCCAGCATTTGCAGTAATTTACCCCTCCATAATTAATTTTCAGTTCAGCCTACAGCTCGGTATGAAACTAATGTCAGGTTCTTCCTCTTGCAGTCTGCACAGAAGCCAAATTTGTTCCTTCACAACCAGGAGTGGTTCTTCCACACTGAGAAAGGTTGGTATGAAAGGAGATGTTGCTGGGGAAAGGATTTGGTGGGTACAGAATGTTATAAATTAATATGCAGCACTAGGGGCCAAGGGGCCCAAGTTTTCTTATTGCACTGATTAATATGTTGTTGAGATTCCAACTGAAATTCTCATAGACTGGTGTGAGGGAGCATCCTGGTATCTCTGGTTGGATATAAACTTAATTACAGCATCACTAAATTGTCCAGGAGTAAATGGGAGTGTTCAAAGAGTTTTTATTTTTAAAAAACACTTCCTCTTTTGTCAAATTATTCCCTCGTGCGGTGCTTGCTGCAGTTGTCATGGAGATTGTGATTTGATTGCTGGTGACTTCAGACAAGTGTTAATGAAGTCGGAGGACCACCCTGGATCCCAGTGAAAACATTTTGCACAGACTTCACTAGCGTCACTGCCCCTTGTGCTGCGGTGGAGTCTGTTCACTCCATGTATTTTTTAATTTTCTTTCTAATATTCTTTCCCTCTCTTCCTCCAACATTTCCTCTCGCTTCCCACACAACACACCTCCCTCACCCACCCCACCCCACAATCTAGACGGACACACATTCTTACCCACCACAGCGACATAACAAAAGGAAAGACTCACAATTTTCTTGCACATTTCACAACCTCAGAATTCTCATCAGCAATTCACAGCCAATGAAATTAGTTTTTAAAGGTGACCTTTTTTTGGCCAGTGTTCAAAACAAATGAACTAATGTGCACACAGCAAGATCCCATTGACAGCAATTTGATGCAGACCTGATATCAGCCTCCAGGACAGTACAGAACTTGTTGATTCTTCCTTGAATGGAGCCAGTCCTCTTACCATCACCCTCCTCTACCTGGCTAAACTTATTCTCACATTGAACAACTTTACCTTTGACTCCATTCATTTCTTCTCTAGCTGCAGGTCCAAGCCATGCCTGTCTTTACATGGGGCCAGTCAATTTTTATTTTCATGCAAGTCCTTCTTAGAGCCCCTCCCTCACTTCTTCTGATACATTGTTGACTGCTTTGCTGCCACTTGCTGCTCTCACCCAAAACTGTTATGTCATCAATAATGCTTCCAGTTTCCACTGGGCCCTTGACATTACCTCTGCTCTCAACTTTTCCTTCCTTTCACATTCCTCAACTCCCCTGCCTCCATTTGTGGAATAAGTTATTGGCTGATATTCACTGCAGGTGCACTTACTCCTTGGTTACAGTTCCTCACACCCTGAGCCTTCTCAGGACAGTATTTAATTTTCCCAGTTCCTCCATCACATCTGTTCTGACAATGCCATCTATCCATACTCGCACTCTGACATGTCTTCCTTTTTCCTCGGCCGAAGACTCCTCCTCACCATCGTTAACAGGGTGCTTCACCATGCCCATTCTAATCCTAAAACGTCTACCTTCAATCTCCCAGAATTATGATCACGTTCCCATGGTCCCTACCTTCTATCACACAAACCTTCACATTCAACAGATCATGAAGGTGCTGTAAATGGTAGATCAAATTGAGATACATCTTGCCCCCTCTCCTGACCTCCCCTTTCAACATTCTGATGAGAGTGTTCCCTCTGTGGCACCCTGGTCAACTCCTGAGTCACCCCAACAAACCCTCTGTTCCCATCAAGATCCAGCACCTGCTGGTTTACTTCCTTTTACCCCACCTCCCATGGTTCCTCCTTCTTGATGAACATTGATTTACTTATACATCTTTTAAACCCCTGTTCTGTGTTAGCTGCTTATGATGCAGTCTGACCTAGAATAGGAGGACCCAAATGCGGATTGGGTGACTGCAAACTATTGGTGGCTGGTCATTTTAATTCTGCTCTCCATCCCTATTCTGGCCTTGGCCCCTAGCCATTCTCGTTATTTCAGTAGAAGTGCAATGAATCTTGCACTTCAATACTTTTGCAGCCTTCTGGATTCATCATGGAGTTGTTGTGGGGAAAATCACCAGCCTCAGAGTCAGAGTCGGGGTTAAATGACAGAATTTATTGTACAAGGACATACCAGAGCTCCAGGGAGAGAAAGACACTAAGAGCACAGTGGTCAGCTGCGAGTCTTCTCTCAACCCGGAGCACATGTCAAGATACTTTTATACATTTTGTAATATAATAGGTTGGTGATGAGGTTTTGCTGTAGTAATGGGAGCTAATCACTCTTCCTGAGAAGGACGATTATTGCAGCACTGGCCATTAATACTTTGTATTGAGTCAGTATCAAACTGTTAGCATTTCCATCAAAGGTTTTGGCTGGACCCAGACACTTCAGGGGGCAACCCACCTTAAACTAATCAACTAGGTTGTGAGTGCATTGTGCTGGCATTCTGGTAGCCCCAGGCAGTGTCTGTGTTTGCTCTGCTGTCTCTCTCCATATTGTGGTCCAGGGACCATCTTGTGTGTCAAGTGGCCAATTTATAGCTCAGCGGCCATTTTGTGTGTCCGTGTGCCTAGTGTCACCCTGCCCCATGCCATCTCCCACTTCAGGGTTCTGCAACATCAGGTCATAAATTGCTACTTCCATTTATTTTCTTAGACAGCACAGTTATAATGATTTTCTGTTACCACCACACCTCCCCTTTACTTTTGATTCTGTGCTTGTCCTATTATCTTGCCCCTTTGGCATTTATTTTCTCCAGTCTCCCACCTTATCACAGAGCTTTTCTTTTGTATTTTCACACATTCGTCCTTTTCCAACCTCTGTACTCACTTAAAACCTCTTACATATCTAACCTTTTCCAGTTTTAATGGAAGCTCATCAACTTGACAGCTTAACTGTGTTGTGTTCCTCAGATGCTGTTTGATGATTTGCAGCATTATTAGTTTTAATTTCTGACTCCATAACCCATTGTCTTTTTTTTTTGCAATACAAACTCAAACTTTGGTTCAGAGAAGAGGGCAAATTTCTGCTTTGTGTAATCCTGATATCAAGCCACAATAAGAGTGTTTACTTTATGTTTGCAGGCTAATGTAGCAGAGTTGAAGCAACCTCCATCATCTTGTGACCAGTACCTGGGGAAGACAGTGTTTATCTGGGTCCCAAACCCCTCATACGATCGGAGACGGCAGAAAAAGCGGACACAATCGTAAGAATGGATGGTTTCTTCTGTCAAAACGTACTTCCCCAATAATTAAAACACAACATGAAAAGACAATCATGGAGTTTTTGGATCTTTTGGACATTTTACCTCCCTATTCTGCTACTTACAACATCTAGCTGGAAGGTCAAAAGGAGCAAGTTGCAAAGACTAGGCTTGTGTTCCATGAAGGGTCACTCGCCCCAAAACGTTAACTCTGATTTCTCTCTACAGATGCTGTCAGACCTGCCAAGTTTTTCCAGCAATCTATATTTTTGTCTGGTGTTCCATAGACTAGGCTTGTGTTCCATAGATTAGGCTCGTGTTCCCATCAGTATTGAAGATTAGGGTGTGATCTAATTGTGCGCTTTTAAAAAGTAATAATTGGTGTCAAGTTGGAAATGTAGCAGCCCATATGCACACAGATAGGTCCCACAATTGACCAGATGTCAATTTTAAACCCACCTGAGGAGAAGGATAGACTTTCTGTATCATCTAAAAAGCAGCATCTCCAAAACTGCAGAACTCCGCTGGTCTAGCCCAAGTGCTCGCCTCTGGAACGGGGCTCAGGCCAACTCAGCCATAACTGGCACCTAGGGCAAAGATTTCTTTCAAAAGTTAGTTTGAATAATTCAATTGCTTCTGTTCCTGTGTTTTATTTTTATTGGCCCATTTTATTTGTATTTAAACATTATTTTCACAGTCCGTCCCTAATTCTCAGACTATGCTCCAAGTTCTAGGATCTGCAACCAGTGGAAAACGTTTATTTTTATCTACCCCATCATTTCCAAACATTTCTAAAAGATTTTGATCAGATCACCATTGACCTTCTAAATCCTAGAAAAAACAGACCTACTTTGTATAATCTTTCCTCATAATGTAATCCCTGAAATCCAGGTATCATTATTGTGAACCTACATAGTTCTCCCTCCAAGGCCAATATAACCTTCCCAAAATGTGGTGCTCAGATCTACTCCTAATGTGTTCTAACCAGGGTTTGTATAACTGCAGCATAACTTCTCATTCTTGTGTTCCAGTGCTCTAGATATTAAGGCCAGCATTCCATTAGCTTTCATGACTTCTTCTGCTCCTGTTTGTGACATTTTAAATGTCTATGCACTGAACTCCCAAGCCTCTTTGGACATCCACTTTATTTCAGCAAATCTGGATACATGACCTTTATGTGCCAATATCCAAGTTGTTAATAAATCATGTGAATAACTGAAGCCCTAACACAGATCCTTGACCACTTAGGGTGATGAGTGCCTTGGAAGGATACTTGCAGGTGGGGTTTCCCGAAGTACGTACCACCTTTATCCTTCTAGATGGTAGGGTCAAGGATTAGGAAGGCACTGTGGTCAGTTTGCTGCAATGTGGATGGTGTGGTGGGTGCGACTGTGCATTGGGTGGTGGTGAATTGTTCCGATTAGCTGCACCAAAAGGATTTGAAAACTATTTGAAGTGATTTCATTGCCTCAGGCTGTGGTTACTTTATTTGTAGATGTTAAGTTTGAGTTGTGAAACATATGATCCAATCTCCGATGTAAGATTTGTGCTTTGGTAGTGTCATAGTTTTCATTTTTACTGACACGTTCTCTCATGATATTAAACAGCATCACATCTGCACGGCAGGTCACTGTCCAAGAACTCAGGTTCCAGGGTCAGCCCCATGACGAACAGAAACAAAGTCAAAAAACGGTGAGTCTCAGCCATAACACACTCTGCAGTTTATCAGTCACTTTAAACATGGCTAACTTATTAGCAGCTGTCCCTTTTTTTTAAAGTAAAAACTTGAATTTCTGTAGTGGCATTATTACCTCAGAGAATTCCAAAGTGTTTTACCAGCAATGAAGTGTTTATTTTAGGTATTGCGGCAGACAATTTCCACATGGCAAGGCCATGTAAACAGCAATGTGATAATGAGCAGATATTCTGTTCTACCAATGTTAGCTGAGAGACAAATATTGGATACCAAGGCAAACTGGTCCTCCTCTACTTCAAAATAAAGCCAAGGGGGTCTGTAATAGCCACTGGAAAGGGCAGGAGGGATTTCAGCATCACATTTCATATTAAAGGTGTCACTGTGGATAACAGGCTCCGGTCTCTGCCATGGGACTCGAACCTATGACTTTC
The DNA here is from genome assembly GCF_037043375.1 of Chiloscyllium plagiosum. Classification (NCBI taxonomy): domain Eukaryota; kingdom Metazoa; phylum Chordata; class Chondrichthyes; order Orectolobiformes; family Hemiscylliidae; genus Chiloscyllium; species Chiloscyllium plagiosum. The sequence goes on from NW_028270159.1 coordinate 48,135,662, forward strand.
TGACACAGAATTGAGAAAGCTACAAGTGAAGCAAAGCTGGGCTACCTCTTGCGAAGGCCACGAGTCAGTAGGAGCATAACTAGGCCAATCGACTCTGCTCTGCCATTCAATGAGATCATGGCTCATCTGATAATCCTCAACTCCACTTTTCCTCTTGATTCCCTCACTGTTTAAAATCTGTCTCAGCCTTGAATATAACAACTCAGCCTTAACAGCCCTCTGTGGTAATTCCACAGATTCACTACCTCAGGGAAAAATTCCATCTTATCTCTTAAGGCATAGAATCCTCTGGTTCTATACTCTCCCAGAAGGATATCCATCCTTTCAGCAATTACCATGTCAAGTCCTTTATGAATCTTATATATTTCACTAACATCGCTTTTCACTCTTCTAAATTCCATTGAGAGCAGGCCCAAACTATTCAATCTCTCCTCAGAATATCCCTCCCACCTGGAGTCCATTTAATGAACCTTTTCTGGACTGTCTCCAATGTTTCCTTAATTAAAGGGACCAAAACTGTTCACAGCTCTGACAAATGCCTTGTATAATTTTAGCAAGGCTTCCCTATTTTTCTACTCCATTCTCTTTATGTAAAATCCCATGTTCCAATCGCCATCCCTTTTACCATCTGAGCTTGGAAGTTAGCTTTTTTGTGATTCATGTGTGAGGACCCCAAATTCCTATTTGCTGCAACTTTCTGCATTTAAAAAGTATTCAGCTCCTTGAATCTTCCCACCTTACACTTTCCCACATTGTATTTTATCAGCTAAGTCTTTTGCCCACTCATTTAACCTGTCCATATCTCTCCACAGACTCTTTGTGTCATCCTTAATATTTGCCTTCTCACCTACTTTTGTCATCCACGAACTTGACACTTTCCTCATCCAAGTCATGAGTATGTATTGTAAATAATTGTGATCCCAGTACTGATTCCTGTGTACTCTACAAGTTACATGTTGCCCGCTTTATCTCAACTCTGTCTTCTAATTGCCAATCCTTTATTCAGACAAATATACCACCTCCAACAGGATGTGATTTTATCTTATTAAGTAGTGTTATATGCAGTACCTTCTTGAACACCTCTTAGAAATCCAAACTATCCCAAAAGAATTCTAGTAAATGTCAGGTATGAGGCCATTTGTATTATTACATATTTCCAGAAGTTCTGCTATTAAATCCGGCTCAGTGGCTAGCACTTTTGCCTCACCAGGGACCCGGGTTTGATTCCCACCTCGGGCAACTGTCTGTGTGGAGTGTGCACATTCTCCCTGTGTCTGCATGGATTTTCTCCAGGTACTCCGGTTTCCTCCCACAATCCAAAGATGTGCAGGGCAGGAGAATTGGCCATGCTAAATTGCCCATAGTGTTAGGTGCATTAGTCAGGGGTAAATATAGAGTAGGGGAATAGGCCTGGGTGGTTTACTCTTCAGAGGGTTGGTGTGGACTTGTTGGGCTAAAGGGCCCAACAAGGGCCTGTTTTCATACTGTAGGGAACTAGTTAATATTATTTGTATTTTGTCCAGGACTTTTTTAAATCTAAGAGTTCTCGGATTCTAAGAATCTAAGGATGCCGCCGCTATCTATGTTCCTGCTTCCTTTATTAACCTAGAAGCATCCCATCAGGTCCGGGGTTTATCAGCCTTAGCCCCATTAGTTTCCCTAGTACTTCTTCTGGAATAATATTTATTCTGTCTTTTCCTCACCATCCTGTGCCACTAGATAGGATATTTTTGGAATTCCATTAATGTCCTGTAGCGTGAAGATGGATGCAAAATATTCATTCAGCTTCTCTGTCATTTTATGGTTCCCCATTATTATTTTTCCAGCCTCATTCTTTAAGGGGCTTATGTTCACTTTAGCCTCTCACTTCCTTTTTTATATATTTAAGGAAGCTCTCCCTGTTCATATTTATATTATTTGCAATTTTATCCTCAAAGTTTAATTTCTCTCTATTATTTTTGATCTTTGTTTGGCTTATAAAACTCTCCTAATCTTCTAGCTTACTACTAAAACTTCACCACATTGTATGTTTTTTTCTTTCAATTTGTTTCCATCCTCAACTTCCTAGATTAATCAGGGTTAATGTATTCCCTTCCTGGAATCCTTCTTCCTCACTGAGACATATCTTTGTTGAGAGTCATGAACCATCTTCATAAATGTCTGCCATTGTTCACCAGTTATCTTTCCCATTTGCTGCATTCAAGCCAAACAGGCTTATCTCCATTTCCACTTCACTGCCTCCCCCTCCTTTGTCAATAACCAATCTAACACTGCTCAACTCTGACAAAGAAAGCTCCCAATGGAATTAATTTAACCCCAATACTGACTGTCACCTTCATCCTTCCATTAATGTTACAAACAACAAAGGCTCAGATTTTATTCTGTATCCCAACATGTTACTTCTCTGGTTGCCTCTTAAGTGTCACAATTTGACAGTTCCTTGTGGTACAATGCTGCAATCCTCCAAGGTTGACAGAAATCTTCTGTCCTGACATCCTCCCCTGAGATTGCTTATGGCCTGCCTGAGTCATACAGCATAGAAACTGTTGTTTCAGTCCAACCAGTCATGCTGAACATAATCCCAAACTAAACTAGTTCCACCTGCCGGCGCCTGGCACCTGAGTTCATGTTTAGTCTTTCAAATGTGGCTACTGGAGGAACACTGCTTTCCAAAGGTAGATGGAGGGGCTACATGGCAAGAATTGAAGGTTATAACGATTATTTCTCTTCTCAGAAAAAGAAGGCAAAAGACTATGTCCCTACTGGTGGGCAACCATACACCTTCCTTGCCAGACAACAGCAGCTCCTCAAGGAATGGAAAGATACAACAAAGGGCAAAAAACATTTACTAGAGTTGGCTGGACCAAACCAGAGGTAATGTAGAAAAAGCAAGCCTGGATCATGCATAACATTGAGAGAGTGAAATATTGCTGTGTTAGAGAAAAATATGACCACTGCAGGGCAATGTGCTTAATGCCGATTAATGAATCTCAGTCAAGTGACTGAATTACTTTTACAGTTAGTGCTTTAGCTGACAGCTCTGAGCAAGGCAACACAGCAGTTCAGTGGTTAGCCTTGCTGTCTCACTGTGCCAGAGACCTGTCACCAGCCTTGGATGACAGTCTGTGTGTAGTTTAGACATTCACCCTGTGTCTGTGTGGGTTCCCTCCGGGTGCTCTGGTTTCCTCCCACAGTCCAAAGATGTGCAGGCTAGTTGGATTGGTCATGATAAATTACCGATAGTGTGCAGGCTGGTTGGATTGGCCATGGGAAATGTGGAGTTACAGAGATAGGGTAGAGGGCTGGGTTTGGGTGGGATGCTTTTTGGAGGATCAGTGCAAACTCAATGAACCAAATTGCCTCTTTCCACACTGTGTGGATTCCATAACAACATCACAAACAAGTTGTACATTGGATTCATTGAACAAGTTGGTCTAGGTTAGTTCCCAGATAGTCTTTCTCATTCTCTTGCTGTCCTTGTAAACACTGTGGGTCTCTTGTGTCTTTGCTCACTATAGTAACCGTGCAGTTGAGCAGAGACTGAAATAACACTATGTCATGTACAAAAGCCACCTAAGACTCATCGGCTGTGATTTCTCTTGCTGGTTTGGGAAAAATCCTCACTTTTCACTCCTGACTGTTAAAAATGATTGCCTGCATTTCATACTTTCATTCTGAGGAAGGGGTACTGAGTGAACAGGAAAGACACTCGAAGAGGCAGACCAGTTCCTAAAAGGAAAACATCTTTTCTGCTCCCACCTCCTCACTCCCTTCACTCTCAATGCACCATCCTTGTCAACATATATCCCTACAGCCACTCTCCAAACCCTCATAGCCCCTGCATCACTCAACGCCTTCACCATCTACTCATTTCCCATGGCCTTTCTTGTCCCATATGCCCCAAATCATCCCCATGTCCCATTATAGCCCCTATCCTAATTCAGAGCCACTGATCTCCTACCATCTTTTGCCCATCCCTCTCCATGCCAACTCACTGAGTATCCAGCGTGGACATTCTTCAGAAAGCATCTTGATAGAAAATGAAGTTACCAGTCAATTGGTTATGTTACAACTGAAACAAATACACATTCTCACTGTTATAAAATAAACATCCAATCCAGTGAAATTGTAAGAACAAATCCTGTAAGAAAACAAACATCTTACTCTAGTGTTTAATAACTTATATAATTTGGGAGAAGATTTGTAGCTCGGGTGCTCGTTGTTGTTGTGGGTCTGTTCGCCGAGCTGGGAATTTGTGTTGCAGACGTTTCGTCCCCTGTCTAGGTGACATCCTCAGTGCTTGGGAGCCTCCTGTGAAGCGCTTCTGTGATGTTTCCTCCGGCATTTATAGTGATTGGTATCTGCCGCTTCCGGTTGTCAGTTCCAGCTGTCCGCTGCAGTGGCTGGTATATTGGGTCCAAGTCGATGTGCTTATTGATTGAATCTGTGGATGAGTGCCATGCCTCTAGGAATTCCCTGGCTGTTCTCTGTTTGGCTTGTCCTATAATAGTAGTGTTGTCTCAGTCGAACTCATGTTGCTTGTCATCTGAGTGTGTGGCTACTAAGGAAGTGGCAGATACCAATCACTATAAATGCCAGAGGAAACATCACAGAGGCGCCTCACAGGAAGCTCCCAAGCACTGAGGATGTCACCTAGACAGGGGACGAAACGTCTGCAACACAAATTCCCAGCTTGGCGAACAGAACCACAACAATAACTTATATAATCAAATATTTCACTTGCAGAGTGAATAAACATCTTGGTCAAGCACTTAAAAAACTTATGTCAAAAGATATTTCCATTCAATAACCAACTGGAGATATCCAGCAATAGACACCACTTTGTGAAAATAATAATTTAGGAAATCATTCATGCAGCATAAATTCTACATTTCTTTACATAACCAGGTGCTATGAAACACCTCACGAGTTTTTTTTAGTATCATGTGTTTTTATGATAATTTCTTGACAACTGTGCAAGTCCTAATGGGTTTATACATTTCTTAAGCACAAACATGTTTCTCTTAAACTCAAAGGATACCGAGCCTCAACCAAACATGTCTCTGGATCAGATCCAACTGATAGTTTATCTCTCCGAAAGAGGAGAAGTGTAAAACATTCCGGTAGCACTCATCCCTCATACTCTCTCACTCCTCACATATGCCAACCAAATGTAACCTAACGTCCTCTACCCATCCCCAAGGCCTCTCACACCTCGACGCCAAATTAGTGTCTACTTCCACCTGCTGTCCTTGACCCCCTTCACCTTCTATGTCAACTCATTGAGTATCCCAGATGGTGCAGCTCCAACAACACTCAAGAAGCCCGACACAACCCAGGACGAAGCAGCTGTTTGAGTGGCACCCTTTCTAACATCTTCAGTGTTTACTCCCTCCACCAGCAAGACACAGTGGTGGCAATGTTTGCAAGATGCTCTGCAGTGAGTCAAACTAAAGATACAATCTACCATCTAGAAGGACAAGGGCAGCAAATATCTGGGAACACCACCACCTGCACGTTCCCTCTAAGCCGCTCATTATCCTGACTTAGAAATATTTTACCATTCCTTCAGCATCACTGGGCAAAAATTCTAGAACTCCCTCCGTAATGGCACTGTGGATAAGAAATACCATTTTAGTGAATGCAACCGGTCATTTAAGTGGCCAGCAACCTCTGAGAACAGTGCATTGTGAACCACAGCCTGCCCCAATCCTGACCCCACAAAAATTACAGATGACAGGTTTGTGGACAGATCTTGAGATTCCTGGTATTTTAGCCATGACATCCTGGTCAAAATCAGGACCATGGAGGTCATTGAGTGTACAGGAGATCAAAAGGCCAATCAAGTACATGCTAGGTCTCTGTAGATCAACCCAGTTGGTTTCATTCCCAAGTCCCTGCAAACTTTTTTCCCTCAAATATCCATCAAAATTCCTTTCAAAATTGTTAATTGTATTCACTTTATCCACCCTTGTAGGTCATGAGTTCCAGGTTATTACCATGTGCTGCATAAAACTTCCCTGCATCTCTTGACCAAAACCTGTATTTCCTTCTACCATTAACCAGTAGGAACAACTTTTCTTTATCTGTAATACTATGTCATAATCTTGTATACCTTAATGAATAAAGGCCAATATGTTTTGCGTAATATTTCAAGATCTCCTGCCACCTCACAGATCCAGGATCCTCTGTTTCTATACATTCTTTAGAACTGGACAATTAAGTTTATATTATTTCTCCTTATAATATTTCACCTTCTTCCAAGATACTCTCCACATATTTCTCTCTATTAAGTTCTATTTTCCACTTGTCTGCCTATTTGCTAACCTATCTCTATCCCATTGCAAGTAATTTTTTTAACCTTCCTCATTGTTTGTTACCAAACTTGGTGGTGTGACATCAGTAAATGTTGAAATTTGAAACTTTATTCCAATGTTTTATATGCATTCCTTGTATTGAACCTTGGGAAACACCAGTGTGATCCATTTTCCAGTTTGAAAAATAACCATTTAACATGACTCATTGCTTAATGTACTTAAACCAGTTCTTCATCCAACCTGACACTGGTCTCTGTATTTTATGAGCCTCAATTTTGGTAACCAGATTTTTATGACATACATTCTATAAATCCATAGATGCAGCCTTCATAGCATTTCCTTCATCAAAACGTTTCTTGGTTATCTCATCAAAAAATATTTGATTCATCAAGCATGATATTTCTTCTACAAATCCGTTCTGGTCCTGACTAATGAAATCAAACTAAGTGCCCTTTGATTTGTCTTCCCCCAATTATTGTTTCTAAAACCTCACCCACCATTATATTGAACTGACCAGACTGTAGTTGATAAGAATGTCTTCGGATCCTTTCTTGAATACAGATGTCACATTGGCTACTCGGTTTTCCTCTGGAACACTGTCCAATCCAGGAAAGATGATCACAAACCTTCAACTATTCCCACTCCCAGTTCCTTTAACAATCTAGAATGTAAGCTATTGAGATTTGGGGTGCAACTTTTCCAGTCCCTGAATGATGAAGGCAATGACAAATTAATTGGGAAACTACAGCGAGATCAGAAAAATTAAGTTCTCTCATATCCACAGAAAGTACAATTTTCCACCTATGGGAATCTCAGTATGAAGCAGCCTATTTCCAAACATTAACATCTCATTTCTATCTGATCTCACCTCATTTATATGTAGTTTGATATTTTCCCAGGCAGCGGAGAGAAACTAGACAGCAATAATTCCCAACATGAAAGCCTGGGTAGGTACCAGGAGGCTGCAGCTCACTGATGCCTTCTCATGTTGTCCATCTTGGTCAATATTCCCAACATCACAGGACACACTCTATGGGCAATGACTGTCTGCACTCACTGTATATTATGGTTGGTATCAGCAAAGTGTCAGCCTTACCACATCATCAGGACAGAGTTGGGAAAAAAAGATTAATACAGTTCAGTACTTCAACGGTGCACCTTGGAGTTCAGTGATACCATACATTGTGATTATGTGGTCAGGTTGCTTTGCACATAATTACAGACCCCCATCTTGTGCATTGGAAGAAAGAGCATTGTAATACTTTTTGCTTGCTTCGTTGACACTCACTCACTCTGGGTACTCACAGCATCTCTGCCTTGCCATTTAGCACATACAGGTTACCAGATAGCTTCAAAAGTAGAAATTTCTGGAAAAATTCAGCAGAACTTTTTTTCTGAAGGGTCATTGGACCCAAAATGTTAACTCTGCTTTCTCTCCATAGATATTGCCATACCTGCTCAGGTTTTCTAGCAATTTTTACATTATCTTTACATTTCCCATAGTTGTTCTTATAACAAAAACAGAAATTGTTGGAGAAGCTCACTCACTCACTCCAATCACAGACTCCAATTATTCATTCACTTGAATCACTTGCAGGAGAAGGGTGACCTGAACAATGGGGTGAGGCAGATAACTGATGGAGGATCACATTGATCTATCACCTTCCACCCTTGAATGGATGGATCTGAGGGGCACAGTTCCAGTGCAATGGATCCAATGACACTGGGCAATGCTGAGGGCATCTTGTGTGATGCTATTTGCTGGCTTATTCACCTTCTCGACTAAATTCTCATCTTCAAGCTGAAATATGTCTTGAATTGGAGGCTGTGCATGGAAATGACCTCATACATTCTCCCAAGCTCTTTACCCTCAGCCTTCCCCTTATGCTTCTGTGCTTTCAGTTACCCAGATTTGCAGACTGTTCAACCTTTGCAGCTTCATAAGTAAGTGCACTAGGGGGTACAGAGATTGAAGAAAGATTCAGTGGCACTTCAACACAGTTCAGACACCAGCACATTGGGAAATTGGAGGCATATGGTGAGTATCCATGAACAAGTGGGCTGCAGCCAGGCCAGGGTGATAGGTCAGATTGTCTACAAACTCCCCAGAGTACAAGCTTTCAGACTAGTTCACTTGCAGGACAATGTCTCTGTTGGAATGATGTAGTGATTGGAACCTCGTAAACCTCACTGACTGCGAGGCTCTTGTTTGAGGTTGTTAAGCTGGGCCAATCAGGAAAGCCTTGGCTGACCTATACAATCAGGAGAAAATAACTAAACACTACCGCTGTTTGACGGTGGTGTGTGGGGGCTTAGAAAACAAAAACATATCATTGGTGGGTTATGGTTAGATTTAGGGTCATACCTGGTGAAACTCACCACTTAGGGCGGCACGGTGGCACAGTGGTTAGCACTGCTGCCTTACAGCACCAGAGACTAGGGTTCAGTTCCTGCCTCAGGCGACTGTGTGGAGTTTGCGCATTCTCCCCCGTGTCTGCGTGGGTTTCCTCCGGGTGCTCCGGTTTCCTCCCACAGTCCAAAAATGTGCAGGTTGGGTGAATTGGCCAAGCTAAATTGCCCGTAGTGTTAGGTGAAGGGGTTAATGTAGGTGAGTGGGCCGCGGGTCGGTGTGGACTTGTTGAGCTGAAGGGCCTGTTTCCACACTGTAATTAATCTAATCTTATTCCAGATCATTTTTGTCACCAAGAGTTTGATTGGCAATCACTAGCTCTTATCACATTGTTTGAAAAGGGAGAAATGTACTGAAAATAATTACTTAAAAAACAAAAAAAACATAACTAGGAGAAGAAGAAAAATATATAACCAAGAGATTTGAATCTCCTCAGTTGAGGACTGACTCCAAGCTGGATGGCCACAGCCAATGTACTGTGCCCTAGCAAATAAAGGGTGACTTGGTGACGGGATACCAGCCTCTGTGCTCTTATTTCAGTCGCAACAAGGATAGAATAGGACATGCCTGAAGAACAACTGTCATCTTGGTGTTGGGGTAAGCATTTCTGGCATCATGCCTCTATTTGGGAAGCTTGACTCATTTGACGCTGTTGAAGAAGACTGGATCCAGTATGTGGAAAGAACATAATTGTTTTCGGGGCAAATGACTTTGGGACAGATGAAAAGCAATGAGTAACCCTTCTGACTATGTGTGGACCTGCAGCATTTTCGGTTATAAAAGGCTGAACTTGAGACACCAGTCACTAAATCCTTCCAGAAGTTCACAGAGTTGGTTAAGGAATGTTACAACTCCAAACCTCCTCTAAACGTGAGATGCTATTGGTTTTACTCAACGTTTAGAAAATCAGGGGAATCCATATCGGGATTTTTGACAAGGTTACAAAGACTTGCAGAGGCATATGATTTTGGGCTGACCCTAAATGAGAAGCTGAGAGACCATTTGGTATGTGGGATTAATGACATAACCATGCAGATGCGCCTACTAACTGAGGCCCAACTGGACTTAAAACAGGCAACGTAGCTGGCTTTGTCATTAGAAAGTGCAGCAAGTGGAGAATGGGAACTACAATGTATCCTAATGGAAGCAGACACTCTCACTGAGCTCAGGGAACACCACTTGTGTGTAGGCAATCGCAGGGCATGTCCTGAGCAGAGGGACCCTAGGCCAACCCATCTCAGGACCCAACAACATAGCCAAGCCTCAGCGAAGTGGCTAAAAGTTCTTCAGGATTTGGGTCGACAAGTCATTGTAGTTGTTACCGGTGTGCGGACACAAAACAGCAAAGGAGTCCTGCAAGGCCTGACTCGAATAGAAAAACTCAGAGATGAGGAGAGTGCACACCCTGGAAAGTCCCCCTATATGTGGATTGGAACAATTAAATTGCTTAGTGACACCCAAATCAGAACCAATTAATGTTTGGTTAAATGGTCAACCAGTTCCCATGGAGGTCAATACTGGTGCAGCTGTATCTGTGGTTGCAGAATCCATCTTTAATAAGATTCACTTGGACTCCAACCTTTAAGTTTGTGCAAGACCTCAGCCAGACTGAGAATATGCACCACGGAACTGTTGCAGATTAAGGGTACGAATTCGGTTCCGGTCTCCTATGAGAAGCAGTTGATGCAGTTATCATTGACGATAGTAAAAAGGATGGGCCCAAGCCTATTGGGGCGGTATTGGTTGAGAAAGATTCACCGAGATTGATTCAACATTTTTCAATTGGAAACATGCTGCCTCAGTGAAGTCTTAGTGAAATACCCAGCAGTCTTTCAAGAAGGGTTTGACACTATCAAAGGAACCAAAGCCACTTTACATGTTGAGTAGGACGCAATTCTGAGATTTTGAAAGGTTCACCCAGTGCCATTTGCCTTGTGGGCAAAAATGGAGGCGGAAATCAGGAAGCTGGGGAGCAAAAGAATCATCAAACCAGTGCAGTTTGCAGAATGGGCATCACAGGTTGTACCGTGCACTAGTAAATAAAGGGTGACTTGGTGATACAAACTGATAAACACTGGTAAAAACTAGGAAAACACAGGTAAACATGTACACTAAGATGCTTAGGGCAATAAAAGAGCAATCAACTCCCATTACTGACTAGGAACACAGAGGACTTGGACTCCACCATGACACAGAACACAGCACAGGGGTGACCTTATAGAGGATTATAAAATCATGAGGGATTTGGTTATGATGTCTTTTCCCTAGAGTGGGGATTTCAGGGCAGGGGCATATTTTAATGTGAGAAGAGAAGGAATTAAAAAAGACATGAGGGGCAACTCTGTTACACAGAGTGGTTCATGCTGCCAAAGGAAGTGGTGGGATGCGAATACAGTTACAACATTTATAAGGCATTTTGTGCAGGTGCAGGTGTTGGACTGGAATGGACAAAGTCAGAAGTCACACAACACCAGGTTATACTCCAACAGCTTTACTTGAAATCACAAGCTTTCAAGAGAGCTGCTCCTTCATGAAATGCAGGGAAGTGCACAAGCACAGAATTTATGGGCAGAGAGACAATGGCAAGATAATTCCAGGTAGAGTGTCAACAGATAAGTACAAATAGTAAGAATGGAGTGTCGATAGCTGAATAGCACGTCATAGAGTCATAGAGATGTAGAGCACGGAAACAGACCCTTCGGTCCAACTTGTCCATGCCGACCAGATATCCCAACCCAGTCTAGTCCCACCTGCCACTACCTGGCCCATATCCCTCCAAACCTATTCATATACCTATCCAGATGCCGCTTAAATGTTGCAATTGTACCAGCCTCCATCACTTCCTCTGGCAACTCATTCCATACATGAACCACCCTCTGCATGAAAAAGTTGCCCCTTAGGTCTCTTTTATATCTTTCCCCTCTCACCCTAAACCTATGCTCTCTAGTTCTGGACTCTCCCACCCCAGGGAAGAGACTTTGTCTATTTATCCTTTCCATGCTCCTCATAATTTTATAAACCTCTATAAGGTCACCCCTCACCTCCAATATTCCAGTGAAAACAGCTCTAGCCTATTCAACCTCTCCCTATAACTCAAATCCTCCATCCCTTGCAACATCCTTGTAAAAGTTTTCTGAACCCTTTCATTAGGCCTGTTTGTAAATTGGTGATTCCCTGTACTCTCAATGCTGTCAAATCACTTGAGGATTATAGAGTCATAGAGATGTACAGCATGGAAACAGACCCTTCGGTCTAACCTGTCCATGCCAACCAGATATCCCAACCCAATCTAGTCCCACCTGCCAGCACCCAGCCCATTTCCCTCCAAACCCTTCCTATTCATATACCCATCCAAATGCCTCTTAAATGTTGCAATTGTACCAGCCTCCACCACATCCTCTGGCAGCTCATTCTATACACGTACCACCCTCTGTGTGAAAAAGTTGCCCCTTAGGTCTCTTTTATATCTTTCCCTCTCACCCTAAATCTATGCCCTCTAGTTCTAGACTCCCCTACCCCAGGGAAAAGACTTTGTCTATTTATCCTATCCATGCCAGCCATAATTCTGTAAACCTCCATAAGGTCACCCTTCAGCCTCCGACACTCCAGGGAAAACAGCGCCAGCCTGTTCAGCCTCTCCCTGTCGCTCAGATCCTCCAATCCTGGCAACATCCTTGTAAATCTTTTCTGAACCCTTTCAAGTTTCACAACATCTTTCCGATAGGAAGGACACCAGAATTGGATGCAATATTCCAACAGTGGCCTAACCAATGTCCTGTACATCCGCAACATGACCTCCCAACTCCTGTATTCAATACTCTGACCAATAGAGAAAAGCATACCAAATGTCAAGACATTCTGGATTTCAGCAGATATATATGGGGTACTGTATAGCAGTAATCAAAGTGCTCAACTATAACACAAATCACAGGAAGCCAGAGTTTGGTTAGGTCAGTATCACCCATACTGGGAGCTTGGCTTGACTTGACATAAAAGCACAAAGTGATACTGAAATTGCTAAGAGAAGGTCCATAAGCATAAGGAGTATGAGAATTACAAGAGAGGAAAGTGCTTCAAAGGAACTGACTAAGAATGAACCCGAGAGGGGCCGATAGTGAAGGGATGACCTATATTTCAATTAATTAAGGCAGAGAGATAATTTTAAAAAATCAAAAATAAGATGGTGGCCACCTCTCTGCCTTAATTAATCGTATCTTAGGTGATCCCTTCACTTGCTGTTGAGCTGTTGACACTTTATTCACTGTTTGACACTTTTATCAACTGCAAAGACTTGTTATTCAGCCTGTCATCACTCCACTCACACAATTTGTCTTTATCTTTTGATGCTCTCAATTACCTGGAATTATCTTGCCATTACCTCTCTGCCTATATTTCTGTGCCTGTGTGCTTCCCTCCACTTCACCTGATAGAGGAGGAGCACTCCAAACGCTTGTGATTTTAAATAAACCTGTTGGACTATAACCTAATGTTGTGTGACATCTGACTTTAAAAGACATTTGGATAAGTACATGAGTTAAAAAATGTTTGGAGGGATACAGGCCAAATGCAGGCACGTGGGTTTAGTTTATTTTAGGACTATGGTCATGACGGACAGTTGGACCGAACGGTCTGTTTCCATGATGTACGACACTATGACTCTATAAGTCAGCATCTGTGGAGAGAAAGCAGAGTCAACATTTCGGGTCCAGTGACTCTTCATCAGAAATATCAGATATAAGTTTACTTATTCTGCTCACAATTAATATGCTAATATTTCCTCCGTTATTACAAACCTTTCTGCACTTGATTTCTTTTTTCGACTTCAAAATATTGGTACTCCCCTCTTTGCCAATACCTCCTGCAAGGACATGCTCCCAGTTTGCTGTGGTACAACCAGTCCTTTTCAGTAGGTGCTTCCTGCCCTTGAACTGGTCTTAATTCTCAACAATCTGTAGCCTTCCCTTTTGTACCATGCTTCAAGTAACACATTGATCCTCCCCATCTTCCTATTTCTACTTATGCTAGTGCATGGCACTAGGAGTAATCCAGAGATTGCTACCTTTTGTGACTCTGCTTTTATGCTGACGTCCTAGTTCTGAAAATCTGGCTGCAGGATCTCAATACTTGTTCTGTTTATGTCATTGGTGCCAATATATACCACAACTTTCTCTTCATTCCCTTTTTCCTGCAGGATATTCTGCGGACTCTGTTATCAGAGAGGTGACCATGGGGACTCAGGGTGACAATTACAGAAATGCCTCTTTATCCCCACATGTAGAATCTCCCATAACACTGCAGTTCTCCTGTTGATACCTCCTGTGTAGTTCCTTGACCACTGGCACCATAGTCCTTCTGATGTCATCACTCCCACTAGTCTTCTATGACTTTTGTACTACATGCCCCATCCTGATGGTCACACAACTGTAATGTTGAGCTTGTACTATGGGTAGGGGTGGCCAACGAGAATGTCTGATCCAGAAATCTCTCATTTTTCCTGATTCTCTGCAGTGACTCCAGTTGCCCCTCAAGTTCAGAGTTTCTAAGCATTTGAGAACACTTACTATATACATAGCCCTTGAAGATACCTGAAATGCTCTGAAGATCCACAAGCTGCAGGAATTGCAAGCAACAGGTTTCAACTGCTCATCCATGAAGTTTATTTCCTCTTTGAGAATCTAGTTAGTACCCTGATGAAACTATTTGATTTTAATTAGTGTCTCCAGACATCAATAATCTTATTATTAATTCACTTACTTTTACACTAATTCTGATTGAAATGTTTAATTTCTAATCTCTTCTCTTTTAATGTCACACTTTATTTTCTTTCCTTTTTTTACAGTGTGGATGAGAGTCAGGATTCTAGAAAGCTCTCAGCCCAAGTTGTGCCATCCCTAATCAACAAGAAATTTGCCCTGCGTAGCCTCACGGAGAAGCAGCAGCAAGTTCCACCAACCACCCGCTGCAAAATGGATGGCAAGGTAAGACAGGGATGTTGCAAGTACATAGGCTCAAAGGTCAGCTTAAATCAAAAGAAGTCAGTTCCTTTTACTGTAAGTGCTGGGGAAGTGACGACGACCAGAGGGGCAGCCGAGACCCGGAAGCAGTTAGTGTAAGCTTACCTGGGTAGGTTTTTTCCCCCTTTAAAAGCGCGAAGGAGAGGAACCCGAGGCACTACACGGGTAGTGCCTCCCACCCGCCCTCCTCCTCTAACCTAATAATAACATCTGTTGTGGTAAGTAGGTAAGTGCTGAATTTTGCTTGTTGTATTCTTTAGACCCAGTTTTTTTTTAAATAAAAGTTAGCTTTAGAGGGATGGCAGTGAAGGCAGTGCAATGTTCCTCCTGCAACATGTATGAGGTGAGGGATGCCATCGACGTCCCTGCCGATTACACTTGCAGGAAGTGCACCCATCTCCAGCTCCTCCAAGACCGTGTTAGGGAACTGGAGCTGGAGTTGGATGAACTTCGGATCATTCGGGAGGCAGAGGGGGTCATAGATCAGAGTTATAGGGAAGTAGTAACTCCAAAGATGGCAGATAGATGGGTGACAGTGAGGGGGACTGGGAGGAAGCAGCCAGTGCAGGGACCCCCTGCGGCCGTTCCCCTCAAGAACAAGTATACCGTTTTGGATACTTTTGGGGGGGATGACTTACCAGGGGTAAGTAACAGGACTCAGGCCTCTGGCACGGAGCCTGTCCCCGTTACTCAGAAGGGAAGGGTGGAGAAGAGCAGAGCAGTAGTAATTGGGGACTCGATAGTTCGGGGCACAGAAAGGCGGTTTTGTGGGAACGAGAGAGACTCACGTTTGGTATGTTGCCTCCCAGGTGCAAGGGTACGTGATGTCTCTGATCGTGTTTTCCAGGTCCTGGAGGGGGAGGGGGAGCAGCCCGAAGTCGTGGTCCATATTGGCACCAACGACATAGGTAGGAGGAGTGCCGAGGATGTTAGACAGGCTTTCAGGGAGCTAGGTTGGAAGCTCAGAGTTAGAACGAACAGAGTTGTTGTCTCTGGTTTGTTACCCGTGCCACGTGATAGAGATTCGAGGAATAGGGAAAGAGAACACTTAAATGCGTGGCTACAGGGATGGTGCAGGAGGGAGGGATTCCGGTTCTTTCTGGGGACGGTGGGACCTCTATAAACAGGATGGTCTACACCTGAACCTGAGGGGCACCAGTATCCTTGGGGGGAGGTTTGCTAGTGCTCTTGGGGGGGGTTTAAACTAACTCTGCAGGGGCATGGGAACCCAGATTGTAGCTTCAGGGTGCAGGGCCTGGAGTGTAGGGAGGTTAGGAACATGGCATCAATTTCAAAGGAGGGTGCCTGTAAACAGGAAAGTGGCTTGAAGTGTGTATACTTCAATGCAAGAAGTATACGAAATAAGGTAGGTGAACTTGCAGCGTGGGTTGGTACCTGGGACTTCGATGTTGTGGCTATTACGGAGACATGGCTAGAACAGGGACAGGATTGGCTGTTGCAGGTTCCAGGATTTAAATGTTTTAGTAGGGTCAGAGGTGGGGGTAAAAGAGGGGGAGGTGTGGCATTGCTTGTCAAAGATAGTATTACAGTGGTGGAAAGGACGATGGATGAGGACTTGCCATCTGAGGTAGTTTGGGCTGAGGTTAGGAATAGGAAAGGTGAGGTCACCCTGTTAGGAGTCTTTTACAGGCCTCCTAATAGTCCTAGAATCATTGAAGAAAGGATAGGGAAGGTGATTCAGGAGATGAGTGACAGTAATAGGGTGGTTGTTATGGGGGACTTTAACTTTCCTGATATTGATTGGGAAAGCTATAGCTCAAGTTCATTAGATGGGTCAGTGTTTGTTCAATGTGTACAGGAGAGTTTCCTGACACAATATGTAGACAGACCAACAAGAGGTGAGGCCAGACTGGATTTGGTTCTGGGTAACGAACCAGGCCAGGTGTTAGAATTAGAGGTAGGTGAGCACTTTGGGGATAGTGACCATAATTCGGTGATTTTTACTCTCGTGATGGAGAGGGATAAGTGTGTACTACAGGGCAAGAGTTATAGCTGGGGTCAGGGAAATTATGATGCGGTGAGGCATGACTTAGGATGTGTGGCTTGGAAAAGTAGACTCCAAGGCAAGAGTGTAAATGATATGTGGAGCTTGTTCAAGGAGCAACTATTGAGTGTCCTTGATAATTATGTACCTGTCAGGCAGGGAGGAAAGGGACGTGCGAGGGAGCCGTGGTTTAATAAGGAATTGGAATCCCTTGTTAAATGGAAGAGGGCGGCCTATCTCAAGATGAGACGTGAAGGTTCAATTGGGGCGATTGAGAGTTATAGGGTAGCCAGGAAGGACCTGAAGAGAGAGCTAAGAGCAGCAAGGAGGGGACATGAAAGGTCCTTAGTCGGTAGGATTAGGGAAAACCCTAAGGCTTTCTATAGGTATGTTAGGAATAAAAGAATGACTAGGGTAGGAATAGGTCCAGTCAAGGATAGTAGTGGGAAGTTGCGTGTGGAGGCGGAAGAGATTGGGGAGACACTGAATGAATACTTTTCTTCAGTATTTACTCAGGAACAGGGCATTGTCGTCGATGTGAATACTGAGTCACAAATAAGTAGAATGGATGGCTTTGAGGTATGTAGAGAAGAGGTGTTGGAAATCCTGGAAAAGGTGAAAATAGATAAGTCCCCTGGGCCTGATGGCATTTATCCCAGGATTCTCTGGGAAGCAAAGGAGGAGGTTGCAGAGCCATTGGCCTTGATTTTTATGTCCTCTTTGTCTACAGGAGTAGTGCCAGAAGACTGGAGGATAGCAAATGTGGTTCCCTTGTTCAAAAAGGGGAGTAGGGATAACCCTAGTAACTATAGGCTGGTGAGTCTCACTTCTGTTGTGGGCAAAGTCTTAGAGAGAATTGTAAGGGATAGGATTTATGCACATCTGGATAGGAATAATGTGATCAAGGATAGTCAGCATGGTTTTGTGAAGGGTAGGTCGTGCCTCACAAACCTTATTGAATTCTTTGAAAAGGTGACGAAGGAGGTTGATGAGGGGAAAGCGGTAGATGTGGTATATATGGATTTTAGTAAGGCGTTTGATAAGGTTCCCCATGGTAGGCTACTGCACAAAATACGGAGATATGGCATTGAGGGTGAGTTGGAGGTTTGGATTAGGAATTGGCTGGATGGAAGAAGACAGAGGGTAGTAGTTGATGGCAAAGTTTCTTCATGGAGTGCCGTCACTAGCGGTGTTCCGCAAGGATCTGTTTTGGGACCATTGCTGTTTGTCATTTTTATAAATGACCTGGAAGAGGGGTTAGAAGGTTGGGTGAGCAAGTTTGCGGATGATACGAAAGTCGGAGGAGTTGTTGACAGTGAGGAAGGATGTGGCAGGTTACAGCAGGATATAGAGAAGCTGCAGAGCTGGGCAGAAAGGTGGCAAATGGAATTCAATGTAGCTAAGTGTGAGGTGATTCACTTTGGGAAGAATAACAAAAAGATGGGGTACTGGGCTAATGGTCGGATACTTGGTAGTGTGGATGAGCAGAGGGATCTTGGTGTCCATGTACACAGATCTCTGAAAGTTGCCACCCAGGTAAATAGTGCGGTGAGGAAGGCATATGGCGTACTGGCTTTTATTGGTAGAGGAATTGAGTTCCGGAGTCCTGAGGTCATGATGCAGTTGTATAAGACTCTGGTACGGCCGCATCTGGAATATTGTGTGCAGTTTTGGTCGCCATATTATAGGAAGGATGTGGAGGCACTGGAACGGGTGCAGAGGAGGTTTACCAGAATGTTGCCTGGTATGGAAGGAAGATCGTATGAGGAAAGACTGAGACACTTGGGGCTGTTTTCATTAGAGAATAGAAGGTTTAGGGGTGACTTGATTGAGGTGTACAAGATGATTAGGGGGTTAGATAGGGTTGACAGTGTGAACCTTTTCCCGCGTATGGAGTCGGGTATTACAAGGGGGCATAGCTTTAAATTAAGGGGGGGTAAATATAGGACTGAAGTTAGGGGTAGGTTCTTCACTCAGCGAGTCGTAAGTTCATGGAATGCCCTGCCAGTAGCAGTGGTGGACTCTCCCTCTTTATGGGCATTTAAGTGGGCATTGGATAGGTATATGGAGGATAGTGGGTTAGTATAGGTTAGGTGGGCTTGGATCGGCGCAACATCGAGGGCCAAAGGGCCTGTACTGCGCTGTATTCTTCTTTGTTCTATGTTCTAACTGGAAGTTGCGATTGTAAGGGATGTGCCGGGGAGGGGAGCGGCTGCAGTTCTGGAGATCCAAATGGATTTTCTATACTTGTCTGTTCCTTGGCAAGGGGTCAGTTAGCTCATTTGCCTGGTAAGTGATGCCAACAGCATTGGTTCAACTCTTGCACCAACTGAGGTGACCATGAAGGGCTCCTTATTATCTTTTTCCCTCCTCACCCTGAATATGATGACCATCAGGTAAAGCACTATCAGTTGTCTCTCTCTCTCTCTCTGTCTCTCTCTCTAATAAGAGAGTAATCCTATGGTCTAGCAGGACTTTGGCAACTTGATTCTTGGCAATAAGAAAGATTGTAGCCCACTCAGTCATCTCCACTATGGAAGGGAAGATGCTGAAAAAGGCAAAGATTATCCACTCTCTCCAAAAAGGGATGGCAATGCCTTGTCAACAACAACTTATATTTATATAGAACCTTAAACACAATAAACATCCACCGTGCTGTTATAAAACAAAATTTGATCCCAAAATAAGCAAGAAAGTGTTAGGTCAAGAACCAAACGCTTAGCTAAAGAGATAGTCTTGAATCAGGGAGGTGGCGTAGAGAAGCAGAGAAGTGTTAGGATGTTCCAGAGCTTAGGGCCCCTGAGTGCACAGCCACCAATGGCAGAGCAATTAAGATTGCGATACACAAGAGGCCAGAATTACAAGAATGAAAAAATCCAAGGTAGCTGGGGAACTGGAGAAGATCTTAGAGGTAGGAAGACTGAGGTCATGGTAGGAATTAAATGCAGGGATAGGAATTGTGGAATAAAATGTTGCAAGACTGAGAGCCAATGTAAATCTGAGAGAGTTTGTGGAATAGGAGCTGGTGTGAGTTAAGTCACAGCTAGCAGAGCTTTGGATGACCTTCAGTTTATGGAAGACAGAACGTGGGAGACCAGCTAGGAGTGGGCTGGAATAGTTTGGTCTGGACTCTTGACTGCTCTCTAACAATAGGAAGTTATGCTGATTTATTTAAGAAGTCAACTTGTTAAGAAGGCAGAAGACCATAGGACATAGGAGCAGTTGTAGGCCATTCAGCCCATTGAATCCACTCTGCTATTCAGTCATGGCTGATCATAGGATGCTCAACTCCACTTTGCTACCTTTTCTCCATAACCCCGAATCAGTCTGTCTCAGCCTTGCACATACTTATTGATCCAACTTTGACATCTCTCTGCAGTCAAGACTACCACAGATTCAAACCCTCATAGAAAATAATTCCTCCTCATCCCAATCTTAACTGAGAGATCCTTTATACTGAGACTTTGCTCTCAGGTCCTAGACTCTCCCACAAGCAGAAACAATTTCTCCACATTCATCCCTCAATCCCCCTAAGAATCTTCCATAATGTCTCCTCTAATTCTCCTAAACTTGAATGAGTACAAGCCTAACCTACTTAACCTTTCCTCAGAAGAAAATTCCTCTATACCCAGAATCAGCCGAGTGAACTTTCTCTGGGCTGTCTCTAATACCAGTATACTCTTCCTTAGATCAGGGCACCACAACTGTTCACAGCATTCCAGGAGTGGTCTGACCAGTACCTTGTACAGTTTAAGCAAGACTTTCCACTTGATCATAACCATAAGATATAGGAGCAAAATTATGCCATTTGGTCCATTGAGTCTGCTTTGTCATTCAGTAGTGGTCCATATGTTTCTCAAGCATCCTGTCTCCTGCTTTTCCCCATAACTTTTGATTCCCTTATCAATCAAGAACCTTTCCATCTCTATCTTAAATACACTCAATGACTTGGCCTCCACAGTCCACTGTGGTAATGAGTTTCACAGAGGAACCACCCTCTGGCTGAAGAAATTTTCCTCATCTTAGTTTTAAAGGGTCATCCCTTCATAGAACATTACAGCGCAGTACAGGCCCTTCGGCCCTCGATATTGCACCGACCTGTCATACCAATCTGAAGCCCATCTAACCTAACTATTCCATCTACGTCCATATGCTTGTCCAATGACGACTTAAATGTACTTAAAGTTAGTGAATCTACTACCGTTGCAGGCAAAGCATTCCATACCCTACTACTCTCTGAGTAAAGAAACTACCTCTGACATCTGTCCTATATCTATCACCCCTCAATTTAAAGCTATGCCCCTTCGTACTCACCATCACCATTCTTGGAAAAAGGCTCTCCCTGTCCACCCTATCTAACCCTCTAATTATCTTGTATGTCTCTATTAAGTCACCTCTCAACCTTCTCTCTAACGAAAACAGCCTCAAGTCCCTCAGCCTTTCCTCGTAACACCTACAAGGCAACATCCTAGTAAATCTCCTCTGCACCCGTTCCAAAGCTTCCACATCCTTCTTATAACTGTACACAATACTCCAAGTGCGGCCGCACCAGAGTTTTGTACAGCTGTCGCATAACCTCATGGTTCCGGAACTTGATCCCTCTATTTATAAAACCTAAAACACTGTATGCCTTCTTAACAACCCTGTCAATCTGGGTGGCAACTTTCAAGGATCTGTGTACCTGGACACCGAGATCTCTCTGCTCATCTACACTACCAAGAATCTTACCATTAGCCCAGTACTTTGCATTCTGGTTACTCTGACCAAAGTGAATCACCTCACACTTGTCCATTTGCCACCTCTCAGCCCAGCTCTGCAGCTTATAGAACATAGAACATAGAAAAATACAGCGCAGTACAGGCCCTTTGGCCCTCGATGTTGCGCTGATCCAAGCCCACCTAATCTACACTAGCCCACTATCCTCCATATGCCTATCCAATGCCCATTTAAATGCCCATAAAGAGGGAGAGTCCACCACTGCTACAGGCAGGACATTCCATGAACTATCTATGGGGATGTGCCCCCAGGTCCTAGTCTCTCCAATTAGTGGAAACATCTTCTCCACAACTGGTCTATCTAGGCATCACTATTCTGTAAGTTTCAATCAGATTCTCTCACCATCTTTCTAAACCCAGAGTACAGACCCAGAGTCCACAACCACTCTTCATATGACAACCCCTGGATCATTTTTTGTAGAAACTTCCTCTGAACCTCCATCAACACCAGCACATCCTTTCTTAGATGCATGACCCAAAACTGATCACAATGCTCCAGATGTAGTCTGACCAGAGCTTTATACAGCCTCAGCAGTACAATTCTGCTCTTGTATTCTAGCCCACTTGAAATGAATGCTAACAGTGCATTTACCTTACTGCAAACTGAACCTGATGTTATCCTTAAGAGTCCTGAACTAGGACTCCCAAGTTCCTTTGCGTTTTGATTTTCAAAGCCTTTCCCCATTTAGAAAATAGTATACACCTCTATTCTTACCACACTTCCCCCATTGTATTCCACCTGCCACTTCTTTGCACACTCTTCTAGCCTGTCTAAATCCTTCTGCAGCCTCCCTACTTCCTCAACACTACCTGTCCCTCCTTTTACCTTTATATCATCTGCAAACTTGCAACAGTGGCCTCAGTTCCTTCATGTTTATAATATGAATTATTGTGATCCCGAAAAAGACTCCTGCAAAATTCTTCTAGTCACCTGCTGCCATCCTGAAAAAGATCCCTTTATCCCCACTCTCTGCCTTTAGTCATTCAGCCAATCCTCTATTCACACCAGTGCGTTGCTCCCAACACCATAGACTCTTATTTTATTTAGCAGCCTCCAGAACAGCACCTTGTCTAAGGTCTTCTGGAAATCCAAAAAGATCATGTCCACTGGCTCTCCTTTGTCTAACTTGCTTGTGAAGTTCTCAAAGAATTCTAACAAATTTGTCAGGCATGACCACCACTTGAAAAAACTGAGCTGACTCAGCCTATTTTACCATGCACTTCAAAGTACTCTGTAATCACATCCTTAATAATGGATGCTAAAACTTTCCAACAACCATGGTCAGGCTAACTGGCCTATAGTTTCCTGTCTTCAGCCTCTTTCCCTTCTTAAACAGGGGTGTTACATTAGCCATTTTCCCATCATTTAGGACCCTTCCTAATTCCAATGATTCCAGAAGGATCATCATCAATGGATCTACAATCTCCTCAGCTATGTCCTTCAAAACTCTGGGATGTAGTCCATCTGATTCCAGTGACTTATCCACCTTCAGACCTTTCAGCTTCCCTATCATGTTCTCCTTAGCAATGGTCATGACATTCATCTCTTCCCCTTTGTCTCTTGAAGTTCTGGTATTCTGCTGGTGACTTCCACCAAGAAAACTGATGAAAAATACCTATTCAGTTCCACTGTCATTTCTTTGTTCCCATTATTACTTCTCCAACCTCATTTTCCAGCGATCCAATATCCACTCTTGCCTTTCTCTTACATTTTATACATCTAAAAAAACCTCCTCCAATTGTCTTTTATGTTGCTAGCTAGCATACTCTCATATTTTAGTTGTCCTTTGCTAGTTTGTAAAGACTTCCTAATCCTCTGGCTTCCCACTAACCTTTACCACATTGTATGCTTTTTAAAAAAATATTCCATTCCCTTTGAAATAAACACCAATATGTGCCTTCCCTATTACCTGCTGAACTTTGATATAAGTGCTCTTTTTATCTGTGACAGAAATACCATGCTTGTTGCATTAGTTAAGTGCATTGAATCTAAATTTAGATAAAGCTTCAGGCCAGGGCGGGGCTAGAAATGTTGGGAAAGATCACCCACTGTGGAAGGAATATACTTGCTATACTGTAATAGTAATGTAGTATTATATTAGTGTGAATAAATCATGCTGGGAGTAATGACATATGAATTCAGATGGTTAGTTGTCTTTTTACTCTCACCCTCACACTAAATGAACTGTTGACAAGTGACTGGAGAGATAGCCAAGTCAGCACCATGAGAGCAGGAGTGAAAAATCATGAGTAAAAACAGAAAATACTGGAAAGTTTCAGCAAGTCTGGCATCATCTTTGGAGATAAGCAAAGTTAACATTTTGAATCTGATATGATTGGCACGTACTGCATGTTTCCAGCACTTTCTATCTTTATTGCAGGTCTCTAGCATTTGCAGTATTTTGCTTCTAGTTTAGAGAAAAATGAGAGGGAGTTTGGTTTTAAAAACTGAGGTGACAGGAGAAACTGAACGTCTGGCGGTCAGTTCACTATCTTAGCCTAGTCACGCCAGGTCTTATTATGGCACGGTGCCTCAGTGGTTAGCACCGCTGTCTCACAGTGCTAAGGACCCAAGTTCAATTCCACTCTTAGGCAACTGTCTGTGTAGAGTTTGCACATTCTCCCCGTGTCTGTGTGGGTTTCCTCCATCTGCTTTGGTTTCCCCCCACAGTCCAAAGATGCACAGGTTAGGTGGATTGGCCTCACTAAATTGCGCATAGCCTCTAGAGAGGTGCAGGCTAGGTGGGTTAGCCATGGGAAATGCAGGATTACAGTAATAGTACGGGTCTGGGTGGGATGTTCTTTGGACAATCAGTGTGGACTCAATGGGCTGAATAGCCTGATTCCAGACTGTAGGGATTCTATCATTATTACAATGCTTAACATCTCCTTGTTTTCTTTCAGTTCTTAATTGGCAAGAGGATGAACATCATTCAGATGGAGATTTTGAAGCATCACAAGTACTTGGATAAGAATCTTTTTACTTCCCACAAGGCAGTCACAGGTATAACTTTGTTAGAATATAGAAAAGTACAGCACAGAAAAGGCCCTTTGGCCCACGATGTTGAGCCGAGGTTTAATCTTAATGTAAAATATAATAACAACCTATGCACCCAACTCACTGCTATCCATGTGCATGTCCAGCAGTTGCTTAAATGTCCCTAATGACTCTGCTTCCACCCCACCGCTGGCAACGCATTTCATGCATTCACAACTCTCTGTGTAAAGAATCTACCTCTGATGTCTCCTCTAAACCTTTCTCCTAATATCTTAAAACTATGACCCCTTGTACCAGTCAATCCTGCCCTGCATTTATTTGGCATTTCCTGATGAAAGTTTGGAAGAAACCTTGAAGGCAAGTGCTAGGATGAAAGATAGAGAAGAAAAATGAATGCCTCCAAATTCCTACAAAATATTTCCCACATTGATTTATTTCATGAGGTGTAGTAATTGCCAAACTTTCAGAAATCAATGGGAAAGCCTCAACTGAGAATGGTGTTTGGTTTTACGCAATATACTTTGACAAAAAACATCAAAGAGTACTTTACAAGAATGGTACCAAGTCTGAGAGGATGCAGTTATATGGAGACAATTCTGAAGTTGGGACTGTTCTTAAGAGCAGGAAGAAAATGTAATAGAGGCACTCAAAACAAAGAAAATTTTGAGAAGATGAAAAGAAATTGTTTGTACCAGTAAGTGGGCTGTAACCAGAAGAGAGAAACAGAAAGGAGTTGGAAAAAGGACCACAGGGAAAATGAGGGTAATTACTTTTATGCAGTGATTTGTTAGGATTCAGAATCCAGTGCTTGAATGGCTGCAGATTAAACAGTCATTTCCAATTCAATATTTAATCTAAAATTCAGGAGCTTTGAGAAAACAGGAGAGAGGAACTAATTGGTTAGATCTTTCCAAAAGCCCAGATAGAACGGGATCAATAGCTTCCTCCTGTCTTCCATATTTTGGACTTTTATATATAATGTATAATTGTCCTTCCTTCTCATCATTGTTTACATATCTTTGAATGATATAGTGAGAGGAGTGAAGTTCCACAAGTCAAAGGCTAGGGAGCTTTACACACTGTCTGGCTGGTTATGGTACTTAAGAGTCATAGCGATGTACAGCAGGGAAACTGACTTGGCGATCTCCCCAGTCAGTCCACCTCATCCCCTGCTGACCAGATACCCTGAACAAATCTCTCCCCATTTGCCAGCACTTGATGCATATCCATCTAAACCCCTCCTATTCATATACCCATCCAAATGTCTTTTAAATATTGTAATTGTACCAACTTTCCTCTGGCAGCTCACACACGCACCACCCTCTGCGTGAAAATGTTGCCCTTAGGTTCCTTTTACATTTTTTCACTCTCACCCTGCCGTCTAGTTCTGGACTCACCCATCCAGGGAAAGGACCTTGCTTATTTACTCTATCTATGCCCCACATGATTTTATAAACCTCTATAAAGGTCACCCTCAGCCACCAACACTTCAGGGAAAACATCCCCAGCCTATTCAGCCTCTCCCTGTAGCTCAAACCCTCCAACCCTGGCAACATCCTTGTAAACCTTTTCTGAACCCTTTCAAGTTTCACAACATCTTTCCTATAGGAGGGAGACCAGAATTGCATGCATATTCCAAAAGTGGCCTAACCAATGTCCTGTACAGCCGCAACATGACCTCCAACTCCTATACTCAATACACTAACCAATAAAGGCAAGCATATCAAACGCCTTCTTCATCGTCCTATCTACCTGCAACTCCACTTTCAAGAAACAATGAACCTGCGCTCCAAGGTCTCTCTGTTCAGCAACACTCGTCAGGATCTTACCATTAAGTTATAAGTCCTGGCCTGATTTGCCTTTCCAAAATGCAGCACCTCACATTTATCTAATTTCAATTCCATCTGCCACTCCTCATCCCACCAGCCCATCTGATCAAGATCCCATTATACTCTGAGATAACATTTTTCACTGTCCGCTACACCACCAGTTTTGGTGTCATCTGCAAACTTAATAACCATACCTCTTATGTTCACATCCAAGCTTTGTTCCACAGACATGATTCCTGAAGCAGCCGGCTCCTCCTGGAAGGTTCTCATTGGCACAAACATGTCAGGAGAGGACAGCAGAGGGTAATGGTCATTAGCTCAGAATATTCTTTGGAAAGATGTGGACTTTCTGTGTCCTCACACCACTGGCCATGGTTTTGAATTGGACATTCAGCTCATCAGAAAATTCCCAGGCCCTGCCAACCCAATTGTTTCCCCAATGATGCCAGCAGCGGCAGGACAGGAAATCATGGAGTCTGTACCTGTGATGTTAAAATAAACCACATGACACAAAGTTACAAATCACACAACACCAAGTTATAGTCCAACAGGTTTATTTGGAAGCACTAGCTTTTGGAGTGCCTCTCCTTCATCAGGTGGTTGTGAAGGTTAAGATCATGCTCACAGAATTTATAGCCAAAGGAGTCCAGTGTCATGGAGATGTTATACAGTAAACAATTTGAGATTAAAACTTTCATCTTTTATAATGGGATGTGCCGATTTCTGTTCTTTGGTATGTAAATCCCAGAACTTCTTTTAAATAACATTTTCAAGATAGCTCAGCTTTTTGAACAATAGGTGTGAAATCTCAGTGTCCAATGCTATGTCAGACTGACAAACCTTCTGTATAGTTTTACGAAGTTTTACATGGATTCATGCAGTTTTTGAGCAAAATAAAATGAAATTCTGCAAAAACAAATTCACCCAATAAGCTTATATGTGTGCACATGGAGGAGCGACAGATTGAGTGTGAACATGAGCGTGTGGGTGTGATTGCACATGATATAGTGTGTGTGCGCACGCGCACGATGGGATATGTGTGAGAGGGTGTGTGTTGGTGAGTGTGGGGGGTGTATGTGTGTGCATATGAGACAGGGCTTGTATATGAGGGAAGGTTTGCATGGGTGTGTGAATATGTAGGAGAGTATGTGTGTGAGAAAGAGTGAATGTATCATGCATGGGGTAACCTGTAGTGTCACATGAAGCCAAGGGCCTGGTTAAGGCCATCCCATGAGTACCAAACTTTGCTATCATTTTCTGCTCAGCCACTCTGTGTTGCTGCTTGTCACAAAGTCCACCTTGGAGGGTGGTCACCCAAAGGTCCGAGACTGAACGTATCTGACCGCTGAAGTGTTCCCCGACTGAGAGGGCTCATCCCTGTCTGGTGATCACTGCGCAATGTCCATCCATCCATTGTCGTAGCATCTGCTCGGTCTTATCAATGTACCATGCCTAATATCAGGGCAATTGACATCTCCCCTAAACCTTCCTCCAATCATCTTAAAATTATGCCCCCTCATAATAGACATTTCCGTCCTTGGAACAAGTCTCTGGCTATCCACTCTATGTCTCTCATCATTTTGTGCACCTCTATCAAGTCATCTCTCATCCTTCTTCACTCTAATGAGTAAAGCCCAGCTCCCTCAACTTTTTTTCATAAGTAAGCCTTGCCCTCCAGTCCAAGCAGCATCCTGGTAAATCTCCTCTACACCCTCTCTAAACCTTTCACATCTTTCCTATAATGAGATGACCAGAACTGAACACAATATTCCAAGTGTAGACTAAACAGGGCTTTATTCAGCTGCAGCATAACTTTGTGGCTCTTAAACTCAATTCCCCTGCTAATGAAATCCAACACATCATACACCTTCTTAACAACTCTATCAAATTCAGTGGAAATCTTGACAGATCTACGGACGTGGATCCCACACTGCCAAGAATCCGTCCATTAACCCTGTAATTCAAATTTGACCTTCCAAAATGAATCACTTCACACATTTCCAGGTTGAAGTCCATCTGCCACTTCTCAGCCCAGCTCTGCATCCTGTCAATATCCCGTTGCAACCTACAACAACCCTCCGCACTATCCACAACTCCACCAACCTTTGTGTCATCGGCAAACCTACTAACTCACCCTTCTACTTACTCATCCAAGTCATTTATAAAAATCACAAAGAGCAGAGATCCCTGCGAAATACCACTGGTCACCGAGCTCCAGACTGAATACTTCCCATCTACTACCGGCACGGTGGCTCAGTGATTAGCATTCCTGCCTCACAGTGCCAGGGACCCGGATTCAATTCCAGCCTCAGACGACCGTCTGTGTGGAGTTTGCATATTCTCCACATGTCTGCGTGGGTTTACTCTGGGTGCTCCGGTTTCCTCCCAAAGGTGTGCAGTTTAGGTGAATTGTCCATGCTAATTTGCCCATAGTGTTCAGGGATGCATAGGTTAGGTGCATTAGTCAAGGGTAAATATTGGATATTAGGGGAAGGGAATGGGTCTGAGTTATTCTTCAGAGAGTTGGTGTAGACTTGTTGGGCCAAAGGGCCTGTTTCCACACTGTAGGGATTCTGTGATTCTCTGTTTTCTATGGGCCAGCCAATTCTAGATCCAATCAGCCAACTTTCCCTGCATCCTATGCCTCTTTACATTCTGAATGAGCCTACCATGGGGAACCTTACCAAATGACTTGATAAAATCAATGTACACTACATCCACTGCTCTACCTTCACCAATGTTTTTTTTCACATCATTAAAGAGTTCAATAAGGCTTGTGAAGCATGACCTGCCCCTCACAAAGCCATGCTGACTATCTCTAAGCAAACTCTGATTTTCCAAATAATCATGAACCCTTTTTCTCAGAATCCTCTCTAATAATTTGCTCACCACTGATGTAAGACTAACTAGTCTGTAATTCCAAGGGTTAACTCTTTCTTGAACAAGGGAAAAGCATTTCTGAACCACCAATAATCTGGTACTACTGCAGCAAACATTGAGGATGCAAAGATTATCACTAAGGCACAGCAATCTCCTCCGTTGCTTCCTGTACTAACCTTGGGTACATTCCATCTGGCCCTGGGGACTTATCTATCCTCATTTTTCAACATTTCCAGCACATCCTGCTTCTTAACATCAACCTGTTCAAGCATATCAGCCTGTTTCATGCTGTCCTCACAAACAACAAGGTCCCT
Source organism: Chiloscyllium plagiosum (assembly GCF_037043375.1). Taxonomy (NCBI): domain Eukaryota; kingdom Metazoa; phylum Chordata; class Chondrichthyes; order Orectolobiformes; family Hemiscylliidae; genus Chiloscyllium; species Chiloscyllium plagiosum. The sequence continues at coordinate 48,165,204 of NW_028270159.1, forward strand.
CTCAATAGTGAATACTGAAGCAAAGTATTCATTAAGGACCTTCCCTACCTCCTCTGACTCCAGGCACAAGTTCCCTCCACTATCCCTGATGGGCCCTACCCTCACTCTGGCTATCCTCTTGTTCCTCACGTAAGTGCAGAACACCTTGGGGTTTTCCTTAATCCTACTTGCTAAGGCTTTTTCATGTACCCTTCCAGCTCTCCGAAGTCCCTTCTTCAGTTCCTTCCTAGCTGCCTTGTAACCCTCTAGACCTCTGTCTGAGCCTTGCTCCTCAACCTCAAGTAAGCTTCCTTCTTCTTCCTCTTGACGAGACAACATTTGTGGAGACAGAATCAGCATGAATATACTCTATTATAAATGTCTCTCAGAGCAAGGAATATGCAGTGTGTCACATGCAGTTTTTAAAAAAAAAATTAAAAGCTTTACATTATGTGTGTATGCAGGATCTGAGTGCCGGCCTACTCCGATCTCCTCCATGGAAGGTGAATGGATGGAGCAATACCCTGAATTATTTCAAAGGGATTTGAGGAATATTTCAACTCACTATTCAAACCTAGGTGACAACAGACAGTGCACTGACGTTATACCGGTGAGTTCTTCATTCCCTTGTCACTCAAAACTCAGGTCCAGATCAATCATGGTATTCCCTCATGATCAAATAGTTGCAAAGGAGATATACACATGATATACATTTACCTGCAATATGCATAAAGGGTGTTTTACTAAAGTTAGTGTGTGGCTAAGCAATGTTGCCACAGCCATCATGACAAGTCTCCTGGAACTGATGGCCAGCATTTTAAGGTTTTAAAAGCAGTGGCTACAGAGTAGTGAATGCATTGGTTGCAATCTTCCATAATTATACAGATTCTGGAAAGGTGGCAGTGGATTGGAAACCACAAACGTAATACCTCTGTTCAAGAAAGGAAGAGGACAGAAAGCAGGGTACTACAGGCCAGTCAGTCTAACAGTGGTTATCAGGAAAATGTTAGCATCCATTATTAATGATGAGGTAGAAGCAGACATTTAGAAAATCATGATATAATCACATGCATAGCCAACATGGTTTTGTGAAAGAGAAATCATGTTTACAAATGTATTCCAGTCTTTGAGGATGAAATAAGCAGGGTGACTGGATGGAACCAGCAGACATGATGCATTTAGATTTCCAAAATGCATTCCATAAGGTTCCACGTAAGGTATCACAGCAATCTTATTGCCTCAGGGTTGATATACTAGCATAGTTGAAGCACTGGCTAAATAAAAGAAAATGGAGTGCGAGGATAAAAAGGCTATTTTCAGGATGGCAAACATTACTTAATGGAATTCCACAGAGTTCATTTTGAGAACTCCACATTAATGCCTTGGATGAACGGACCCAACTGCTTTTATCGGTTAATGCTCTGGATGTAGGAGTGGGAAGTCATGTTGCAGATGTACAGAACATCGGTTAGGTCATTTTTGGAATACTGTGTTCAATTCTGATCTCCTTGCTATAGGAAAGATGTTGTGAAACTTGAAAGGATACAAAAAGGATTTACAAGGATGTTGCCAGGGTTGGAGGGTTTCAGCTATAGGGAGAGGCTGAATAGGCGAGGACAATTTCCCCTGGAGCTTCAGATGTCGAGTGGTGACCATATAGAGGTTTATAAAATCCTGAGGGGCATAGATAGGGTGAATAGCCAAGGTCTTTTTTCCGAGGGTAGGGGAATCCAAAACTAGAGGGCATAGCTTTAAGGTGAGAGGGGAAAGATTTATAAAGGACCTAAGAGGCAACTTTTTCCACACAGAGGATGGTGCGTGTATGGAATGAACTGCCAGAGCAACTGGTGGAGCCTAACACAATTACAACATTTAAAAGGCATCTGGATGGGTATATGAATTGGAAGGGTTTAGAGGGATTTGGGCCAAATTCTGGCAAATGGGACTTGATTAATTTAGGATATCTGGTTGGCATGGACAATTTGGACAGGAGGGTCTGTTTCTGAGTTGTTCAAGACTATGACTCTATAACTGAATAGTAGCCAAAGTTGCTTTATTACAAAAATGGGTAGAAAAGCAAGCTGTGAGGATTGTGGGATTGTGTTCAAATAACAACCGGAACTGCTGAGTGGTGAAAATAGCCTCTTGTATTCAGTAGCACAGCACAAGTTCAAGGTGGCAATAGAATCCCAAAATACATTTCTTACAAAACCTCCTTTATACATAGTTCTTACGTATATTAAATTCCATTGCTATGGTGTTACATCATTTTATCTATAATACACAAAGGTTTGAAGGGCTTCTGTCCTGGGACACAGGAGATGGGTTAACACGTACTAAATACTGGATGCTACTTCTGATGGAATTAAGAGTGTCTGTCCGGTCTGCTTGCATAATTAGGAGGTATTAGTCCTTTTGTCTTTTAAGTTAGTAAATGTTAGCAAAATGCTAGGTCTATATATGCTCTAAATAAATTAGAAATTGTACCTATACTTAATAAAAGAATAAAGGATATTGAACTGATTACTGCAGCTGGTTTTACTATTGTTTACAATTTGCCGGTGTGAGTTTCATTCATTCATACAATTTCATGGAAGTGCTGTTTTGTCAGTTAGTTTCTTAAAGGATTTATGGCCCAGTTAAAAGGTATTTAACAGACACTTACTAATTGGGGAATTTTTTCAGGTCCTGGATATGGTTAGTAAGGGTTGATTAATATTATAATGTTCCGTGAAGACTTGATGGAGATCAGAGAATCCCTACAGTGTGGAAACAGGCCAACAAGTCCACACCAACCCTCTGAGAGTAACCCACCCAGACCCCATCCCCAACCCTATTATTCTACATTTACTCCTAACTAATGCACCTAAACTACACACCCTTGAACATTATGGGTAATTTAGCATAGCCATTTCACCCAACCAGCACATTTTTGGATCATGGGAGGAAACCCATGCAGACACAGGGAAAACGTGCAAACTCCACACAGACAGTCACCCAAGGCTGGAATCGAACTCAGGTCCCTGGCACTGTGAGGCAGTAGTGCTAACCACTGAGCCACTGTGCCATCCAGAGAGAGCATAGAGATGTACAGCACAGAAACAGACCCTTCAGTCCACCTCGTCCATGCCAACCAGATATCCAAACCCAATCTAGTCCTAACTGCCAGCACCATATTCTTCCAAACCCTTCCTTTTCATATATCTATCCAGATGCTTTTTAAATGTTGCAATTATACTAGCCTACACCACTTCCTCACACATTCCACACACACACCACTCACTGTGTGAAAAGGTTGTCCCTAAGGTCTCTTTTATATATTGACCCCTCACCCTAAACCTATGCCCTCTAGTTCTGGACTATCCACCCCAGGGAAAAGACTTTGTCTATTTACCCTATCCATGCCCCTCATGATTTTATAAACCTCTATAAGATCACCCCTCAGCCTCCTACACTCCAGGAAAAACAGCCCCAGCCTATTCAACCTCTCCCTATAGCACAAGTCCTCCAACCTGGCAACATCCTTGTAAATCTTTTCTGAACCCTTTCAAGTTTCACAACATCCTTCCGATAGGGAGGAGACCAGAAATGCACGCAATATTCTAAACTGGCAGAACCAATGTCCTGTTTAGCCTCAAAATGACCTTCCAACTCCTGTACTCGATACTCTGACTAATAAAGGAAAGCATACCAAAGGCCTTCTTCACATCATATCCACCTGCGACTCTATTTTCAAGGAACTATGAACCTGCACTCCAAGGTCTCTTTGTTCAGTAACACTTCCTAGGACCTTACCATTAAGTGTATAAGTCCTGCCCTGATTTGCCTTTCCAAAATGCAGCACCTCGCATTTATCTAAAGTAAACTCCATCGGCCACTCCTCATCCCATTGGCCCACCTGATCAAGTTCCCATTGCAATCTGAGGTAACCTTCTTCGCTGTCCACTACACCTCCAATTTTGGTGTCATCAGCAAAATACTAACTATACCTCTTGTGCTCACATCAAAGTCATCGAAAAGTAGTGGTCCCAGTAACGATCCTTGTGGCACTCCACTGGTTATAGGCCTGCAGTCTGAAAAACAAACCTCCACTACCACCCTCTGTCTTCTACCTTTGAGCTAGTTCTCTATCCAAATGGCTAGTTCTCCCTGTATTGTATGAGATCTACCTTGCTAAACAGTCTCCCATGGGGAATGGGGTCGAATGCCTTACTGAAGTCCATATAGATCACATCTACTGCTCTGCCCTCATCAATCCACTTTGTTACTTCTTCAAAAAACTCAATCAAGTTTGTGAGACATGATTTCCCACGCACAAAGCCCTGTTGACTATCTTTTATCAGTCCCTGCCTTTCCAAATACATGTACATCCTGTCCCTCAGGATTCCATCCAACAACTTGCCGACCACTGACATCAGGGTCACCGGTCTATAGTTCCCTGGCTTGTCCTTATCACCTTTCTTGAATAGTGGCACCACGTTAGCCAACCTCCAGTCTTCCAGCACCTTACCTGTGACTATCAATGATACAAATATCTCAACAAGAGGCCCATCAATCACATCCCTTGCTTCCCACAGAGTTCTAAGGTACACCTGATCAGGTCTTGATGATTTATCCACTCTTATGTGTTTCAAGCCATCCAGCACTTCCTCCTCTGTAATATGGACATTTTTCAAGATGTCACCATCTATTTCCCTACATTCAATATCTTCCATGTCCTTTTCCGCAATTAGCACTGATGCAAAATACTCGTTTAATATCTCCCCCATCTCCTGCGGCTTCACACAAAGGCTGCCTTGCAGATCTTTGAGGGGTCCCATTCTCTCCCTAGTTACCCTTTTGTCCTTAATGTATTTGTATTGTCCTTTGGATTGTCCTTAACCCTATTTGCCAAAGCCATCTCATGCCCCCTTTTTGCCCTCCTGATTTCCCTCTTAAGTACACTCCTACTGACTTTATACTCTTCTAAGGATTCACTCAATCCATTCTGTCTGTACTTGACATATGCTTCTTCCTTTTTCTTAATCAAACCCTCAATTTCTCCAGTCATCCAGTATTTCCTACAACTACCAACCTTTCCTTTCACCCTAACTGGAATATACTGTCTCTGGACTCTTGTAATATCATTTCTTAAGGCTTCCCATTTTCCAGCCACCCCTTTACCTGCGAAAATCTGCCCCCAATCAGCTTTTGAAAGTTCTTGCCTGATACCAGATATCCAAACCCAATCTAGTCCTAACTGCAATTAGCTTTCCTCCAATTTAGAACTTCAACTTTTAGATCTGGTCTATGGTATTGTTCTGTATGCTACACTTATTCAGAGGTAAACACTGCTTCTAACAAGGGCTGATAAGGTGTGAAAATGCAGTAATGGGGTTTGAAAGGTTTGTTTTAAATTTGGCTAGTAAAATATACTACAGAACAATATGAATGAATGAAGCCACGTTATAATAAATAATGTAAATAAGTAAGTAAATAAATAAGTAAAGGGTTATGAATGAATGAACGGGAACCTGGTATTAATGGTTATAGCAAGCTTGTGAGTGAGTTAGTAAAGATAACCTAAAATACAATATCTCACAGGAGGATAAAATAATTTGCAAAGGGATATAAACTGGCTAAGTGTGTGGGCATAAAAATGGACATTTGGAGGCATAAAGTGAGGTCCACTTTGACAGGAAGAGTAGAAAAATAGAATACTACTGAAATGGAAAGGTTGAAAAAATGCTGTGGTGCAGAGAACTTAGGTGTCCTTGTCCATGAATTATAAAATGTCAGCATGCAAGGTGTGGCAAGTAAATAGAGGAGAAAGTGAGGTCTGCAGATGCTGGAGATGAGAGCTGAAAATGTGTTGCTGGAAAAGCGTAGCAAGTCAGGCAGCATCCAGGGAACAGGAGAATCGACGTTTCAGGCATAAGCAAGGAAGAAGGGCTTATGCCCGAAACGTCGATTCTCCTGTTCCCTGGATGCTGCCTGACCTGCTACGCTTTTCCAGCAACACATTTTCAGCTCTGGCAAGTAATTAGAAAGACAAGATGACTTTTTAAAAAATTAATTCACTGAATGTGATTGCCATTAGCTAGGTTTTTTCATTACAAGGAAAATGGAGTATAATAGGAAGGTCTTGCTGTAACAATACAGGATATTTGACGAAGTTGCATCTGGAGCACCACACACAGGTTTTAATGAAGGATTGGAGATAATTCAGAGAAGGTTCAACTCACTGGTTCCTAATAAGTGGGCTTTGTTCTATGAGGAAAGGTTGAGCAGGTTCAGGCCTGAGTTTAGAACAATGAGAGGTGGTCTCATTGAAACATGAAAACATTCTGAGGAAACATGACAGGGTAGATGTTGAAAGGATATTTCCCCTCATGGAGGAATCTCCATCCATGGGCCACAGTTTCAAGACATGTGAATGGAGATGAAGAGGAATTTCTTCTCTCAAGGGTTGGTTAATGTTTGGAATTCTCTTCTCTATCAAACAATGGAGACTGGGCTACTAAATATATGCAGTCTGAGTTGTAAGGATTTCTGATTGACAAGAAAGTCAACGGTCATTGGGGTAAGTAGTAAAGTGGATTTGAGGCCACAAACAGATCAGCCATGATGTGTGGCAGAGCAAGCTCAATGGACAAATTCTACACTTATTTCTTACAGTCACTCTGAAAAAGTGACCCTCTGGGTTTATTTCCAGAACATTCTCCTGGTACATAATCCTTGAGAGAAAGTTGGGTGAGTGTGCAAAGCAATAGCAGATGCAGTAGAGCTTGCATAAGTGTGAGGTTATTCACTTTGGAAGCAAAAGCATGAAGGCAGATTGCTATCTAAATTGGAAGAGGGGAGTGTGCAGCTGAACCTGGGTGTCCTTGTGCACCAGGTGCAGGGGTGAAGAAGGCAAATGGTATGTTGGCCTTCATTGTGAGAGATTTCTAATATAGGAGCAGAAATGTGTTGTTGTAGTTATACAGGGCCTTGGTGAGGCCACACCCAAAACAATGTGTGCAGTTCTTTCTCCTTTTCTAAGGAAGGATGCTCTTGAGGGAGTGCAGCAAAGATTTACCAGGTTGATTCCGGGAATGGTAGGACTGATGTACAAAGAGAGATTGACAAGGATACGATTGTTTTCGCTGGAGTTCAGGTGACTGGGGAGTATCTCGTAGAGACTTATAAAATTCTAACAGGACTAGACAAGGCAGCGAGGATGTTCCTGATGCCGGGTGTGTCCAGAACCAGTGGTCATATTCTGAGGATTTGGGCTTGATCTTTTGAGATGGATGATAAGACGTTTCTTCACCCAAAGAGTGTTGAGCCTGTGGAATTTATTACCAAAGAAAGTCGTTGATATCAAAATATTGAATTTATTCAAGAGGTAGCTAGATATAGCACTTGGGGTGAATGGGGTGAAAGGTTATAGGGAGAAAACGGGATTATGCTATTGAGTTGGATGATCGGCCATGAATGGTGGAGCAGGCTCGAAGACAGAATGGCCTCCTCCTGCTCCTATCTTTGATGTTTCTAAGTAGAGTTGCCAAGGACAATGTGGGCCCCAGTTGGAAAGATAAGGGTGTGAATTGAGAAGAGAAAATGAGTTAAGAGAATATAAAGCTGTGAGTGATATATTGAATATCTGTTCCTGCCTACATATATCTTAGCCACATTGCCAGCTATCTTCTATTCAAATCTGCACATCAAATAGAACACTGGACCCTGACTGACTGCATCCCTAGCTCTCACTGCCTGACTGCTCTTTCTTGCTACAGGAAATGATTATCGAAATGCAGGGCAGTTTATCAACTGCTGTGGATAACCAGATTACAGCGGAGACTGACGTAGAGAGAAAATTCCCAAGCAGTAAACTAACAAAGCCAGGTCAGTGACAACATCACTAAACTTATAGTAAAAGAGCAAATGTTACATTCCAAAAGGTTGTGTAGGTGATGCTGTGACCCCCACCATCAGCATGTATTCTAGCAACGTGAACCTAGGAGGAACTGGTTTGCGTTTTAGCCAAAACATAAAACAGGGCATTGGTTTAGGGTGAGAGAGGAAAGATATAAAACGGACCTAAGGGGCAACTTTTTCACACAGAGGGTGGTGTGGGTGAGGAATAAGGTGCCAGAGGAAGTGGTGGAGGCTGGTACAATTGCAACATTTAAAAGGCATCTGGATGGGTATATGACTAGGAAGGGTTTAGAGGGATATGGGCCAAGTGCTGGCAGATGGCACTAGTTTGGGTTAGGATATCTGGTCTGCATGGATGAGTTGGACCAAAAAGTCTGTTTCCATCTCTGTGACTGTGACTCTATCTGACTGACTTTCAAAATGCCTCAAATACTCAAATTATGAAATAAAAGCAGAAAATATGCAAGTTAGACAATGGTTTTGTAGATTTTGATGCAAGTAAGATTCTCAAATACAGGTGAGTGTATTGATTCCCTCATATTTTGCCCAAACTCCAAGTACCAAATCCAGTCAACTGTCCTTTCCACTAATCCCCAATCTCTAGCATTTTTACAACTATCAGTGCAAAGGGACAGAAATCTTTTTTTAACACCATAGTTATTTTTCCACTGGGTCCCTTGCAGTAGCATTCAAGAGATCAGCCAGTAATTCCCAGGGTCTTTAGAACAATGTTGATGAGGCTGGCAACATGATTGTCAGTCAGCCCTAGAAATCTCCTCCCACAGCACAGTCTGTGGTGGGAACACCAAACAACCAACGGTTTAACTTAAAAGCAACAGATTCGGATTTCACTGCAGATTTTGAAGCATCACTAATATCTCTAAAACACAACTAGATCATAACAGCAGGGACTGGATCGGAGAAATGGGAAAATCCTGAAGGTTTCACATATCAAGCAAGGTGTTGCACATTGTAACCTAGAATGTCTTTGACATGCAGGCTAAAAAGGAGCTATTATACCAGGAAAAGTAGTACTTTGCACCCGAGTCCCAGATGTGCCTGTAGCCGACTGATGAGATGAAAGTCCTGTTTGCCAGCTGTTCTGTACACAATTCCACTCTAGTTTCTAATGGTCTTGGAATCCCAACGGGCCTTAATTCAACATTACATAGTACTTTGTAGGAAATGAGTGCGTCACAGTGCAGCAATTTAATGTGACAAATAGACCTTTAACATGGCAAACTATCTCAAAGTGTTTCACAGAAGATAATCAAAGGAAATTTGGCCAGATGGTGGTAATAAAATCAGTAATAATTTTCCAAACAGTTGGAGAAATACTTGAAGAGGAAAAAAAATTGACAAGGCTAAGAAGTTGTCTAGGGGTGTTGGATTAATTGGTTAGCTCTTTCAAAGTGCCAGCACAGGTACAACATGCTAAATGGCCTCCTCTGTGCTGCATGAATCTAATGTTATATGAGGGAACTCTCAGATATTTGAGCTCCTAAAAGACAGTTTAATGTCTAAGTTAGTAATATGTAATAGAACAACCTATGATTGGATTCCCTGAGCAAGTTGCAGAGTAATCCTTCACCTGTTTTCTCTTTACTGTCACCCAGGAGATGAAGTGCAAATTGCAAAGCAGATTGATGAGCAACCTCTGTGTAGCACCACTGAAATGGGGTCTCCGATTGTGGAACAAAAAGGCTCCACAGTTGCTGAGAGGAATCACCAGGTTGTCTCCAGTATGACCACTGATATGGAGTCTCCGACTGTAGAAAACAAACCCTCTGAAACCAGCCTTTCAGTTGCTGAGAGGAACTCCCAGGATTTCCCCAGTACTACCACTGATATGGGGTCACCAACAGTGGGACAGATACTATCTGATACCAGCCGTTCAGTTGCTGAAGGACGTTACCAGAATACTCCCAGTACTACCAGTGAAATGGGATCACCAACAGTGGGGCAGATACTATCTGATACCAGCCGTTCAGTTGCTGAAGGACGTTACCAGAATACTCCCAGTACTACCAGTGAAATGGGGTCACCAACAGTGGGACAGATACTATCTGATACCAGCCATTTAGTTGCTGAAGAAAGTTCCCAGGGTACTCCCAGTACTATCATAGAAATGGGGTCGCCAACAGTGGGACAGATACTATCTGATACCAGCTGTTCAGTTGCTGAAGGGTGTTACCAAGATACTCCCAGTACTACCACTGAAATGGGGTCACCAGCAGTTGAACAGATACCATCTGGTACCAGCCATTTAGTTGCTGAGGGAAGTTACCAAGGTACTCCCAGTACTACCACAGATATGAGGTTGCCAACAATTGAACAGATACCATCTGATACTAGCCATTTAGTTGCTGAAGGAAGTTACCAAGGTACTCCCAGTACTACCACTGAAATGGGATCACCAACAATGGGACAGATACTATCTGAAAACAGTCTTTTATTTGCTGAAGGAAGTTACCAGGGTATTCCCAGAACACCTGAAATGGGGTTATCAATAATGGGACTGAAGCTATTTGAAAGCAGTCTTTCAGTTGCTGAAGGAAGTTACCAAGGTATTCCCAGAACACCTGAAATGGGATCATCAATAATGGGACTGAAACTATTGGAAAGCAGTCTTTCAATTACTGAAAGAAGTTATCAGAATACTCCCAGTACTGCCACTGAAATGGGGTCACCAACAGTGGGACAAATACTATTTGAAAACAGCCATTCAGTTGCTGAAGGAAGTTACCAGGGTACTCCCAGTACTACCACTGAAATGGGGCCACCAATAGTGGGACAGCTACTGTCTGAAAACAGTCTTTCGTTTGTTGAAGGAAGTTACCAGGGTACTCCTAGTACTATCACAGAAATGGGGTCATCAGTAGTGGGACAGAAACTATTGAACAGCAGTCTTTCAGTTGCTGAAGGAAGTTACCAGGGTATTCCCAGTACTATCACAGAAATGGGATCTCTGACTGCCGAACAGATACAGTCTGGTGATGAAATCAGTCAAGTTACTGGAAGAAATGGAAAGGAAGATCTCAGTATTGCCAGTGAAAATAATGTTCTGAACCTAGATCACCAAAATTCCAAAAGGTCTGAAGACCGTCAGAACAGCACTGACATAACCACAAGAGTTGAACAAGATTCTGCAGCTCCCAGTGAAGGCATATCCTCACATGTTGCAGAGATGGATCTAAGAGGTGCAGAGATTTAGCACCAATGATGCGTGGAAAATTATCAGTTAAAATTGTTTCTTCTCTCACTTTTTTGCTGTCTCTTTTAATGATATCAAACATGAAGACTTTTGTGATGCTGGTGATAGTCATGATTTGGAATGGTGTAAACTTACATTTGTTATGTTGGTCAAGGTGGACCACATTAACACTGAAGAATGAAATATTCTTGCTATCCATTGTCCAATTCAGGTTTTCATAAGTCAGAAACATTTCACCCAGATATTGAAAGTAGTCACAGCCATGTGCCTTGATTCCAACTCCAGAAAAGCATCCCTCCTGGACCAGAAAAATACTTCAAATAGTAGTAACGTCTGTATCATGATCAGAGGTTCTATCTACAAATTAGTTTCCCCCTTGCTTGCATGACTGCTTTTCCTTATGGGATTAAATATTTTCTGTGCCTATATTGCTGTGTTATCATTGTGAGAACAAATATCCTCTAATATTACATTTATATTTATGTTTTCTCTTTGTGGTTCCTCTTTTTTATTCCTCAGTCTCTACTGATTCTTCATTGCTTTGATGTTATATTGTCTGCACATTATCTTGTGATAATCTGTCTTTATTGATCTACCTTCAGTCTGTTTCTCACTGCAGATTTCTCAGCATCTCAGCTGCTTAGCAGAAAAAGCTATGTGCAACCATGTCACATTTTTACATTTTATATTTTTAAAAATTATTTTGAAGTGAATTCTCAGGATGTGTGCATCACTGGCATTAATTGCTTATCCCAGTTACTGTTGAGAAGGAGGCTATGACCCAATTTTTGAACTACTTTTTGGTACAATCAAACAGCTTGCTAAGATATGTCAAGGTCAACTAAGAGGTCAATGATCACTGTGACACTAAGATCACTGCCAAGAGACAAGACAGAGATTGCCTTTCCCAGAACACATGATTTCAATGTGTTTGCTTCCCTGTTATGATAATTTCACAGTTCTCTGTAACACAATTACTTTTGTTTGTAAAAATATTGGAATACAAATAAACATGGATATTATTTTAAGTTTACTTACTGGTACTTAATGTGATGGCTTTGAACAGCAATGCAGTGGACTTAGCAGTTATCTCAAGCACTTGTCACTGTCATAGTTAATGTTCATCCTGGCTCAATATTCATTGATGTTTCTGCAGAAATTCCAACTTCATCTTATGTAAACTGTACTAAATAGCACTAGCAGAGACTTTGGTGCATTAATGTACAGGCAACAATGATTTGGATGAGCGCATCTTTACAGAGTGTGGAAGAACCAAGCCTTTGTGGAAGGGTGGCCAGTAGAGGTATTAAATATCAGGTTTTGGAGATGCCGGTCAATGTATGCAGTTTGTAGTAGGGAACATTGGTAATTTTTTTTTCATTATTCATTCACAGCATGAGGGCGTTGTTGGCTAGGCAGCATTTATTACCCATCCCTAATTGCTCAGAGGGCTGTTATGAGTCAACCATGTAGCCACGTCACATGTAGGTCAGACCAGGCAGTTTCCTTTCCTAGAGGACATCAGTGAACCAGTTGAGTTTGTTCCCAACAATCGACAATGGATTCATGATCACCATTATATTTTTAATTCCACATATTTATTGAATTCAAATTCCATCATATGCAGGATTTGAACCCAGATCCTCAGAACATTATCTTGGTCTCTGGATTAATGGCCCAGCGATAATACCACTAGGCCATCAGGGGTGGCTCAGTGGTTAGCACTGCTGCTTCACAGTGCTAGGGACCCAGTTTTGATTCCACCCTCAGGTGACTGTGTGTGTGGAATTTGCATGTTCTCCCTGTGTCTGCTTGGGTTTCCTTCCACATTCCAAAGATGTGCAGGTTCGGTGAATTCACCATGCTATATTGCCCATAATGTTCAGCAATGTGTAGTTTAGGTGCATTGTTCAGGGATAAATGTAGAGTAACAGGATAGGGGGAATGGGTTTGGGTGGACTACTCTTGGAGGGTCAGTGTTGACTTGTTGGGCGGAATGGCCTGTTTCCACTCTGTGGGGATTCTATTCTATAGCTTCCACGTAACTGGTAATATGTAACTGGTAAGACAGGGCAAAGTCCCTTTCTTGCTATTGGCAATCTTAAAACAAAAATCCAGAAAAATTGTTTGCTGTGCAGGGGAACAGAAATTTGAACATTTTAAGATAAATAAAATCAGTTTAAAAATGACAAGATGTTTTCAGTAAATTTGAACAAAACTCCCTTCCTCTTCAGATTAAAGTACTGCAACAGACAAGTTCTTTGTAGATTCTAAACTACCAGAAATTGGGGAAATCAACAAAATGTGCATTTCTTGGGAAATCATGTCACCAGATCTACCCATAATCATAAGATATCACACATAAGAATAATTAAAACTCTGCCTTTCAGTTTTGAATACATTTCCAAGTTTTGATGTCAGAAATTGCATCTTTCAAGGGAGAAGTTTAAACACTACATTCCTCTCATTTGGAAATAAAAGATTCCATCACAATGACAATTTATATTTTATTTCTGACATTTATTTCATTGTAAATTAGAGAATCTGACAAATTTTCTACCCCAAGAACCTACTTCCAAATAGGAAAGTTGTTGCAGGAGTCTGGTGTTAGATGTATTATGATGCTTGGACCCTGGGCAAGATTCCCCAGTTTGTTATGGTTCCAGACAGTTTGTCCAAGTTGTTAAGCCCCTTGGTGAAGTGGGAGGAGGGAGGGAAAATGAACTGCTTTTTCCTATTCATGCAACCCATGTTGGCCACAACAAGTTTAATTCAAAAGCAAATCCTTTCTCTTGTGGATGCCTTTCTCCCAGACTCAAATGAACTTATGTTTTTAAAGGAATAAATTTAAATGTGCAAACAAATAATGCATTTAATAATTACAATACAGTGGTGGAGGCTGGTATAATTACAACATCTAAAAAGCATCTGGATGATTACATGAACAGAAAAGGTTTAGAGGGATATGGGCCAAGTGCTGGTAAATGGGAGTAGATTAATTTAGAGTATCTGTCAGCATGGACGAGTTGGACAGAAGGGTCTGGTTCTATGCTGTACATCTCTGATTCTATAAGAATAATTAGTAACGCAGCATACAGATTAGAAACAAAGTGCAATCTAAAACATAACAATTTTAGAAAGCAGATAAAGCAAATTTCGTTTTAACTAGCATCTTACAAACCGGCATACTTGATAAAATGGCAAAAATTATATACCTAAATTCCTGATGTTAATTGTACTATTGCGATCCCCAGGATGTCTGAGTACTCAGATGATGGTGCAAGTGAAGACTCTCTGCGAGTAAGTTTTATTTAAGGCAAAGTTGCATTATTTTTTAAGTGTTGCAAATACAGTGTAATAGTGATGTGTACACACCCAACATTACATTTTTATTACTTAGTGTGTTTTTACATTGATTAGGTGGACATCTTGATCAACTGGAATATTTGATTAACCAGCATACTCCTGGTCCCATAGGTGTCGGTTAATTAAATGTTTGCTGTATACAGATCAGCTTCTGAATTGTTCCCAAAAAGTTGATGGTTGTGACAGTGGAGTTTATTGGTGACATTGATATTGGTAGTTGAACAGTTTTTTTTAGATTAGTGTGGAAACAGGCCCTTCGGCCCAACAAGTCCACACCGACCCGCTGAAGAGTAACCCACCCAGACTCATTTCCCTCTGACTAATGCACCTAACACTATGGGCAATTTAGTATGGCCAATTCACCTGACCTGCACATCCTTGGACTGTGGGAGGAAACCAACACAGACAGTCGCCTGAGGCTGAAATCGAACCTGGGACCCTGGTGCTGCGAGGCAGCAGTACTAATCAATGAGCTACCCCAAGTTTTCGAGTCTTACATTTGCATGTTGATTGACATCATGTAGTTCTGATTCTTTTTATCATGAATGAATTACTACCTTTTCTCTGGTTACCCAACTGCTGGTTATTAGCACTTAGATTACATGGCTCCCTTTACCTGCAATGCAGGGGTGACTAGACAATGATTATGTCCTTCAAAGCACCAACATTCAAATGCAGCTTAGAACAAATGCGTACTTAAGTCTTTTTAACATGCCTGTTCAAGATTGTTCATTGAGGTTCCCTTTCCACCTTTAAGTGTGACGTTCCATGGCTTTGATTAGATACACTACCGTGTGGAAATAGGCCCAAGAGGGCCACACCGACCCCCCGTAGAGAAACCCGCAATCACGGGGAGAATGTGCAAACTCCACAGTCTGTGGAGGCTGGAAATAAACCTGGGTCCTCGGTGCTGCAAAGCAGCAGTGCTAACCACTGAGCCACCGTGACGCTTTCTCTCTCTCTCTCCAGATAGCCAAGTGATTTACATCTGCAGCTATTTACGGCAGTAACACTTTTTTTAAGAACCAACTTTGGAATTATTAGTTAAAAACATTAACAGAACTTTGGGTTCTTGCCCCGTGGTCATGACAATATGAATAAGTCCAACCGGGCAGTGTTAGTTTTAAGTGAATGTTGGGGTGTTAAGTTGGGAAAGAACACGGTTTTTGAACCATTTTTCTTACTCCCGGACCGGGATGATCTTGAAGAGCAGCACTCGTGGATTTTCTCCAGTGCCTTCAGATGGCGCCTCACTCTGGAACCCACCGCCAAGCGCGAGCAGATGATACGTGTTCATGTAACGATCACATGTCATAGCAACCGTCCAATCAGACGATCCGGCGGAGGTAAGGGGTGAAAGGTTCCCGGATGCCGTAGACGGACATGCTGGTTGGTGAGTGCGCGCGAGGAGGGGAGAGTGGGGGGCAGCCGTTATTCTAATGAGCTGCTTCAGTGCCGCGCCGCCGGCGGCTTGTGGACACTTCACTTCAGTCAGCGCCCGGGGCTAGATCGTGGGAGAGGCGGATAAAAAAAACCGGGAATCACCTGGGCAGCCGGCAATCTGTCGGAGGGTCAGTGCTGAGGGAGCGCCGCACTGTCGGAGGGTCAGTGCTGAGGGAGCGCCGCTCTGTCGGAGGGTCAGCACTGAGGGAGTGGGAACCTCGGAGAGTCAGTGCTGAGGGAGCGCCGCACTGTTGGAGGGTCAGTGCTGAGGGAGTGGGCTCTGTCGGACGATCAATGCTGAGGGAGTGCCGCACTGTCGGAGGGTCGGTGGTGAGGTAGCGCCGCTCTGTCGGAGGGTCGGTGGTGAGGGAGCGCCGTGCAGTCAGAGGGTCGGTGCTGAGGGAGCG
The DNA here is from genome assembly GCF_037043375.1 of Chiloscyllium plagiosum. Classification (NCBI taxonomy): domain Eukaryota; kingdom Metazoa; phylum Chordata; class Chondrichthyes; order Orectolobiformes; family Hemiscylliidae; genus Chiloscyllium; species Chiloscyllium plagiosum. The sequence goes on from NW_028270159.1 coordinate 48,181,515, forward strand.
CCGCACTATCGGAGGGTCAGTGCTGAGGGAGCGCCGCACTATCGGAGGGTCTGTGGTGAGGGAGCACCGCGCTGTGGGAGGGTCTGTGGTGAGGGAGCACCGCGTTGTCGGAGGGTTGGTGCTGAGGGAGCGCCGCGCTGTCGGAGGGTCGGTGGTGAGGGAGCGCCGTGCAGTCGGAGGGTCGGTGCTGAGGGAGCGCCGTGCAGTCGGAGGGTCGGTGCTGAGGGAGCGCCGCACTATCGGAGGGTCTGTGGTGAGGGAGCACCGCGCTGTCGGAGGGTCGGTGCTGAGGGAGCGCTGCGCTGTCAGGGTCGGTGCTGAGGGAGCGCCGCGCTGTCAGAGTGGCGGCGCCGAGGGAGCACCACGCTGTCCGAGGGTCAGTGCTGGAGGAGGGGGTGGAGGCGCTGTGCTGTCGGGTCAGTGCTGAGAGGTGCTGCGCCATTGGAGGATCAGCGCTGAGGGAGGACTGCACCGCTGAGACTGTTGAACAATTGTTTAGTAGCCCAGATAAATGTTAAACACTTTCCGAGGCCCAATTGTGAATAACAGCATCTTTCATTTGAAATGTTCAATGCCACAATTTTTCAGTAGAATTGGGATGAGGTCTCTCCTTATTGTTCTGCTCTAATTTTATCCCTGAACCAACATCTCTGGTTATCTATCCCATTTGTGTTTGTGGAAGCTTGCTGTGCAGAAATTAGCTTCTGTTTCTGCATTACAGAACGGCTTCACTTCTTTGAAAAGCATTTTGGAATGTTTGGATGTTGTATAGGATGTTAAACAAATGCCTGTCTTTTTTTGTTAGACCCAGCCTTTCAATGTAAAATCATCACAACAGTTAATGAGGATCCAACTTTAAATGTTATTAGGTCAGGTAAAATTCTTTATTCAATGTTGGACAGCACACATTGTGACTACTGTTGAGACTTTCACGGACGGTGGAGATTCAGGGGGTCCTGGGCATCAGGCTGTACAAGTATTAGATCAGAAGAAGCATCTTTAACACTCGATTGTGAGGACATGGAATTCACTTTCATAGTTAGTGGCTGAGCTAGAATCAAAATTAATATTGATCATTAACTTGGATAGTGGATGACAAGACATGCAAGTGGGGTGTATAAGCTTAAGTAGATTGAGCAGTGTTTATATTTTGTTGTCCTTTCATTTCCTTGGGATATCTCAAAGTATTTCTCAATCCATCAATTACTTTTGAAGTATGTACAGGCCAGCAGCTAATTTGAATTTGGGCCTAACTGGGTTCCACAAAAACCAATAGGAACAGTTAATCATTTTTTAGTGATGTTTATTGAGGGTTCTGCGCTCCTCCTTTATTAGTGCCAGGGATCTTGCTGTGTTTGCATGCACAGGGAGGTGGATCCTCAGTTTAATGTTTCATTAAGACAATCTTCAGAATGCCAAGAATACTGCAGTAAAGGTCCAGACAAATGTAGAAGCCTGATTGTGTATGCAGTATAACATTTGTTGGAAGCAGACAGTGAAAATTGATTCTCTCTTTGGCATTTGACTTTTGGATCATGTGTCACAATTATCCCAAGGATTGATGAGAGCAGAGTGGTGGAGGTGATCTATATGGATTTCAGTGAAGGCATTCGACAAGGTTCCCCATGGGAGACTGTTTAGCAAGGTTAGATCTCGTGGAATACGAGGAGAACTAACCATTTGGATACAGTTCAGAGTACACCCATGGCAAATTTATCCCAGTATAATATCCCCACTGCAGATCCTTTCCAGCGTGGCTTATTCATGCTGTAGATTTGTCCCAGTCTGGAGTGTCCTCTATTAGATGTATCCTCGGTGATATGTAGTGAACTTATACTTGGGATCATCGGGCCAAGTGGGGATGTCAATAAATCACCAAAATGCCCAAACAATTAAGAATGTATTGCTTTCATCTAAAAGTTTCCATATTCCTGAAATGTTTGTGCAAGGTATTATATCTTGGCTCATGGTTTTATGGTACTTTTGAGTTGAAAGGAATGTCTCAGCTGCCCTGGACTTTGACATTTCTAACTGAGTTGTTTCTGTATTTGTAGTTTAGGTGAGAAAGATGGCTGAGCGACCAGAAGACTTGAATCTACCAAATGCAGTCATTACTAGGATTATTAAAGAAGCGGTGAGTATGAATTAGATAGGCATCTGTAATCGCAAATTTTGCGCACTTAATTCTACTAGATTGTGAACTGTATTTTTTTACCTCATGCAACTAATACCTGACAATAAATGGAAGAGAAATTCTAATAAAAAGAAATTCTCACTGCTTAGTTATTCACTGGTAGCTAGTGCTTTTCTTGACAGAATTTTGCTTTTTAAAGTAAGAAGTTGGGTAAGTGAAGTTAAAACAACGAATAGACGCTAAAAATCTGAAACAAAAACAAATTTAATGAAGAAAATCAGCAGGTCTGGAAGCTTCTGTAGAGAGAAAGCAGAGTTAACGTTTTGAGTCCAGCGACCCTTCTCCAGAACTGTTTCTATTAGTAAGGATAATTTGAATAAATGCAGTTTTGATTACCTGGCGAGGTTACTTGAATAACTAATAAAGGGGTGCACTTCGCATTGCTGTCACATTCAGTTTGAAATTGGTTATCAGAGGATGTTCAAGTTCTGGAACACACTCTTCTTTGTTAACACCCCAATTAAAAAGTAGTAACTTCCTTAAAGCATGTTGGCTATATAATAAATAATGTTCTGTTTGTAATTTACTAATACCCAAAAGCTAGTTTGTCTCTATACTTGAGAGCGTACAATTGGATGAATGCATTTATTCTCTTAGCTTCCAGATGGAGTGAATGTTTCAAAGGAAGCACGCAGTGCAATATCCCGAGCAGCAAGTGTCTTTGTTCTTTATGCAACTTCATGGTAAGAAATTCTATGTGAGCATTAAAGTGCTGTGGCCAATTTTCCGTAATTGTAATGAAATCATTGGTTTTCTTACAATGACTTTGAAATTTGGGACTCTGTGTGATGGAAGATATTAATAAAAGAACTCACATTGATGGAGTGCAGGCTTATCCAACCTTTTCACGCAGGGGGTTGCATTTCAAGTTTTCTGACTTGGAGGATATTAGTGAGCAAATTTCCGGGTATTGGAAGTTTGCTATAACTATGAACATAATTTTCTTGACTTTAGAATTTATAAACCAATATATTGATAAATGAGTAATAAAAAATCTTGTCAAACTATGAAGCAGCAGAGCTAACTCAAAACCTTTCTTGCCCTTTTGATTAAGAAGCAGAGATAGAGAGACAGATAGTTCCGAAGTCTTGGTCGCCAGGGAAAGTTAAGCAAACATATAACTTAGAAGCAGGAATAAGCTAATAGAGCCTGTTTTGCTATTCAATAAGATCATGGCTGATCCAGTTATGGTCTAACTTCTACATTCCTGTGTACATCATATGACTCTATCTATTGAAAATCTGTTTAACTTGGTCTGGTGAGGTAGGGGTGAGATAAGATCTGTCAGTAGAGGAGGGGTGTGGAGACAGTGGTATCTGTTGGATCCTAGGCATAGAGGTCCTGACGGCAGGATCTGGGGTTGGTGTGATGTTGGAGATTGTGTCAATTCACAGTGATAGAGGGGGCTGTTAGGTCATGGTCTGGGAGAGTGTGAAGTAAGACGGGTCAGTTGAATAGTTACACTGGAATTAGACTAGGTATTCAACAGTTCAATATTTCCTCAGTAACTATTAACTGCAGCAGAACCCTCTGAATTCTCTGAAATTAAATGGATACTTTTGGATGGTTACAAGCAGAGGGGAAATTGCCCACTGGAATCTTAATTTCTCGGACAATTCCTTTGGCAGCTACTACTATGGGGATTCTGCAGGGTCCCTATGTTTAGCTCCTGTCTACGATTATCAGGCCATCCGAAAATCTGGGCCAAAATGTTTCTACATCATTTCACTTCCTGCACATATTGTCTTCTGATCTGCATCTGAGTACTTTACAAGGCATTCAATTATGTTTCCGATATGCCTAGTCATTGTGATGGTGGATGCTTTTCTTTACTCTTCCCCTTTTCTGTTTCTTGGATACAGTTAATCTATATCGTTTTAGTTTCAGAAAATGATTTGACACCCAAAACCTTAACTGACGAGTCTTTTGATCATTTGGTGTCTGACCTGCTATCAGTGATTTGAGTGTTTGCTGTCTTTGATACAGATTTACCAAATGTGTAATATTTTGTTTCTCATTCATCAAAAACGTTTTAGGATTGGGGTCATGGGGACAGGCAAGCGGGCAATGTTACTTCAAATTCATTCAATGGTCCATATCCACGATATTCATTCTTATTCTGTTCCCAACTACTGCCCCTTTTGACTCTGTCACACTAAGTGTGCATTGCTGTCCTCAGTCAAAAGTATATATTATCCCAGGCTTAGCTTATCGATAACTCAAAGCTCTTTCCTCCATAATTAACCTTTCAATGTCTTTACTCTCTCAACCCCATCTTGTCATTCAAACTCAATGAAATATATTCATAATTACCAGACCAAGATACGTGGCACAAAATGTCAGGGTCTGAGAATGCACTGTTCAGGAAGGGAAATGGAAATGTGTGCTTATGTATAAATATGTAATGGTACATAAACAAGTTATGGACTTGCAAAAGTTCTTTGTACAAGAGAATACTTGCAACAAAATTGTGGATGGTTTCATTAATGGAACATGAGGCCAGCACAAGGGTCTGGATGTCAAATTCATGTCAATCATAAGAGAAGCTGATTTGGGTTGGAGATGGGAAGTGTTATGGGAGTAAAAATAATCAATCTTGATACTGGATAAGATATGGTGTTTAAAATTCATCTCTGCTCAAATCGGAGGCCAAACTTGCAAATGTTCTGATTTGGCATGCGGTATTAGCTAGGTAGAAGTCATGGAGTCAGCAGCAGAGATTTTGAGGTAAAGTCTAAAGGGACAGTGGCTTTTTAAAAATTATATTCCTGCATTGAGATACAATTTTATTTCAACTCATCAGTCCAGAAATTTGAGTTCTAAACTATAGCAGCTGGGGAATTTAAATTCAGTTAAACGTATTTGGAGTAATGAGCCAGTCCCAGTAGTAACAACTGCAAAACTGTTAGATTATCATGAAACCCGTTTGGTTCACAAATGCCCTTTATTTGGGAAGGAAGTCTGCCATCCTGGTATATGTGAGACTCCATACCCACAATGATGTAATTGACTCTTGTAAGGCTATTTCAGAGGGCAGATAAAATATTGAATTGTATGCAAGAAGGCAGCTCACTAACACTTCCTCAAGAGCAGTCAGTGATGGGCAATCAATGCAAGCTTTATTAATGATGCTCAGATTCAGTGAATGAAAAAACATTGTCCTGGAGATGTTTAGAGGAGGAAAGAGAAACCATTAATTCATTTTTTGGATAGCTAAAGCATGGATGCATTCAAGTGCCTGAGTATAAGGGTTTTAGTGAAAGTTGAATAAAGTGGTTTCTGTCTGCCCAGTACTTATACTTGGAGCATTATGTTGGTTCTAAGGTCTGTCTAATGTTGCAAGAGTACCATAACGATCTTAGAAATTGATCTACATCTATGGGATAATGCAATAAGAGCTGTACCAAGTGTAAATATAAAGAGGTGCATTAAAGTTTGTATATTCCTAGCGCAAATAACTTTGCAATGAAGAGCAAGAGGAAAACACTGAGTGCCTCTGATGTGCTTGCAGCAATGGAAGAGATGGAGTTTGATCGCTTTATAACCCCACTGAAAGATGCATTGGAAGGTGAGGAATCTCTGGTACTAGTTGCATTGACATTTAATTAACATACATTTGGGGATGTCACCATATTACACACCTAACTAGGGACCAGGTGTCAATAGTAATTCAAAAGTATTGTTTAGTTTATTAATGCCAAAACTGACATTTTTTTAAGGGTTTAAGACAAATATTTTAACGTGAAATGAAAAGTAGTAAACAGGACAAGTAAAAAGGTACTGTATAGCCGAAGTATGGTTTCAAATACAGGGGGTAGTGGTCAAATTCATCCTTTCAATTCCCCATAAATCCTGGTGGGGTTAAGTATTTTAAATAGTCATTGAGGTGTACAGCACAGAAACAGACCCTCCGACAACTAGTCCATGCCGACAGAAATCCCAGCGGATCTAGTCCCATTTGGCAGCACTTGGCCCATATCCCTCTAAACCCTTCATTTTCATTTACCCATCCAGATACCTTTTAAATGTTGCAGTTGTACCAGCCTCCACAACTTCCTCTGGCAGCTCATTCCATATACACACCACCGTCTGCGTGACAAAGTTGCCCTTTACGTCTCTTTTATATCTTTCCTCTCTCACCCTAAACTTATATCCTCTAGTTCTGGACTCCCACACTCCAGGGAAAAGACTTTGTCTATTTATCCTATCCATGCTCCTCATGATTTTATAAGCCTTTATGAGGTCACCCCTCAGCCTTTGATGCTCCAGGGAAAACAGCCCCAGCCTATTCGGCCTCTTCCCTCTAGCTCAAATCCTCCAACCCAGGCAACATCCTTGTAAATCTTTGTTGAAACCTTTCAGGTTTCACAGCATCTTTCTGACAGAAAGGAGACCAGAACTGTGCACTATATTCCAAAAGTGACCTAACAAATCCCCTGTACAGCCACAACATGACCTCCCAATTCCTATATTCAGTGGTCTGATCAATAAAGCATATCAAACGTTTTCTTGACTATCTTATCTGCCTGTGACTCTACTATGCATTCCAAGGTCTCTTTGTTCAGTAACGAGACCCCAACATTTAACTGTAGAAGTCCTGCTCTGATTTGCATTTCCAAAATACAATGTGGATTTGTAAAGACCTGTCGAGAGAAAGCAAAGATAACTGGACCTGAAATGCTAACTCTGCTTTCTCTTCACAGAGTAAAGATTAGAGTGGTGCTGGAAAAGCACAGCAGGTCAGGCAGATCTGAGGAGCAGCAAATCGACGTTTCGGGCAAAAGCCCTTCATCAGAAATGAGGCTGGGAGCCTCAGGGGTGGAGAGATAAATGGGAGGGGGTCGGTCTGGGGAGAAGTTAGCAATAGGTGGATGGAGGTGGAGGTAATGGTCATGTCAGAAAGGAGAGTAAAGCGGATAGGTGGAAATGAAGATTGACAGTTGGGACAGGTAATGAGGATGGTGCTGAGCTAGAAGGTTGGAACTGAGGTAAGGTGGGGGGAGGAGAAATGAGAGAACTTGGTGGAGTCCACAATGATGCCCTGGGGTTGAAGGGTCCCAAGGTGGAAGATGAGGCATTCTTCCTCCAGGTGTCGCGTGGTGATGGAGGAGGCCCAGGACCTGTATGTCCTCGGCAGAGTGGGAGGGGGTGTTGAAATGTTTGGCCACAGGGCGATGGGGTTGATTGGTGCGGATGTCCTGGAGATATTCTCTGAAGCACTGCGAGAAGAGAAGACCGCATCGGGAGCAACTGATAAAATAAATGTGGTAGTGCAGGTGAAACTTTGGATGTGGAAGGCTCCTTTGGGGCCTTGGACGGAGGTGAGGGGGGAGATGTGGGCGCAGGTTTTGCAATTCCTGCGGTGGCAGGGGAGGGTGGGTTGTTAGGGGGCGTGGACCTAACCAGGTAGTGGCAGTGGGAATTGTCTTTGCGGAAAACAGATAGGGGTGGGGAGGGAAATAGACCCTGGTGGTGGGGTCCATTTGTAGGTGACAGAAATGTTGGCAGATGATGCAATTTATGCGGGGGTTGGAAGGTGAGGACCAGGGGGTATCTGTTCTGGTTGCGGTTGGAGGGGTGAACCTGCTGAGCTTCCCAAGCAACTTGTATGTTTGTCAGATTTTCAGCCTTCATAGTTCCTTGGTTTTTTGGATTTGTAAATGTCAGGCTATGCCCTAATGAACCCGATTAGAAATTCTTTCAACAAATTATGAAAAGATATTGTGGATAAACATGTTCCAAATACATTTTAATATATGCAAATGTGAGATCATCCACTTTGAATTTAAAAAGTCTGGATCAAAACTTTCAAAGAGTGAAAAGCTAGAAACAGCAGGTAACATAACTTGCCAACAACTTTGCTCAATGGCACAACTGAAGGCAAGCATGCTATATGCCTTCTTTACCACCATATCCCCAAACAAACCGTGGGCAGCATGGTGGCACAGTGGTTAGCACTGCTGCCTCACAGCGCCAGAGACACAGGTTCAATTCAGGCGACTGACTGTGTGGAGTTTGCACATTCTCCCCGTGTCTGCGTGGGTTTCCTCCAGGTGCTCCGGTTTTCTCCTACAGTCCAAAGATGTGCAGGTCAGGTGAATTGGCCATGCTAAATTGCCCGTAGTGTTAGGTGAAGGGGTAAATGTAGGGGTATGGGTGGGTTGCGCTTCGGTGGGTCAGTGTGGACTTGTTGGGCTGAAGGGCCTGTTTCCACACTGTAAGTTATCTAATCTAATAAAATCCACAGGCAGTAAGGGGATCCAATCAATATTGAGGAACCCTGTCATAGAGACTGAACCTTTCTTATTCCTGAGTTCTACCCATATGGCCTCACTGGATGAGCCATCCAAGATGTCCTCTCTTAGTGCAGCTGTGATATTCTACTTAATCAGGTGCAACTTCCCCCACCTCATTTATGTCATCTCTATCACGCCTGGAACATTGAGCTGCCAGTCCTGCCCTTCTCTTAACCAAGTTTCTTTAATGGAATTTGTTTGCTAAATTCCTCTCTCAATTCACACCGGACAACTTTCTTCATTCTCTTGTAATTGCTTATATTTAAGCTTTAGCACAGTTGTTTCTGACCCCAGGGTACCCCCCACAAACTGAATGTTAAATTCTACTATATTATGGCCACTGTTTCCTACGGGAACTTTTTACTCTATAATTTATTAAGCTTTGCCTTATTACACAAATCCAAAATAGCCTGATCTCTGGTTGGATCCACCTCACATTGTTTCAGGAAACTCCCAAATAAATTCTGAATTCTTATTGGTTCCTCTGCCAATCTGACTATCCCAATCTACGTGAAAATTAAAGTCACCCATTATAATTGCCTTTGTTACAAGCCCTCATTATTTTCTGATTTATTCTCTCCCACTGCATAGCTACTGTTAGTGTTGGCTTTCCCATTTTTCTTTTCTCTGCATGCACCTTGATTCAACATTTCTGGGTTCAGGATTGTCTCTTGCTAATGCATTTATTCCATCCTGTATCACTAATGCCAGTGGCACCCTCATCTCCCTTTTCTTCTTGCCTGTTAGCTCAAAAAAATCATATATTAAGTTCCCAACTTTGCAATTTTTGTAATCATGACTCTGCATTAGTAATAGGATTATGCCTGTTAATCAGTATTTGTGCAAATTCATCTACTTTGTTCTGAATGCTATGTGCGTTCAAGTAATGACTCATTAAATGCTGCCATTCTACCCTTTAACCTTATTTAACTGCTGATTTTCTACGTTTGTATTCTCTGTCCCATTCTAGGTGTTGTTGCAAACCTATAATACTGCCATATCCTCTCGCCTACAATGTTACCTCTTCCACCACCCCATTAATTTGAAGCCTACTTTATAGCCCATGTTATTCGATGTGCCAGAATATCGAATAACATGATCCCAATATGGTTAAAGTGAAGTCCATCCCTGGGGAACAGTTCCCTTCTATCTCATATTGATGCCAGTTACCAATGAACTGAAAGCCATTCTGCCCACACCAATCTTTTAAGTCACAGTCAACTTCTTTATTTTCCCAATGCAAGTTTGTCTGTGGCTCAAGGTAGTAATCTAAAAGTGATTATCTTGGAGGTTCAGCTTTTTAATTTAGCTCCTAACTGTTGAGTCTTTCTGCAAAACCTCCTATCTGGTCCTGCCAATGTTGGTGACAACAACTAGATCCCTCTCTTACTTCTTCCATCAAGGCAATGTTTTTGACGCTGCTACTGGACAGGCAACACACCCTTTGAGACTCCCACTTACAGCTGCAGAAACCAGTACCTGTTAATTAAACTATTCTTTTCCACAACAACATTCCTATTTCCGTTCTCCTTGAATGGTTCCATGTACAAAGGCTAGTATACAAAAAGTGACAATCAACGCACAAAGCTCTGGTGAGACCACACTGTGCATATCTTCAGGGTATCACCGTCACTGATACAGTGCAGCTTAGGTTTATTAGAACTATAATTGGATGCTCAAGAGTTAAATGCAAAGATAGCACAAAGTAGGCTTGTACTTCCTGGGATTTAGAAAGTTAAGAAAGAGACTGCTGAGCCTGATGTCGGTGGTGGGCAAGTTGTTGGAAGGAATCCTGAGGGACAGGATGTACATGTATTTGGAAAGGCAAGGACTGATTAGAGATCGTCAACATGGCTTTGTGTGTGAGAAATCATGTCTGACTAACTTAGACAATAGGTGCAGGAGTAGGCCATTCTGCCCTTCGAGCCTGCACTAACATTCAATATGATCATGGCTGATCATCCTTAATCAGTATCCTGTTCCTGCCTTCTCTCCATAACCCTTGATTCCACTATCCTTGAGAGCTCTATCCAACTCTTTCTTAAATGAATCCAGAGACTGGGCCTCCACTGCCCTCTGGGGCAGAGCATTCCACACAGCCACCACTCTCTGGGTGAAAAAGTTTCTCCTCATCTCTGTCCTAAATGGTCTACCCCGTATTTTTAAGCTGTGTCCTCTGGTTCGGCACTCACCCATCTGCAGAAACATGTTTCCTGCCTCCGGAGTGTCCAATCCTTTAATAATCTTATGTCTCAATCAGATCCCCTCTCAGTCTTCTAAACTCAAGGGTATACAAGCCCAGTCACTTCAGTCTTTCAGTGTAAGGTAATCCCGCCATTCCAGGAATTGACCTTGTGAACCTACGCTGCACTCCCTCAATAGCCAGAATGTCTTTCTTCAAATTTGGGGACCAGAACTGCACACAATACTCCAGGTGTGGTCTCACCAGGGCCCTGTACAGCTGCAGAAGAACCTCTTTGCTTCTATACTCAATCCCTCTTGTTATGAAGGCCAGCATACTATTAGCCTTCTTCACTACCTGCTGTACCTGAATGCTTACCTTCATTGACTGGTGTACAAGAACACCCAGATCTCTTTGTACTGCCCCTTTACCTAAATTGATTCCATTTAGGTAGTAATCTGCCTTCCTGTTCTTGCCACCAAAGTGGATAACCATACATTTATCCACATTAAACTGCATCTGACCACTCACCTACCCTATCCAGGTCACCCTGTAATCTCCTAACATCCTCCTCACATTTCACCCTGCCACCCAGCTTAGTATCATCTGCAAATTTGCTAATGTTATTACTAATACCATCTTCTTTATCATTAATATATATTGTAAAAAGCTGCGGTCCCAACACTGATCCCTGCGGTACCCTACTGGCCAATGCCTGCCATTCTGAAATGGAGCCATTTATCACTACTCTTTGTTTCCTGTCAGCCAACCAACTTTCAATCCAAGTTAGTACTTTGTCCCCAATACCATGCGCCCTAATTTTGCTAACTAACCTCCTATGTGGGACTTTATCAAAAGCTTTCTGAACGTCCAGGTAAACTACATCTACTGGATCTCCCTCGTCCATCTTCAGAGTTACATCCTCAAAAAATTCCAGATTAGTCAAGCATGATTTCCCCTTCATAAATCTATGCTGACTCTGACCTATCCTGTTACTACTATCTAGATGTGTTGTAATTTCATCCTTTAGAATATACTCCAGCATCTTTCCCACCACTTAAGTCAGACTAACTGGTCTATAATTTCCTGCTTTCTCTCTCCCACCTTTCTTAAAAAGTGGTACATTAGCCACTTAATTGAGTTTTTTGAAGAAATAACAAAGAGGATTGAGGGCAGAGCAGTAGACATGATCTACATGGACTTCAGTAAGCTGTTCATCAGGTTCCCCGTGGAAGACTGATAAGCAAGGTTAGATCTCATGGAATACAGGGAGAACTAGCCATTTGAATACAGAACTGGCTCAAAGGTAGAAGACAGAGGGTGGTGGTGGAGGGTTGTTTTTCAGACTGGAGGCCTGTGACCAGTGGTATGCCATAAGGTTCAGTGTTGGGTCCACTACTTTTTGTCACTTATGCTCACGTCCAAATCATATAAGAGGTATAGTTAGTAATTTTGCAGATGGCATCAAAATTGGAATAGTGGACAGCGAAGGTTACTTCAAATTATGACAGGAACTTGATCAGATGGGTGAATGGGCTGTGGCATGGCAGATGGAATTGGGATAAATGCGAGGTGCTGCATTTTGGGAAAGCAAATCTTAGCAGGACTTATACACTTAATGTTAAGGTCCTAGCGAGTGTTGCTGAACAAAGAGACCTTGGAGTGCGGTTCATAGCTCCTTGAAAGTGGAGTCACAGGTAGAAAAGATAGTGAAGGTGGTGTTTGGTATGCTTGCCTTTATTGGTCAGAGCATGGAGTACAGGATTTGGGACCGCATGCTGCAGCTGTATAGGACATTGCCAGAGGAAGCGGTGGAGGCATCTGGATGCGTATATGAATAGGAAGCGTTTGGAGGGATACAGGCCAGGTACTGGCAAGTGGAACTGATTAGGTTGGGAGATCTGGTCAGCATGGAAGAATTTGACCGAATGGTCTGTTTCTGTGCTGCACACCTGTAACTCTATTTGATTGAACATTCTTAAGCAGATAGGGTTAACAGAGAGAAACAGCTTCTATTGATTGGGAGTCAACAATTAGTGGGCATTGTCAAATAGATCTTTTGGGTGTAAAATAAATAAATACTTACAATTGCCAAATGTGATATGTCGGAGGTGCTCTTCAGCAAATGGCAATTAACGTGTTCACATTCTAACTTTTTATGTTTTCCTGGAATTCTGTACTCGGATTCATACTTGATTATCTTGTATTAATGTCCCCTAATTTAGTGCTCCCTACCAGTTTTATGCATCAGTGGAACAATAATCTCTTGAGTTAAAAGCCATATCCTTAGACAAGTACTTCAGATAAATCAGAAACAACATCCAGTCTGTATGTCAGCTAAAAGCATACTTCTCTTTGCCAATATGATAACTCATTTTTGTGGTGCCATAGATTTATTGGAGATGTTGAAATGTGAAAGGCAGCTCAGATTTAATTTCTTGTGTACCTACAATTAATGACACCAGACTTAGTGTGGGGTAAATAAGTGGTTTCTTGTTTATCATAGGAATATGATGTATATTGTTTCCATTTTTCTTGTCTTTCATAATTTCTAAAATTTGCTTTTGATATCCAGTGCTTCAATCACTCCAAGTTGTTTTCTGCCTTTGTAAGTTGATTTTTCAGCATTCAGATGTCAAATTGATCTATTTTCCATCTAGGGACTTTAAACAGTTTCCAAAATTTAAGATTTCATCTTTTACTGATTTTGCCTCTTTTCCCCAGTTTACAAGCGAGAGCAGAAAGGTAAAAAGGAAGCTTCAGAACAGAAGAAAAAAGATAAAAAGCCAGAGAATGATGAACAAGACAAGAGCAAGGAAGATGAGAATGAGGAAGACAGCGAAGAGGTGAAAATGGTAGATGATGATCAAAAGGAGATTGAAAACGAGGAAGATGATGTAGAAAACTAATATCTGTAAATGTGGTGTTTGAAGATTGGCCACTATTACAAAGATCCATTTCCATGGCCATTCCAGGGCATTGTTACATTGGGAGTACAGGAAGGCAGTGCTGGAATTGTACACTGCTGTTTGTTTTTGTATAGTTTGCAAAACAAAGCTTTTCTACTTTGTTAACCCTTGTTTTTGTAAAATTGAAACTGAATAATTTATTCAAAAGATTTCACTCTTGCATTATTAATGTGTTGAGATGCCATACCAGCAAACTGGAATGAGCCAGTGACAGTGAAGATAAAAAGGTATTACAATAGCTGAGGAGAGTAGTGGTCAGATCAAAAGTGATTTGTCTAAACTGGGTAGTAGATATATATATCTTAAGAGGTGGTAGCTAGTCGGGTCGTTTTTTAAAGCCAGATGAAGGTAGGAAGGCAGAGACTAAAGTACTAGTCTGGCAAGGGAATCAAAAGTTAGAGGATAGATGTTTATGTAGACTCCAACCAGCACATCAGATTCCTGACTGCAGGGCTTTCAAGTGCTGTAAAGAATGACACTAAAGGATGGAGGAGCAAGATGAAGGGACTGACTAGCAAAAGAATGAAAGCCATTGAAAGTATTAATAGAGGTGCAACTTTACTAGCTCTCTCTACAGATGGTGTCAGATTGTAGCTATGTACTGGGGCCATAGCAGCAGCTAGAACAGTTTGATTTCCACTACCAAAATCTACTAGATTGCATTGAACAAAATAGCCAATGTAGACCTAACAAGCTGTACAGCAAAATTCTGTTCCTGGCTTTACTGCATGCTGAACTCCAATTGCCAACACTTCACACAAGCACAAAATTATTGTACATGAGGAAGACAGACCACCAAATCACACTTGCATGAGAAGATTATGGTTAAAGCCATCAAATATCCTAAACTGGATGGAGTGAGTACAAACAGCATAATCAGATTCTTTTGGAAACCTGGACCTCCAATGATCAATTGATTTGAGAATTTCAGCTAAAGTTTGAAATTATAAAGATTCAAACACCAAATTTTTTTTAAAAATGCTTTATTTGGAAACTCGGCACCTCCATTTTATTCCTGTTGGAAGGAAGAGAGAAAGTAAGTGATTTGGTCAAACAAGTTAGAAATCAAATTAGTCCAATGCAATCTAAAAACAAACTTACTGAGGGAACCTCAATCTTGCCCTGGTTGATATCCTCAATCACACTGTGAGGGTGTTTGCCATCAATGTTGCAACCAATGGACTGAGCAGTTCCCAGAATCTCCTTCACAGTTCCTGCATTTCCAAGCAAGATTTAGTCTTTTCATTAATTTATCAAATGCTGTATTTACATGTGCAAAAAAAGTTAAACCCATGACTTGTTCCCTGAAGGTTTGACCGTTTTTCAGATCAAATGTGAAAGATCTGTCACATTAAAACCTGAATTCATAAAATGGATGTGCACACATTTCTTCCAGATCCTATTGTAAATAAAAAAAGTGAGGCACCAAGGCCTTACCAACTGGCTTAAGGTCTGATTCAGTGCAATGCTCATCCACCAAAGGATGCGTGCCAGTCACATTTTTCAACAGTGTAGCCTTCCCATTTCCCCCACCACTCTACACTGAAATCTCAAACTGACCAACACTGGTTGGAGTGGAATAAGGAGCAAGTGCCCAAAAGCACCAGCTGCCATGTTAATCCTGGGTGGTTGAGTTGGAAGCCCTTTAAACACATCATTAAATGTCAACCCTTTAGCCGAAAGATGTAATCAAGTTTGACACCAAAGTACATAAAATACACAAGACTACCCATTACAGTCCGCACCCACCTGCAAGTTCCCTGGCCAGAGAACGGTGCCTCATTTGCCGGGCAATAGCAACCACTTCATCGAAGGTGATGCTGCCACTGTGTTTGACTGGAAGACAAAAATCAGCTCTAGTCAATACAGAATCCTCTGCCTAAGAGCAGACCAAGTGAACCAATGCCAGGAAAATTCAGTGCTCAAAGAACAGCAGACCGAATTTAGTTTCAGATTTCAACTGCAGGGATTTACAACTTCTGCAGTTCAGTGAGGGAGAGAGAAACAAGTCAAAAGTCAGTCAAATGCTTCGCCCAAGGCCCACTGAGGATGTTACCTAGGAGGGTACCAATGTGTCTGGAAATGAACCTTCCAGCTCAGCAAGCAAACCTACATCAAATGCCAGCAATTCCCATGGGAGCCTGGCAGGCTGTGATGTGCAGTTTTCTAGCATACAGAATTTAAGGGACAAGTAGAAAGCATTCTTCTTGCATAATTAACTTTTTATCATAAGCAACATTGCACAGAAGGGTCAAACTGAAGCACCATACCCTCTCAAACCCTGCAGAGCCACTTACTGTTCTTTTGCTTCTTCCTATCACGAGGAGGCTCCTTCAGAGCTTTGATGATGAGGGCAGAAGCTGATGGAACAACTTCAATCTAAAAAGGAGTGAGAACAACAGCTGTCAGTGCTGGATGATAACATAGTTTGGAACAGGACTGGAAGACTTTTTACATTCTTAGCTTCAACACTTCACTCTACTGTCACTTGCTCTATTTACTCAGCTACATCCCCCATGTCCAATGGACATTGCAGAGTAGTTCAGAATGATCATTGGCCCCATATCCAAATGGAGATTTAAATATATTCCACCCACAACAAAACTATTCTGACCAGTGCAAGCAACAGTTAAAGCTAAACAAATGCTTGGTAAGCACAACTTCCAGCTTGACAGCTGCAACAAATAGAATCAGGTACTACACCGCTTCCACTACCTCAAGCCACATACAATGTCTGGCTTACTCAACACCCAAGAGTTCAATCAGAATAATAAAATCAAGCTCTCAATTCATTTTCCCAGGTTACTTGCATGACAAAGCCCAAAACCTGCTCTATACATATTAGAACATTATGGGTTAATAGCTCCAATCGACTATAACAATTTATGATTGACTGATGTATTCACATGTAAAATTCAAAATAAATCACCAGTTACTTTCAAGAGTTTGCATCATCTTAAAACTGCACACTGATTCCTGTCTTTTAACCTAAACCAAATACTACATTAGATTTGTAGTCTCTTCAGGAACACCCAACATAAACCACCCCCGGGAAACATCATGCAAGACATGTTGCATTTCTTGCAATATATAATGACTAGATTGCCTAAGATTTCACAAATACATTGATAACCAAAGCCAGCTATATTATATTGCAACACAGATGTCTTAGCAGGAAAAGGCAACTGACCTAGGACGCACAAGCAAGGAGGCCGGCTTAATAGGCAAGACCTAAACAAAGCTGTATCTGGAACACCTCAGATACATTAACTGAACCTTGCAATAGTCACGTTACTTTGCTATACATAGCTCTAGTTCTTGAGAACACACTGTTCTGATAGGGTTTAAACAAAATTTACAGCTGTAAAAATGATGCCCCTTCATACCTGTGCCTGTCGATTTTGAATAGTCAGTTTGATAGTTATACGCAGTCCTTTCCAGTCACCTGTAGCCTTGGCAATGTCATCACCTACTTTCTTGGGAGACTGAGCAAAGGAAACGAAACAGCATATTTAAAAGTAAAAAGGTTACTAGCAGAAGTCTGAAATCACTATTAAAAAAGAGCAGAGACTCACCAGACCCAGTGGGCCAATCTTGGGAGCCAGTGATGAAGTAGCACCAACTTCACCCCCAGTACATCGGAGATACACTACATATGCACAAAAGACAAAACCCACAGGTTTTACAAACACGAAGCTACCAGAATAATTGAGCCTGACAAAATTCCCAATCAAAATATATATTAGTTACAACAGTTCAGCAACTGAAAAAATCCTGACAATCAAATACTCCAAGCAGAAGCAACTTGCAGGTCTGTTCACATTAAATTCATTGCAGTTAAACATCATTGTTTAAAAAGTAATCTTGAGTTTAAGGAAAAAGCAATATCAGTCATCAGCTGCCCTTAGACAATACATGTGTGGTAGTGAAAAAAATTGAGCACTACTGTCAAGAGTCACACCATAGAAACAGACCCTTATGTTTTCTTGAATGATGGAATTAGCAAAAGTATTTCAGGACCTACAAGAACATGTACACACGACAAAGCCCCTCAAGTTTGCTCCACTATTAACAAGATTGCAGCTGTACTAAACCCCTCAATTCAATTTTCCAATCCTAGTCTCATCTCAACTTCATGGCCATACATGCACAGCTTTTAAGAGAATACCGTAGATTCGTAGGAGACAGCGAGGTCTGCAGATACTGGAGATCAGAGTGGAGTGTGTGTTCCCGGAAAAGCACAGCAGGTTAGACAGCATCCGAGGAGCAGGAGAATCGATGTTTTGGGCATAAAGCCTTCATCAGGGGCTCCGGCCCAAAACGTCGATTTTCCTGCTCCTCGGATGCTGCATGACCTGCTGTACTTTTCCAGCACCACACACTACACAGATACATGCCCGAGTGAAGAACCTGATCTTAATCCTGAACTATGCCCAAAATTGGACACTGCACAACATGAATAGGAGACTAAAGGCAACATTCTTACAATGAAAATTGTTGCTTTATCCCACCCATGGATTAGTGCTATTTACTGCATCCCTCCATTTACAAATCCAAAGAAACAAAACATGAGAACTCAGAAGTGTTTGACAATCAGCCTGCAGCAAGCCTTTGTGCAGCAGCAATCGCAAACAAAATAACCCAGACGCTCGGATTTATCGAGCGTTTTTGTTAATTTGAAAAGGAAACAAAAGGAAACATCAACTACAAGTACAATAAAAGGGTAGTACAGTGTGCCCAGAGAGTATTCAAGATCTCAGATCGTAAAAGTGTAATGAGGAAACTTAGCTGAAGCTGAGAACAGAACAGCACCAGTAGGAACACCTCAAACTGCTGCCATTCCATGAACGGACACACTTACCCGGGAGTGCAGCCAGTGGCCCAGAATCCGCGCTGACACACGGGACACGTGCCCGGGCCCAAGCGCATGGCCTCCCCCGCCCCTAACCCCAGGCCCTGCAGCCTCCCCCATCCATTACGTACACACCGATTTTAACTTCGTTGGGATCGAATTTGGGAGGCATCCTCGCGGGTAGTGCACTGGCGCGCGGTTTCGGTGTCGGATGAACCCGGGTTCGGGACGACCGAGAAAAAGTTGCACCGTCACCGACAGGAGCAGCTGAAGAGAAACAGCGCTGACTCTCGCAGCTTTATATACCCAGTAAACTCTCGCGAGGTTTCCAAGGGCACGGGGAGAGCGCCATTTTGAATGTGGCCAGTGACGACAGAGTTTAAAAGTCACACAATAGCAGGTTGTTGACCAACAGGATTATTTGAAAGCATTAGTATTCGGAGCGCTATTCATGCTTCCAAACAAACTGTTGAACTATAACCTGGTGTTGTGTAGTTTTAACTTTGTCCACCCTAGTTCTACATCGTCCCCTCCACATTGTTACTTGCTGCTATCAAGCCTTGCACAAATCCAGAAATACACATGCGCTAACCCTGACTGAGCATGCTCAGAAATATGGCAGTAACCAGTGCATGCGTACTTCCGATGCACTGCGCTTGCGCAAATGTTTTGCTCGTAAAACCAAAACAATCACAACTTGAAAATCCGAATGTCAACTACGTTTCAAACATCCAGTAAATAATCAAGTGAAAAATCATAGTGAACGTTTGCACAGTGTTGTAACTTGATGTTGCCGTTCCCCGGGCTGTCGTCTTGCGACACTTGTTGATTTTTTGGGAGGTGCGCGGTTAGTGACACCCCTTGTTTTCTGTTTGATGCCGTTGGTATCGGCGGTGCCTCTTGCCTCACTCGGCACACTCGTTAGCTCTGGAGGAGTGATAGGAGGTGGAAGTTGGAGAGCTGTCGCTCGCTGTTTGGGACGAGGATCTAGCGGGATCTTTCTGGCTGCAGACCGGCCCGGGGACACTGGAAAGGAGCCCCGCCTCGAGACTGGGCCGTTGTCTTGCTGCTTCTCCGCCCCCGGGGTGCTGCCTCGTCGCCTCCGCTGTTGTCCGGCCGCGGGGAATTTGGAACTTCGCTAGGCCCGAGATGATGCTCTTCACTCGGAAGAAGAAGCAGAGCGAAGAGGCGCGGAAACGACTGGAATATCAGATATGCCTGGTGAGGCCTGGGGGGGTCGGGGGTGGGAGATGGGGGGGCCAGGGGAGAGGGTGTGGGGTCCGCTGGAGAGCAGAGGGAGATGGGGATGACTGGGAAGAGTCAGGCTGGGAGTTGGAGGTGATGGTGGAATCGTAATGATGGGGGTAGCAAGGAGACAGAGAGAGAGAGAGACTGCGGGGCGAAGAACAGGGCTCTGTCTGATCTGTGGCTCTGTCTCTTTCCCCACAGTCAACATTTCACATCCGAATGATTTAAATCCATGTCGGCTCTTCGATCCGATGGGGTGTTTGTATTTTTCTCTGAAATGAAACTGACTTTATTCTCGTCTCCTAAAGTTGATGACAATAATCGACAAGTTGTTTCTCCCCCATTTGAAACCCCTTTGTCTGTGAGTGGAGATGGTAACAGCCAAGTCGCTGGACCCATTTGGTGACAAGGGAAAGAGCTGCTGAGTGCAGTGGAGACCCCACGATCCCTGGTTTTCGCCTCAGCCATTTTCAGCTCAAACCAAGACGGATACAGATGCGGGGGGAGATTTGAAGGAAGATGGTTGAGTTGACAGTGATGCTGAGCAAGTTGCAGAGGCTGAGTGATCGAAGGAGTAGCTTGTGACAAAGAAACTGTGTTTGAGGAGTGAACGGTGCACGAAAGGACAGAGCAGGGGTGTGTGGGAGAGATTAGAGATCAGCAAAAAGGTCGAGAACCTGGATTCTCTGTGGCACGGAGGTAGATAAAATTAGAAAAACTGGGATGTGGGTAAAGAGATGGACTGCAGACTTTGGATGGCTTTTATGTTTGTATATGCAGAGGGAGGTGGGGCAATATACTGCCCAGGTAGCAACACAGTTCAGATCAAGTTTAGAATTAAAATTAGGCTTATTGTCATGTGTACTCAAGTACAGAAGTACAGTGAAAAGTTTACAATGTCACCCCTCACAGTGCTGTGTTATGGAAATGAATGTGCTTAACCTAACACTTCTCAATCTATTGAGCAGAATTATATTCTTTTACCCCATATTAAATCATAATCACAGAAGTGTTGCAGTGTAAGATGAGCCTATTGTATCTGTACTGGTTCTCCAAATGACCACCATCACCCAGTGTTACCTTCTCTCCGTAATTAGACAATTAAGCTGCAGAATTCTCTATTCAGCGCTTCAGCTGAATCTGTTTTCATCAATCTAAATGAGTCAACATGTTCACTCCAAATGAGTCAACATCAATAAAGAAATGTTGTTATTTCTTTAACCAATGACTTTGCACCTGTGTCCTCTTGTTCTCGATCCAGAGAAATTGGTAGCCAGAGAAATTGCGTGATTCTATACCATTTCACCCTTCAGCCCCATCTCTCACACACGACCCCCTCTTCCCCCAATGTGGATTAAATATTTAATCGCCTGTGGGTGACGGAATATGGGGTGTGTGGGTTTGAAGAGCTCTTTTTCTTTCTCATTTATCCATAGCTCGACTGTAACTGGCAACTTGCCAATAGTTTTGATGCCACTATTATCAGCCAGTCAGAAGAGAGCCAGGCATTTTCCTCTCAGCTTCAACACCCTGCCCCATTGAAGATAATGAAAGAATGCCTGGAACTATGAATATCTTGAAGGATTAAGCTATTCTAAAACAATACTGTGATTACAAGAGTGGAGTGATCCTTGTACTCTGTTATAAATAAAGAGGTGGTTGACTGAGTGGCTTCAGTTCTGACACTCTGCCTGTCCACCATAAGAAGACCCCAGCCTGTTTGATTGCTAGAGTCTTTGGACCCCAGCAATTTGGAAAGATTGAATTGTTTGGCCATTTCATAAGAGTGGCCTGTTGAGCTCCTTAAACTGTTATAGCAATTGCAGGGTAGGTGTGGAGAAGAGGTTTCACCTTCTGGGAGGATTCAAAACTCGGATCTGTAAATACAAAATCGTTAATAAACCTAATGAGTAAATGAGCAATTTGTTCCTTTGCATTTATACTTCCTATAGGAAGTGGTTGAGGTATATCACTTGGATGCTTTCAAAAGGAAATTAGACATGTATACAAGAGAAAAGTGACTAGGAAGAAACAACTAGCAGCTATATGGGCTGAACAACCTGTTTATTGGCTATATGATCCATGCAGTTTTATGCAATGTTTGGGACTTGACAGGCATGAGAAAATGTTTCTGTGCCTATCACCAATGGTTCTGTAATAGTCTTCAGGCATTTGAGTGGTTCTTTTTATGACCTAGAAATGTCTGCATCACTGAGGAGATAGTTGTGGGGTGGGGGATGGAGGTGTAATTCTGTTGCTGTGTAACTGCTAAAGCATAGTGTGGTGTAATCTGTTTATAACCACTGACCTGCTCCAGCTAAAGTAGCTGCTCTGGTTTATAACAGTCTAGTAGCACAAAAACCGGCCACTTGGGCCTACTGAATCAATGCTGATGTTTCTACCACACACAAACCTCTTAATACCCTATTATCATGCAAAAAATCGCAACACCAGGTTATAGTCCAACAGGTTTAATTAGAAGCACTAGCTTTTGGAGCGCCGCTCCTTCATTAGGTGCTTCCAATTAAACCTGTTGAACTAAAACCTGGTGTTGTGTGATTTTTAATTTTGCACACCCCAGTCCAACATCGGCACCGCCAAACCATGACTATTATCATGCCGATGCTTTCCCTCCCCCCTGTTGCATTTTTCTATCATCCCCTTAAATAATTTGACATGTTTAATCTATGAATCTTTTTGTTTAGTCATTCTGTGCTTCTCAATGTAAAACACATGTATCCTGGGGACTTGACAGGGTGGAGATTTCTTATAGGAATGTCCAGAACTAAGAGGCACAGGTTAAGACTCAGGAGAATGAGAAATAGGAGCAGCAGTCAGCCATTTGGCCCCTCAAACTTGTCCCACCATTTGATAAGATCGTGATTGATTTTCCCCAAAAACCATTTAACCATTTTTGAAAACTCCTTCATCCCAGGAATCTGTGGAATGAATTTCTTTTTAACTGCTTCCTACACCAGCAAATCCTGTTTTAAATATGGAACCTAAATTTACTCCAGGTACAGCCCCACCGATGTCCTATCCTATTCTTAAACTCAAATCCTTTAGAAGAAAAAACAATATTCCATTTTCCTTCTTAATTGCTTGCTGCACCTGTGTGCTAACATTGTGTATCATGAACAAGAACACATTGATCCTTCTGTGCTTTGGGCTCTTTCTCTTTTTAGATAATAGTCTTGATTATGATTTTTCCTACCAAAGCGTATGACCTCACACTTTTTTACATTAAATTCTTAAGGGGGAGGGAGAGCACCCAAAAGTCGTGGTACACATCAGTATCAATGACATAGGTAGGGAAAGGAAAGAGGACCTGAAAAAATAATATAGGGAGTTAGGTTGGAACCTAGAAGGCAGGATGAGCAGAGTAGTAATCTCAGGATTGCTGCCGGTGCCAAGGTAGTGAGGCTAGGAATAGAGAGCGAGTGCAGATCATCACGTGGCTGCAGGGCTGGTGTAGGAGGGAGGGCTTCAGATATGGGGATCATTGGGATACCTTTTGGGGAATGTGGGAAGTGTACAAGAGAGACGGGTTGCACCTGAACTGGAGGGACACTAATATCCTTGGGCGGGAGATTTGCTAGAGTTCTTCTGGAGGGTTAAAACCAGATTGGCAAGGGGATGGGAACTGGAGCTACGGATCAGATGATGGAGTAGGCAGTGAATTGCCAAGTACAGTGTGCACAGAGTTCTGTGACAAGGGATAGTCATTTGATAGGGCAAAGGTGCAGTCAGTGCGATAGGTTGAAGTGTGTCAGTTTTAATGCAAGAAGTATCAGGGTTAAGGGTGATGAACTTGGAGCATGGATCAGTACTTGGAACTATGATGTTGTAGCCATTATGGAGACTTGGATATCACAGGGGCAGGAAATATAGTTGGATGTTCCAGGGTTTAGATGTTTCAAAAGGAATGGGGGAGGGGAGGTAAAAGAGGTGGAGGAATGGTATTGCTAATCAGGGATAGTATCACAGCTACGGAAAGGGAGGCTGTCGAGGAGGTTTTATCTACTAAGTCAGTATGGGAGGAGTCAGGAAAGGAGCAGTCACTTTATTGGGAGTTTTCTACAGCCTCCCCCCAAAAGAGACACCAATGAGCAGATTGGGAGACAGATTTTGGAAAGGTGCAGATGTAGCAGGGTTGTTGTCATGGTTGACTTGAGCTTCCCTAATATTAATCGGAACCTTTTTAGTTTAAGTCATTTGGATGGAGCAGATTTTGTCAGGTGTGTCCAGGAAGGGTTCCTGACTCAATATGTAGATAGGCTGACTAGAGGAGAGGCCATATTGGATTTGGTGCATGGCAATGAACCAGGCCAGGTGTCAGACCTCTCAATGGGAGAGCATTTTGGTGATAGTGGTCACAACTCCCTGACCTTCTCTATATGGGAGGGTTAGGAGCAGAAGGTATGGGAAAGTATTTAATTGGTCGCGGTTGGGGGGGGAAGGAAATTAAAATGCTATTCAGCAGGAACTGGGGTGGGAACAGATGTTCTCAGGGGACACCAGAAATGTGGAGGTTGTTTCAGGAGCACGTGCTGAAAGGGCTGGACAGGTTTGTCCCACTGAGACAAGGAAGGGATGGTATGTTGAAAGAACCTTGGGTGACAAGGGATGTGGAACATCTAGTCGAGGAAAAAGGAAGCTTACTTAAGGTTGAGGAGGCAAGGATCAGACAGGGTTTTAGAGAGTCACAAGGAAGGAACTGAAGAATGAACTTTGGAGAGCTAGAAGGGGGCATGAAAAAGCTTCAGCAGGAAGGATTAAGGAAAACCCTTAGGCATTCCATGCTTATGTGAGGAGTAAGAGGATGGCCAGAGTGAGGTTAGGGCCAGACAGGGATAATGGAAGAAACTTACACCTGTAGTCAGAGGAGGTAGGGGAGGTCTTTAATGAATACTTTGCTTCAAAATTCACTAGTGAGTGGGACCTTGACGTTTCTAAGGACAGTGTGAAACAAACTGATGTGCTCGAACAGATTGATATTAAGAAGGAGGATGTGCTGAAATGTTTGAAAAACGTAAGGTAGATAAATCCCCTGTGCCAAACAGGATATACAAAGAACAAAGAAAATTTACAGCCCAGGAACAGCCCCTTCGGCCCTTCAAGCCTGAGCCGATCCAAATGTACTGTCTAAACCTGTCGGTCAATTCTTAAACAAAAAATATAGCCTAGGTTGTTATAGGAACCAAGGGAAGAGATTGCTGTGCCATTGGCGATAATCTTTGCATCCTCACTGTCCACTGGAGTAGTGCCCAGATGGTAGGAGGCTGGCAAATGATATTCCCTTGTTCTAGAATGGGATTAGGAATAATTCTGGGAACTACAGACCAGTCAGTCTTACGTCAGTGGTGGGCAAAGTATTGGAGAGGATTCTGAGAGACCGGATTTATGATTACTTGGAAAACCATCGTTTGATAACAGATAATCAAACTTTGTGAGGGCTGGTCATGCCTCACAAACTTTACTGAATTCTTTGAGGATGTAACAATACACATAGATGAACGTAGAGCAGTGTATGTGGTGTACATGGATTTTAGCAAAGCATTTGATAAGGTTCCCCATGGTACGCTCATTCAGCAAGTAAGGAGGCATGGGATGCAGGGAAATCTGGTTACTTGGATACAGAATTGACTGGCCCATATTAGAAACAGGGTGGTGGTAATTGGACAGTATTCAGCATTAAGCATGGTGACCAGTGGTGTTTTGCAGGGATCAGTTCTGACACCTCTGCACTTTGTGATTGTGTGCTGTTGGGTTAGTAAGTTTGCTGATGACATGAAGGTTGGTGGAGTTGATTGCAACGGGAATTGACAGGATGCAGAACTGGGCTGATAAATGACAGATATAGTTCAACCTGGACAAGTGTGAAATCATTCACTTTGGAAGGTTGAATTTGAATGTAGAATACAGGGTTAAAGGCAAGATTCTTGGCATTGTGGAGGTACAGAGGGATCTCGGTGTCCACGTCCATAGATCTGTCAAAGTTGCCACCCAAGTTGATAGGATTGTTAAGAAGGCGTATGTTGTGTTGAGTTTCATTAACAGGGGGATTGCATTTAGGAGCCATGAGGTTATGCTGCAGGTCTATAGAGCCATGATTAGGCCACACTTGGAATATTATGTTCAGTTCTGATTACCTTGTAATAGGAAAGATGTGGAAGCTTTAGGGAGGGTGCAGAGGAAATTTAACAGGATGCCTGGACTGGAGGGCATGTCTTAAGAAGAAAGATTGAGGGAGCTAGGGCTTTTCTCATTGGAGCGAAGAGGCTTGAGAGGTGTCTTGATAAAGGTGTTCAAGATGATGAGAGGCATAGATAGAGTGGATAACCAAAGACTTTTTTTTTCCCATGTCAGGAATGTGTATCATGAGGGGGCATAATTTTAAGGTGATTGGAGGAAGGTTGAGGGGAGACGTTAGAGGTAGATTTTTACACACAGAATGGTGGGTGTGTGGAATGCACTGCCAGCAGTGGTAGTAGAGTCAGATACATCAGGGACATATAAGTGACTCTTGGATAGGCACATGGATGATAGTAAAATGAAGGGTATGTTAGTTAGTCTTATCTTAGAGTAGGATAAAAGGTCAGCACAATATCAAGGGCCGAAGGTCCTGTAACAGTGCTGTACTGTTCTGTGTTTTAAATTTCATTTGTCAAGTCTTTGACTCGTTGTATCTATGGCCATTTGCAGATTCTTTATGTCCTTATCATAAAGTGCCCTCCCACCTATTTCTGTCATTATTAAATTTAGGTACATTGCACTATGCCCCCCTTTCAAGTCATTAATATAGATTGAAAATAATGACAGTCATAGGACTGAACGTTGTGGAACTCCATTTATTGTATCTTTCCAATCTGAAAAAGTGTCATTACCTGAAGCAAAAACAGCAATTGCTGGAGAAACTCAGCACATCGACAGCATCTTTGGAGAGAGGGACTGAGTTAACATTTCGAGTCTAGTGACCCTTCTGCAGCAATATCTGTTTTCTTTTGTTGCAGATCTTCAGCATCTGCAGTTCTTTGTTTTATTATTCTTGACTGTTCTTTTGTCTTGTGTTAGCCAATCCTCAATCTGATAATGCAGTACCTCCAGTGCCACGAGCTCCTGAACTGTGCAATAGCCTTTTACGTGGCACCATATCATTGCCTTGTGGAAATCCAAATCCACCACATCTACCACTGCCCCGTTCTCATTTTCTCACAAAGGTGTGTGAAAGTTATTGCAGATACAGCTTACGAAGGTTTGAGAGAATCTCATTCTCTGGCTTGTTGTCTCTTTTTGTTTTAAGTGTGTAACTGTGAGTTCCACATTTTGATTAGGTTCAAATTACAATGCTCTCTTTCCCTTTTGTACAGGCCCGAGAGGCAGGTGCAGATGATATTCTGGACATCTCAAAATGCGAGCTGTATGGGGTAAGTTGTGGCCAGACAGGCAGTCTTTGGTGATATCTATTCCAGTAGTCAGAGAGTAGAACCTATCCTGTTGGTGGGAGTGAGTTATGGATGTTGATTGGTCACTAAAATTCTTTAGAGAAAATACCTGTCTATGCAATGTCTTGCAAGACCTAAGAACATTTTAGTGCATTTGCTAGATAATTGTTATGGTTCATGAAAACACAGCATCTAATTTAAAAATTAGGCTAATGGAGCATCTGACATTGACATAACAGAAGCTCAATGAACCTAAGGGCTTCTTTTTCCTCCATCTCCACCACCACCCCATTCCAATATTGCTCTCATGATAGAATGCAGTTCAATGCACAGACACTACTTTCTAAAGGGCCCTTGGTCTGGGTGCAAATAGGGTTTTGATAGGCTGTTCAATTTGTTACAGACTCTCTCAGAACATGGAATCATACAACTTGGAAGCAGACCCTTCTGGACCCTAACTTTTATCTTGTAGCTCAGTGTAAAATGCTATGTCCCAGATGTGACTTGACTAATCAAACTACTAGGCTTTTAAGCCTAAAACACACTTTATCCTTGCACCACAGTTAAAATGCAAACAAAGAAAGAATTGGCACATTGACTCTATCAAAGTAGAGTCATTAGATTAGAGATGTACAGCATGGAAACAGACCCTTTAGTCCAACTGGTCCAGCGCTTGGCCCATATCCCTCTAAACCCTTCCTATTCATATACCCATCCAGATTCCCTTTAGATGTTGTAATGTACCAGCCTCCATCACTTCCTCTGACAGTTCATTCCATACCCCCACTGCCCTCTGCGTGAAAAAATGCTCCTTAGATGCTTTTTAAATCTTTCCCCTCTCATCCTAAACCTGTACCCTCCAGTTCTGGACGTCCTCCGCTACCCCCCACCCCCACCTCCCCAACCCCCAGGGAAAAGACCCGGTCCATTTACCCTATCCATGCCCTTCATGATTTATAAACCTCTATGAGGTCACCCCTCTGTCTCCAACACTACAGGGAAGATAGCCCTAGCTTATTCAGCTCTGCCTATAGCTGAAATCCTCCAACCATGGTAACATCCTTGTAAATCTTTTCTGAACCATTTCAAGTTTCACAACATCATTCTGACAGAAAGGAGACCAGAATTGCACGCCATATTCCAAAAGTGGCCTAACCAATGTCCTGTACCTTAGATGGTGCTGGAAAAGCACAGCTGGTCAGGCAGCATCCGAGGAGCAGGAAAATCTACATTTTGGGAAAAAGCCCTTCATCAGGAATGAAGGCAGTGAGCCTCCAGGGTAGAGAGATAAATGGGAAGGGGGTGCTGGGAAGAAGGTAGGAAAGAGTACAATAGGTGGATGGGGGTGGGGATGAAAGTGATAGGTCAGAGAGGAGGGTGGGAGAAGGTAGCAAAGAGTAAGAGCTTCAGGGCAGAGGAGATGACCTGGGGGTTACAGTGAGAGAGACTCACTGAGATTCTTGTGGAGAGAGGAGGAGAACTTCTTCAAAGTAGGCATCCTTGCAAGAGGATTCACAGTAAGGTTAAAATCAACTAGGCAAAAGTGAGGAATGTTCTGTACAGCTACAACATGACCTCCCAACTCTTATACTCAATGCTTTGACCAATAAAGGAAAGCATAGTAAAAGCCTTCTTCGCTATCCTATCTACATGCAACTCCACTTTCAAGGAACTTTGAACCTACACACCAAGCTCTTTTTGTTCAGCAAGACTCCCCAGGGCCTTACCGTTAAGTGTATAAGTCTTACCCTGATTTGCGTTTCCAAAATGCAGCACCTCACATTTATCTAAATTAAACCCTATCTGCCACACCTCAGCCCATTCGCACATCTGAGCACAACTGAAGTGATCTGTGAGGTAACTTTCTTCACCATCCACTACACCTCCAGTTTTAATGTTATCTGCAAACTTAGTAACTATACCTCCTATGTTCACATCCAAATCATTTATATAAATGACGAAAGTCAGTGAACCCAGCACCAGTCCTTGTGGCACACTGCTGGTCACAGGCCTCCAATCAGAAAAGCAACCTTCCACCACCATCCTCTGTCTTCTACCTTCGAGCCAGTTCTGTATCCAAACAGCTAGTTCTCCCTGTATTCCATGTGAGATAAACTTGCTAACCAGTCTATCATGAGTACCCTTGCTGAATGCCTTACTGAAGTCCATATAGAGCGCGTCCATCACTCTGCCCTCATCAATCCTATTTGTTACTTCTTCAAAGAACTCAATCAAGTTAGTGAGACATGATTTCCCATGCACAAAGCCATGTTGACTATCTCTAATCAGTCCTTGTCTTTCCAAATGCATCTAAATCCTGTCCATCATGATTCCTTCCAACAACTGGCACCTCCCCATTGATGTCAGACTCACCAGTCTATAGTTCTCTGGCTTTTCCTTACCACCTTTCTTAAATAGTGGCACCACATTAGCCAATCTCCAGTCTTCCAGCACCTCATCTGTGACTATTGATGATTCAAATGGGGGCCCAGCAGTCACTTCCCTAGCTTCCCATGGAGTTCTCGGGTGCACCTGATCAGATCCTGATCATATCCACCTTTCTGCGTTTTAAGATACCCAGCACTTCCTCCTCTGTTGTATGGACATTCTTCAAGATGTTACTTAACAAAATAATAAATTACATAACAACTGCTCTTCAACTGTTCCAAAATAGCAGCATACCATAAATTGGCAAAGGCAAGTTCAGCAAAACAGATTTCCTCACATGTTCTCTTCTTCAGTCCAGGAGAAGGAATCTAATAGCAGAGAGAAAGAGAGCTGTTTTTGGCAGCTTCAACTTCACAAACCCCAACTTCACCAACAGAAAGCAAAACTAAAACTCTGGGTCTGTGTGAGCCTGACTCCACCCACTCCTGCTTCTTTTGTGTAATTTACAAGAAACAAAGATACTTACTCTGCTTTCCATGGAGTAGACACCTTTGTAACAGGCTTACAATCCTCTCTGTAGGAGCAAACTCCCCAACTGGGGACAAAGATTCAAGAGGTGGCAGGATTCAGGCATGTGGCAGTTTGTTCAAGCAATTGCAATGAGAGGACAAAGACCACTCTGGATATAGCCTCGACGTGAGGGCTCAATTACTCCCTTAATCTTTGTCTCAGATCAGAAGAGAGGTCAATGACACTCTCATTTTCCCAGTGGTATACAGTATTTTTATACATTTCATGATCCAATAATCGCATATAATGTGGTCATTGTGCCTTCCCCTTCAATCTAGACATCCAATCCTGTGAAACACCTAATCAATGATGGACACTCCTGTGGACAGCCCTAGGTTCCTCATGATCACATCATGTTTACCAGGTCTTGTGATCACCAGGCCTTGGGATCTTAGAATGCATCCCGTTACTTCACATTCCAAAGTTACTGGTTATAAACTTGCTTATCTCTAAGCACTGCTCGAATTCTGTCATTTGTTTTACATTTCCCATTGCCATAATTACAACAATTACAAAGCAAGTTCTTACTAACTGCTATAAAATTCATAATATTGGTTCTACTAGAAGTAAGTTATGTGTGAAGTTTTATGTCTATCCCTATGGTTAGCATTCTTTAGCTAATAAGTTGTGAGCAATTTGTTTCTAAATGTGTGTGCAAGGCACTTCTTTAATGATAAGATGAGGCAGCTTTACTATTTTCCACATTTGTATTTGAAAATTTTCTTCTAATGTTTTTAGTGATTTTTGGAGTTTGTTTATATGTGTATCTATAAATACTATAATCTATCTCTGATTATCTGAAGAATATTCAACTAGAGCCTACTCTTAATAGTATGAATAGTTGAAAAAAACTAATTACTGTGAAATGTTCTTATCGTTTTACAGCTGCATGTTCTATCTGAGCTCAGTAACCTTGTTTATACAGACTGGCTGTTGGACTTCTTGTGGATGCTACCTTTAACAAATGTTTTTTTCCCAAGGTTATAATTACTGTCAGCCATTTTCTGCAAGGCTAGTGGGAACTAGCTGTTGGCTATTTTGTGTCTCTTCAGTTGCAGGCAGCCCTAACACACTCCAAGAGAAATGGAGCAGAACAGATCCCTCTTGAGGCACATACCATCACAAACTGTTGGACCTTAGTCAAAACTGATCATACCCTCTATCAAAACATGCCTTTTATAAAATTCATTCCTGGTATTATTGACTCGCCCAGTGTTTCTTGCCCATCCCTAATTACACCTGGAGGTGGTGGTGAGCTGCCGTCTTGAACCGTTGCAGTCCGTATGGTGTAGTTTGACCCACAATGACCTTAGGGAGTGAATTCCAGGACTTTGACCAAGTGATCCTGAAAGAATGGCAATACATTTCCAAGTCCAGATGGTGGGCGGCTTGGAGAGGAATTTGCAGGTGGTGTTCCCATCTATCTGCTTCCTTTGTCCTTCTAGCTGTAAAGATAATGGGTTTGGAAGATGGAACAGCCCAGCAACGACCAGAAGTGGGCTTTGTGACAAATTTTCAGCCACAGGGCAGTGAAGCCGTTTTATGAACTCAATCCAGCTGGTTTCCTAAGATTATCAGCCATTGTGCCAGGAGTTATGGGACCTCGTCAACATGACAGAATCTTGACAGTAATTTGAGTTGGATTGTGCTGCACTTTTAGTTATTCCCAATCCTGTCATTCCAGATTCCAGTCAGTGTGTTCTCCATGTGCAGAGTCTTACAGAAGAAGGTAAGAGTTTAATCTGTCTAGTCTATGGGTTTGATCTGTCTCACCCTTCCTGGGTGCCTGCCTATGCCCTCAGTCCCTTCCTGTATCTGTATGCCTGCCTTGCTGGTCTACTTGCTGAAACTATGGATGTTGGCATCACGTTCAGCAACAGCTTCTCGTATTCTGTAAGCACCTGCTTGTCTCTCTGGGTGGGACTGCATTCACCTGGTTTCATCTTATCCATCTAATTATATTCGGGGAATCATCAATAATGGCTTCCCTGCCTGCTCCCACTCCATTGCCTCTGGAATTCCCAAAGATCTATCACTTATCCCCTTCCATTTTACATCCAACCCCTGTCACTTGATGATGATTTTCGAATGCGCAGCATTAGTGTTTATTTGTATGGTGATGATCCCCAGTGTCTGTCAATTAGT
Organism: Chiloscyllium plagiosum; assembly: GCF_037043375.1. Taxonomy (NCBI): domain Eukaryota; kingdom Metazoa; phylum Chordata; class Chondrichthyes; order Orectolobiformes; family Hemiscylliidae; genus Chiloscyllium; species Chiloscyllium plagiosum. Next base: position 48,213,804 of record NW_028270159.1, read on the forward strand.
GAATAAGCAGTTTTAGTGCTGCCTGCGATCATCATTACCTTCTCTCCATAGAGCCTGTGATCTTGTATGAGCTGTTAACGTTTCAGTGCTTTGACTTCCATTTCACCTCAGCAGAACTCTGATTTTTGTGGATTGCTCAGTGTGTCTGGAGCAAGGACAAAGTGTGTCTGGAAGAGCTCCATCACTCTGCTCTGTTTGTTTTCCAGGTTTTAATTGTTCACACCAATCACTTGTCAACATTGCTGCCAAAGTCATGTAACATCCAGGATTTGTCAATGCTGAAGGTAAGTGCAAGTCAGCTTGGCGCTTGACTGCCCCAGGTTTATGTTACGCCTAATGTACTTGTCAAGAGCTGCAATTCTCTGGAGATCTGAGTCTAGAATATTATCTGCTTCTCGTTCAGTGAGTATGTGTATACACTGCAGCCTCTCCCCAATTTTCCTTCCCCCTACCTACACATCATCATCTTTCACCTTGCTTTCTCCTGTCTATTAAGACCCAAAGGAAGTCTTGACACATAAGATACTTGAGTGTGAACTTTCAATGGGTAGTGATTATGCTGCCTAGATGCCAATGTGGACTGACCTTTGAGTATAGGAGTTAGGGCATTATGTGAAGTTTGTACAGGACATTGGTGAGGCATGTTCTGGGGTATTGTGTGCAGTTCTGGTCACTTTGTTATAAGAAGGATATTATTAAATTGGAGAGGTTGTAGCAAAGACTTACCAAGATGTTGCTGGGAATGGAAGGTCTGAGGTATAAGAAGAGGTTAGATAGCCTGGGACTTTTCTCACTGGAGTGTTGGAGATCGAGGGGTGACCTTAGAGATTTACAAGATCATAAGGGGTATAGATAAGGTAAATGGCAGATATCTTTTCCCTAGGATGGGGGATTTCAAGACCAGCGGGCATATTTTTAAGGTGACAGGAGAAAGATTTTAAAAAGAAGAGAGGCAACTTTTTTTTTACAGAGTGGTTCACATGGAATGAATTGCCAGAAGAAGTGGTGGATGCGGGTAAAGTTACAACGTTTAAAATCATTTGACTAAGTAAATGAATAAGAAATGTTTGGAGGGATATGGGCCAAGTGGAGGCAGATGGGACTAGTTTAGTTTGGGATTGTGGTCAGGGTGGACTGGTGGGACCGAACGATCTGTTTCTGTGCTGTATGACTGTATGGCCGCCCTTGGGCCAGATGCTTTGAAATAAACACCGTACTGCTGCGAATCTTTAAGTGATTGATAGCGGAAGCTGTATCGGGAAGACCTTTCTCTGAAACAAATTGATTTTATCTTAAATTTGCTGAGCAGTGCTCAGGCCCCACCCTCTGGCACCTACCCTCAGCCCCTTGGGATACGCTGAAATGAATTGCACTTTCTACCAGGCGGCATTTCTTTTTATTTTGCTATTTGTTAAAGGCGGTTGTTTTCCCAAGTGGAGCAACTTTAAGTGCCAGAAGAATGAAGGAGTGTTGGGTTAATGGTTCATGCACCAGATTGGGACTGTGCTGTGTTGTGTTGAAGACAAATGATTGGTGTTTGTGGAGATGATCATTGCTTGTTTCTTGCATGTTACTAGATTCTGGATCTCCATGACAATGACCTCAGCTCGCTCCCCGAGGATATGGGTCAGCTGTTATCCCTTCAGGTAAAACACTGGAGTTCTGCTAGAAGTGAGCATCCTTTAAGTCAGTAGGAACCATTGTGCAGGTGCCAGTTTGTATTAAGTGCTTCCTTTAATGGGAGCACAATGCCAGGCCCTCATCCAAATTGGATATTTTCATTTCCCGTTTTTTGCCGGTCCTTGTGTGACTGCCTGCTGTGTTTGCCAGTTTGGTTCCCACCTGTCCTTCCTCCCCTTCTCTAGTTGCTACGCCAGGTTCCCCAATCAGACATGATGAAATCTCTTCATTTGGGGTTATCAATGCTGACTGTATTCTGCTCCAGAATCTGGAGTGAGATGATATTGATTGTTACAGATACTGGATCAGCAAGGTCACTAACTGCTGTTTGCACCACAGTAACAAGGTGAAGATTGACTCAGCAACATGAATTTTTTTAACGTCTTCGGAAAATATCTCTGGAGTGTAATCAGGCAAAAATCAACTCTGAGCCCTGGGACAGGTAACTTTGGAGTGCTTTTCCACTTTAAAATGTAAAATTTTGGTCAGAGAGATACAATAGCAGAGATATCGAAAGGTAATTCTAAAGCCCAGGCAACTGAAGTTCCAGTTGTCAGTGCATTCCAAAAGCTCTTCCCAACCCGAGAAACACATTTTTCTCCCATTATGTGGAAGTAGTTGACTTGTTACTCTGGACACTGAGTTTTTTGGTGCCTCTGTTAAATGACCACTCTTGATGTCGTGAGTAGAGGCTGAGAGTTATTCACAAGCTCCTGGACTGGAAGTATCACTACCAGTACATGTCCCCATCTTTCCGGACATGGACCACTTACTAATGGAAGTCACTGGATAACCAATCGGGATCTAAACATTGTCTGCCTGTACCCAATGACACAGACCAACTGCACCAGTGCCAGAAACAGAGATACAGGCACAGACACATGCACCCACTGCCACTACAAGTAGATTATTTTGCAGTGCAGCAGTAATGGTTGTTGTGTAGTTAGATGTAGCAAGCTCCAGTAAATTATCGCACTGTGCTTTGATCTCAGTTGAGGGTGAAGCTCCCTGGCAAGTACCATGCGAGTTTTGACAGTCTAATCAACCAGATAGGCTAAAAACTGGCACCTCCAACAATACCACAGTCACTCAGCACTGCAGTGAAATGCTGGCCTGAATAGGGGGCAGGCACACATCTTGGTGCTCAGAATAAATGCTGAGAAGGGAGTTTTCCTTTTGTGATTTGGGACGATGTAAAGGATTCCTGTTGATCCTCAAACAATCTATTCCCCCAACCGGTCCCTCATGTGATATTATTTGCCGTGTTCTATTACCTGTGGAATTGTTGCTCCTTTTGGCCCACTATGGATTGATTTTTCGGTTTTGTTTTATTTCAGGTGCTCAATGTGGAACAAAATCTTTTGAAATCTCTCCCAAACTCTCTTGCAACCTTGGCGCAACTTCAAACATTAAACCTAAAAGGTAACAGAGCCTGTGTTGAAGGTGCATTCCTCTGGGTGGATTAGTCAATTTGAAAACTGTGACCTGCCCACACTCCTGACTGCAGTACCTGAGGCTGGAATCACCACTGCATGATGTCGTCAAATGGTTGGTCTCGATCAGGGTCTGTGACTCTCCGATCCTCCCCTCCTGGTAGATGCAGCCATTAGCTTTGGAATTGGGATAAATCTTATGAAGCTCGATATAAGGAGCAGCACTCGAGCCTGAATGTAGTGTATACCTCCTTGTTGAGGAGATTTGTGTGACCTTGTGATTATAAAGTGTCTTCAGTTGCGAGACTAACTGGGTTGTATTTGTGCATGGTTCCTATTGGTGGGGACAAGCTCAGCGAAGGGAAAGCCACCAAGAATGGTAATTGCTGCTTTCGTGTTTTTGTGTTTGGACTGTTTCAATTATATTTCTGGCTCAGCACTGGTTCCCAGCCACATACTCTTCCATAGCAGGCGCAGTAGGTGGTGCAACTCCTGCCTGTCATCATGAGCACGTATTGCACTTGTACGTTTGCTGGCATTGCAACAGAGAAGTTCTGAACTAAGCTGGTCAGGGTTCCTGACCGAGCGCTGATCTACTATCAGTGGCACGTCAGCAGCCAGAGTCTTTAGGATTTATCGTGTGACTTCAGAATTGATAGCTCCAGCACCCCCACTCCAGGTCCAGAGGCTGGTCATGTCTTTAACTTCTGGTCTGCTGAAAACAGAGTTAGATTCGATCTCTCTGTTCAAGTCTGACACCATCTAGTCCATCTATTTCTGACATTTTAAAATTATCACCATGCAATTCCACTAGATTAATTTGCAGTGCAGTAGTAATGGTTATTGTGCAGGGAAATGTAGTTATCCTCAGTGAGTGTACACACTCTGCTTTGATATTGGTTGAGGGCAAAACACCGAGCAAGCTCCCTGGCAAGTGCCATACAATGTTTGACAGTCTGATCAGCCAGATAAGCTAAAAACTAGCAGCTCCACCAATACAGCTCTTAACATTCATGTTGTGCATTTAAGATACCTCACAGCTGGGAGTCAGGGCTAAACAACAGTTGACAGGGGATTAAGGGGAGAGGTTGAAGAGACCATCTGTGTGGTGTTTTTGTAAGGTGAGGAGGGTAAGATAACCCTTTTCACCTTCAGTCTCATATGAGGTTTAAATATCTCTCTTCGTCTTCACCACCTCCACCCCCCCCCCCCATCTGACTACATCAGGGAACCGGATCCGGAAAGTGCCAGAATCTCTGAGTGGACTGAGGAGTCTACGAACATTGGACATCAGTCAAAATCGGATTCAGATTCTCCCACAAGACCTGGCTCATATCAGGACACTCGAGGTATTTCTGTGATCTGCCCTTCATCCTTTGATCCATTCAGAAATTTCTGAACAGTACGTAAAGACAGAGGGGTTTTATCTAAAAGAACGTAAGCATTGCAATGATACCTGAGGTACAGTTGTGAAGCCTGAAGGCCAAGCACATGACATGAGTTGTTTAGTTATTGTCACTCTGGTTGATTTACCAATTTAATATTGAGCTAAGATAAAATAAAAGCCGGCTTGGCACACCCTCCTCATTCCTGAAGAAGGGCTTATGCCCGAAACGTTGATTTTCCTTCTTCTTTGATGCTGCCTGACCTGCTGCGCTTTTCCAGCAACACATTTTTAAGCTCTGATCCCCAGCATCTGCAGTCCTCACTTTTCTCCTCTTGGAAGATATTCTGTAAGGATTTTTATGTAGTAGATCATACACTCAGTAGCAGTGTGTAAGTGGGAGAGGGAGTGGATGTTTTGTGGATGTGGTCCCAATTAAATGGGCTGCTTTATCCTAGATGGTGTCAAGCTTCTTGCATGTTGTTGGAGTTGCACCCATCCAGGCAAGTGGAGAGGATTCTATCACACTCCTCACCTGTGCCTTGTAGATTGTGGGCAGGCTTTGGGAACTCAGAACAGGAGTTACTTGCTGCAGCATTCCTAGTCTCTGACTTACTCTTGCAAATATTGTGTTTATGTCTTATTCATAGAATCAGAGAATGGTGAGTCCAGTTGAGTTTCTGGTAAATGGTAACCCCCCCAGGATGTTGGTAGTGGGGGATTCAGTGATGGTTACACCATTGAATGGGTAGAGATTAGATTGTCTCTTGATGGTGATATTTATAGCCTGGCATTTGCGTGGTGTGACTGTTAGTTGCCACTTTTCAGCACAAGCCTGAATCTTCGAGGAGAAAGTGAGGACTGCAGATGCTGGAGATCAGAGCTGAAAATGTGTTGCTGGAAAAGTGCAGCAGGTCAGGCAGCATCCAAGGAACAGGAGAATCGACATTTCGGGCATAAGCCCTTCTTCAGGATGGGCTTCGGGCTTATGCCCGAAACGTCGATTCTCCTGTTCCTTGGATGCTGCCTGACCTGCTGCGCTTTTCCAGCAACACATTTTCAGCACAAGCCTGAATCTTGTCCAGATCTTGTTGTATTTGTACACTAGCTGCTTCAGTTTCTGAGGAATCGCAAACGGTGCTGAACATTGATCAATCATTGGCAAACATCCCCACTTCTGACCTTATGGAGAGATGGTCATTGAAGAAGCAGCTGAAGATGGTTGGACCTAGGACACTATCCTGAGAAAGTCCTACAGAGATGTCCTAGAGCTGAGATGACTGACCTCCAACATGTGCCAACATCTTCCTATGTGCCAAGTATGACTCCAGCGAGAAGAGAGTTTACCTCCGAATTCCATTGAGTCCAGTTTTAACACATAGAACAAAAAGCACAGTACAAGCCATTCAGCCCTCGATGTTGCACCAACCTTTTATCCTACTCTAAGATAAAACTAACCTACATATCCTTCAGTTTACTACCATCCATGTGTCTATCGAAGTGTCGCTTAAATGTCCCTAACGTATCTGACTTGACTACCACTGTTGGCAGTGCATTTCATGCACCCACCATTCTCTGTGTAAAAAATCTACTGTTGACATCTCCCCTAAACCTTCCTCCCATCACCTTAAAATTATGCCCCCTTGTGATAGCCATTTCTGCCCTGGGAAAAAGTCTCTGGCTATCCACTCTATCTATGCCTCTCTTCATCTTGTACACCTCTACCAAGTCACCTCTCATTTTTCTTCACTCTAATGAGAAAAGCCCTAGTTCCCTCAACCTTTCTTCTTAAGACATGCCCTCCAGTCCAGGCAGCATCTGGTAAATTTCCTCTGCACCCTCCCTAAAGCTTCCACATCCTTCCTATAATGAGGTGACTAGAACTGATATTCCCAGTGTAGTCCAGCCAGGGCTCTATAGAGCTGCAGAATAACCTCACAGCTCTGAAACTCAATCCCCTGCTATTGAAAGCCAACATACAATACACCTTCTTAACAACCCTATCAACTTGGGTGGCAACTATGAGGAATCTATGGACGTGGATCCCAAGATCCCTCTGTTCTTCCACACTGCCAAGAATCCTGCCTTTAACCCTGTATTCAAATTCGACCTTCCAAAATGAATCACTACACACTTTTCCATGTTGAACTCCATCTGCCACTTCTCCACACAGCTCTGCATCCTGTCAATGTCCAGTTGCAACCTACAACAGCACTCCACACTATTCACCACTCTCCCAACCTTTGTCATTGACAAACTTACTAATCTACCCTTCCACTACCTCATCCATAAAGAGCAGAGGTCCCAGAACAGAATCCCGTGGAACACCACTGGTTACCAAGCTCCAGGCTGAATATTTTCCATCTGCTACCACCCTCTGTCTTCTATGGGCCATTCAATTCTGTATCCAGACAGCCAGATTTCCCTGTATCCCAAGCCTCCCTACTTTCTGAATTAGCCTACCATGGGAAATCTTATAAAACGCCTTGCTAAAATCCACGTACACTGCATCCACTGCTCTACCTTCATCAATGTGTTTTGTCACATCCTCAAAAAATTCATTAAGGCCTGTGAGGTAGGATTTGTCCCCCCTCAAAACCATGCTGATTATCTCCAATTAAATTATGATTTTCAAATAATCATAAATCCTCTCTCTCAGAATCTTCTCCAATAATTTGCCCACCACCGACATAAAACTGACTGGTCTGTAATTCCCAGGCTTCTCCCTATTCCCTTTCTTGAACAAGAGAATAACATGTGCCACCCTCCAATCATCTGGTACTACTACAGTGTACAGTGAGGATACTAAGATCATTGCCAAATGCACAGCAATCTCTTCCCTCGCTTCCTGTAGTAACCTTGAGTATATCACGTCTGGCCCCAGTTTTGATGGTGCTGTTTGGTTCCGCATTTGGTCAAATGCAGCCTTAATCTCAAGGGCCCTTACTCTCACCTCATCTGTGGAATTAAGCTCTTTATCCATGTTTGAACCAAGGCTGTGATCAGGTCAGGGGCTCAGAGGCCCTCACGGAACCCAAATTGGGCATCACTGAGCAGGTGCTGCTTGATGGCACTGTTAATGACACTAGTAGACTGATGGGACAGTAATTGCCTGGGTTGAATTTGTCCTGCTTTTTGTGTTCAGTATAACGTTCTACATAGCCTTTGCAATATCCAGTGCCTCCAATCATTTCTTAATATGATGTAGAGTGAATCAAATTGGCTGAAGACTGATAAATGTAATGCTGGGAACCATTCAAGGAGGCAGAGATGGATCATCAATTTGGCACCTCTGGCTGAAGATGGCTGAGATATGTATAGCAATACCTTTTTGCATTGATGTGCTGGGCTCTTCCATCATTGAAGTTACCAACATTTGTGGAGTCTCTTCTTCCACTGAGTTGTTTAGTTGTCCACCATCTTTCATGATTGGAGGTGACTGGACTGCAGAGCTTAGATCTGATCTGTAGGTTGTTGGATTGCTTAGCTCAGTCTATCACTTGCTATTTATGCTGTTTAGCATTCAAAAAGTCTTATTTGGTAGTTTCACCAAGTTGACATCTCATTTTGAGATATGCCTGATGCTGCTCCTAGCATGCCCTCCTGAACTCTCCATTGAACCATGGTTGATCACATGGCTTGATGGTAATGGTTGAATGGAAGATATGCCTGGTCATGAGGTTACAGATTATGCTGGAGTACAATGCTGCTGTTGATGGTCCACAGTGCTTCTTGGATGCCCAGTCTTGAGTTGCTAGATCTGATCAAAGTCTGTTCCATTTACCACAGTGATTGTGGCACACAACATGATAGAATGTCAATGCAAGGGTGTGACTTTGTCTCCACAAGGACTGTGCAGTGGTCTCTCTTGTCGATACTGTCATAGATAGATGTATCTGAATCTGGCAGATTGGTAATTATGAGATCAAGTATGTTTTTCCATCTTGCTTCTCTCACCACCTGCTGCGGATCCAGTCTAGCAATTATGTCATTAGGACCTGACCAGCTTGATCAGTTGTACTGCTGCCAAGCTACTTTGGGTGGTGGATATTGAAATTCCTCACCCAGAGTACATTCTGTGCTCTTGCCATCTGCAGTGCTTCCTTCAAGTGCTGTTCAACATGGAGGAGTACTGATTCATCAGCTGAGGGAGAACAGTACGTGATAATTAGCAGGAGCATTCCTTGCTCTTGTTTAACCTGAAGCCATGAAACTTCACGAGATCGGGAGTCAACATTGAGGATTCCCAGGGCAACCCCCTCCCAACTGTATACCACAGTGTTGCCACCTCTCTTGGGTCTGTCCTGCCGGTGGGACAGAACGTTTCCAGAGGATGGTGGCGTCTGGGACCTAGTCGTAAGCATGGAATCATGCCTTACAGATAATGTAAGGTTGTTGTTTGATTAGTCTGTGAGACACCTCTCCCAATTTTGGCACTAGCCCTCAAATGTTAGTAAGGATGACTTAGCAGGGTCATCTGGGCTGTTTCTGTCAATGTCTTTTCCGGTGCTTTGGTCGATGCCAGATTGTCCATCTGGTTTGAATTATTTTGAGAGTTTGTAGTGGTTGATACATTGAATGGTTTGCTAGGCCATTTCAGGGGAGAGTTGAAAGTCAACCACATTTCTATGGGCCTGGGGTCACATGTGGGCCAGACCAGGTAAGGAAATGGGTCCCAAAGTGTACAAACCAATGTGAATCTGCACTATTGACATTATTCTAAACTATGTACAAGTCATCTACCAACTGAGCTGACTGCAGTAGTGTCCAACAGACCCCAAAATTCAATCCAAATACGTTTCAAAAATGGAGTAGGGCACAATTCCACCAAAAACCCATTTTCACATATCGATTATCATCTTACACCATGATAAGATTTGCTGAAAAGATATGGAGTTGGGTGTGCTATTTCCACACTCTAGGTTTTATGACCTACTGAATCTGTTTTCTGAGCTTTCTGTTTTTGTTTTCTCTCTCTCGCTATGTCTCTGGAACATTGCCTCCTGCTGGCCTTGTCCCTTCTCCTCCCTCAATCCCTCTCTCCAACAGTCCCTTAGCCTCGATGCAGAAGCTATGACCTATCCTCCAGCCAGTGTGTGCAGCAATGGGACAGAAGCCATCAAACAGTTTCTGTGCAAAGGTAAGATTTTCGGGAGATTATCAATCTTGCCACATGTATCGCACGCCCGGCACATAAGAAGCTTCGGTACTTGTTGGGTAAAGCTGAGCTATACATGCACACTCACTCACTGACAGAAATACTTCACATTCATTTCCTAATTGGGGAATTGGATGAGGCATCGCTGGGTGACTTGATAGGGTGGTTGCTGAAAACAACTGACAGAAAGAGAGTGAAAGCAATTTGAGAATGACCAAGTTGCGCGCTCATTATCGTCTTCACACTGGAGCCTACCCATTACTGAGATAAAGGCTTAAATATAAACAGCTGTGATCAGAGGCCCATATTGTCCTGTATTGTCATACTGCAGCCATCTGCTGTTTGTTGACACCCACAGTCTTGCAAGTTATTTTTTGTTGCAAGTATGTTTCTGTGAATTCTGTCTTTCTGTGAATCTTAAGTGTCCTGATGCATTCATCACTAAAGGTTAGTGTTCAGGTACAGGAAGTAATTGGGAAAGGTATATTAATGTTTGTTGTGAGAGGAATTAAGAATGCTTACAAGGCTCCTTATCATCACTTCAAGTGTGGACAGTGGGTCTTTTGACAATAGGTATTTGTCCTGTTAAAATAATGACAGCAATTTGATCCAGTCTGTCAGCAAGGTTAAAATGCAATCAAGTCTGCACAGATAAATGAAGGATTTCTTGTATCACTGGGTAAACGCACCACCCAGTAATGCCCTTGCTCAAATAGACCAGGTTCCATAGTCACATCTCCCTCTGCCACCTGGGCTAGATTCGGGCTTTTTCCCTTTACTTGGATGAGGTAAAATTTCAAAGAAAGGTAATGGTTTTCTCCCTGGTGACCTGGTCAATGGTTATTCCTGAACCAACATCTCTTTAAGAAAACAATCATGATAATCTGATCTTCTTCATATTCCTGTTTCTGGGATGTTATATTTCTGGCAGCAAGGTTTGGCTGGGAAGGGCTATGAAACATTGAGGTTGTTAAAGGTGCTCTATAAATGTGAGTTCCTTTTTAAGATCATTCCTCCAATCTTAACCTATAGGAATGCTGAATGCCAGGGTGATAATAAAGTGGACTTGAACACCCTCCTGTCCTGCCCCCCCATATGTATCTGTGTATTCAAGGAGTTGAAAATGGAATGATTCTACACAATGAAAATCATTAGGGTACTATTTACTGGCTATCTGGAGATATTAGTGAAAAGGAGCAGGTTTATAATATTCATAGTGTGGACCTTCCTCTGGGCACAGCAGGATCAGCCTGGGATTTTTGTTTCCATTCCAGAGCTTGGAATCGAGTATATGCCTCCCTCTCAGTACCTGCTCCCGGTGCTGGAGAGTGATAGGAATATAACCGAGAGCGACGGAGCTGTTGGCGTGTTCCGACAACAGATGCAGGAGGCCGAGCAGTGGCAGGTGAGATATACAGAGGTACAAGTTCTACCTGTGAGCAATAGTGGATAATAAAATATCCAACTCCATCTAGCACATGTGATAGCATATGAGCATGGATGGAAGATTGGCTGGCTAGCAGGAAACAGAAAATAAGTATAAATGGACCTTTATTCAGGTTGGTGAGATGTAATCAGTGGTGTGTCGCAGGGACCGGTACTGAGACCTCAACTGTTTATAATTTATATCAATGACTTGGATGAAGGGATGGACAGTATGGTTACTAAATTTGCAAATGTTGCAAAGGCAGGAAGGAAAGTTTGTTGTGAAGAAAAGGTAGAGATGCTACAAAAATAATTAGGTAGGTCAAGTAAGGGGGCATTGATTCGGTCAATGAAATAGTATGGCAAAATGCAAAATTGTCTCTTTTTTTGACAGGAAGGATAAAACAAATATAATAGATTGCAGAGTTCTGAGCTTTAGACAGATTTGGGTGTCCTGATGCATTCATCACTAAAGGTTAGCGTGCAGGTAAAGGAAGTAATTGGGAAAGGTATAATAATGTTTGTTATGAGTGGAATTAAGAATAAAATATGGAGATTTTGCTTCAGTTACAAAGGACACAGGTAAGATTGCATCTGGAGTGTACTGTGCACAGTATTGGTCACCTTAAGGAAAAATGAATATGCGTTAAACGTAGTTGACAGGATTAAGAATGGAATGGGTATGTTATGAGGAAAGGTTGGCGATGCCGGGCTTGTATCTGCTCAAGTTCAAAAGAAACTTGACTGAAGTCTACAAGATCCAGAGGGGCCTTTGAAAATATGCTTTCACCTCTGGAACTAGGAGTTACTGTTTAAAAGTCAGGAGTTACCCGTCAGACAAACCTTTCTCTCAAAAGGTCGAATCTGTTTGGAATTCCCTCAGTCAAAAGGTGGTGGGGGCAGCATACTTGAATATTTTTAAGCGGAGGTTGACAGGACCTTGATAAGGAAGGGGATGAAAGGTTATCAGCATTTGGCAGGAAAGTGGAGTAAGTAGATGGCCTTGGTGAATGGTGCAGCAGGCGGAAGGTGCTGAGTGGCCTAGTCCTCCTGATTCATATGTTATCTAATTCCTTTTTGAAAGTTACTGTTGCAAATCCTTCCACTGCCCTTTCGTGCCTTTCATTTCAGGTCCATAACTTGTATTAAAAATATTCTGCACATTGTGCTGCTGGATTGTTTTTGCCAATTACAGGTAGAAGATCCTTTATCCGAAATGCTCGGGACCAGCTGTTTTTCGGAATTCGGAATTTTTCAATTTTCAGAATAAGTGACAGTTTAATGGTGAAGTTTTTAAAAATCTTACTGGAGGAGCAGACTTCTAAGTAAGAATATGCTTGGCCACACCCCCCCCATGTTGCATTTGAGTGACACACATCGAGTGGGTGTCGACTTGGGTTAACTGTTTGCACGCCAAACAACCTTGTTAGTGAGAAAAAAACTTCACAAAAAACCTTCAGTTTTGGAGCTTTTCGGTTTTTGGATGTTCAAAGGATCTTTTACCTGTATCTAATATTTGTGTCTTATAACTTTTGACCCTTGTCATTGGAAACAGTGTTTTTCTTTATTTATTTTGAAAACCTTCCATAATTTTGAATATCGCAGTTAAATTTCTATGTAATCTTCATACAAACTAGGAAGGTTAAAATTTGGATAATGGGATGCTTACAATGTAAAGATACTCAACTTCTCTGTATTCTTCAGAGTTTGCTTTGCTCTTTTAATTATTTTAAATTCATTTGTGGATTCGCTGGCTGGCCAGCATTGATAGCCCATCCCTATTTGCCCTTGAAAAGGTGGTGGTGAGCTGCCTTCTTGAACCGCTCCAGTCCACTTGCTGTGGGTTGATCCACAATGCCAATAGGGAGAGAATTTCAGGATTTTGACCCAATGACTGTGAAGGAACAGTGGTATATTTTCAAGTCAGGGTGGTGAGTGGCTTGGAGGGGAACTTGCAGGTGGTGGTGGTGTTCCCAAGTACCTGCTGTCCTTGTCCTTCTAGATGGAAGTGGTCGCTGGTTTGGAAGGTGCTGTCTGAGGATCTTTGGTGAATTGAAGCACATCTTTCCCCAGATCACTCAAATAAGTCAATTGTAAAACTGTCCTCGGTCTCCAGATATTGATTGATTAAGTGATGAAAATAACGATCTTCTTTGCTGATCACGTCTTCCTATATTCTTGCTACATTTGGCATGTAATGAGTGACTGAGACAAAATGGACAAGAAATAATAACGTTGTGGCATTGCTTCCTTCAAATACAAAAATTACAGGCGGCTACAGACAAAAGGTAAACCAGAAGAACCAAGAGGTTCCAACAAAATCAGATAATTCATTCTTGGCTACACTGAAAGCCATTCAGGTCTGAGATCAAGCTGCACGGCCCTGTTAGACTGTACAACAGATGATTGAAGCACATACAAAATGACCGACTTTTTAACAATGGGTAAACACTGAATCATGTTACCTACTGAATCCTGTAGTCTCCACTGCCATTCAGGTAATTGTTAGCTTTCATCTTTCCTGATACATGGTGCCCAGAATTGTACACTACTGTCTGAGTCCTAACCTGTGATCTGTAAAAGTTGAAACAATTTTTATACTTCTGATGTCGTAGAGTCATGGAGATGTTCAGCACGGAAACAGACCCTTCGGTCTAACCTGCCCATGTCAACCAGGTATCCCAACCTAACCTAGCACCTTGCCCATATCCCTCTAATCCCTTCCTATTCATATACCCATCCAAATGTCTTTTAAATGTTGCAATTGTACCAGCCACCACCACTTCCTCTGGCAGCTCATTCCATACACACACCACCCTCTGTGTGAAAACGTTGCCCCTTAGATCCCTTTTATATCTTTCCCCTAGTTTTAGTTCTGGACTCCCCCACCCCAGGGAAAAGACTTTATCTATTTACCCCTCATGATTATATTATTTTAAAGTCACTTGTTATCAGTCTGCCCATTAGCAGTTTTTGGCCAAATGATTTTACTTTCCTGAACCAACTATGCTACTTAGTATCATCTGCAAAGTTGACCAATTTGCATTGGGTCTCTAGATCCAAATCATTATAAATTAAAAACACTTGATCCCAGCACTCAATCCTGTAACATTCCACTTTGTATTGTCCCCATCTTGAAGTAATTCCTCAATAGTTATTACCTTTCATCCATACCCAAGGTTTATCCAGGATCCCTACACCTCTGAGTTTAGTTATAAAAAAACTTCCATGTGGAATGTTAAGAACCTCCTCGGTGATCTGGATACATTGTATTGTAGCCCTTGTTCCCGTTCACTTGGATCACTGATCAGATTCCTGAAGAAGGGCCTGTGCCCGAAACGTCGAATCTCCTGTTCCCTGGATGCTGCCTGACCTGCTGTGCTGTTCCAGCAATAAAGTTTCAACTTTGATCTCCAGCATCTGCAGACCTCACTTTCTCCTCACTGCTACTTCAAACAAAAACCAAGGAAATAAAAGGTGACAGTGTAGTGAGTAGCATAGATAAGACCATAAGACATAGGAGCGGAAGTAAGGCCATTCGGCCCATCGAGTCCACTCCGCCATTCAATCATGGCTGATGGGCATTTCAACTCCACTTACCCGCATTCTCCCTGTAGCCCTTAATTCCTTGTGACATCAAGAATTTATCAATCTCTGCCTTGAAGGCATTTAGCGTCCCAACCTCCACTGCACTCTGCGGCAATGAATTCCACAGGCCCACCATTCTCTGGCTGAAGAAATGTCTCTGCATTTCTGTTCTGAATTTACCCCCTCTAATTCTAAGGCTGTGTCCACGGGTCCTAGTCTCCTCGCCTAACGGAAACAATTTCCTAGCGTCCACCCTCTCCAAGCCATGTATTATCTTGTAAGTTTCTATTAGATCTCCCCTTAATCTTCTAAACTCCAATGAATACAATCGCAGGATCCTCATCCGTTCCTCATATGTTAGACCTAGTATTCCAGGGATCATCCGTGTGAATCTCCGCTGGACACGCTCCAGTGCAAGTATGTCCTTCCTGAGGTGTGGGGACCAAAACTGGACACAGTAATAGAAGATAGAAGATTGATAGCTAACAGGAGCAGAGAGTGGGAGTAAATGGGTCTATTTTAGGTTGGCAAGATATGTGTGCCACAGGGATCGGTGCTGGGTCCTCAACTGTTTACAGTTTGTATAAATGTCCTGAGGGTTGCAATACATTGTCAGATTTATTAATGACACAAAGATAAGTAGGAAAGTAAGTTGTGAAGAGGACAGAAGAAAGTTACAGAAAATATATGGATAGGTTAATTGAGCAGGCAAAGATGTACAAATGTAATTATGATATGGAAAAATTTGATTTTGGCAGAATGGATGACAAAAAGCATTGTCTAAATGGTGAGAGATTGCAGGGTTCTAAGGTGCAGAGAGATCTGGGTGTTCTAATGAATCACAAAGGTTTACTATGCAGTTACAGCAAGTAGGGAAATTATACAAGGCAACAGCTAGATTGTATCTGAAGGATTGTACACAGTACTAGTCAGCTTACTGAAGGAAGAAAGGTAAATGTGTTGGAAGCAGTTCAGAGAAGATTTATTTGACTAATACCTGCAATAGGGGACTGTCATATAAGGAAACACTGGACAAGCTATGTCTATATCTGCTGGAATTTAGAAGTCTGAGGTCACTTGATTGAAACATAAACCCCTGAAGGGTCTTGACAGGGGGATTTAGAAAAGTTGTTTTGTCTTGTAGGAAAATCTAGAACTAGTGTCACTAATACCAGATGATTGGAAGGAGGTGATTGTTGTTCCTTTATTCAGGAAAGAGAATAGGGAAATCCCTGGGAATTACAGACCAGTCAGTCTTAAATCTGTGGTAAGCAAGGGACTGGAAAGGATTCTGAGAGATAGGATTTATGACTGTTTGATTCAAGATAGTCAGCATGGCTTTGTAAGGGGCAGGTCATGTCTCACCAGCCTTATTCAGTTCTTTGAGGATGTGACAAGACAAGTTGACTCATGTCAAGCAGTGGATGTGGTGTAAATGGATTTCAGTAAGGCATTTGATAAGGTTCCCCACTCTAGGTTCATTCAGAAAGTTAGGAAGTATGGGAAACAGGGAAATTTGGCCGGCTAGATACAGAATTGGCTGGCCAAAAGAGGACAGCGAGTGGCAATGGACGGAAAGTATTCCACCTGCAGGTCAGTGACCAGTGGTGTCCGCAGGGAACTGTTCTTGGGTCACTGCTCTTTGTAGTTTTTCTTAATGGCTTGGATAAAGAAGTGGGAAGGGTGGGTTAGTAAGTTTGCTGATGATACAAAGGTCGGTGGTGTTGTAGTGTCAAGGGCTGTTGCAAGCTATAAGAAGACATTGACAGGATGCAAAGCTGAGCTGAGAAGTGGCAGATGGAGTTCAACCTGGATAAATGCAAAGTGATTCATTGTGGAAGGTCAAATTTGAATGCTGAATGCAGGGGTAAAGACTGGATAAAGACAGAATTCCTGGCAATGTGGAGGAAAAGCGGGATCTTGGGGTCCATGTACATAGATGCCTCAAGGTTGCCATCCAAATTGATAGGGTTGTTAAGAGGCATATGGTGTTTTGGCTTTCATTAACAGGAGCTTTGAGTTAAGAGTTGTGAGGTTTTACTGCAGCTCTAATGGAGGCGCGGTAGTAGTTTGGCGCACCGACCTCTACACCGCTGAGGCCAAACGCCAGCTCGCCGATACCTCCTCCTACTGCCCCCTTGACCATGACCCCACCCCCCACCACCAAACCATCATCTCCCAGACCGTCCATAACCTCATCACCTCGGGGGATCTCCCATCCACCGCCTCCAACCTCATAGTCCCACAATCCCGCACCGCCCGCTTCTACCTCCTGCCCAAAATCCACAAATCTGACTGCCCCGGCCGACCCATTGTCTCCGCCTGCTCCTGCCCCACCGAACTCATCTCTGCATACCTTGACACCGTCCTGTCCCCCTTAGTCCAAGAACTCCCCACCTACGTTCGGGACACCACCCATGCCCTCCATCTGCTCCATGATTTTCGCTTCCCCGGTCCCCAACGCCTTATTTTCACCATGGACATCCAATCCCTGTACACCTCCATCCCCCATCACAAAGGACTCGAAGCCCTCCGCTTCTTCCTTTCCCGCCGTACCGACCAGTACCCTTCCACTGACACCCTCCTTCGACTGACTGAACTGGTCCTCACCCTGAACAACTTCTCTTTCCAATCCTCCCACTTCCTCCAAACGAAAGGAGTAGCCATGGGCACCCGCATGGGCCCCAGCTATGCCTGCCTCTTCGTAGGATATGTGGAACAATCCATCTTCCGCAACGACACTGGCCCCACCCCCCACCTTTTCCTCCGCTACATCGATGACTGTATCGGCGCCGCCTCGTGCTCCCACGAGGAGGTTGAACAGTTCATCCACTTCACCAACACCTTCCACCCCGACCTCAAATTCACCTGGACAGTCTCAGATTCCTCCCTCCCCTTCCTCGACCTATTTCTATCTCAGGCAACCGAATCAACACGGACATCTACTACAAACCGACCAACTCCCACAGCTACCTGGACTAAACCTCCTCCCACCCTGCCCCCTGTAAAAACGCCATCCCATTCTCCCAATTCCTTCGACTCTGCCGCATCTGCTCCCAGGAGGACCAGTTCCAAAAACGCACAACCCAGATGGCCTCCTTCTTCAAGGACCGCAATTTCCCCCCCGACGTGGTCGACGATGCCCTCCACCGCATCTCTTCCACTTCCCGCTCCTCCGCCCTTGAGCCCCGCCCCTCCAACCGCCACCAGGACAGAACCCCACTGGTCCTCACCTACCACCCCACCAATCTCCATGTACAGCGCATCATCCGCCGTCATTTCCGCCACCTCCAAACGGACCCCACCACCAAGGATATATTTCCCTCCCCTCCCCTATCAGCATTCCGTAAAGACCACTCCCTCCGTGACTCCCTCGTCAGATCCACACCCCCCACCAACCCAACCTCCACTCCCGGCACCTTCCCCTGCAACCGCAGGAGGTGCAAGACTTGCGCCCACACCTCCCCCCTCACCTCCCTCCAAGGCCCCAAAGGAAACTTCCATATCCGCCACAGATTCACCTGCACCTCCACACACATCATCTATTGCATCCTCTGCACCCGATGTGGCCTCCTCTATATTGGGGAGACAGGCCGGCTACTTGCGGAGCGTTTCAGAGAACACCTCTGGGACACCCAGACCAACCAACCCAACCACCCTGTGGCTCAACATTTCAACTCCCCCTCCCACCCCACCAAGGATATGCAGGTCTTTGGACTCCTCCATCGCCAGACCACAACAAAACGACTGTTGGAGGAAGAGCACCTCATCTTCCGCCTAGGAACCCTCCAACCACAAGGGATGAACTCGGATTTCACCAGTTTCCTCATTTCCCCTCCCCCTACCTTGTCTCAGTCAAATCCATCGAATTCAGCACCGCCTTCCTAACCTTCAATCTTCTTCCTGACCTCTCCGCCCCCACCCCAGTCTGACCTATCACCCTCACCTTGACCTCTTTCCACCTATCACATTTCCAACACCCCTCCCCCAAGTCCCTCCTCCCTACCTTTTATCTTAGCCTGCTGGACAAACTTTCCTCATTCCTGAAGAAGGGCTTATGCCCGAAACGTCGATTCTCCTGTTCCCTGGATGCTGCCTGACCTGCTGCGCTTTTCCAGCAACACATTTTCAGCTGCAGCTCTGTAAAGCCCTGTTTAGACCACAGTTGGAATATTGTGCTAAGTTCTGATTGCTTCATTATAGGAAGGATGTAGATGCTTAAGAGAGGGCGCAGAGGAGATTTACCAGAATGCTGCATGGATTGGAGGGCTGGTCATATGAAGAGAGGTTGAGTGAGCTAGGGCTTTTAACACAGGAGAGAAGGGAGAGAGGTGACTTGATAGTGGTCTACATGGTAATGAAAGGTATAGTTAGAGTAGATAGCCAGAGACTTTTCCCCAGGGCAGAAATGGCTGTCAGGAGGGATCATAATTTTAAGGTGATTGGAGGAAGATATCGGGGAGATCTCAGAGGTAGACTCTTTACACAGAGCGTGGTGGGTGCGTGGAATGCACTGCTAGCGTTGGTAGTAGAGTCAGAGACATTAGGGACATTTAAGTGAGTGCTGGACGAGCACATGAAATGTGTAGGTTAGGTTGATCTTAGATTAAGATAAATGCCCGGCATGACATCGTGGGGCGAAGGGCCTGTACTGTGCTGCACTGCTCTATGTTCTATTTAAAACAGAGTAGGCAAATTTGTCCTGCGGTTTCGGAGCTCTTTTCCTGAAAAGAGTGAAAGCGCAGTGTAATTTTAAGATAGAAGTGGATAGATTTTTGATAAGCAAGTGGGTGAAAGGTCATCTGGGTTGGTGAGAATGTGGATGTTGGGAATGATCAAGTGAGTCATGATCTTATTGAATACTAGAGCAGGCTTCAAGGGGCTGAATGGCCTACTCTTGCTCCTGATTTGTATTTCTCATCTTCTGAATCCACATTTAACCAGTGTTTTCATATCACAATTGAGAATTGACTAGTAACACAATGTGAATCAACAGCATTGGTGTGTTTTGTCAATGCAGCATAAATCACCTCCAAAAGGGTTACACTGATCCCTATTTTGCTGGCTTTGGGTCAATAGAGTGTACTTCCCCATTTTCTCCCTATCCCCACCTCCTATTGCCAGTAGCAGCATCTTGGGCGTCTCAGCTGCTGAATTGTATGGAAAGAGGAGGCGTACAAAGTGACTTGCAGCTGAAGTGGCCATGAACCTGAGTGGAGTCTGTCACAGGGTTTGTGCATGTTGAGCTCCAAACCATGGAACTAGACATGCAGTTCCAGACCAGAGCCCTAGCTGTTTAGTGAATCAGATGAGAATGGCCTGAACGCAGTATTCAAAGCTGTATTTCTGGTTCTTTGAGCTCAGGTTACACATCAAGTTAGCACTGCTGCCCCACAGCACCAGGGACCAGTGTTCCTGGGGGCTGAATGGCCTACTCTTGCTCCTGATTTGTATTTCTCATCTTCTGAATCCACATTTAACCAGTGTTTTCATATCACAATTGAGAATTGACTAGTAACACAATGTGAATCAACAGCATTGGTGTGTTTTGTCTCAGCTGCTGAATTGTATGGAAAGAGGAGGCGTACAAAGTGACTTGCAGCTGAAGTGGCCATGAACCTGAGTGGAGTCTGTCACAGGGTTTGTGCATGTTGAGCTCCAAACCATGGAACTAGACATGCAGTTCCAGACCAGAGCCCTAGCTGTTTAGTGAATCAGATGAGAATGGCCTGAACGCAGTATTCAAAGCTGTATTTCTGGTTCTTTGAGCTCAGGTTACACATCAAGTTAGCACTGCTGCCCCACAGCACCAGGGACCAGTGTTCAATTCCAGCCTCCAGAGACTGTGTGGAGTTTGCACCATCTCCCTGTGTCTGTGTGGGTTTCCTCCGGGTGCTCTGGTTTCCTCCTATAAATCAAAGATGGGAAGGTTAGGTAAATTGACCATGACAAATTGTCCATAGTGTTCAGGGATGTGTAGGTTAGGTGCATTAGTCAGGGGTACATGTAGAGTGGTAGGGTTGGGGGAATGTGTCTGGGTGGGTTACTTTTCTGAGGGTCGATGTGGACTTGTTGGGCTGAATGGCCTGTTTCCACACTGTAGGGATTCTATGATTCTAAAATCTCACAGTTTAATTACTTCCATCTTCCATGTCTCTGAAGTTAAAAGTGATTGCTATATTTGATATTGAGATATAGGGATAAAATCACTATGAAATTTGATGCTGTTAATTCTTTCACCTGAGCAGTCTGAGCCAAGATATTTTATTGTCATAATCTGCTAGTTTCAGCATCAAAAGCAAACTGACATTTTTTTACATAATTGAGCCTTCTCAATCAAATTGTGATCAGAGTATTTATCTTTGAGGAGAAAGTGAGGTCTGCAGATGCTGGAGATCAGAGCCGGAGATGTGTTGCTGGAAAAGCGCAGCAGGTCAGGCAGCATCCAGGGAACAGGAGAATCGATGTTTCAGGCATAAGCCCTTCTTCAGGAAGCCCTTCTTCCTGAAGAAGGGCTTATGCCCGAAACATCGATTCTCCTGTTCCCTGGATGCTGCCTGACCTGCTGCGCTTTTCCAGCAACACATCTCCGGATCAGAGTATTTATCTCCATTAGAAGCACTGAGTGTAAGTGCATCTTGGCTACATCTCTGCCATTGTAAACCAGTCCAAACATGTGATTGTTGCTAATAAATCGAATTCTGAGAAACTGCTTCACCCAGAGAGTGGTCATAATGTGCTTAGATTATTGAAATGAATAGCAAAGATGCGTGTGGCTCCAGTAATACTCCAGAAGCTTGATATTGTCAAGGATTACTCAATCTGCTTGCCTGGTATCCCATCCACCATTCTAAATCCTTGCTTCCTCCGTCACTGCAGCACAGTGGCATCTATGTGTACAAGATACACTGCAGCAACTCGCCACTTTAGTACAACTTCCAAGCCTGTGGCTTCCACCACCTAAAGGAACAAGGACTGCAGGGACAAATGGGAACACGAGATGGAAATGTGTTGCTGGAAAAGCGCAGAAGAAGGAAGAAGGGCTAATGCCCGAAACGTCGATTCTCCTGTTCCCTAGATGCTGCCTGACCTGCTGCGCTTTTCCAGCAACACATTTCCATCTCTGATCTCCAGCATCTGCAGACCTCACTTTCTCCACAAATGGGAACACCACCTGCAAGTTCTGCTTCAGGTCAGACATCTTTCTGACCTGAAACACTAACTTTCTTTTCGCCGTCACTGAATTAAAACAAAGACCCAACACCACCTCCCCCCCTCCCCCAACAGTACACAGCCACAGCCACACAGACTGCAGTGGTCCAAGATAGCAACTGATCACCACTTTCTTATAGGCAGTTTGAGATGGGCAGTAAATGGTGGCCTGCAGGTGCATCCCATGAATATATTTTAAAGCATGCATTTGGATTTTACTGCCTTAGTGTGTTTGAAGCAGATTCAAAAATAACTTTCAAAAGGGAATTGAATAAATACATGAAGGGGAATCTTTGCAGGACTGTGGGAAAGTGCAGAGGTCTAATTCGATAGCACATCCAAAAACATAACACCGGCACGATGGACTGACAATGCTATTGTCCTGTTATTCAGAATTAGCTCGATAAATACTTGGGAAAGGATTAGTATGATATCTCGAGAGGATGACGGTTTGGGGAGTGTGGGAGCATGTTGCAATGGAACATTAGCGCCTGTTTCTTTACTGCAAAGAAACAAAAGCAAAATACTGCAGCTGCTAGAAACTAAAAGTGAACATGCTAGAAATATTAGTAAATACCAAAGGTCTTTTCCCTGGGGTGGAGAGTTCAGAACTGGAGGGCATAGATTTAGGGTGAGGGGAAAAATTTGAAAGGGACATAAAGGGTAACTTTTTCACACAGAGGGTGGTGAGCTGCCAGAGAAAGTGGTGGAGGCTGGTACAATTACAATATTTAAAAGGCATCTGGATGGGTATTTGAATAGGAAGGGTTTAAGAGGGGTATGGGCCAAGTGCTGGCAAATGGGACTAGATTAGATTAGGATATCTGGTCAGCTACATATCTTTCAACTGGCTATTTCACAACACTCTAGACCAGGGGTGGGCAATTAATTCTTCCATGGGGCCACATGAGAAACCTGAGTTGTGTTGGAAGGCCGAAACGACAATAAATTGAACATAATTCTGCTCAGTTTTCACCCATTGTAAAAAGTACTAAATTATATAGTTTTGCACTGAAAGTTATAATCAAAAGAATAAGGATATTCTGTTACAATAAAGATATGAACTTGTGGAGTAGGTCAAATATAGAAGAAATAAACTGTAAAAACAATAATTTCAGTATTTCATTTTATTTTTAACGTGTTAACCTCACAACCCAATAATGAAAAGTTGTTTCATTATTGTTCAGTATTACAAACAAACAACTTTATACAAAAAGCAGTAAGTGCTTTTGATGTTTTTCAGTTCATTTTACTTGTTTAGTGAGAAAAATCCAGTCCGTTTTGGGCTTGAACAAGTGCATTGAAATCTGGTTGAATGTCTGAGGTGGATATGCGAAGGACAGCTGAGAGGTGATCGTCAGTGATAGAGGATCTGTATTTGGATTTGTTGAACTTCATCACTGAGAATGTCTGTTCGCATATATAGGTAGATCCAAAGAGGACTAGAATCTTCTGAGCATGCCTCCACATGTGTGGAAAGTGGTCCTCTTTGAGGGAAGAGTAAAAATGAAACAGTGAGAATGACCTAAAGTACTCGCCAGAAGTGTGTCAGATTGCAGGTCAATGAGTTCAAACTAAACATCACTAGGTGCATTCCCCACATTGCATGTAAATGGGGAAAAATCATGTGCATTTCATTCTCAACCGTTTTAAAGTCTTGAAATGGTCTTGAAAATTCACTATGCACTGCTTCTAACGTAGATGAGTACCTGTGGAGGTGATCAGCTGAAGGTGTGGCTTCCTTCAGTGTTGGCAAGTGGGTGAGAATGTTGGCTTGAGAGAAGCTGCAACTTTCTCATAAAAGCCTTCACCAAGTTGTATATTTCAGGCACAAAAAGGCCCTTGCACTGCAGTTTCACATTTGGTTCATTCATAAGTGCAGTCACATCAACAGCAAAACCAAGGTCTGTAATCCAGTCTGCATCTGAAAGTTGTGGAATACCATTCCCTTTCTTCACACACAAATCTTGAATCTCTACTGTCAGGTCCCATACACCTTTCAGCATGTTGCCCAGGCTGAGCCACCTGACAGCTGTGTGGTAGCCTATGTCACAATGTTCAGTCTCATTTTCCTCCAAAAGTGCAACAAACTGCCTGTGATTCAAAGCTCTTGCCCTGATGAAGTTAACTATTTCAATTACAACATCAACCACATGGTTAATTTTTAACACTCCCCTATCAGCGTTCCGAAAAGACCACTCTCTCCGTGACTCCCTCGTCAGGTCCACACCCCCCACCAACCCAACCTCCACTCCCGGCACCTTCCCCTGCAACCGCAAGAAATGTAAAACTTGCGCCCACACCTCCCCCTTTACTTCCCTCCAAGGCCCCAAGGGACATTTTCATATCCGCCACAAATTCACCTGCACCTCCACACACATCATCTATTGCATCCGCTGCACCCGATGTGGCCTCCTCTATATTGGGGAGACAGGCCGCCTACTTGCGGAACGTTTCAGAGAACACCTCTGGGACACCCGGACCAACCAACCCAACCGCCCCGTAGCCCAACACTTTAACTCCCCCTCCCACTCCACCAAGGATATGCAGACCTTGGACTCCTCCATCGCCAGACCATGGCAACACGACGGTTGGAGGAAGAGTGCCTCATCTTCAGCCTGGGAACCCTCCAACCACAAGGGATG
This sequence comes from Chiloscyllium plagiosum, assembly GCF_037043375.1. NCBI lineage: Eukaryota > Metazoa > Chordata > Chondrichthyes > Orectolobiformes > Hemiscylliidae > Chiloscyllium > Chiloscyllium plagiosum. The sequence continues at coordinate 48,238,329 of NW_028270159.1, forward strand.
AACTCAGATTTCTCCAGTTTCCTCATTTCCCCTCCCCCCACCTTGTCTCAGTCAAATCCCTCGAACTCAGCACCGCCTTCCTAACCTGCAATCATCTTCCTGACCTCTCCGCCCCCACCCCACTCCGGCCTATCACCCTCACCTTGACCTCCCTCCACCTATCACATTTCCAAAGCCCCTCCCCCAAGTCCCTCCTCCCTACCTTTTATCTTAGCCTGCTGGACACACTTTCCTCATTCCTGAAGAAGGGCTTATGCCCGAAACGTCGATTCTCCTGTTCCTTGGATGCTGCCTGACCTGCTGCGCTTTTCCAGCAACACATTTTCAGCTCTGATCTCCAGCATCTGCAGCCCTCACTTTCTCTCAATAATTTTTAACACTGACTTACACAACACTTCCTGATGTATAATACAATGCAAAAGTACCATTTTGAGGGCTAGCCAACAAGCATCACTTTTAGCTGTTCATGCACATACACATGCATGTATGTCCATACATAAATAAAAAAAGCATCCTTTTCAAAACAAAAGCAACACAGTTGTATTGCGTGCATGGCGTAAATACTTTTTCATTTATGTTCTAATTTAAGATTGACCTCGTGCGGGCCGACAGGAACGACCAAAGGGCCGGATATGGCCCGCGGGCGGTAAAGTGCCCAGGTCTGTTCTAGACTCATTTTGCATTTGACAATTTCAGACTGTAACCTCCATTATGTTCCTTTGCATTTTGTGCTACTTTTTGCTTTTAGATTGCAGTGAGTCACCCCTCTTCTAGACACAACTTTTGGTTCTTTCCCCATACAACTCCCACTTCCTTTGAACTTGCACCATATAGTATTTTGCAGTTTATTCTCACCAGTTTCCCACCCAATCACAGACATCCCTTTCTGCGCTTTCTCCTAACACTGCCCTATCACTTGTTTAGTACCTCTCTAACAAATAACTTTGCCCAGTTCTGACGACAGGTCATCCAGAGAGTATGTAAGCAGCAAGTACGAAGTACAAATTGAAAGAAGTGAACGGTACTTCCCGCCTCAGGCGATTGACTGTGTGGAGTTTGCACGTTCTCCCCGTGTTTGCGTGGGTTTCCTCCGGGTGCTCCGGTTTCCTCCCACAGTCCAAAGATGTGCAGGTCAGGTGAATTGGCCATGCTAAATTGCCCGTAGTGTTAGGTAAGGGGTAAATGTAGGGGCATGGGTGGGTTGCGCTTCTGCGGGTCGGTGTGGACTTGTTGGGCCGAAGGGCCTGTTTCCAAGCTGTAATGTAATCTAAAATCTAATCTACTTGAAAGGGCGGCACGGTGGCTCAGTGGTTAGCATTGCTGCCTCAGCACCAGGGACCCGGGTTCAATTCCAGCCACTCCAGTCTGTGTGGAGTTTGCACATTCTCTCTGTGTTTGTGTGGGTTTCCTCCCACAATCTAAAAGATGTGAAGGTCAGGTGAATTGGTCATACTAAATTGCCCATAGTGTTAGGTAAAAACAAGGGCTGCAGATGCTGGAAACCAGATTCTAGATTAGAGTGGTGCTGGAAAAGCACAGCAGTTCAGGCAGCATCCAAGGAGCAGGAAAATCAATGTTTTGGGCAAAATCCCTTCATCAGGAATAGAGGCAGAGTGCCTGCAAGGTGGAGAGATAAATGAGAGGAGGGTGGGTGGGGAGAAAGTAGCATAGAGTACAATAGGTGAATGGGGGTGGGGATGAAGGTGATAGGTCAGAGAGGAGGGTGGAGTGGATAGGTGGAAAGGAAGATAGGCAGGTAGGACAAGTCATGGGGACAGTGCTGAGCTGGAAGTTTGGAGCTGGGGTGAGGTGAGGGAAGGGGAAATGAAACTGGTGAAGTCCACATTGATGCCCTGGGTTGAAGTGTTCCGAGGCGGAAGATGAGGTGTTCGTCCTCCAGGCGTCTGGTGGTGAGGGAGCTGCGGTGAAGGAGGCCCAGGACCTCCATGTCCTCGGCTGAGTGGGAGGAGGAGTTGAAATGTTGGGCCACAGGGCGGTGTGGTTGATTGTTGCGAGTGTCCAAGAGATGTTCCCTAAAGCGCTCTGCTCGGAGGCGTCCAGTCTCCCCAATGTAGAGGAGACCGCATCGGGAGCAACGGATACAATAAATGATATTGGTGGATGTGCAGGTAAAACTTTGGATGTGGAAGGCTCCTTTGGGGCCTTGGATGGAGGTGAGGGAGTAGGTGTGGGCGCAGGTTTTGCAATTCCTGCGGTGGCAGGGGAAGGTGCCAGGCCGGGAGTGTGGGTTGTTGGTGGGCGTGGACCTGACCAGGTAGTCACGGAGGGAACGGTCTTTGCGGAAAGCGGATAGGGGTGGGGAGGGAAATATATTCCTGATGGTGGGGTCCATTTGGAGGTGGCGGAAATGTCGTTGGATGGTTTGGTTTATGTGAAGGTTGGTAGGGTGGAAGGTGAGCACCGGGGGGTTCTGTCCTTGTTATGGTTGGAGGGGTGGGGTCTGAGGGCGGAGGGGCGGGATGTGGACAAGATGCGTTGGAGGGCATCTTTAACTACATGGGAAGGGAAATTGCGGTCTCTAAAGAAGGAGGCCATCTGGTGAGTTCTGTGGTGGAACTGGTCCTTCTGGGAGCAGATACGACGGAGGTGGAGGAAATGGGAATACGGGATGGCATTTTTGCAGGAGGTAGGGTGGGAAGAGGTGTAATCCAGGTAGCTGTGGGAGTCGATGGATTTGTAAAAAATGTCAGTGTCAAGTCGGTCGTCACTAATGCAGTTGGAGAGGTCCAGGAAGGGGAGGGAGGTGTCAGAGATGGTCCAGGTAAATTTAAGGTCAGGGTGGAATGTCTTGGTGAAGTTGATGACTTGCTCAACCTCCTCGCGGGAGCACGAGGTGGCACCAATGCAGTCATCAATGTAGTGGAGGAAGAGGTAGGGAGTGGTGCCGATGTAACTACGGAAGATGGACTGTTCTACGTAGCCAACAAAGAGACAGGCATAGCTGGGGCCCATACGGGTGCCCATAGCTAACCCTTTGGTCTGGAGAAAATGGGAGGATTTGAAGGAGAAATTGTTGAGGGTGAGGACCAGTTCAGCCAAACGAATGAGAGTGTCGGTGGAAGGGTACTGTTGGGGACGTTGGGAGAGGAAGAAACGGAGGGCTTGGAGGCCCTGGTGATGGCGGATGGAGGTATAGAGGGATTGGATATCCATGGTGAAGATGAGGCGTTGAGTGCCGGGGGGTCTTGGAGGAGGTGGAGGGCATGGATGGTGTCTCGAACGTATGTGGGAGGTTCCTGGACTAGGGGGGATAGGACAGTGTCGAGATGAGCTCAGTGGGGCAGGAGCATGCTAAGACAATGGGTCGGCCAGAGTGGTCAGGCTTGTGGTCCTTGGGAAGGAGGTAGAACCGGGCAGTGCGGGGTTCCTGGACTATGAGGTTGGAAGCTGTGGGTGGGAGATCTCCTGAGGTGATGAGATTCTGTATGGTCTGGGAGATATGGTTTGGTGATGGGGGGTGGGGTCATGGTCGAGGGGGCGGTAGGAGGAGGTGTCTTCGAGATGGCGTCTTATTTCAGCGGTGTAGAGGTCAGTGCGCCAGACTACCACTGCACCCCCTTTATCTGCTGGCTTGATGGTGAGGTCGGGTCGGAGCAGAGAGAGTGAAGGGCTGCGAGTTGTGAGAGTGAGAGGTTGGAGTGGGGGAGGGGGGTAGACAGGTTGAGGTGGTTAATGTCCTGGCGGCAGTTGGAAATGTGTGCATTAGTCTGGGGTAAATATAGGGTAGGGAAATGAGTCTGGGTGGAGGATTGCTGTTTGGAGGATTCGTGTAGACTTGTTGGGCCAAATGGCCTGTTTCCATATTGTAGGGAATCTAATCTAATTATTATCTCCTGGGAAAATGGTGATGCTTTGGGTAGTGAGAAGTAATCAGAAAGGGAAAGTGCTGTACTTGCTGTGCTATGGGATGGGGAGGTGATATCACAGATAATCAGGGAATGTCGCAGAGAGAATGGTTGTGGGTGGGAGTGTACAGGGATTGGGTGTCACTGGTGAAAAAGAGATGGTTGCAACCAAGAAATTAGAAACTGATAAAATGGTAAAGGGCATCAGAAGAATCACGGATGTGTGTGGGAAGAGACTGGAAGAGTGGAGGTAAAAATAGAGTTGAGATTGGAAGAAATCAGAGGGGGCTACAGCAGACTAATACAGCAGGTCTATCAGGACTAACAGGTTTGGAAAAGAGGTCAATGCATTCAGAAGCAGTAGGTGAAGATCTCCAGAGATCATGAGGTCATTGCTGATCTCAGTGGCTTGTCTTTCAGTGGTTAATCATTGTTCTGAGCAACGTAGGAGGAGGTGTCAGAGAGTCAGCTTCTGCTTGTGGAGGCGATGTATTCTAAGGCTGAAAGTGTCTAACGGGGTCTTTAAGGCCTAATCAAAATGAATACAAGAAGAAACGTGCCCTTCAATATAAAGCAAATTTATTAGCTAAATCTACTTCAGATATATGCACACTAATGAGTGAACCTATTAGTTTAAACCACTTTCGACATATTCAGCAAGCAGGTCTCACTGTCTTCTGCCCATTGGAGACTCCTGGGTGATGGCTGGCACTTGGAACTCTATCTCAGATTCCATGGCGCCTGTCTGTGAACCCCAGCCGAAGATGTAAATTATACCCTCCCCAAAATGGGAAAAATCCCCCATATTAAAATTACTCTAAATCTGAAATTGTGTGCTGTATTGCCATCTTTGAGTGCTTCGCCCAAGCATTCCTTTATGCAGAAGCAGGTCCAAGTATGTCTGTGCTCAACAACCTCTTCCCAAATGTGTAAAAACAACCTCTTCCCAAATTCCAGCCAAGAACATTGCAATTACCTTCCATCCAAAACAGGTTGGTTTTACACTTAGCATATTTTTCATGCATTTTCCTTGCTTTTTGCCACATTCAATTAACCTATAACCGTTTGATTTGGAGATATTATTTTCAAGCTGAACACTATAGAGGAGAAAATGTTGTGCTACGCTTTCTAAGTAATTCCATTTATCAGAGGTTATTCCCTTTCAATGTTATGTTCATGTTACTGTCACTGCAAGTGCATCTCTGAGCAATGTGTTAACCAACATTTGAACTTTATTTTGAAGAGACATCAAATTGATCTTGATGTCTTGATCCATCACTTTCTTTTATTCACTGGAAGCTGGAGTTGAATTGGCCCCGTCCACTCTGCGATTGGCCGGATTATCATTTGGAAGGTTTGGCACCTGTTTTTCCTTCTTTCTTCTGCCATTCCCCCCCTCCAGTATTTACAAATGTTTTCTTTTATTTGCAGAGCAAATTCATGGACTATGAAAAGAGGAAGGTAAGAACCTGCATAAAGCTGCTGCTTCTTGCAATTCATCCAATTAATGACTTTATTATAAATCTCGAATTGATCATTGTTGATTCCAGTACTGACACCAATGCTGATGTCTCTTTTTTTTTGGAAAGAAAATTGGATGGATATCTAAAGGAAATAAACTGGTAGCAAATATGGGGTTAGATGAGGGAATAGGAGTGATTGCATTTCTCCCAAGAGAGCTGGATGGGTCAAATAGCTGCCTCCTGGTCTTTAAACAACTCAATACACTAACTCTCTTTGCTCTTCTCATCCAAAGTACAATATTCCATTGAGGGAAAACCCAACCCTAATTTTAACCCACCACATTAACCAAAGAAGCAGTGGCACAGTGGTAGTGTCACTAGACTGTGTCCTCAGTTAATGCTCTGGGATCATGGGTCAAATCCCACCACAGCAAATAATGAAATTTGAATTCAAGTCAGAAATATGAAACTAAAACGCATGTCTAATGGTGGTTTGGTGCCCGCTGCCAATTGTCTGAAAAACCCATCTGGTTCACTGATGCCCTTCAGGAAAGTGCCATTCTTCCCTGGTCTGCCTACGTGTAACTCCAGACCCACAGTAATATGTGGACACTGAACTGCCCTTTGAGATGGGCGGCACGGTGGCACAGTGGTTAGCACTGCTGCCTCACAGCGCCAGAGACCTGGGTTCAATTCCCGCCTCAGGCAACTGACTGTGTGGAGTTTGCACATTCTCCCCGTGTCTGCGTGGGTTTCCTCCGGGTGCTCCGGTTTCCTCCCACAGTCCAAAGATGTGCAGGTTAGGTGGATTGGCTGTAGTGTTAGGTAAGGGGTAAATGTAGGGGTGGGTTGCGCTTCGGCGGGTCGGTGTGGACTTGTTGGGCCAAAGGGCCTGTTTCCACACTGTAATGTAATGTAATGTAATGTAATGTAATCTAGAGATGATCAATCAATCATAGAATCCCTACAGTTTGGAAGCAGACCATTTGGCTACACTGACCCTCTGAAGAACATCCCATCCAAACCTATTCCTTATTCTGTGTCCCCATTGCAGTTCTCACCTCTCTTTTTCCAGCGATTCCAGCAACATAGAGTTCTGCTTCCTTCTGAGAGAGGTAATTGGTAAAAATAAGTCTTTACACACGATAATGAGAGCTAGCAATACTGCCCTTCAAAGTAAAACAAAATCTCTCCTTGATGGAAGGCAACATAGAATCCCTACAGTGTGGAAGTGGCCATTCAGTCCATTGAGTCGACACCAACCCTCCAAACAACATCCCATCTAGACCCATCCCTTACCCTGTCCCTGTAACCCTTCATTTCCATTGGCTAATTCACCTATCCTGCACATCTCTGGACACTATGGTAATTTAGCATGGCCAATCCAGCTAACCTGCACATCTTTGGACTGTGAGAGGAAACTGGAGCACCTGCATGAAACCCATGCAAACACTGGCAGAATGTGCAAATTCCACACAGATAGTCGCCCAAAGGTGGAATTGAACCTGGGTCCCTGGAGATGAGAGACAACAGTGGTAACCACTGAACCATCAATGAATTCAAGAGAAATTAGGGATGGGCAACAAGTACTAAACTTGCCTGTGATGCCCACATTCCATGTAAGAATATAAGAACCGTTCCATTGGATCAAATCTATTCTCTCTGAGCTGTTGTGCAGAATTCTTATTGTCTAAATCTATTCCTGATCCTAATCATACTATAGAATCCCAACAGCGAAAAGCTTTTCACATTCTTACCCCATTGTGCAGTTTTAATGTACCAAATGTTTCCAAATTCTTGTACATTCTAACACAGTTGTTAGACATTCATGTATTAAAACTTATTTTTTATTTGGAAATTCCTCATTTTTAAACATAGGATAATCGAGGGGATACATAATTTGAGGGGCTGGCAGACAAGCCTGGGGTAATTACAGATAAAAGGGCAGCCATATCATAAGTTATTAGAGATATAATTATAGAGTCTATAACCGCCTCTTGAGGAGGTAGTCAATCTGAGAACTTGGGAGGTGTTTAAATTAGTCCTTTTAAATCCCCTGATTTAAGGAAGGATTTTGAAGGCTGCAGGTAAACTGGAGGTGGTTTCAAAGTATCCATATACTTTCAAATCACAGGACATGTTTTAAGTTAAATGTAGTTGTTTTACATTTCTATCTGCAAACAAATCCAGTGTGTCATGTTGTATGTAGCTGTGCTTTTTAAAATTTAATCATGAGGTGTGGGTGTCACTGGCACTTATTATCCCTTATTGCCCAAAGAGTATTTAAGAATCAACCTCATCACTATGGATCTGGAGTCATCTGTAGGCCAGACCAAGTAAGAATTGCAGTTTCCTTCCTGCAAAGGTGTTAGTGAATCAAACAGGTTTTTCCAACAATTAACAATCACCATTGGATCCTTAATTGCTTAATTATTGATTTCAAATTCCACTGAATGCCATGGTGAGTTTCAGACCAGTCGCCAGAACATTACCTGGCTTTCTGGATTGACAGTTTTGTGATAAAACCATCACTACCTTCCAGGAGAAAGTTTATTTGTTTTGATATTGTCACAACTTAACTGGGATTAGTACCGTTAATTATGCTGCACGTGTAATTTGTCACAAAATGCATGAAAATATAAAATTCATAGCGAGACTGCCAAACTGTTATCCACTACATTCTTCAGTTATAGTAAAAATAACTTTTTATTGTAACATTTAAGTTTAAAAAGAATAGTAAAACAATTTCTTAGTTATGTAACTTAAACTTCACAAGGGTAATGTCAGCGGGCTCTGATACCTATTGGCTTTTTAAACACAGCAGTCCAACAAGGCAGAATGTCCTTAACTTAAAAGAATCCTGGTGCTGTTCAGTTTTAAATAGCTCAACAATATACATTACTTGCTTTCCAATTTGCAGAACCTTCTCATTTTTCAATTAAGTCAGTCTGATTTCCATTTCAATTCGTAGTCTAAAAAATGAAAAATATGTGTTCTCCGACAGTATGTTTTTGCTGTTTGCACCTTCAGAAGCAGTCAGAGAGTAGGCAATCTGTAGCTATAGCAGCTTTAAATGGGAAAGAGAGAGTCTGGCAGAAAGTGGGGACAGGACAGAAAGCAGGGTTATTTCAGTGAGACAGGATGCATAGATGAAAGCAGAGCCCCTACTCAGAGGACAATTCCAAATTTCTAAGAATTTCAAAGTTGCCAGGTCTGTCTAGCAGAGCAAGTGAAAATGATTGGCAGAGGTATCCTCCGAGTAAGAAAGATCGAAATCTAAATGCCAGAGCTGGGAAATTGTGAAGAGCTCAGACATGCACCGATTTATTCAGAAGGAATGAAAGGACACTGAAGAGGAGTTCTCAGTTTAAATTCAAAATAAAGTGGGGAAACCTCTGCTCAGAATTTTGACATAGAAAACATTTTCTTAGAAGTTAAAGCATTAAATGAAAAGTACTTGTTTTTTCATCAGTAAAGAGCTTTTCCTTTTCAATTGTAAAATCTTGTGTGTGCCTTTTAATTTTAACTGGGATTTTGATCGACTGCTAACAACTGTGATCACAACAGAATATAAGATTGAATATACCATCCAATCACTGGCAAATTCCAGCAGCCTTCCAGCACACTCCCACCTAATTACTGAACATTCCCAGCAGCCTTCCCACTTAGGAGCCACGCAGTGCCTCACAGTGCCAGGGACTGGAGTTTAATTCCAGCCTTGGGCAACTGTGCGGAGTTTGCGTGTTCTCCCCGTGTCTGAGTGGGTTTCCTCCCACAGTGCAAAGATGTGCAAGTTAGGTGGACCGGACATGCTAAATTATCTATAATGTTCATGGATGTGTAGGTTAGGTGCGTTAGCCATGGAAAATGCAGGGTTACTATTGTACAGCCACAAACCACACAGGAAAGCTTTTCCAGTAACGGTTACGATAACTTTGCGGGGTAGAATAAGGAATCACCGATCACCTGCTCACACATTTTCCAGTAGGGATGACTGAAAGGCGATGAAAAGCTGGAGAGGGACCCCTGGTGGATTTCCCAACTCCACTATCTCCCCTGTGCCTTACTGTAGCCATGTCTGACAATAGTGTTTCATTTGAATCCACTGTGAACCTGGACCCTTCCTGGATTCTGCAGTTCAGTCCATTGTTGTCATCACACTATAGCAAGTGCTGTGACGTGTCTGTCGCTGAGGGTGTGGAGTCAGTGCTACTGTGGCACTACGTACCCAGACGTCTCTGACATGAGTTTAAGGTGCTGTGCCTCACCCACTGTATCTCATGTCCTCAGGAACAAAAGCAGCAGGAAAAGCTGGACTTTGAACGGCGACTGAATGAGGAACAGCGGGAGCGGACACAGCTCATCCTGCTCAATAATAGTCACAAAGAGCAAGTCCTGATGTCGGTGAAGCAGGTAATTAGGGGTGAACAAACAAGATGAAAGATGGTGGGTGGGGTCCGTACCAGCATCAAACAAAATTTGGGGGGGGGGGGAAGGAGGAGCTGGGGCTGTTTCTAACTTGATGCAGGCTCCTGTCGATTGATGCTGGCCAGTATCATTCATTACAGAATCTCAGAAGGAGGTCATTTCGCCCATTTGTGTCTGCAGTGAGTCTCCAAATGAATATCATGATTTAGAAAATAATGCCCTCTTGGGTACCTGGATTTGAACCTATGTTCACCACACTTCCAGTCAATACATTCTCATTTGTTTGGAAAAGGCTTTTCCCTCACATCTCACTTGCTTCTTTCGCTTTAAATATGTGACTTCTTGTTATTGATCCTTTTAGAAATGGAGACAGTTTCCTCTTATCCTCTCTATCTAGCCCACACATGATTTTGAAAACTTCAAACAAATGTAGAACATAGATTACAGCACAGTACAGGCCCTTCGGCCCAGTGTTGTGCTCAGCATTTATCTTAATCTAAGATCAACCTACCCTACACATCCTCAATTTACTGCCGTTCATCTGCTTGTCCAGCAGTCGCTTAAGTGTCCCTAATGTCTCTGACTCTACTACCAATGCTGGCAGTGCATTCCATGCATCCACCACTCTGCGTAAAGAACCTACCTCTGACATCTCCCCTATACCTTCCTCTAATCACCTTTAAAATTATGACCCCTCGTGACAGCCACTTCTGCCCTAGGGAAACGTCTCTGGCTATCTACTCTATCTATGCCTCTCATTACCTTGTACACCTCTACCAAGTCACATTTCTTCCTCCTCCTCGCCAGTGTGAAAAGCCCTAGCTCACTCATCCTCTATCCATGAGACAAGCCCTCCAATCCATGCAACATCCTGGTAAATCTCGTCTGCACCCTCTCTAAAGCATCTACATTCTTCCTTCAATGAGGCGACCAGAACTTGACATAATATTCCAAGAGTTTTATAGAGCTGCAGCAAATTCTCGTGGCTCTTAAACTCAATCCCCCCATTAACAAAAGCCAAAACGCCATAAGCTGCCTTAACAACTCTATCAACCTGGGTGGCATGTTTGAGAGAACTATGTATGTGGACCCCAAGATCCTGCCGTTCCTCCACACTGCCAAGAATCCTGTCTTTAATCCTGTATTCTGTATTCAAATTCGACCTTCCAAACTGAATCACTTCTCATTTATCCGGGTTGAACTTAATTTGCCACCTCTCAGTCCAGCTCTGCATCCTGACAATGTTTTGTTGTACCCTGCAACAGCCCTTGATACTACCTACAACACCACCGTCATCAGCAAACTTACTAACCCACCCTTCCATTTCTTCATCCAAATTATTTATAAAAATTACAAAGAGGAGAGGTCCCAATAACAGATCCCTTCGGTCACTGGTCACTGACCTCCAGGCAAAATGTTTTCCATCCACTACCACTCGCTGCCTTCTTTTGGCCAGCGAATTCTGTATCCAGACAGCCAAATTTCCCTCTATCCCATACCTCCTAACTTTCTGAATGAGCCTACCATGGGGGATTTAATCAAATGTCTTACTGAAGTCCATATTCACCACATCCACTGCTTGACCTTCGTCAATTTGTCTCATCACATCCTCAAAGGACTCAATAAAGTTTGTGAGACATGACCTGCCCCTCACAAAGCCATGCTGACTATCTTTAATCAAACTATATTTTTCCAAATAGTCATAAATCCTACTCTCCGAATTCTTTCCAGTCCCTTGCTTACCCCACAGATTTAAGACTGACCAGTCTGTAATTCCCTGGTATTTCCCAGTTCCCTTTCTTGAACAGAGAAAAAACATCTGCCTCCCTCCAATCAGCCAGTACTACTCCTGTGGAGTGAGGATTTAAAAATCATTACCAGAGGCGCAGCAATGTCATTCCTTGCTTCCCATAGTAACCTTGGATATATCTGATCTGGCCCTGGAGACTTATCTATCTTGATGCTTCCCAGAATTTCCAGCACATCCATTTCCTTAATATCAATCTGTTCAAGACTATTAACCTGGTCCAGTGTTCTCACTATCAATCTAACATCTTAGCTTCCAGTTCTGGGAACAGATGAAATACATCCTGGCCCATTTCCAGCTTACCTCATTTGAGTTACTTCTTTACTATTGTTCTTGGTGTGTGGAGCATGTCTGAATCGCACCTGATTCTGATTGGTTTTCTGTATGCCTTTGTCCCTCCTCAGTACCATTGGTAGTTGGTGGTCTGTGACTACATGTTAAGAGAGTTGTCACTAGCATCGTCCCTCATGCTGACTAAATAACAAGATGTTGACTTAAATTTGGCTGTTACAAATTCAAAAGTGTTTTCATGCTTTTTAGGAATAAATTGTACAGTGCTGAAAGAGGCCTTTCAGCCCATTGTGTCAACTCCTTTAAAGAGTTATCCACTTAACACCACTACCATGCTGCTTTTCTCATTTCCAGTATTGTACCTGTTCCATTCATAAAATTATTGTTGAATCTGCATCCACCAACCTTTACAGACAGTGCATTCCTGATCATTGTTACTCACTCTGTAAAAATTGTCTTCCTTCTGGTCTTTTTGCCAATTATCTTAAATCTGTGTCCCCTCGCCACTTGTCCTACTAGGCATCTTGATTTGAAGTAACCAATGTCAGGAAATTTTAATTTAAGGGTAGCAATATTCAAAAACCGCAAAGGAGATGAATAATACGGTTTGGTTAAGTCTTTTAGTACAGTGAATACTGTCCCAAAATTCCATGGTCAGGCAAGGTGTGTCCATAACCTGGTCAAACTGGCGTCAACCTCTGATTCCTTCCCATCCACACCAATGGCAAACCAGAAGGACAGGAGAGATCCCTGGTTAGCAATCTGCAGAAGGTAATAAGAAACCACTGCATACTTTACCGAGCATAACGAGGGGCTCTCACTGAGGTCCATGGTTCCCTTTAGGAGTGTGGCACCCAAAAGGATGAGCACAGAGATTTGTTGGGGAGTTGGTCGAGAGGATTTGGGCAGGGACTGTGGGCAACTCTCTGCTTGGTAGGTAGTACTGCCGGATCCAACTGTGGAAAATCAGCATCGTGTCTTGAAGGTTTGGTTATTTTTCAGAGTTCATTGTGGAGTTTTACTTCCAGTTTCTGCACTAGGCCATACTCTCTACCCCTTCCCACATGGGGCACTTGACCAGTTCCCCTGAGCAGCATTGGGTACAGGGCAATCTGAACCTCCCCAGAAGCCGATGAGCGATTATGTTTCATTGCGAGGATTAAAGTAAGCAGCTTCACTGCAATGCACTTGAAAAATGTGACTGACAAAGCAGGTCAGGATTCTTTACCATGGAGGGATTCTGGTGTTGGAAGCTGCTTCCGCCCCCACCTTGTTGGAATAAATCTACCCCCTCTGCTACTTGCCATTTCTTGAGACTTTACTCTCCATTTTATTGTCGCTCTTTCTTGGTTTCTGCTCACCATGCCTTGTCTTATTCACTCTGTCAGTGGGGCCACTTGCTGTCCCTTTCCCATGACTTTGAGTTTTTTTTATTTGTGCCTGACCCTCATCGTGTCACCACAGGAGCAGGGGAAGCTGGATCAGGATCTCAGAGACCAGCAGCGTCACCTGGAGGTGGAGCGCCAGCGACTGCAGGAGGAGTTGAAACGGGGAGAACATGGAGCAACGAACCTCATACGCAGTTTGCTGGAGGACAGTGAGAGGTGAGTGGACAGCAAATGCGACTGCAGGTTACCCGGTCTGACTTGTTTGTTCTTATTGACACAGGATCTACGGTGTACCTGCTTCATCAAAGGTTGCCACCCTTCATCCTGTGAAGGTGCTATCCCATTAGTGACTAAATGACCCAGGACATATCCTGGACTGCGTCTGTCAATATCACAAGTGATTCAGACTGGAACAGTGTGACCCTAAATTGCATCTAATTCTAGAGGCATTACTGTGAATGAGAGGCTGTGGGACACTGGGCCAAGGGTAGGTTATGGGCACTAAGGTGAATCAGTGGTGGTGGGATGTTTACTTCCTTTACCTGACGTCTTTAAAAAGTCAAAGTTAAAAATCTGACAAAAACCAGAAAATAACAAGCCCTCCGCCAAGAAGAAAATCAAATGGTTCTGACAAAAGCTCCCCCTGGTGAGACCATCAACTCCAGATGCCAATTGTTCTCCTTCTCCCTTCACGTACCAATGTGAAGTTATCAAGAGGTTTTTAAAAATATAAGTTTTATCTTTCCTTTCCTCAGCCCTGCATGGTTTTTGGTGCTTTGAGAGCTGTCCTGTTTCTGCTATTTCATACAGTGCATTAGGATCTTTTACATCCACCTGCGAGGGTCGAGTGGGCCTCAGCTGAAAGATGGCACTTGTGACAGTGTAGCACTCCCTCAGTGTGGGCTGATGTGAGCACTCCTGAATTTAATTGGGTCACTGATGGTGCCTTTAGCTGCCTGGGCCCAGAGCTCTGGAATTTTCTCCCTCAACCTCTGACCTCTTCAATTTTGCTTTCTTCCTTTAAGATGCTCCTTAAAATCTTTTGGTCACCTGCCCTACCTTGTGGCTGTGACAAATTTTGACCTATTACACTTCTGTGAAGGAGTGAAGTGAACAACTGACCCTGTCAAATATCTTTACAAATATAAAACATTCATGTTGCAGATTAAATTGATATTGCTATGAACATTTTTAATACCAAGCGATAGAAGAAATCAGTACAGGTGACCAAATAGAAGGGTTTTGTGAAAAGGTAGTGAGCAAAGTGGAGCGATTAGGAAGGAAATTCCAGAAGTTAGAGCCTGTTCAGAGTTCCAGCAATGAAAACCCATGGTTAAGTGATCAAAATCACCATTATCAGAACTAGAGGAATGCAGAAACATTGAAGGCATAGATAAGGTTATGGGGAGGAGTGAGGCCATGGAAGGAGTTAAAAAGATTGCAGTTTGTAAATGGAGACATTGTCAGACTGAGAGCCAGTGAAAGTCAGTCTAATGGTTTGTCCTTGGGGTTAAAAACTCATTTCCTGGCGAAACGTGTTATTAGAGTTGTCAAACGGTCTTGCTCAATGTAAGACAGTTAGTTGTCAGAGATGGAGCTGTTGGACTTTTTTTTTTTTTAGATTAGATTACAGTGTGGAAACAGCCCTTCGGCCAGTGATCAAAGACAGTCTCTTCTCAGGAGTGGGACCAATCCACAAAAGAGGCAGAGCCTCAACTGGGAGAGTAGAACAGCCCCTTTCAGATTGAGCATCTTCCAAGTGAACTTAACTGGTCATTCAATCACTCATTGGCCTCCAGGGCAGTGCAGAATAGCAAAGATTCAGCTACTGCATGCCTCACTGAGTGGCCTGGGCTTGATCTGACTCCAGTCCTATGTGAACTGTTAGGCTAATGTGTTTCAACAGAATGGTGGTTCAGTGGTTAGCACCGCTGCTTCACAGCACCAGGGACCTGGGTTAGATTCCATTATCAGGCGACCATGTGGAGTTTGCACATTCTCCCCATCTGTGTGGGTTTCCTCCGGGTGCTCCGGGTTCCTCCCACAGTCCAAAGATGTGCAGGCAAGGTGAATTAACCATGGGGAATGCAGAGTTACAGGGATAGAGTAGGTGAGTGGGTCTGGGTGGGATGCTCTTCGGAGAGTCAGTGTGGACTTGATATACCATATGGCCTGCTTCCACACTCTGGGGATTCTATGATTTTATGTTGCATTCCACCAAAGAGATTTAGTTTTACTATGAAGGGCAGGATTTCTGGCTGTCTTTATTGTGTGAAAACATTTGTTTTTACCAATTACATCTTTTTCAGAAGGAAGCAGAACTCAATGTTGCTGGAATCGCTGGAAAAAGAGAGGTGAGAACTGCAGTGGGGACACTCGAACGTCTGAGTTTCAAACCTATCATACCTGTCTCCAAAGTGCAGAGCTAAAACCATTAATCAATTGCATTTTGGTTCTCCTAAATAAAAGCTCGAGAAACTATTCAAAGAAAACATATCATTCACCCTGTTGACTCTGTCTCTTCACAACCCCTCCCCACCACACAGACAGTTGCTGCCAAGTTTGCTGAGTTTCTCCAGCATTTTCTTATTTTATGTCAGATTTACAGCATCCGCAGCATTTTGCTACTGATAATAAACTGAAGAACAATACAGCGCAGGAACAGGACCTTCGGCCCACCAAGCCTGCGCCAATTACTATTACTTATTTAGACTCACTACTTATTGCCCATGCTTGGTTTCTATGCCTGTGTTTACTTACCGTTCAAGTGTCTATCAAGATACACTTTAAATGTTGCTAATATGGCTGCTTCCACCACTTCCACTGGCTGTGCATTCCAGGCACCCACTATCGTGTTTGTGAAAACATTTCCCCTCTCACCTTGAATCTGTGTCCTCTTGTAGTTGAATTTTCCACCTAAGGAAAAAGCCTCTGACTATTCACCCTATTTATGCCTCTCATAATTGTTTAGACCTCTATCAGGTCACTCCCCAGCCTCTAACTTTCCAGTGAAAACAATCCAAGTTTATCCAATCTCTCCTCGTAAGTCAAACTTTCCAGACATGCAACATCCTGGTAAACATTCTCTGCACCATCTCTTTCTGGTACTGTGGTAACCAGTACTGCACATAACATTCCAAATGTGACCTCACTGAAGTTTTATACAACTATAATATAACTTTTACATTCGATGTCCTGGCAGATCAAGATAAGCGTGCTGTATGCCTTCTTGACCACCTTAGCCACCTGTGTTCACACTTTCGGAAATCTTTGGACCTGTACACTCAGATCCCCTTATGTTAATGCTCCTAAGGATTCTACCTATTGTATAATTTGCACCTGAATTTGATCATCCAAGAATGCTCATTCATACTGTCACTCTGCAACCCCTCTTCCCCTGCAAACTGTATTGCTGACTGTATCTCTGCTGATGTTAATTCGTCTCCCTCACACTGTCACTCAGCAACCCCGACCCCCGGCACAGTGTTACTGACTGTATCCCTACAGATGTTAATCCATTTCCCTCACATTGTCACTCAGTAAGCCCTCCCTAGTGCCCTGTGCTTCATAGCTGGGACCCTGTTACTGAGCATTGTTAATCCAGTCCATTAGGGTTAGACACTATATTGGCCAAGTGGAACAGCTTTTCCAAACCTGTGACAATTTTTGCTGCCAAGAATCAAGTCTGTTTCTGGCATGGGAACCGAATTGAGAAGTCGATTGCTTCTTGATATTCAGAGTGGTGGTGGTGTGGTAATGCAATTGGGCTGGTATTTCAGAGACTTGGGTTAATGCTGTGGATGTCAGTGTTCAAACCCATCACAGCAGATAGTGAAATTTGTACTTGTTTTTAATTCATTCATGGGACGAGGGCATCACTGGCTGAGCCAGAATTTATTACCAACCGCAGAGGGCAGTTAAGAGTCAACCATATTGCTGTCAGTCTGGAGTCAAATGTAGACCAGACCAGGTAAGGAGGGCATTTTCCCTTTCCTAAAGGATATTTTTTTAAAAATAGCTAGTCTAATTTAGATCATTTAGCCATTAATGAAAAATAGCTAAATGATCACCATTAGACTGGCCTGTCTGACTCAATAATCTTGTTTAGAGATGGAAATCTGCCATCCTTACCTGATCTGGCCTACATGTGACTCTAAATCTATAGTAATTACTCTGCGCTGCTCTGGTGGAAATGGCCTCACAAGGTAATCAGTTCAAGGGCAATTAGGATGGACATCAAATGCTGGTCTTACCAGTGACACTCACCTTTCAAGAATTAAAAAAAACATGGAGCATTGCTAGTGGGGTTTTAACAACTGAGCCAGTCAGCTTGCACTGTTGGTCATTACGGTGCTGTTAATCTTTCCACAGGCTGAGGATGGACCAGCTGATGGCCATTTCACAGGAGGAGAACGAGAGGCTGCGAAAAAGGGAAGTGGCAGGTGAGCAGTATGCCTTTAACCTTCTTTCATTCATTTGGATTCCTGAATTGTGTTTTGAAATCCCATTGCCTGGCATGGATCTGATGTTCCTTTTTATGCAAACAGTTGTGACTCTAGCCAGCAGTCACGGGGTAGAGTTCAAGCGGGCACCTCACCCTATTAGTACGGGGGGTGTCTTGCTAAAACCAAAGTATCCCCTCATCTAAAGGTTTGCTCATGTCTAAGGCAGAGACTGATGGATTGGAGTCTCAGTCCTGACAGTCGAGTGTCTAACCTTGGCTAACACTCTAGAGCTCTACTGAGACAGTACTGCACTGTCTGGTGAGACAATAAATCAAGGCCCAGTCTGCCCACTTGGTCTATGTAAAAGATTGTAAGAGGTGGACACCAGTTCTTCTGGCTGCCCTAGCCAATATTGATCCCTCAAACAGCATTGCTATAAAATCAATTAACTGAGCATTATCACATTATTATTGGCTGGAGTATTTCCTACGTTATAGTAGTGACTGCATTTCTAAATACGTCACTGGCTGTAAAACAATTTAAAGAGGGCAACAATGGGTTTTATACTGCTTCCCACAATTTGAGTGTGTTCTAAAGTGACTTACAGCCAAAGTACCCTACTGAATTATAGTCATCTAGCTTAATAGTACCACTGAGAGTGCAGCGTTTGCTCAGCTTAGACTTTGAAGACGTTTCTAGAGTGGGATTTGAACCTATAACACACTGACTCAGACAGGAGTATGACTAACTGAACAGGTTTAGGGTGCGAGTCTTCTAATTGAGTGGTGTTGAGAGCTGCTGCTCCCATCTAAACATCCTCCGATAGATGCTGTTTGGAGGGGCCACATGTGTTCTTAACATGGACTTTTTTCTGTCTGAATTACACTGGTCCTCTAAGATCCTTTTATAATTAATGATGAACCTTGTTCATTCAGCCAGGCGTGCAGTCTTTTGGTGAGTGCTGTGGAGATCCGACCGTCTTGCTGTCTGACAGAGAACACCAATTGTGACGCTCCATGGGGGAGGTAGAGGCGAATGACAGTCTCACTGGCTTAGTCATCCAGGGATCTGGGCTAATGTTCCTTAGACAGTTTCAGATCCTACCATAGCAGCTAGTAGAATTTAAATTCACTGAATAAACCTGGAAGATAAAACCTTTCTCAGTGATGGTGTACATAAAAACCATTGTCTGGGCACGGTGCTGGATAGAAGATACCCCTGGCAAAATCTCTGTGGGCAGTCAGCCCTGATGTCATTGTGCTCAATTGCTCCCTTTTCTCTGCTGCCTGTTGCTTCACTGACCCCAGTCATCCTGTGCTTGCTCAATCATTCACTTAGCACCTACTCCCTTCCTGTTTTCAAATTCTTCTATTATCCCAGCCTCGCTCTTTGTGGCCTCTGGCCTACAAACTCCAGTTTCCTGCATTCCTCCAACCTATTATACCTCTCCCATTTGCCTCACCCTTGCATGGTATGATGTGCCTTCAGCTGCTTAGGTCCTAGGCTCAGACCTAATTCCAGAGCTATTCTATCCCTCTCTCCTCCTCCAAGATACTACTTCAAACCAGTGTCTTTGACCTGTTCACATAATTACCTTTTGAGGTGAAGTGTCAGGTGTCATTGGAGGGCACTGTTGAGGGGAAACATGGAATGGTTTACTACATTAATGACTGCGTAAAGCTCTAGTACCCCTTTCTCTCCTGGCATCTTGCAGCTGCGATGCGGGAAATGCTGTCTGAGAGCTCGATGAACAAGATCCTGCAGATGGTTTATGAGACGAGACGGCGTCAGCTGGTGAATGAGGCCAGTTCAAGGTACGGCAGCAACCTGGATAATAAGGGGTGGGCCACGTTGGTATTAGCCCAATGGAGACATCTTTGATTTTCAGTTTGATAATTTGATCCTAAATATTAAACCAAGCTGCAAAGTAGGTTGTGATGAGCATTTTAAAAGAGGTGGCATAATAGCTTCCAAAAGATGCAGAGCCAACATCAGAAAGTAGTGGCTTATTGGTATTAACTAGACTATTAGTACAGAAGCTCAGGTAATGTTCTGAAGTTCAAATCCCGCCATGGCTGATGGTAGAATTTGAATTCACTTTTTAAAAATGTGTAATTAAGATTCTAACGATGACCATGAAACCACAATTACTTGTCAGAAAAACCCATTTGGTTCACTAATGTCCTTTAGGGAAGGAAACTGCCATCCTTACCTGGTCTGGCCTACATGTGACTCCATACCCACAGCAATGTGGTTGACTCTTAATTGCCCTCTGAGCAATAAATGCTGGCCTAGCCAGAGGCACCCCCATCCCAGGTGTGAGTTTAAAATTATTTGAGGTTACATTGACAATTGTAGGTTAATTGAGTGGTCATGAGGAACAGGAAGAACCTAGGGGAGAAAGTGAGGTCTGCAGATGCTGGAGATCAAAGTTGAAACTTTATTGCTGGAACAGCACAGCAGGTCAGGCAGCATCCAGGGAACAGGAGATTCGACGTTTCGGGCACAGGCCCTTCCTCAGGAATGAGCAGAGAGTGTTCTCCTGCTGAACACTCTCTGCTCATTCCTGAGGAAGGGCCTGTGCCCGAAACGTCGAATCTCCTGTTCCCTGGATGCTGCCTGACCTGCTGTGCTGTTCCAGCAATAAAGTTTCAACAGGAAGAACCTAGTTTGGTCACTGCTGGAGGAGTGCTAAACAATGGGACATAACCTTCAGATACCTGGAGGCTTCTATTTTTTTTTAATCTGATGTTGTTTGCAATGAATTCTGTTCTGTTTTACAGTATGACTGAAATGGATGGTAAACTCCAGCAGATTCAAGCCTGGCAGCAGCTGGACCAAAACAAGACCATTTCACAGATCCTGTCGGAGGTGAGTCTTGGTGTTGAGTGTGCCACTGAGCTGTCATCACTCACTGCTGTGTGAAACTCTTGCATCAAGACAATCGAAAGCGAGAAAGCTTGGAGTGCACATCTGTCAGGGGAAGACAATTAGATGGTTCGTTAAACTGGAAAAAGTTGAAAATACCAAACATTTAAGTAAATAGAAGAGGAGAGGCTAGGAGAGAGAACAAAACGGAAAGTTTTTGACCGGAGAGACTACATGCAAAAGGTTTGGTGACGTAGTTGAAAAAAATAGTAACAGGACAAATACAGAAACGAAAGGTGTGTCTTGAGGTGCGAATGGGAGAATCCTGAACAGGTGTCGTCCCAAAAGCAAAACACACGATATAATGAGTTAAAACCAAATACAAAAAGAGAAATTGCTGGAAAAGCTCAGCAGGTCTGGCAGCAACTGTGGAGAGAAATCAGAGTTAACGTTTCGGGTCAAGTGATCCTTCCTCCGAACTGAAGGGTCACTGATTTCTCTTCACAGATGCTGCCAGACCTGCTGAGCTTTTCCAGCAATTTCTGTTTCTGATTTCCAGAATCTGCTGTTCTTCCGGTTTCTTTTGAGTTAAAACTAAGATCTGCAAAGAGAAAGGAAGCAAGGTGGAAAGAGATTACAATCTGAAATGGTCAAACTCAGCGCTAAATCTAGAAATGTAAAAGACCACATTGAAAGATCAGGTGCTGTGTTGGAGAGATTGCATTGAGTTTGTTGGAATGTGACCAGAGCCTAAGGACAGTATGAGAGTAAGGTTAAGAATTAAAGTGGTCGGTGACTGGAAGCTGGAGATCACATCAATGAGCTGTGTAGAGGTTTTGCTACAAAGCAGTCATTCCATTTTCAAGCTTGGTCTCTCCCATTGTGGAGAGTCTCACATCGTGAGCAGTGAATGCAGTAAATTAATGAAGTTTGTGTAAATGGTTGTTTCACATGGAAGTATTGTTCGGGGCCTAAGACAGTGAGAAGAAAAAAAGGCAAAAGGATAGGACTGCATCTGGTGTGTTTTTGTGGAAATGAGTCATAGGGAGAGCAAAGGAAGATGGAAGTGATTGAGAGTTGACCAAGGTGCTAAAAGGGTAATGGTTCCATTGGAGAAGGGAAAGTAGATTCGGTGGAAATGATGCAGTGATTTCTTGTGAATGGAGGTGACTCTGATGGACGATACAGACGAAGGAATGCTATTATGGATTTGAAAAAGAGGGAAACAGCTAAGTACAGGATTACAGTGAATGGCCTGTTCACAGTCAGGAGCTCTGTCAACCCACAGTAAATAAAGTCTGATTTAGAGCCATAGAGCTATACCCTTCAGTTCAACTCGTCCATGCCAATCAGATTTCCTAAATTAATCTAGTCCCATTTGGCCCATATCTTTCTAAACTTCCTGTTCATATACTTGTATTATAATTGCACCAGCCTACACTACTCCTCTGGCAGCTCATTCCATACATGCACCATCCTCTGCATGAAGAAATTGTCCCTTAGGTACCTTTTAAATCTTGCCCCCCTTATCTTAAACCTATGCTGTCCAGTTTTGTACTCCCCTACCCTGAGGAAAATCCCTTGACTATTTACCTATGCCCCTCATAATTTTATAAACCTCCATAAGGTCATCCCCTCAACCTCCGATGCTCCAGGGAAAATAGCCCCAGCCTATTAAGCTATCTCTGACAACATCCGTGTAAATCTTTTCTGAACCCTTTCAAGTTTCATAACAGCCTTCCTATAGCAGGAAGACCAGAATTGAATACAGTATTCCAAAAATGGCCTAACTAATGTCCTGTACAGCCGCAACACAACCTCCCAATTCTTATACTCAGTGCACTGACCAATAAAGGCAAGCATACCAAGCACCGCCTTCACTTTCCTATCTACCTGCGACTATACTTTCAAAGACCTTGCACTCCAAGATCTCTTTGTTTAATAACATTCCCCAGGACCTTACCATTAAATATGTAATTCCTGCCCTGATTTGCCTTTCCAAACTGCAGCTCCTCACATTTATGTGAATTAAACTCCATCTGCCAATCCTTGCCCCTTTGGCCCATCTGATCAAGGTCCTCTTGTACCCTAAGGTAACCTTCTTCACTGTCCACTGCACTTCCAAATTTGGTGTCATCAGCAAACTTACTAACCATACCTCCTACGTTTACATCCAAATTATTTATATAAATGACCCAGCTCTGATCCTGATAACACACCGCTGGTCACAGTCCTCCAGTCTGAAAAGCAGCCCTCCACCACCACCTTCTATTTCCATCTTTGAGCCAGTTCTGTATCCACATGGCTAGTTCTCCCTATATTCCATGTGATCTCACCTGAGTCTAACATGCAGAACCTTGTAGAATGCCTCACTGAAGTTCATATAGATCACACCCACCATTTTGCCCTCATCACTCTTTGTTACATCTTCAAAAAACTCAATTAAGTTTGAGAGACATGATTTGCCACACACAAAGCTATGTTGACTATCTCTAATCAGCCCTTGCCTTTGCATTTAAATCCTATCCCTCCAACTTGCCCACCGTTGATGTCAGGCTCTTTGACTTTTCCCTATCACCTTTCTTAAATAATAGCATCACATTAGCCAACCTCCATTCTTCTGGCACCTCATCTATGGCTACAGATGATACAAATATCTCAGTAAGGGGCCTAGTAATCACTTCCCTAGCTTCCCACAAAGTTCTAAAGGAAGATGTATCAGAAGCTCTTGTGTGGATGTTTGTGTTGTCAAACTGAGAAACTGGACGAAAGAAATAGACATTCCAGGAAGCTGGCTGTGAGTAAATGTAGTCAAAGTGGCTGTGATCTTCCAATCAATGTTAATTGAGAGCCTATTCCCAGAAATACAAATGAAAGCACTTGAAGCAAAGAGTTGGAGATGGGCTAAAATAATGTCATGGGATATGTTATGTTGATTTTGGAGGGCACACAGGGATTTGACATCTCATCCGAAGTACCCTCCCTCTGACAGGACAGCATTAAGTCAGGTTAAGTGCTAAAGTGGGACTTGGACTCAGCAGTTTCTAACTCAAGTGACAACGCTTCTCCTGAGCCCAGACTGTCAGTGTCTGTCCGCAGCACGGAGCGAGTGCTGCAGTGAGTCCCAGTTCTACAGGACACAGGGAAAGGAGGAAGTCGCCTGTGATTCCAGTTTCAGGTCACTACCCAATGACTTCTGATGTTTGTGAAGCTGTGTTTGGAAAGTGCTTCAGGATTAATTCTGATCAATTCTGTTTGATGATGCTGTGGTGGGTCACCCTAGGATGTGCTTAAAGGTGCTATTACCACTGCAAATTTTACTTGTAGTTCCACAGCTAGCTTCCCAATCGGTTCATTTACAAATAAGGAGCAGGGCATCAGACGGTGACGAGGGCCTGTGGGACTAACAACTGGAGTGAGGAGGTGGTTTGGGTATTGACCATGTTTAGAATTGACTGCCAAGAATCCAACATTATTGAAGGCAAAGATTTACATGGTTTAGTTTAGTGGAATTAAGTGCAACTCTTCTTAGAATGCATTAAGGCCTGGAATTGTGTTCTATTTGTTCAAAGATAGAGTTTCTGATGATTAACCAGCAGGAATTTCCAACCAGAGAGTGGTTAAAATATACAGCTTCTTCCCACAAGGAGTAGCATTGATCCATTTCACAGAAGATTGGATGGGATGGACAGAAGCTGTTGTGGAGCTGGCATGGTGGTGCCAGACTGATTGGCCTGCTTTTCTGTTGTAAGTTTCTGTGGTTCTGTGTTTTCAGGCAGAGATGCAAAAGGTGGCATTTGAGGTACTCCAGATGAAGAAGGACAGCAAGCACAGCCGCATTCGAGACCAGGTGAGAACAGGCAAACAGCTACTGGGGAAGAGGCTTCAGGCGATGTTCCAAGTGACTGGAACTTAGTCACTCCCCTAACAAGGGCTCACAGTGTTTGTTATATCTATATGATGGTTGGTAAGGGATGCTAGAACTGGCAGGAATTTATTTCTGGAGCAGGTGACAGCACTCTGCAGAAGTAGGTTTCTCACCCAGGAGACTGCAGCTCTCCACACACTTGTGCTGAGCCTCTCATGGTATCTACAACATATGTCAGTATCATCAGACAGCCAACATATCAGCTAGCCTTGTTACTCATGACCCTTAAACACATTCCAGACACTTGGCTTTTTGTCCCCTTCAGTATTTCAGTTTAGATTTTCCTTTCAATTCCTTGCAGTCCTGTTATGATCTTAGTTTTTAAACATTTTATCCTTCGTATCATTTGCTCCTCCCCTTACTCCCTCTCTCCCCTTTCATGTGTCCCACCCTGACACTGTCTGCCCCTCTCTTCCAAACACTACCTGTATCTGGTCTCCCCTGTGTGTACTTCTCTACCTCACCATGTTGGTGTACGTCACCATATCTGTTTAACTCCCTCTGCATCTGTGTGTGTCTCTGCCCCTCACTCTGTTTCTGTAAGAGGGTCACAATTTTTGTCCCCATTCCCTCTCCTTCTGTGTCTCCTGTGTGATGTCTAACTCTGGAACATGTTCCTGTGATCTCTTGCCTCTGTTCCATCTTGCCCTCTCTTCTGTCATCTTCCTCATCTCTCTCTGTTCAGTTTTATGCAATCGTGCCATCAGCCTATTAT
The DNA here is from genome assembly GCF_037043375.1 of Chiloscyllium plagiosum. NCBI lineage: Eukaryota > Metazoa > Chordata > Chondrichthyes > Orectolobiformes > Hemiscylliidae > Chiloscyllium > Chiloscyllium plagiosum. The sequence continues at coordinate 48,263,528 of NW_028270159.1, forward strand.
TAACTGTGTAGCTGGAGAACTGCTATGTTTTTTTTTCCATTCCATTTCCTGTTTATAAGGGATGCTGCTCTCAACCTGCTGCTTCATAATTGACATATCAAAACCACAATTCAAGTATTGAGGCTCAAGTTTATTCCTTGTGCTTTACAATTCAACTAAATTGCACATATTACTTTTATTAACAAAATGCAAGTAGTGTTTGAAAGACAAGTGCAGGAATTGGTTCACATTTTAAGACAGCATTCAGATACTTAGAAGGTTCTTAAATCTGAAAGGTTTTGTCATCACATGTACTATACTCTGGTTATCATTAACCTCTGTTCATATTACTTGCACAACAATCTGCTGGTATAGTCTCTAGCCCCAGGTCCACTATAGGAAGGCACTTGTTTGTTGACATGTTTTCATGCAACTTTCAGTTACCCCAAAACTTTTGAGGTGCCATCACTATTGTTATGTAGATGAATAATTATTTTACAGTACAATTCCATAAACGATGATAACATATTAATCTGGATGTGGAGCTCAGCTGCCAATCTGTCTAATGTGGTCAAGACACTGGAGTGGACTTGAACCCATAACCTTTTTATTATCAGGTGTAGGTTCTACCCCAGACCCAAACTGACACTCATCCTGCCTTGATAAGAAGTCAATGATTAGAGAGTCACTGATGGAGCTGCTTCATAAATTTAAATGAGCCTTGTTAAGCCAGCTTTTCAACCCATCTGTTTAAACAGTGTGGACTGGCTCATTATCTTGAGCCTGGGTTAATACCATCTCCAAAAGGTAAAGTGGAATCAGCCTGTGTAGCAATAAGTTACAGAAAACATTCCTGTCTTCCATATTTCTATTTTTTTTTGCTTCAACTCAACTTAAACAGCAAAGACTCACATTTGTAGGCAGTGCCTTTAATACCGAACAAGCATCACAAGGTGAGTATTTCAGAAGGGGGAACCTGGCAGGGCAATGCAGGACATGCACAATAGACCAGTAGTAGACATATGCAGTGTTATTTGTGTAATAGGGCTAGAGGAGATGTAAGGGGTGCAGTCATCAATGGGATAAGCATGCACGATGAAAATGTTACAATGGGATTAGAAACATTATAGGTCAACAAGACCAGAAATTACTCCTGGACACTCTGTGCTGATTAGTGTTGTATAAGGAGTTAGAATTGGTTGTGACATGCTAATAACAGTATGCATCGCATGTATACAATTACATGATCTTTCTCTCTTGCAGCTTTGTGGTAGATGAAGCCAGGGTAATTGTTTCTCAAGTTAATGCTTTCTTTGACTCAGGTTCTGTGTATAATATTTATAGTAGCACAAGAGACCAGAATATTACAGTTAGTATATTAGGACATGGGCATCAGAGTTTAAAAGATGTGGAATCTCACAGAAATTTGCTGAGGAGGGACATTAGAGGTGGGAGTAAGTTGATAAACGGTCAGAAAATTCACTTTGACCATTCTACATGCTCAAATTATGTATATTGATCTGGAGGTAAATTTCCCTCTGGTACTGAACTCTAAATATGGATTCACTGTTTTCAGCATTAGATCAAAGTTAACCTAGTTCACACGATTCACTTTACCTCTCGCTCCATCTCAGCCAACATCTCATCCTCCATCGCACTGAACCACTTGCAGAATTTTCTTTTGTCACCGTCCAGCCTTGCAGCTCTCTACTACTGGGCTGGAAACAGACCTCATCTCATTCACATGTTTTTAATCGACCCATTTGTATTTTTCTTTGTTTTGAACCATTCAGATCAAATTGATTGAGAATGAGTTAATGCAGCTGACACAGATCGAGTTAGACAGAAGAGAGAATGACACGGAGAATCTACAGGTAGGGTGGAAATTATTTGGATATACACAGCCCTGTGATTGCAAACAGGCAGAGAGAAGTGCGGGGTGTGCCTATCTTGTGTGTTAGTATTAGACCAGCCCCCGAGCTGCTGTCATCCACACGTCTAAGTCTGTGAACACGCTTCATGACCGATCTAACCTTTGCTTTACAGTTGGTGTGGTGGCTTCACCCTGCAGTTTATATTCATTCACACAAAATATGATTGGAAGTAATAGTAGTTACGTGTCTCCCTTCACGGACATCCCCTGCCTCTTCCGCATTCCTCACTGCGTCCACTCTGCCAGCCATGTTCCCCATCGACCCCACCTCTCTCCCCCCCCCCCCCAACCCCACTTCTCTCCCCCCCCCCAAACCCACCTCTCTTCCCCCCCCCCCAACCCCACCTCTCTCCTCCCCCCCCAACCCCACCTCTCTCCTCCCCCCCCCAACCCCACCTCTCTCCTCCCCCCCCAACCCACCTCTCCCTCACTCCCCCCCCAACCCCACCTCTCCCTCTCTCCCCCCCAACCCCAGCTCTCCTCCCCCCCCAACCCCAGCTCTCTCCTCCCCCCCAACCCCAGCTCTCTCCTCCCCCCCAACCCCACCTCTCTCATCCCCCCCAACCCCAACTCTCTCCTCCCCCACCAACCCACCTCTCTCCCCCCCCAACACCCCCCCTCTCACCTCCCCCCCACCCCACCACACTCCCCCCCCCACCCCCACCCTCTCCCCCCCCCAACCCACCACTCTCTCCCCCCCCAATCCCACCTCACACCCCCCCCCACCCACCTCTCCCCCCCCCCCAACCCCACCCCCCCCCCCCCAACCCACCCTCTCCCCCCCCCACCCCACCCTCTCACCCCCCCCAACCCCACCTCTCTCCCCCCCCCAACCCCACCTCTCCCCCCCCCAACCCCACCTCTCCCCCCCCCCAACCCCACCTCTCTCCCCCCCCAACCCACCTCTCCCCCCCCCAACCCCACCTCTCTCCCCCCCAACCCCACCTCTCTCCCCCCCCCAACCCCACCTCTCTCCCCCCCCCCCACCCCACCTCTCCCCCCCCACCCCCACCTCTCTCCACCCCCCAACCCCACCTCTCTCCACCCCCCAACCCCACCTCTCTCCCCCCAACCCCACCTCTCTTTCCCCCCCCCAACCCCACCTCTCTTCCCCCCCCAACCCCACCTCTCTTCCCCCCCACCCCCACCTCTCTTCCCCCCCCCAACCCCACCTCTCTTCCCCCCCAACCCCACCTCTTCCCCCCCAACCCCACCTCTCTTTCCCCCCCCCAACCCCACCTCTCTTTCCCCCCCCAACCCCACCTCTCTTTCCCCCCCAACCCCACCTCTCTTTCCCCCCCAACCCCACCTCTCTTCCCCCCCCCAACCCACCTCTCTTTCCCCCCCCAACCCCACCTCTCTTTCCCCCCCCAACCCCCACCTCTCTTCCCCCCCCAACCCCACTCTCTTCCCCCCCCCAACCCCACCTCTCTTCCCCCCCCAACCCCACCTCTCTTCCCCCCCCAACCCACCTCTCTTCCCCCCCAACCCCACCTCTCTTCCCCCCCCAACCCCACCTCTCTTCCCCCCCCAACCCCACCTCTCTTCCCCCCCAACACCACCTCTCTTTCCCCCCCCCCAACCCCACCTCTCTTTCCCCCCCCAACCCCACCTCTCTTTCCCCCCCCAACCCCACCTCTCTTTCCCCCCCAACCCCACCTCTCTTTCCCCCCCCAACCCCACCTCTCTTTCCCCCCCAACCCCACCTCTCTTTCCCCCCCAACCCCACCTCTCTTCCCCCCCCCAACCCCACCTCTCTTCCCCCCCCAACCCCACCTCTCTTCCCCCCCAACCCCACCTCTCTTCCCCCCCAACCCCACCTCTCTTCCCCCCCCAACCCCACCTCTCTTCCCCCCCCAACACCACCTCTCTTCCCCCCCAACACCACCTCTCTTTCCCCCCCCCCAACCCCACCTCTCTTCCCCCCCCCAAACCCACCTCTCTTCCCCCCCCCAAACCCACCCTCTCTTCCCCCCCCCAACCCCACCTCTCTTCCCCCCCCACCCCACCTCTCTTCCCCCCCACCCCCCCACCTCTCTTCCCCCCCCAACCCCACCTCTCTTCCCCCCCCAACCCACCTCTCTTCCCCCCCCAACCCCACCTCTCTTCCCCACCCCCCCCACCCCACCTCTCTTCCCCCCCCAACACCACCTCTCTTCCCCCCCCCAACCCCACCTCTCTTCCCCCCCCCAACCCCACCTCTCTCCCCCCCCAACCCCACCTCTCTGCCCCCCCAACCCCACCTCTCTCCCCACACAAGCCCACTCTCTTCCCCCCCCCCCAACCCCACCTCTCTTTCCCCCCCCCCCGACCCCACCCCTTCTTCCCCCCCCCCCCCCCCAACCCCACCTCTCTTCCCCCCCCCCAACCCCACCTCTCTCCTCCTGTTCATCTTTTCCCTCCTCCATTCTTGTCCCCAGCCACGTCCCAGACGTTAAAGGTCCAGTTTTGTTTTTGTATTATTTTTCAAAAAGATGAACGTGCCTTAATTTGCAGCTCTACCTCATGGCCTTTTCTGCTATCTTATTTCTCGGTCGGTGCGCCTCCCTGATTTTTCCAAGCGTGTGAATGCTGCCTCCAGGCTGCGGCAGTGGAGGTCACTCTCATCCCCATCTGACGCTATGTTTCTCCCCGCTCCAGGCTTCCCGTCGCAGCCGTTTCTCTGGGCGGGAACCTCTCTCCCCCCCTCCCTCCCCCTCCTCCCCCCTCCCCCCCCCCCCCCTCCCTCCCTCCCCTCCCCCTCCCTCCCCTCCCCCTCCCTTCCCCCTCCCTCCCCTCCCCCTACCTTCCCTCCCCTCCCCCTCCGTCCCCCCCTCCCCCTCCCTTCCCTCCCCTCCCCCTCCGTCCCCCCCTCCCCCTCCCCCCTCCACCTCCCCCTCCCCCTCCCTCCCCTCCCTCCCCCCCCTCCCCCCTCCACCTCCCCCTCCCCCTCCCTCCCCTCCCTCCCCCCCCTCCCCCCCTCCCTCCCCCTCCCACTCCCTCCCCCCTCCCCCTCCCCTCCCCCTCCCTCCCCCCTCCCCCTCCCCCCTCCCCTCCCTCCTCCCCCCTCTCCTCCCCCTCCCTCCCCCCCCTCCCCCCTCCCTCCCCCTCCCTCCCCCCTCCCTCCCCCTCCCTCCCCCTCCTTCCCCCCTCCCCCCTCCCTCCCCCTCCCCCCCCTCCCCCTCCCCCCTCCCTCCCCTACCCCCTCCCTCCCCTACCCCCTCCTCCCCCCTCCCTCCCCTACCCCCTCCTCCCCCCTCCCTCCCCTCCCCCCTCCCCCTCCCTCCCCCCCTCCCCCTCCCTCCTCCCCCTCCCTTTCCTCCTCCCTCCCCCCCTCCCCTCCCCCTCCCCTCCCCCTCCCCCTCCCCTCCCCCTCCCCTTCCCCTCCCCCTCCCCTCCCCCTCCCCTTCCCCCTCCCCTTCCCCTCCCCCTCCCCTTCCCCCTCCTCTTCCCCCTCCCCTTCCCCCTCCCCTTCCCCCTCCCCTTCCCCCTCCCCTTCCCCCTCCCCTTCCCCCTCCCCTTCCCCCTCCCCTTTCCCCTCCCCTTCCCCCTCCCCTTCCCCCTCCCCCTCCCCTTCCCCCTCCCCCTCCCACTCCCCTCCCCTCCCCTCCCCTCCCCTCCCCCTCCCTCCCCCGCGGCTTTCCCCTCGCGTGCCGGGAGCCATTGGCCGGCTCACGCGATGTCCTCACGCACCACGCCCTCGTGGGTAAACTCTCGGCTTCTCATTGGCTGTTTGTTGCCCGCCAGGAAACTCTGATGGGAGAGAGGCAGGCCCTGAGTGACCTCCTCCAGCAGCTACTGAAGGAGAAGAAACAGCGGGAGACCGAGCTTCGGGACCTGCTGGTACGTGAGGGAGGATTTGACTTCTGATTCAATTATTATTGTCACATGCGTCGGGATACTGTGCAATGGAAAGAGTGCAAAAGAATTTACAAGGATGCTTCCAGGAATGGGAAGCTTCAGTTATGCGAATAGATTGAAGAAGTTGAGACTTGGAGAGATAAAAACACAGCTGATGGAGATTTTGATAGAAGTTTCAAAAACAAGAGCGGGTTGGATACAGTAGACAGGGAGAAGCCTTTGATTTGATTTATTATTGTCACATGTACGCGCGCACAGTGAAAAGTATTGTTTTGTGCGCTAACCAGACAAATAGCCCACATAATGACATCAGGGTAATAGAACAGAAAGCAGAATGTAGTAACAAAAATAGCAATTGCTGGAAAAACTCTAGGTCTGGCAGCATCTGTGGTGAGAAATCACTGTTAACTAGTGACCCTTCCTCGGACACTACTATCATAGGGCAAGCCAGACAGAGAACAGCCAGGGAATTCCTAGAGGCATGGCATTCATCCACAAACTCCATCAATAAACACATCGACCTGGACCCAATATACCAACCACTACAGCGGACAGCTGAAACTGACAACCGGAAGCGCAGGGACAGACCACTATAAACACTGGAGGAAACATCAAAGAAGCGCTTCGCAGGAGGCTCCCAAGCACTGATGATGTCGCCTAGCCAGGGGACGAAACGTTTGCAACAAAAACTTCCAGCTTGGCGAACAGAACCACAACAACGAGCACCCAAGCTACAAATCTTCGCACAAACTTTGAACACTTGTCTAGCGTTACACCTTCAGAGAAGGATCAAATTTAATAGATGAGAAGTCCGTTCATAAGTCTGGTAACAGTGAGGAAGAAACTGTTCTTAAATCTGCTAGATATCTATGGTATGATCACCTCACTTAGCGCTTCAATATTGGTGTATCTCCTGTATGATGCTCTTAGTTCACTCTAGTACCAACCATAACTGGCTTGGAGTGACAGCACTCCCCTCACTCCTAGTGTCGAGCAATCCAATTAGGAAAAGTAAATCAGAGGCTTTGTGGGGCTCTTTTATGGTGAAAGGTTACAGAAACCAGACTTCTATTTGCTAAGGAAAGGATGTGATGTGAGAAGAGTGACATTTTTCCACTTGTAGAGGGTGGGAGTATGTCCAGAAAAGGAGACATTAAATTTAAAATCAGACCCTGAACATGCAAGAGAAGTTAGGATAAGCGATTTTTTTTTTTTTACTGAAGGGCAGGGGATGTGTTATTTTAATGTTTAAAAATAATTTGTGCAAACTCAATTTTATCTTGGAGACCAGTAGACTTGTATTAGCTAAGAAATAAGTAAGCAAGCTGGTTAGATTGAGTTACTGTACAGATCAGTTCTGATTTCCACAATGACACGTAAACAAATAGCCTGCTGTTTCTCTGTTCCCTCCCATAATTACACCCTGAATGTTTTGGGTGCAGGCTGGGTGTTGTACCTGGTCAGGGCGAGATGTACCCAGTTGGAGTAAGCTGTATTGTGTTTTTCTTCAGGCAGAAATGGAGACCAAACACGAGACCAGCCAGGAGAATTACTGGTTGATTCAGTACCAGCGTCTGATGGACCAGAAACCCCTGTCTCTCCGAGCACGGGTAAGTTGATGCATGTCACTTTGCTTGCCTGACATATCCCATTCTGAATAAAGAACCTTCTTTGCAGGCTTGTGACCTGAGCAATTATTTTACTGTGTTAACTGATCTCTGACTGGATCAGACGTTTGTTCCCATACATGTCCTAAAAACCATTCTGCATTATTTATCCACCTATTGAATGGGGGCAAAGGTCTTTCAGCCCAGCTCCTTATATCTTGCATTCAGGAGGCAACAGTCTGTCAAGTTTCATCCTTTTTTGTCCATTAATGTAATCCATTGCTGTTGAATCATAAACAAGTTTATTTTTCTGTCAAATGTTCTTCTTCAACATCTAACCAACGGGAGCACAATGCAGTTGGGTAGGCACCAAGTCTAGTGGCGTCTGACCTCTGATTTACCAGATTGTGAGCAGAGGACATCGTCTGGGTACACAACAGGAGGAGTATTTGGGAATAGCAGTAGTTGGCACATTAGGCTAAACATTGTTCCCTTCCCCTCTTCACGTGGACTTGACCTCTATTTGTTCTGATGGAATGACGGCTCCAGAATTTGAGACACCCTAAAGGAGCTTCAAGCGAAAGTAGCCCATATTCTGACCTGTTTGGCGCTGCACAGTACTCATTGTGGTCAGTACCAGGGATCATTAGGCTGAGACGTGGAAAGCCATTAACAGCTAGTGGCACATTCTCCTGGACACCCGCATCAACCAATCCCACCACCCCGAAACCTCAACGGTCCACTCTCACTCCGCGAAGGACATGCAGCTCCTGGGCCTCCTCCATTGCCACAACCTTACCGTCTGGCGCCTGGAGGAAGAACGCCTCACCTTCTGCCTCGGGACTCTCCAACCCCTCGGCATCAATGTGAATTTCACCAGTTTCCTCATTTTCCCCTTCCCCCACCTTATCCCAGATCCAACCTTCCAACTCCGGCACTGCCCTCATTACCTGTCCTACCTGTCCATCTTCCTTCCCACCTATCCACTCCGACCTATCACCATTACACCCACCTTCATCTATCTATTGCACTCTCAGCTGCCTCCCCCCACTCCATCCCATTTATCTCTCAGCCCTCCGGCCCACAGGCCTCATTCCTGATGAAGGGCTTCCGCCAAAAATGTCGATTCTCCTGCTCCTCGGATGCTGCCTGACCTGCTGTGCTTTTCCAGCACTGCACTTTCGACTCTGATCTCCAGCATCTGCTTCCTCACTCTCCCCAGCACATTCTATCTCCAGCAGCTCCTCTCAGATATATATCCACTAAATGTCTTGCTAGCCTCCCTTCATGCCTCTTTACAGATCACCTCTCTCCCTAGCCCTGCCGTACAGTCAAACTGCTGATATCCTGACCCTGTTTTGTTCCATACAGGAGGAGGGTGTGGAGAAGGCGCTGGTGGATATATTGGCTGAGCTATCAGCAGATCAGTACCTGCCACTTTTCGCC